>NC_090841.1:71851027-72482813 GCF_028021215.1 Eschrichtius robustus | reverse complement strand
CTGGGTGCTTAAAGCAGATACCCCATCCAAATCCGCGGGGCCCAAGTAAGCATGCACACTGAATGCTGAGGACCGTTGAGCTACACTCAGGGTCCAATATCTATGTTCCTGTAGGGCATTGCATACTTTCACTAACCCCCCCGACTTCTTGCCAGTCACATAAGGAACTAGAAAGTTCTGCAAGTAGATCCAGAAGTGGGAGAAAGTGTTTAAAGCCCCTGAAATTATTTAGTTACTGTCTTTACGGTTACTATGTATCTATTATTACTATGTCTTTATGCTCTGCAAGGGCAGAAAACTAAAATATATTAAGCTCCTACTGTGCACTCATCCTATCTATGCTGAAGGAATTTCCACTGCAAAAGCCACATATGCATTTTAACTCGGTGCAGTGATTTTCAGCGTGGTCCCCAGGCAAGAAGCATCAGTGTCACCCGGGAACTTGTTAGAAATGCAAATTCTCTCCCGCGCCATCCCCAGACTGATGTATTAACTAGCTTTCTGGATGATTCTGATGCATGCCGAAGTTTGAGGACTGCTGCTCTAAGCTTCCTTGCCTGTAACATAAAAACAACAATAATTCATACCTCATAGTTATCCTTCATATTATTTTCTATTGTTTTCTGAAACTAAGCTAATGTACGAAAAGGACTTGGCCCGAGGAAAGTGTGGAACACATAGTAAGAACATCATTGAGTCTATATTTAATTTCTTCAAGCTGCTCCTATTTTTCTCATTGCATACTTCCCAGTGAATCCATTGGTTGCCTATAATATAAGCAGTCATATTATGTTACATATGATGGTTATAGAAGGAATCCAGATGTTGTAAAATTGTGGTACTTGAGGGAAATGAGGGTTTTTTTCATTCCCCATTTTTAAAATAGTGACAAGACTATCCATTTTCCTATTGTCACTTAAAGCCATTTTAAGACTTATTCACGAGTAACTTCAACATGGCATTAATAGGCTTAGTGGGACTTTCAATTTCTTAATCTCAGATGGGGGCCAGTTTCTTAGGGCGAAGTACAATAATCTTTTCCTCATCATCCTTGACACCCAGATAAAACTCGCTGAATCTGGACTTGCATTAGATTTTCAAAGTGAATCGTTTTGCAACTCAAATGCATGGTGAGTGACACTTTTCCAAGAGTGGGGATTGAGATTGAAATACGTGTCAACCCCACTAGAGGGTGACCTTTACCTTGAGTCAGGGTACAGATAAACTAAGGGCGTCCTCTGTGGCCATCTCGTTGCGTTGCTGTTTATTCAAGGTGAGGGAGAAGGCAAAGGCACCGTTTCAGGCGGACTCAGACCTGTTTCTAAATGATCCAGTAGTCTGCCGAGGACATTTAAAACTGAGCTGTTGCATATTCTCAGTTTGTATTTAGGGTGAATTTCCCTCTTAATAAATGCAAGTCTGAATTTTTAAAATTCTTTAGCTGTTTCAATTCTGCTCCTCAAATGCCCACTGCCCCCCCCCCCCAAATAAAACACTACTGAAAATATGAGAAAGAGAGCTCTGTTTTGTAAAAACAAAATAAAACAAAAGGCTGGAGGATTTTAAGCTCCATTTGGTGATTTAAAAATATGACAAACAGATTCTCTAGATACCAAAGAACAGCCCAGAAGATGTTCAGACTGTGTTCAGAGAGTCGGTTTAGATAAAACCCTAAGAAATTAATATTGAACACCAGATTTGGTTTCGCTTTCATAGTTTAGATTTAAGAAATAAAATATTTGTAAATGTTAGAATAATAACTCCGCTAAAAACCTTTCAATTAAAAGATCAGAGTTCAGTGTTATTTTAAAAACCATCTTAGGGCTTCCCTGGTGGCGCAGTGGTTAAGAATCCACCTGCCAATGCAGGGGACATGGGTTCGAGCCCTGGTCCGGGAAGATCCCACATGCCGTGGAGCAGCTAAGCCCGTGCGCCACAACTACTGAGCCCGCATGCCACAACTACTGAAGCCCGTGTGCCTAGAGCTCGTGCTCCACAACAAGAGAAGCCTGCGCACTGCAACGAAGAGTAGCCCCCGCTCGCTGCAACTAGAGAAAGCCCGTGCGCAGCAACAAAGACCCAATGCAGCCAAAAATAAATAAATAAAATAAATTTATAAAAATAAAACTATCTTAGTAAAAGTCTTTTTATAACATTTAAAATTAACTCAGCTTTTTACAACACTATGAATTCAAGTAATATTTAATGTGTTCTACATCCTTTATATATTAACTTGATTTTTTCTACTTTGATGTTTAATCATTTTTAACAGAAAATCTTAGCATAGGATAGTGCCAATTTTTTTATTAAAATATGTAGATTATACTATTTGCTTCTTTTCTCAAACTGTTGTAAAGGATGTTTCTAGAGCGCAGGATAGCTGTCGCACTGACAAAATCAATTAACCTCATGCAGAAAAAGACTACAGTAATTAAGCTTGGGTTCCTACATACAAATGATTTTAATTTTTATCCACCTCTATAAACCAGAAAAACATTGTCTTATAAAATGATTTTAATTTTTATCCGCCTCTATAAAAAAGAAAAACATTGTCTTATAAAATGTATATCTATTAAAACATGAGGAAAGGTTTTTCTGTGGCATGAATTAGTCTGAATCCATTTTTATCTTGCATCTAAGTTCATGAGAAGAGATTGCCTTTGGAAGAAGTAAGTCTTTCTTTGAAGGATGGGTGTTTTTATTGTTTTTATACTCTTGGAAGAAGAGATAACAGCCTGAATCGAAACCTCCCTTCCCAGAAAAATAAGCCTGCTGTGATTTCACAATAAAACAGTGTCTCTGTGCAATTGCATATGTTTTTATATACAATTGGTAAGAACTGCTCTGATAACTTTTACAATTCTCACGCAGTAAAAGTTCGTGCATTACTTATCTGTAAAGGTTTACCCCTGTGTTTAAAATTAGGCAGCCTATGTTTAAAATTAGGTATTTCTCCATTAATTAAACAACTCCCACTTTAAAACTATAGAAGACATTCTTGAAAATGACATGGGGTTATGTATAAGCATACACTCTTATAACCACCCCAGTCGAAGAATGATGTGGACCTAAACTCTCATTTGCAAATTAGAATTGGAAGAGGGACATGCGATTTAATTCCCTCCTGATGGTGCCACTCAGACTTACCTTCCAGTTGCAAACTATGACTAAACTATGTGACTAATTTGCCTAATTGTCTATCACCTGTTAAGATTTGACAGCTTGTGTGCATATGGAGAGCACTCATCAGGCAGAATCTTCAGTTCTCTCCCCAGTTTAAGATTAGATTGGCCCAACTTTTCTGAATTCCTTGAAAGTTGAAGGCTTCATTTATTCATTTTTAACCAACTGTTTTGATCCCTCCTTTTTAAGGTAAAGTTTAAGAGGCAATTGACAGACAAAGAAAGCTAGCTAGAAGGGAATATATGAGGGTTAAGAGGGTGGGGAGTGTGGAGTGAGAATTATTGTCTCATTTTATTCTTATCTTGTCCATCTATATGAGAAAATATAGATAACTTTAGCTATTCCTAATATTACTATAATGTCTCTTCTGCATTCTTTGTGCACAAAATTCAGAAATAATTTCAACCATTTATGTTGCAATTTTTATGTTTTCCAGACATTTTTATGTTTTCTATGTTATAAATAGTAATGATTCTACAGTATTTGTCTAGGTTTACATGTGTAGACTTTGATATCTATTTCTTTGTTTTATCCCAACCAGGTTGATCTGGCATATATAATATCTTCTGCCTAACTACTTAAACAGAAAGATATTTCATTTAACTTCCATTTATCTTGGGAAGTGTATTCCACTTAGCATTTTAACTCTGGTTTACAGTTAAATGAGGAGAATTGGTGCTTGATTTTTCTCCAGGTTTAAGCACTATCGTCATTCTCTTCACCATTATCAGTGGCATTTTGGATTTTCAGTTTCTCCATTTACAGAATGGAAATTATAGGCAATGTCAGATTATTTTTGTAAAAAAGACAACCTATTTTTTATCATTAGGATAAAGCTGTACTCTAATTATATGGTGTAAAAGCATTAAAAACACTGAAAAAGAGAGGACAGCAGGGAAAGATACCCTTTGGGCAGAAATTTCAGCAACAAAGAGGACGGTTCTTCTCTACTTATTTTACCTGATACATAATTACCTTGAGGCAGGAGGAGGCACATGTGTTCAGATTGCCCCTTGTCACCAGCCATCTGCCCTGGAATGCTGAGCCTCCGGGAGGCAGCATCCTGGACTAGCCCCTGCCAGCCCGGGAGCCTGAGCGAGGACCTGGGTCCCTAAGCACTTCAGCGCAGGGAATATATATATATGTGTGTGTATACGTGTATATATATATATATATATATATTCTTTTTCATATTCTTTTCCATTATGGTTTATTACAGGATATTGAGTATAGCTCCCTATGCTATACAGTATATACAGTAGGACCTTTTTGTTTATCTCTTTTATATATAGTAGTTTGTATCTGCTAACCCCAAATTCCTAATTTGTCCCTCCGCCCTTCCCCTTTGGTAACCATAAGTTTGTTTTCTATGCCTGGGTCTATTTCTGTTTTGTAAATAAGTTCATCTGTGTCGTATTTTAGGTTCTACATATAAGTGATATCATAGGGTATTTGTCTTTCTCTGTCTGACTTAATTCACTTAGTATGATAATCTGTAGGTCCATCCATGTTGCTGCAAATGGCGTTATTTTGTTCTTTTTTTATGGCTGAATAGTCTTCCGTTGTGTATATATACCACATCTTCTTTATCCATTCATCTGTCAATGGGCAAACTGAGGCAGTTTTAAGAGTAAAAGTTACCTAGCTGGTATAAAAGGCAAAGAAACAGGATTGCTTCAGACACTGGGGTGTAGAGTCACCATACTGTTAGGTTCTCCAAATATAGGTCTCCTGGCCATGCTGCCTGACTGATGATTGGAGGATGTTTATTGAGCTCTTACTATGTGCCAGGAACTCATCTACATACTTGGGAATAAAACAAAGGTCCTATCCCTCAAGGAGGTTACATTCTGGTAGAAAATAAGCAAAAAGTCTAAAGAGAGGAAAAAGAACAAAGAGCATGGAAAGAGCTTGGGGTGTGCTGCAGAAGCGATAAGTGGGTTGCAGTGTTAAATGGAGTGGTCAGGGCAGGCCGATTTGAGGTGAAACTTGAGCAAAGACTTGAAGAATGTAGAGAGAGAGCCATCCAGGTATCTGGGGAAGATCATTCCAGGCAGAAAATAACCAGAGCTGAGACCCTAATGTATGAGAGTCTCTGACATGAATGAAGAAAATCAGGGAAGCCGGTGTGGCTGGCAGGGGTGAAGGAGGTGAGAGTAGCAGGAGGTGAGGTATGGGGAGGAGAGTGGATGCAGTGGAAGCTGTCATAACTTGCCCTGTGTCTGCATAAGCCAATTAGAGTGAAATAATTGTCCACTAATTATGACACCCAAGTTGAACAGTGCAGGGGAAACCTCACTGAATTTGTGTTTTTGTTTTTTGTTTTTAGTAACAGATATTTGATTTGACCTGAAGTCCACCCTTTACTTGAAATATTTCCAGTTTTTAATTTTTTGATTATTCTGCCACAGAGTGATGTGAAACATCTATATTTGCATATCCCCCTATTGGCTGCCTTTATCATTTCCTAAATTATTTACTGGGACAGGGCTCACATTCTCTTTGCAGCACTCATTTGAGGTCAACTCCTAGTTAATGGCAGGAGCTTGGAGAGATGTAGAAAAGAAAAGCAAGTATCAGAAAATAATCCAAATATAGTTCATAGATTTGGCTTTGCAATGTCTAGTCATCACCTGCAAAAATTGGGGAGAGGCGTAGGTACTGGTCTTGTTTGCTCAGAGTGATATTGACACAAGTTTGTTTTTCCTGAGCATCTCCAGATTCTAGTGGGGCGGCAGGAATGAAGAGGAGGGAAGGGCAAGCTTCTTCCTGTCCTAGAAAATTACAGGTAGTCATGGACTCCCACATGCCGTCCAAACCCAAATTACTGACAAATTAGGTGCTCCTGATTGAAATACCTGAATGAGGAGATGGCAATCTATGACCTCCCTCTCTGTTTTTGTACAACCTAAGAGCCAAGAATAGTTTCTAAATTTTTAAATGGTTGTAAAAATCAAAAGAATAGTATTGTGTGATACATGAAATTATATAAAATTCAAATTTCAGTGTCCATAAATAAAATTTTCTTGGAACACAAGCCGCACCTATTCATTTAAGTGTTGTGTATGACAACTTTCACGCTGGAAGGGAGTTGAGTACTTCTGCAGAGACTGTATGGACCACAGAGCCAAAAATATTTACTATTCTGCCCTTTACAGAAAAAAAGTTGGCCAACTCCTAATTTGGATAATCTAAGTTAGGTCTCTAACTTGTTAGTTTATTAGTATCTGCTATCCTGATGACTTCTGTGTATTATGTAATGGCATTATCTTCTGAAAATTACTGGGAAAAAGAAAATCCTTTTAATACCAATGTACTAATTAAAGTTATTTTGAAAGAATGTACCCAGGAACTGTTTGTAAGGGTGAGTGAGTAAATGAGTATTTCTATTGTTAAACAAATGCCACATAACCAACTTCTACTGATTTAGATATTATTTGAAATAACATATGCCACCAGGATTTACCTGTGTAGAGAGATTTCTCAAATAGTGTAGTATCTTAATTCTGGCTATTATAGCGAAGTACCATAGACTGGGTGGCTTATAAACAACAGAAATTTATTTCTCAGAGTTCTGGAGGCTGGAAGTCCAGGGTCAGGGTGCCAGCAGGATAGGGTTCTGGTGAAAGCCCTACTCTGGGTTGCAGACTGTTGCCTTCTCCTCAAATGGCAGAAAGAGAGTGGGCTAGGTCTCTGTCCTCTCCCTGTAAGGGCATTAATCCCATTCATGAAGGCTCCACCCTCATGATTTAATTACTTCCTAAAGGCCCCACCTCCAAATATGGTCGCATTGGGGGTCAGATTTCAACATAGGAATTTGGGGGAGGGGAGCAAAATATTCAATCAATAGCAAATAGTAAGTTCATGGCCATAACTTTCAACCATGAAAATATGTTTCATTTCTTTCAGTGAGCGAGACTTGTTAAAAGTTTTGTGGCAGTGTATGAGTTGTTCTGATTTTTAACTTTATAATAGAATTCTTCCTTTTTGTATCTTTTATGTGAGTAGAACTAAGTATAGTATCCAGAAAGAGTGATTCATGTTGTCAAATTGCACCGAATGTCTTAGGAATTAGCATCCTTTAAACCACTAGTAAGAATTTTTAAAATTAACTTTTCAACAATAATAAAAATTTGCAAACCACAAAATTGAAGGGAACAAAAGCAATATTTAGAAATAAAATTCTTTAATATTTTAAGCTGAGAAGGGAGAAATAAAATGGAATTAAGATCCCCTTTTATCACAGTTTAAATTATAGACATATGTATAATACCATATATTATATATGTGCAAATATGTAATGTATGGTGTGTGTGTGTGTATTTGCACATACACAATATAAGGTATTACTGAGTTGCATTTGCACATCATGTTTAAAATTGGGTTAGACATAGTAAAATCATGCCATTAAATATGTATTCTTCATATATTTAAAATATTGCAAGAGAAAGAAAAAGTTTAGTTTAATGTTAATCAATTCCAAAGTAATTTCTTCTTCCTTGCTAACAAAATCCCCCTTTTATTTGAGTGGGCCATATGCTCTAATCAGGGAAGTTAATAATGCTTGATTTAAGGCTTAAATTTTAGACCCATCATAGCAGCCCCATTTTACTTAACCAGCAATTATTCTAGGTGTGGGTATATGCCCTTATTCTGACCAATGAAATACATAATAAGCTCTGTTAAGGAGCTTCTGAGAAAATATTTCCTTCCTCAAAAAATAGAGACAGCCCTTTTATCCCCCTACCCTCTTCCATGTTAATTGGGATTCTATTCTATGAAAATGTGATGGTTGGATCTATAGCAATATTTTGTGAGAGAAAATCGCCAACACATACATTCAAGATGGCAGAAAGGAGAGAGAGAGAGAAAAAATATATATATATGTATATTTTCTTGGTGAAATCAGAGGCACTGATCCAAAGCTGGAAGCACAAACCCTTACAGACTTTTCAGATGAGAGAGAAGTTCAAATTCTAATATTTAAGCCACTGCAATTTAGATAGTCTGTTCTTTGCTCCTTGTAGCTGCACACATTCTGAAATGATACAGAGACTGACTTTACCAAGTATTTTTAGTTATTCTTATAAGTGCTGATTTTATCATCACTCATTATAATAAGGCTTGTTTGGCTTTTTTACTGCTCTCCTTCTGTACCTTATATAACTGATTAAAGTTTATATTAAATATTTTTAAAATTTATTTACATCAGATTCTAACTATCTTATGTTTACTTCTCTGATTAGCAGTGCATGAGAACATTGAGAAGATAAACATGCTATAAATCTATTTTTCACATGCTGTTTGTGGTTAGGCAAAAGCAAACGCTTCAGATTTCTACTTTTCTCTTTAATTGTCCGTACTTTAATCACAGATTTCATTAGAAATGTGCCTCTGTAACTTTGCTGATAGAATTTAAAGTATATTGGTGTGATAAATAAAATAGTAATAAAATATGTAGCATAGATTATATAATAATAGATTTTATAGTAATAAAATATATAGCTCAACCTCTTTCATAATTGGGCTGTTCAGTGGATCGACATGAATACTACATTATCTATATAGATCAAATTGGAAAACCTTCTCCAGAATCATATCTCCAAATCTCAGATATTCTCAGAGGGATCTGTCCGTAGATGGAATTGTTTCTTTTCTTTCTTTCTTTCTTTCTTTCTTTCTTTTTTTTTTTTTCTTTTTCTGGGAAGGTTTTTGTATCTCAATATGACTTCTTCTGAAATGAGGGAATCCCATGAAAGCTATTCATATTCAGCCAGTCCCAGTGAGAGTCCATCGCAAGGGCTGGCAAACTCAGTCTGTAAAGGGCCAGATGAATGTTTTAGGCTTGTAGGTCACACGGTCTCAATTGCTATACAATCAACTGCTGTTGTAACTCAAAAGTAGCCATAGGCAATATGTAAATTAATGGGCTTGGCTGTGTGACAATAAAACTTTATTTGGCAGGCCTGCTTCGGCCTGGGGACTGTAGTTTGCTCATCACTGATCTAGAGATTCCATTTTTGCTTCCCCATCCTGGGCATCCAGATATTGTTCTTGAGCATTGTTAATACCTATATCTTCCTTAATGCATAACTGCAAATTATTCGTACCATGGAATTTATTAAGACATTAATGGGAGAACCTATGCAGATGCTGCAGATCTCTGCCCCTGGACTAAAATCCTCCTCTACTCTGAGTTAGTTATCTTTCTTTTTAATTTTGTAAATGAATAGACTTTATTCTGTTTTAGCAATTTTAGGTTTATAGAAAACTTGAGCAGAAAGTAAAAGAGAGTTCCCATAAACCCCTTCCCCCCACCCCCGCAAAAGTTTCCCTTTTTATTAACATCTAGCATTAGTGTGGTACAAATATTACAATTGATGAACTGGTATTGGTATACTGTTACTAACTAAAGTCCATAGTTTACATTAGTATTTACTCTTTGCGTTGTGCATGCTATGGATATTGACAAATGTAGGACATATACAACGACATGTACCACTACAGAATCATACAGATAATTTCACTGCCTTCAGAGGCCTCTGTCCTCCACCTATTCATTCCTCCCCCTACAGCCCCTGCAAGCCACTGATCTGTTTACTCACTCCATAATTCTGCCTTTTCAGGAATGTCGCAGAGTTGGAATCATACACTCTGCAGCCTTTTCAGATTGGCTTCTTTTACTTAGTAATATGCATTTAAGATAACCCATGGCTTGATAATTTCTTTTTATCACTGAATAATATCCCACTGTATGGATTTACCACAGTTTGTCTATATATTCGTCTATTGAAAGCCACCTTGGTTGCTCCCAATAGTAGGAAATTACAAATAAAGTCTATGCAGGTCTCTCTGAGGATGCAGATTTCACCTCATTTGGGTAGATAGCAAGGAACGTGATTGCTAGATCATATGATAGGTTCTCTTTTGATTTTTTTATTTATTTTTACTTTTTTGATGTGGACCATTGTCAACGTCTTTATGGAATTTGTTACAATATTGCTCCTGTTTCACGTTTTGGTCTTTTTGGCCGCGAGGCATGTGGGATCTTAGCTCTCCGACCAGGGATCCAACCCGCACCCCCTGCATTGGAAGGCGAAGTCTTAACCAGTGACGGCCAGGGAAGTCCCCGGTTATCTTTTAAAACACAGTTTCAGCACCTCATCCGCTTTCTTGAAAATCTCTGGGGCTCATCTTTGCTGATGAGAAAGTCACAACCCCACGGCACGGCCAGCACAGTTCGCTGTATCCCAGCTTCATGTCACCACACGGACCTTAGCTTCCAGCCGCACTGGCCCAAGACTCCTACCTCAAGGGGCTTCTCGTAATTTCTAGAAGGCAGTTCTTTTCCTTCCAAGTGGGATGTTTTTTCTCTTTCTTCTTCACCTTCACAAACTCCGATTCACCTTTCAAAAGCAGTTATACTCCAATAAAGATGTTAAAAAAAAAAAAAAAACCTATAGCTAAATAACATCACGTTTCAAAAGCTTGTCCCCTTCTCCAGAGCAGGAATAGCTATTCCCTCTTCTAGACTCTGCCTCTTATGTCTTCAGCACAGCATGGGAAGCTCCGTATCGTGATTGCTAACGTAATATTGATCCCCTCTACTAAAAGGAAATTGAAACTCTTGAAAACACACACACACACACACACACACGCTACTTAAGGGAAACAATTTAAATAAAACATTGCGGAAAATTACCCTCTAAATATTTGAAATAATGTTCTATAAAAGGACAGAAAGTACTGTGTACACTTATGTTATACATGTAAGCTTTATTTTGCCCAAGAATATGGAACTGCAGTATGTGACCTTTCAAAAACAGCAATAAACACACACCAAATGTCATCCAGTTCCACAAGCAAAAAACCTACACACTTTGCTTGACACTCCCTCTCCCTTAGCTGCCAGGTACAATCACAGGGTATTGACTATTTGACCTCCTAAATATTTCCTCAGTCTGCCCTTTTCTCTCCACTCCACTCCACTGCCAAAGTCTTGCCTGGTATTGCAGTAGACAGACCAGCATTCTTGTATCCAGACTGGCTCTCTTTTCCATTCTTCACACTTTAGCCAGGGTGGTCTTTCCAAATGCCTACCTGATTGTGACATGCTCTGCATAAAAACTTTTAATGTTCTCCCAGTGTTTCTACGGAAAGACCTAAACTCTTAACGTGACTATCTAGTTTGGCACATGGTTAGCACACAGATCTCAACTCCTACTGCTGTCTCCTTCACACTCTGCATTCCAATTTTGGTTTTCTTTTTGTCCTTCAAATGGTCTGTCTCTGCTTCTGCCCCAGGGCCTTTGCACATGATGTTGCCCTCTCCAGGAATATTCTTCACCCCACTCTAAGCCTAGTGAACTCATGCTGATGTTTTAGATCTCAGCTCCGATTTGAATATTTTTCCATACCAACTCAGGCTAGGTCAGACATGTTTGTTACGTGTTCTCATGGAAATCATTCCTTTTCTTGTAGGAACTTGTCCTATTTTGTAGTGATATGATCAGTAGTGTAAATAATTGTCTCCTCCCCTAGACTTTATGCCCCAAGAGTACCAACTATATCATTTTTGCTCATTGTGTATATCTCCAGATCAAGAACAGTCACTGGCAAGTATATAATGTCTAAAATTCATGCATTTATTTAACCGATAAACAATGGATAAATAAATGCATGAATCTTAGATATTATTAAGTATAGAATAATGGAAACATGTTTCCAAGTGTTCACAGTATTCAAATTTATTATGTAATATCTGGGACAGAATGTTTAGTATTTGTTTAGTATTAGTATTATTTATAATTAATATAATTCTTTCCATTTCATAGTGTCACATTCTCAACTAACAGCCTAAAAGTAAAGCCATTTAATTCTTTAATGCCTGTAAAATTTCATAATATAACATGAAAATAATTCAGTGGTAATTAGACAATTAAATCCATGGCAGAATTGAGCTTCATGGTGACAGCTTCACCTGGGTAGAGTCATTTAGCCAATAGGTTGACATTTTCCTCTCCCCAGACACTCTTCTTCCCAGGAAGTGTTACTATTGCCTCTTTTCTTACTTTCCTGACCTTTCTCTTCAGTGTTCCATGTTTGTCCTTTTGTGTTAACCTTTGGAATTATCGAACAACTTGCAACCAGAATCTGGGAAGTCATGGCCGATGTGTTTCTAGCTAATAAAGCAAAATCAAAGGAAAGCAATCCTCAGGTTGTCATTTCAGCACCACGTGGGCTTCCTCTGTATTCCACACCTTCAGTGTTGATGATGATTCTTTTTCTTTTTTTTCTCTTTGTTAGTGTTAGTGATTCTTTATCAGATACTGACCTCTTTTATTCCAGTAAGATGATTTATTTGATATTCTGGGGGGGAAAATTAAACCTCTTACCTTTGGTTCCTATTTTCAACATTGTTATTATTAATAATTATTTGCTCAGCAGTAATATGTACATAAAATATCACATGGATAGAAATAAAAACATCTTAATCCATTCCTTATGTGGACCTATGCACTCAGAGATGTAAAATCATCATCTATGACATGGGATAATGCTATTCTTCTTCTTGAAGCATTTTTAACAGCATTATTAAATCAAACAAAATATATGTGAATGGCCTTTGAAAATCATAAAGCTCAATACAAATTAATATTATTCAATGAATATGGCATTTTAGGAATATGGTAGAACCTACTTGTACTTCCTTCATTTTTCTATGGAAGCTTGCATTTTATAGGTTGGATAAATGGATAGTTTTGATTATCTGTTTGGTTTTGTTTTTGTTTATACAAATAAGTGGTTTTGACTGGGTACGTTTTTATTAGGAAAAATCCACAATGCAAACACACACAAAAAAAGTTTTATGGAAAGGTCTAACTTAAAGTGGAGCTTAAAGAAAAGAAAGTAGAAAAAGCTTGTAGATGCGTGTAGAAATAGGCCTAAGGAGAGAAGCATGCAGAGCTGTAAGAATAGTTTTAAAACATAGTTCAGAGAGTTAGGCGGAAGAAAAAAAGTGATGAAAACAAGCCCATGTTCACTCATAGAATTTGGCAAAGTGAAAGTCACAGTTAAATATTTGGCATTTTTATATTCAGTTTCTCAAGATAACACGGGCCAAAACTTACAAGGAGATGAAAGAAAACGTTGATAAAGGAAGATAAAGCAACCAGACTCAGTTTGGGTAGGACACGGTAAAATATTGAATTGATCGAACTACAAAAACTAACAAACTTAATTTTTTTGCACAGCAAATTCTGCTCTTGTTTTAGCTAACAAAAAATTCTAGTGCAATGAATTGAAAATGTTTGCTACTGTATGTGATAATATCTTGGTCTAGTTAAATATAAAAGAGCTGAATATTTTCTGCAGCATTTGTTCCACTCAGGAAATCTTTGTTGCATCACCATTCCCCACTCCCACCATCACCACCACCGTTAGTACCCTGATGCTAAGAACACAGGTTTTTTTGGTTTTTTTCCCCCAAAGCTTTAGAATCCCTTAATTATGCACTCATTTCTTAAATGCTATCTCCCTTTATTTCTTTCTTCTATTTCTGGTATATGAAATGTTTGAGGGACCTAGACCAGGTAGAAGATCACACCAAGTCAAGTCCTAATCCAAACTCAACACTCAAGAGACATTAGGGAAATGGAACGAAATAGAAAATAAAATAAACACTAAGATGGCTGATAATTTTAAGTAATTTATCCAGTGGCTTTAATAATCTTTTCTACTCCTTCCTTGAGGGTCATTCATTGGAGAAACTTTGTTCTGGAACTATTTTACTTCCCTTGCGGTTGCCCTGCCTGCTGTCAAGGCACATTTCCTGTCTTTGATTCCCTTTTAGAATTATGTATACTAGGTTGACCAGGTATAACCAGTGAGGTCGAGCCGAGGTCAAAAACTCAGACAGCCTAGGATCCATTCCTGCTCTACCACTTACTAGCTATATAAATTCTCACCAAGATACTTAACTTCAGCATCATACTTTGTTAAAAGGAATAAAATGAGGTAATAATTCGTGTAAAGCATTTAACATTGTGACTAACTTACATTAATAAAAAAATAATAATTGCTACTAATTCTCACTTTAGTTCTCCTTTAATTAGATTTAGTCACATCCAACCCTGTATATAATAGAGCGGTGTTCCCTAGACTATTTGTGGTGAAGGATAGTATTTTTAAAAATTTTCCAATCTTTTGCAGAGATATACTTTCAGAAAATATAATCAAATTAAGTTACTAGAAAATATTTTAAGTACAAAATAAAAGTCCAGAGTTTTTATTTTTATATTCAACAGTTAGTAAAAATATTTTGTTAAATTGCTATAGAAGTTTATAAGTGTTTTTGCTCAGTTTTGTACTTGTTTCATTGCAGACCAGAAATAAATAATTTGTAGATAGGTACCAGTTCGTGGATCATGCTTTAGGTATTACTATGATGTGGGCTGTGCAATAGATTTTATTATTTACCTTTTGAATGAGGTAACCTCATTTCTAAGATGTTCAAATGCTTACTGATATTATCATGGTTAGTATATATATATATATATATATATATAAATTTGGCTTTATGTAATATGTGTGCTGTAACAAAACTACACGTCACTAACTGAATCCGAAAAATCCTTAAAATAAAGGATGAAGTAATGCCAACACTCTGACTTCGAGACATTACTAATCTCTGATGAAGCCTGTGAGTATTTCTCAGACCAAGAAACTCTTTGCATATTACAGTATGCATCTGCTATTATCATGACATTATTCACTCTGATTGTTCAGAAGATTATTGAAAAGTCATGGCAGCACTTCTCCTGGGTTTCATCACATACATCCAGTCTGATTCCTTTCACATAAAGCACTATCAGTTTTATGTTTCTCTTTTAGGCAAAGTTATGTACAATTGACCCAACACGTGTTGGAGAAGTCTTCTATTGAGGAGCTGATGTACGACAAAACACCAGAACACATGTGATCTAAGAGCTCAGTTTTTAATCACGAATGTAAGGGAATGTAAGACTGCAGTGAGTTAGAGGGATGGTTGACAGCAGAGGGTAGCCAACTCAGTTTCTGTTTTGTTCAGCGTTTCTTTAATTGATCAATGGGGGGAAAAGGAACGTACAGCTTGGGTAAAGGGGAGAAGAGATTCATTTTGAGTACTCCTATGTATTCTTGTTTCTTGTTTTTTTAAACTCTTTTAATAATATACTTTTTCCCCCTTAACAATTATATCCTAAGACATGTGACACTTTTGCCAAGATGACAGCGTATGTCATTCATTACTGTTTTCCATCTGTGTTTGTTTTCATATGTAGTTAGATGTAGATAAAGAGCAGCTGTATAAGGTACATATTTTCTGAGTTTTAACTGAATAATATTTCAGTTGAATTAATTATCTGTACCGGTTATCAGTTCCTTAATGATACCATGTAGCAAACAATGAGTGCTGAAGCGGCCTATAACAGTTAAGTGTATTAATGCTTGTGCACCTAGAGTCATATGGAGATCGGCTAGGTGGCTCTGTAGATCTTGGTAGGACTTGATCACCTGTCTGGAAATAGACTAGTTTAGGTTGGGCAGCTTGGCTGTGTTCCACGTGTGTCTCTTCTCCGGCAGGCTAGCCCAGGGGTGCTCTCAGGGCAGTGGATGAGGCTGAGAAGGCAAACCCACTGTACAAGTGCTTGTCAAGCCTCTGCCTTCTTCACCTTAGCTCATAGTGGGAAGACAAGTCACATTACATACTATGAGAGCTTTGATCCAGGGAGGGTGAAGAATTCAGGCCATTTTTGCAACTGATCACATATCTAAAAAAGTGCATCTCTTCAACTGAATGATAAGTGAGTAGGAATAGTTAAATTATTCATCTTGATGAAAATAAATGTACTTGGGCAAGTTAGTTAAACCCTCTGGGCTCAGTTTCTTCGTTTCTAAAATGGGGATAATAATAGTACCAATCTCACAGGATTATAGTGTGGAATAATTAGTTGATTAGGTAAATGTGTAGAACAGTGCTTGGTATAGACGTATGCACAGTTTGACTGTTAGCTGTAGTTATTAACATTATTATTATTACCATCATCATCATTATTATTATTTTGAGGCATCACTGTTAAGCACTGACAAATTGTGAGAATGGTATGTGGTTGTATTAATACTTTCTTAAACATATTTATTTTGTGATATTTTTGCTAATATTTATAGCACTGATACCATCTGTTCATGTTACAAGCATTATTATTTTAGGAATTATACATGTCTATATTCTAGAGAAAACAGATTTAACATTATAGAACTAGTTGGTACATGTTTTAATTATCATCTTAAAGCTTCTTATTTAAAGATATACTGCAAGTACTTTATATTTTTGCTTCCATTTCCTTGCTTTAATAAATTTTATACTAATCTTAAGATGGTAGAAAGCTTATGAATAATGCCAATTTATTTGATATTTACTAAAATTTCGTGATCATATATTGATATTAATTTGTTCTGTATGGTAACAGGAACATATACCAATGCTTCCCAAGCTCTCATATGCATACAAATCACCTGGGGTCTTGTTAAAATGCAAATTTTGATTCTATGGGTCAGCCATGGGGTCTGGAAATCTGCATCTCTAACAAGTTCCCAGGTGAGGAAGTTGCTATTGATCCCTGAATACCACGCTTTAAGTAGCAATGATATATTTAAGATTATATATATGTATGTATAATATATATAAAAATATATATATATACATTAAATAAATAAAATAATTAAATTACTTAATATGAATCATTATAACAAAAGTTGTTCTTGCCACAATTGTTTAAAAGCATAATGTCATAAAAAGAAAATACATATTAAATATAACATAATAAATTAAAATATAATATTTAGTAAATGAAATAATATGTCTAAAGATATATATATATCAAACATCTCTAAATGCCAAATAAGGTCTTTACTGGCAAAACAAAGCCTTCATTTACAATTTTGTTTCCCCAGAAACTAAGTAACAGCTTCTGGTCCTATAAATACAAGTACTTGTGGAGACTATTTTGTTGGTGAGAATATACTCAAAATCCCTGGGTCCTATAATCAAATAAAAGCTGCCTCTTACACGTGTAAAAAAGTATACTTTTTTTCTCCCTGTGGGCATTAGTCACAGCCTGATATTGTACATATTTGATTATGTAGAATTTCAGATAAATAAAATGCATTAGTCAACTAAATTTTCTACTTTTGAGCATTAACTACAAATTATTTTTTGTTTCAAAATTCATGACTATAAAATCTTCCAAAAGGTCAGAATATTCTTCCCTTTATATGTAATCTTAAGAGTGTTCTGTATTTCTTTTTTAAAAAACTGGGTAGTGTCAGAACAGTATCATTAAAGGATATAATTAATTTTATTTATTTTTTAAAATATTTATTTATTTACTTACCTGTTTGTTTATTTGTCTGTTTGTCTGCTTTGGCTGCGCTGGGTCCCACTTGTGGCACGCAGGATCTTAGTTGTGGCACGCAGACTCATAGTTGTAGCATGGGAACTCTTAGTTGCAGCATGCATGTGGGATCTAGCTCCCCAACCAGGGATCAAACCTGGGCCCCCTGCATTGGGAGCATGGAGTCTTAGTCACTGGACTACCAGGGAAGTCCCAGGATATAATTAATTTTAAAATTTTAGAAGATGAAGGAGATTAGTATAAATTTCTACTGACCTCAGGATAAACCTTGGTAGACTACATCTCCCAAAGGTAGAAAGGGAAGAAAAAGCTAACTGAGAATACAGACATGTTAAATGGATCATTGAGCTTTCCATCTAAAGGTGTGTCTAATTAAGCTGAAACCTGTTAAGAGTAAATAACTACCACCCTGTTCATGATAACAATTAATATTTGAGTTGTACTTTTGGATTCCATTTATAGATTATAATATAGCTATAGTTTACAATTCAATTTATAATTTACGATTTATTTTTTGTAATGATTTGAACCACCCCTATTATCTTATTTGATATTTGCAAGAAACCTTTGTAATTTGTTGTTATTCTTCAAGTGAGAACTTGAAGTCTGAGGCTCCCTCCTCCTCTCAACTTAAGCCTGGGGAGAAATATTCATAAGAAGTCCAGGGTCAGGGCCATTATTAGGCTGTTGATGGGAGGGGACTGAGTTTTTGATGACTGTAGAATATAGAGATTAATAGAATATTAATAGCTATTATTTACTGTGCATTTATTATGTGCTATTTCCCACAATATGTCTAAGATCATTTCTCTATTCTCTCTTTTTAATCTGTTTTGCAATTGCCTTGTATTCTAATAAATGCTATAAATTTGTCTGGAATGCTTCTTTTTATGTTTTCCCTTCGAAACAGTGGTGGTGCTGGTACTAGGCAAACCTGTAGATATTAACCAAACATAATTTTCATGTAGTTGTAGATAAAAACAAAAGAGATGTAGTAACTAAATGGAATTTGTGGACTACTACATAGCTAACTACTTTTACAGGAAGCCCAGGCTCATAACACACTGTAAAGGCTTTTCCAGGGATGAAACTCTGAATGAAAATGCTGATTCACACTGTATGCATTTGTATACATGAACGTAAGTGCAATCCAAGCTTAATTTGGGAATATTTGAAACTAGATTAACAATCTTAGATCAAAGTTGGCAAAATTTTTTAGCAAAGGACCACACAGTAAATACCACAGTTTTTACAGGTCATACAATCTCAACAACTCTCCTCTGAACTTTGTAGCATGAATTTGGCCATGGATTGTAGTTTGCCGACCACTGGCTTAGATTCTCAAGGTCACTGTTAGCTATTAGGCTATGATTATGCTGAATTATCTGGGTTTATGGCTTATTTATTGGTTACCAATTATGGAACATGGGTCCTCTATTCCCTCCACCCCCTCCTCTCATCCTGAACAGAGAAGCCCTGCTCGGTGCATGCAAATGGCCCATCACAGTATTTTCTTAAACAAAGACATTTCCCTCAGAAGAGGAATTCTGCCGCTACTGTTAAGATAATAAGTACACCACAGATGGTCCTTTCATTTCAAAACAACCACAACATAAAAGGAGATAGGAAATTTTTGTTTAATTGTTGCGTTTTTCTATTCTGTTATTTGATGATTTCGTTTGGCAAAGTTACAGACTAATATTTAAGCTTCTGCTGGAACTCAACTGCAGTTGATTTCTGTTGTGATGGTGTTGCTGGCTCTAAATATAGGCTGGGCAAGAAGAGAAAAAGACACATCAAACTCCTTATCTATTTCATTTTGGCAGTTTCAAGGGGTTTATATTTGAGCTTAAATTTAAATAAGTCTTCTCATATTATCACTGCCAGTTTTAGAATGTTTCACTGGCACAGTCGTGGTATGACTCAAATAGATAAATACCATCAGTTAGGTTAGGGCTGCGTTGATAAGCCACCTGGGGTTCCTTCTTTCTTTAGTACTGTTCTTGCCACTCTCCATTGCAGGTCTCAGACTGGGTGCTCAGGGGGCCATCTCAGACCCTTGGTCCGTGCTACATTGAACAACAAAAACAAGAACAAAGAAATAGCCGCCACCATACAAAGGAGATTTTTATCCAGAAATCTGGATTTTTTTACTTCCTTTGAAAAACCAGGAAGAACTTTTGCAGATCTAAGGTTTTTATTTTCCCATGAGAACCGTCATCCTTTCTGCCATTCTGTCCATCCCCTCAGCTCTGAGCCCGAGTAAGGGTGGTGCTGTGTTGGGCTGCAGCCTGCAGGCCTGCAAGCTCTGTACTTGCTCAGCTTCTAGACCTAGGAAAGGAGCCCGGAGTCAGTGATAGAGAAATCAATGGTTTACTGGACAGGGGGAGTCTTACACCTCTGAAGCAAGATCCTGGAGCGACACCCCACAGTGTTCGGCAGATGGCAGGCAGGAAGGGCAGCAGTCTCTGCCCCCCGGGGGGGAGGAGGAGGTTACCAGTTATAGGGGGAATTGACATTCGGTTGGCTCATCTGTTACCAGGGAAACTAGCAGAGGGGCATGCCCCTCCCCGCCCCTTTGATAAGCTATCAGGGCGGAGATGTTCTGATCTAAAGATTAGAACAGTCACTAGCTGGGACAGGGGCAAGTATGTAGGAAGGTCAATCAGGTGAGTAGGGTGTAGGTGAAGCAGGCCCTGGTCCAGCGGGGAATGTCCTGAGAGCAGGACAACAGCCATCTTGGGGGGCCTGATCATAGAGGCTAGGTGCTCTGATGACGCCAGCCTGCTTCACTCTCATATCTGCCTGGTCAGTATAGGCATTTGAGTTTGTGGCTCCAGCCACAAACATGATCTCTGGGGAGCTCATCAGTTACAATTTTTTCCAATCCTACCTATGGGACTATTCACTCCATCTATCCCTCTAAAGCATATTGTAGGATTCAAACACAAAACTATGACTCTGTTAATTGTACAGTTACTATCAAGAGCATTTTTGCTTGGGTTATGTGTGGTGTGTTTTCTTTATTTGGTCAAAGTCACTTTTTCCTTGCAAGGAAATACCTTGTAGAAGTCAGTGCCAAGAAAAAGAAAAGATTTTCTCTCTTTAATAATTTGTATTACATAAAGCCTTTCTCTTTCTGTCTCAGCTACCAGGAAGTTCAGAACTCAATTTAAGGATGTGTCATAATTCTGGTGGTATTTCTCTCCTTATTTTATGCACCCTTGATTATTAAATTAATACTAATTACTAACATGAATACACAACTACACATGTCCTACAAACAGTTTTCAAGTCCATTTTGTAGGAGATTGGGCTTCAACACCTCAGTATATAATTAAGTGTTACTAACTTCTCAAACCATCCTCCACAAAGACAACAGAATATAAAACACTAACCAGACTATATCATCATCATTCCCTTGCTTATTCAACAACTCTGCATGTCTACCTCTTGCTTATAATAAGAAGTCTAACCTGTTTATCAGAGTGCACAAGACCCTTTATTACATTTCTCTAACCTAGCACATCATTCTGCATTTCGGCCCTCACAGCGTCCCAGTAATGGACTAATGATAGTTTTCCAAATGTACCATGGCATTGCCCACATCTTGTCCTTCACAGTACCATTTACCCCACCTATAGTCCCTCTAGGAAGGTAAGTTTACCACAGCAAATATTGCATTGTACTAGCATTTTTAAGCACAAAAATTTTAATAAAATTCTTCCAGGAAGAATCCTGTTCATTTTGGTACATCTGAGGCTGAGCCCAACTGTTCATACAACATTGTTCTCACTGACTAATCATTTAACTAAATTTTGGTTTGCAGAATTGTTGATAGAATTGAAATAACTGATACAGGGTTATTTTTGACTATAAATAATGGGAAACCTTTTCAGAATAAATATTGAGTGCTTACTATATGCCAGGTCCTCTTGTAAATATGTAACGTGTATTGATTCACTCAATTCTCCCAACCACCGTATTATCCTGTGATTTTTGTACCCATTTTAGAGATGAGGAAACTGAAGCCCAGGGATTAAGTAATTTTCCCAAGGACTCACAGCCAGGAAGGAGTGGGGTCAGGGTTGACCCCAAGAGGTCTGTTTCCACAGATGGCATTCATAGTCACCCTGTCTCCCATTTGCAGATTGAAAGTATATTTGTCCCTTATGACAGCAGATAAGTAGTAACCAATCTCAACTTTCATTAGTCCTACCAGTTCTCATGAGAATGATGGGATTATTTTGAACTCCAATATTTCATGAGCAGATTGTATTCTCGAAATGTCTAGAGAAGTCTAGCAAAAAGCATTAGACAATAGTAACTTTGAATGTAGTGTGTATGCATGTAAGTATGTGTATGCACATTAATTATTTAACCAAGAATAAAGAAGGGTGCAAAAGTTCCAGCCAGTCTCCACCATCACAATCACCTGAAGGCAGTGGCTCTCACTGTGGAAGACAGAATCACCTCCCTATGAAGTTATTGGCACGGCTTGTAGAAAGGGGATGTGTTATTGACTTCCTTGGAGTCTTAAGATGCAAACATTTGATTTAAAAAGACTTAGTGACAGAGACGTACCTAACGACTTCTTCTACATCAAGGGTCTTCATTCTCATTCATATTCAACTTAGTCAATTTCGAGTAGAGACAATACACTTCTAATTGCTGATGGTAAGGCAAGCAGCGTCCTCCGTGTTTCATACATTATGGCAGTGGGGATCAATTGAATATCAGGAAGGGTTGATCACCCTATGGACCTGCATTTCCAAAGCTGGAGGCCTTCCTGTCTCGAGATTAAGGTCAGTCTTCAGTGGTCCTCTTAATAAGGTAAGGCTCTGGGCAGAGACCTGATATCTTAGTCAGCAGGTGCCAGCTCCTCTCCCCACTGAGTGACTTACTGGGTCAGCCTTTACCATACCCACTCCCAGTTGATTCTAAGACCGGTTTTAACTAGTATTAATAAATAATATGCTTAGCTGCCTTGGCCTGTCTCAATAAAAAGACAAAGGACATGCCAAAGTCTAATCTGTTTGTCCTAGAAGGTGCACATTCAACCAACATCTTATATTTATTAGTCTTGGAGCATTCCATTTTATTTTCCGCACCACAAATGTATGAACACAGACCCTTTTATCCGTCTTTCCTCTGAAGCAGGGCCTGGAGACTGACTCACCGAGACTCTCATTTATTAGTCGGAGAACTAATAGGAGGATATTTGGAGAAATAAAACTGTGTGGAAGAGCAGAATATTTATTTGGATGGTATTTAATTCAAACCTGAGGTAACATCATCTCGAAGAAATGAAGGTCTCATAAATTCCTTTGGGAGGGGGCTAAACCTGTCTTCTGGCTGGTTTAATCTCATCAGATTAATCACTGCGACTACCATCTTTGTCATAAAAAGCACCTGCCATTAACAAACCCTGTTCCCCTTGGAAAACAATTTAACTTTCAGTGAATTAAAGTTATGGGGCACTCTGAATAAATTGTATCCTGCAAGAGACACCACTTGATAATTAACACTCTCATGGGAAATACTGAAAGAACGTTTCTACAGACAATAATGTCACATTCCTTATTATGGCTAGCATAACTTTAACTCTTAAAGGTTTTATATTGTTAGACCCTAAAGGATATGTTTTTCAGAATGTGTATAGAAAATAACTTTTTTAAAAGAAAAACAAAAGTTACTATTTTCTGTAGTCGTAAAAATCCATTAAGGTGAAAAAAAATTTAACTACCTGATATTTTTAAAAAGGTAATGACAATAAAGCTCTGTTTTGCATCTGTATTTCATAAATATGGACGAGCACAGTGTTGAGCCTATTTAAAATAGCCACAAAAGCTAGTTAAGTGACTTCCGTGGTCTGTAGCTAGGAAGGCTGAATTTTAAAATTATTTTTCACAGAGGTCTCTCTGAAATGCCTTTGTAGGTTAAATTTTAGAAGTATGTAAAACTCATCCATGAATATTTGTGTTATTAATGATAATCATAAAGTAGCAAGGTTTGTGTTATTCATCAATCAATGTAGATCATGGCTTTGAGAGTCATGTTAACTCATTGTACTCTTTCCAAAATTTTTCTTTTTTGGCTGCGTTTGGTCTTCGTTGCTGTGCTCGGGCTTTCTCTAGTTGCAGTGAGTGGGGTCTTCTCTTTGTTGTGGTGTTCGGGCTTCTCATTGCAGTGGCTTCTCTTGTTGTGGAGCACGGGCTCTAGGCGCGCAGGCTTCAGTAGTTGTGGCACGTGGGCTTCAGTAGTTGTGGCTCACAGGCTCTAGAGCGCAGGCTCAGTAGTTGTGGCGCACGGGCTTTGTTGCTCCGCAGCATGTGGGATCTTCTCGGACCAGGGCTCAAACCCGCGTCCCCTGCATTGGCAGGCGGATTCTTAACCACTGCGCCACCAGGGAAGCCCTCCAAAAATTTTATTCAGGGCAGCTGTTGATGATTTTCTTCAAGAGTTCCAGGGGGACTCTGAACCATGGATTAGGTCGTGATTTTCAGCTCCTGTCACTATGACCAGCTAACATGACACCTGGCCTCTGCTCCAGGGGCTAGTTTGTATGCCAGCTGATTGTCAGGGGCTTAGTTTGAGGTGTCAGCTTGTCTCTTTGTAGGTAAAATGTTATCACCCTGTAATATCAGTGACCTAGTGAACAACTGGCAACAGGGTATCATGTAATTATTCCTATGTAAATATAGAAAATAGGCTATACCTTACACGTATATTTTATTTTGTTTAGTTTGTTGTGAATACAGGATGCTACTTTAGCCTGTCGTTTCTGTTTATACTCTGGTTGAATTGTGTTCTGTTCAACTGAAATTATTTTGAGTTTGCTCCTGTATTCTATTTTCTAATTAAAGGACATCCATACTTTTGCCTATATATATACACACACACACACACACACACACACATATGTATATGTGTGTGTGTGTGTGTGTGTGTGTGTGTGTGTATATATATTCCCAAGAGTAGCAACTTCTTCTCTATTCATTGTATGTTGATAAATGTATATGGACAATTAATACCTACAGGAAGAGGTACATCTGGCCATCCCTGCCCAAGGGCTGACTCGTTGGCCATCATGGGCAAGTTTATGGAAGAAGGAAGAGGAAGCATGAGCAAGCTCCCATTCCTTCCTCTAACTTTCATTTCTTCCTTTTCTCTCAACAGGAACTTTTTACCCCTGAATGCAAGTTTAAAGAATCTGTTTTTGAAAACTATTATGTAATCTACTCATCGATGCTGTACAGACAACAGGAATCTGGGAGAGCCTGGTTTTTGGGATTGAACAAGGAAGGGCAAGTTATGAAAGGAAACAGAGTAAAGAAAACCAAGGCAGCAGCTCATTTTCTACCCAAGCCATTGGAAGGTGAGTGTTATGTGTGTTTTATCCCTATCAGATTTATCACACATTTATCTTTCACACTGATGACTCTACCATGGCCACAAGGAGCCCTCATGGAACGCTGGAAATGTTCTTTATCTTGATCTCAGTGGTGATCCACAGGTGTCTACATAAGTTGTGCATCTAAGATTTGTACACTTTACTGTATATATGTATATGTGTGTATATTATGTATATATATACATACACATATATTCCATTAATTTAAATATGTCCGTACTCATTTCTCATGTCTCAGATCCTAACTACCCCAACCTCTCTAGCCCCTAAATAATTTAAATTAATTAATTAATTTAAGAAATTTAAAATCTGTAATGACATTATAAAGCTGTGATTATGACAATAGGTATACTAGAAAAACTAAGTTTTGAGTATTATGGAATGTTTGAGTATTTGCCCATTTTGCTATTATCTAGCTGAAAGTAACCACATATTTGTGAATTAGTATAATTACAGGAAATATAAAGAGTTAATAAGTTGGCCTTTAAAGAACTTGTTGATATTAGATATCTCCCTTCCAAACTGCATAATTGTTTAGTAAATTCAAATGTGGCTTGACCTTCTTTTACACTCAGCTGTAAACAATGAAGCCTTCAGATTTACTTTGATTAGATTTCTGGAGAGGAGGCTACAAAATTTTAATTAATCAGAAACATCTGCACATTTCTCATTAAGGATTCTACCGGAAGTGTCATTTTATCTATGTAACATTTGTTTGGGAACTACCAAAAGAAATTGATATTGAGGCTTTTCAAAAGTGTTTTCTATTCAAATGCTTTTGTTTACCTTTTGCAGAAAATCAGACCTGCAGTAACTAAGTAAACGTTTGAAGCCAGCTTACACGGTTCGATTTTTCTTTTTGTTTCTTATTCCTACAGGAAAGCATTAGCCATCAAGAGAAACGCATGTTGGTTTTATAATCCATATTGTCTTTATAGGAATAAGATAATTTGAAATATTGGAAGTTAATTATTAATTATCTGTGGACATATAATTCAGCTTTCAGTTTGCCTAAGTTTGGAAAACCAGTCTTGTTGGTTAATACCATCTTTATAATTTCAGTGATATTGACTATCACTCTTAACTAAATTTGCCTCTAGAATGAGTCTGAAATGCAAACAATTAGCCACCAGGGCCTATCTAGGAAAGGAAAAATTATTCCAGTCTGAAATATGAGTGAATTATTCTCATTCTATGACAGATCATAAGGAAAATGAGAATAAAAATAAGAAATTAGACGGTTTCTCTGTTCTTCCAAAATAACGTATCCATGATTTGGCTTTACCACTTCCAGTGAACTTTGAGACCATCAGATATTCAAATGCAAGTGAAAAAATTTAAAAACGAAGTCCATAGCAACTCTACAAAAATCAGGCAAAATCTGGAAACCAGCTATTTAGTATATCCAGCAGGAAATACCTGAGACCCTAAAGATATGGGGTAATAATATCACACTGCATTTTATTAATACACTGAACTGTTGTGTGTATATGTGTTTGTTGTGTGTTTATGTATACATGAAGAAGAGAGAAATAGAATTTTCAAAAAACTACCAGACAGAAGTACTCTAAAGACAATTAAGGGGGTATTATAAAGACAGGTTATCACATAGTGTAATTGATAAGGAAAATTAATTTCAAACTTTCAAAACCCATACAGGATGTAAATTATATCATTGGAAATGTTAGGGCAAATTAGATTCCTGATGAATTATTGATGCTCTGGGGCATTCATATTTCTTACACAACTTCACTGCGTAGACGATCAAGATCAGCACTCTGATGCTGTTGTCGCCTAACTAAATGACTAGTGGGAGTGAGGGACTGGAAAGTGTGTCAAGGATATGGATTAATCTCTTAATCCTTTTCACTTGCTAAGTTCTTTATTATAGGTCTGATACACATGTGCTTTCAAGTCTGTGTGCCGCTGAAAGATCTCACGATGCATTTGCAAAAGGTGAAATCCTACCACCTTGAACATGGAGAATGCATATAGTGGTTCATCCTAACGAAGCTTAAGTTCTCTTCGTAAAATATAGGCTTTCAAAACCCTAAAAAGCAGGTTGGGCAGCTCTAATTCACTTGCCTTTCTGATGGCAGATGATTTTAACTCAGTTTTCCCCAAGCATCAGTCACCCTGAAATCTCCTTTCCCAGGATTCCCTGGAATCATTTTCAAAAAAGCCACATGAACTATTGTGATTAATGATGTCACCAGATCAATTCCCCAGAGCTTCCTCAGACGTCATTCCCACTTGCCCTCTTGCCATTCTGTACTTCTGCCTTATATGACATCAATTACAGATTTTCATGATTATACCTGAAAATGCATAAAAAATATAAAACACCCCACACTTGCCTTCAATTATTTAAGGGTCTCTTTGCATGATTTTCGGGAGAGGAAATCTAAACAATGATCTCCAGAAGACCCTGGCTTAAGGAAAGTGAGTTGTTTGTATTGCTTTTATGGCTTTGAAGCTGACAGTAGTGTGATTATGTTGCCTTTGAAGCACTTGAGAGAAAAATAATTTAATGATCTAGGGGTGTGAATACCTAGAATGGAAAAGATGAGTGAGAATGAGTTCCACGTGTTGACAGTATGCAGTGGAAGGAAAGTCTTTTTCTCGCTGAACAAAGAGAATTAGGTTAAATGCTTGCCGTTCTCACATAATTCCTGTGGGGTGTGTGTGTGTGTGTGTGTGTGTGTGGCCACATCCCCCATTTAAACCTTCTCTCCTAGACAAAAATGCAGGTGCCCCCAGGTTTGTATTTTGGATACACAAACCAGAAAATGCCAAGGAAGTAATATTTTCTGTTTGGGGGCTGGATCTTACTGCTTTAAAACAGGAATTCCCTCTTGATGGGGTTACTTGACTTCAGGGAAAACGGGACTGGGCCAACAGCTGAGGTCTGTGTGTGAAGCTAACTGGGTAACGTCTCCTTTTCCTCCTGCCCTCCCCGTCACTAGTTGCCATGTACCGAGAACCATCTTTGCATGACGTCGGAGAAACGGTCCCAAAAGCCGGGGTGACGCCGAGTAAAAGCACAAGCGCGTCTGCAATCATGAATGGAGGCAAACCAGTCAACAAAAGTAAGACGACATAGCCAGATCCTCACAGGTGTTGTGACTGACTCTCCCTGAGCACCGTTGAGTGATTTATCCTGGCCACACCCTCCTGTTCCGGGGCCCAGGAGCCGCCGGCAGTAAGCAGATGCTTGCTCCCCACTGGCTCGAACTTCTTGGTTGCAAGTGGATAAATCTCAACGTGTTGTGCCCTCACAACAGGAAGACACCTGGATAACCAGCTCAACTCAGACCATGGAATGCCCTACCAGATACGGAATGCCTTTTTAATATCTTTTCTGTGACTGTGACACTTCACGTGAATGACCTACTTCACAAGTCCACTCGATACCTTGCCTGCTGACAGCTACCCATATTCCTTTTTGAGTCCCGTTTCGGCGAATTCCATGTGTTTAAGTTCGATTTTGTAGCACACAGATACTCTTGAGTAATTTCTAGTTAGATGCTGTAAACCTGTGCTGTTATGGAGTTCTCTTCTTCCCGTTTTTACAGGGCTGCTGGCTCCACTGTCTGTGACCTTTTGCAGGGATTGTGTTCCTCTCAATCTTAACTGTCGCGGTTGGCTTAGTTGGGAGAGCGATCAGGGAAACAGAAAGCCTTCTAAACCTATTATGACACATTGCATCTATAAAGATTAAGAGTTTTGTCTCTGGCTCACACTACTGATGAAACACACATATACGCTCTGTCCAGTAGCAGATACTGTGCTCCCGAGGCCACGTGGCCGGGCTGAGAAACGGGGTCAAACGCAGTCATGAGAAGCGCTCTATGATCTGGGTTTGACATCCCCCTTAGTTTCTTTGTGTGTGTGTGTGTTTTATACATATCACAAGCTTACTGGTAATGGTAACATTTGCCTTGCCCAGCGAGCAAGACCCACTGGTTTTTGAGAAAGTGGGTCCAAAGAACTCTGTAGGCCTTGTAGGCCTGATTAAGGTTCATTTTCATCTATGAATCCTCATTATTTGGAAAAAAGGAAAAAAAATCAATAATTACAACCTACAAGAATTGCGCTACCTAAATCCATTTCAGATAGAATCCTTCCTGTTTTTAATGAACCAAACTTAATGCCATCCCCAGTTTGGGCTGCATTCCACTCATACTCAGCAGAGCATGGGCAAGGCGGCTGTTGTGTTCTTTTCTGCAGCAGCAATGCAAACGTTAGTTATAAATTAGACTTTAATATTTTTGGTGTTTAACAAGTTTTTAAACTGGACATATTAGGAAAAAAATATTTTTTTTAGCTCAGCATGCTGAGTCAGGTACTGTGTAATTCACCAGTCCATACCTCTGACTCAGCTTCTTGGGCCCCTGTGGCCCAATGGCTGAGTTAGAGGTGCCTTGCCATGATCTCAGAATGCAGTCTGTTGAATTATTCTAGATTAAAACTAAAGACAAACCAACACGTTCAAACATCAGGTTTTCGGTCCATACAATTTTTTTTTTTTGCTTTTCTTTGATTTTGCTTTCTTAACTTACTTTGGAATTTAATACTGCTGAATTCTGAGCTTAGGAAAGACAAGGACTAAGAAAGTCCATGAATAGTTGACTCCATGGTGAAGAAACCATGCAAAATGTTCAATATTGGATAAAAAGAGTTTCAAAATGTTTGATACTAAACTGTTTGGAAATATATTTGTTAACTCTGTGTATACTTCTTAATAAATTTCAATGTTTTCTCCTCAGAAGAGTTAACTGAGACCAAACTGAACCTCATTTATAGAAAACTATACGTGGGATCAATGTACTGGCCTCTTGTTATTATTTCCATGTGGAAGGATGACCCAGTCGCCATTTTCTCCCATCTGCACTGTATTTACTGGGAAATTATTTTGTCACTGCTTTCCTAAGTCTCCATGACAGCCCTTGCCCAGCATTTAAAAATTTTGGCCTGCTTAGCTGATTAAAGATTTACTATCAATTTAACTGTTTATGCTTATTTCATTTTCGTATTGAATTCCACTTTAATAAATAAAAAGTTAGCATAACGTTTGAGTAGATTTATTGTCGATAGTGCTAAAGTACAAATACAACAAAATGATTCTTTTGACCTCTCTTGATTTCTTGTCACACCATTTTAAAGCCTATTATTTTTAACAGGCTAAGTTAAAATACATTAGATGAATTTCACTAACCAATTGTTTAGGGAAGACATATATTCTGTAATATGTGGCAACTTGAAATTCCAATTAGATGGACTTACCCTACTGTGCACGGGCGCGCGCGCGCGCGCGCACACACACACACACACACACACACACACACACACACACACACCAAACAACCCCACCTATATGTTTTTGGTAATCAGCCCTACTTGCTGGTTTCTTTTTCCCCTGTAAGCTTGTTTATTAGTTAAAATTATGACAAGATTTATTTTTGTAAGTGACTGAGATTTCAGTAAATGTGTATCTCTGTTTTGTTTTTTACATGAGTTATCTATAAGGGCATTTATCCCTATGAATGGATGTCAAAATACTTTCTTCTAATATATGTTTAGACGTATTGCAGAGGGGTCCTTGTTATTTGTGATTTAGTTAGATCATTTCCTCTGTGTCTGGTCTGACCTGTTGCATGGAACAAGGACAGCACTGATGAACTGCATGTTGTAGGACCTGTGTATCAAGAACCATTGGTGTGTATTAATCTACATACAAAGAGTTTGTCTGCATTGTACAGTTTCTGTGTTGACTATCATTTGTTCTATTCATAAATACAACATATTGAATAAAATATTTATATGACGGCATATTCAAAAACACTGAACAACTTTATGTAATGAAATGGCATTGCATCACCCACAGATATAGAGAAACGTCATGTAAATAAGTTTGGTAAACTCATTTTCCCCCTTTACCATGCCAAAGAAAATTTTAGCTCTTTGACGATACCGCTCTTGCGATTTTTCCAGGATAAGATTCCACCATTTTCTCCCCTCAAAAATTGCTGTTTTAAGTAAGTGCAATCTGTCACCTTTGGTGTTCTGTACAGTAAATCTGATGGAATTCATTTGTATTTAGAGACCACCACGTGTTCTGTACCTCCATGTACATATGTCAATCTTATCAACTCTTTCCAATATCACATTCCTTTTGCATCCATATCTGGTGTGAGAGGCTTATGTCTACTGATTTGTTATGGTAGCTGTTTCACTCATTCCTCAACAATGCTCTGGAATGTTCATTGGTTTGATATTTCAGGTGACATCATTTTATTTTCCTATAAGTTTGCTTTCTAAAATATTTTGCTACAACTTTACTTGGAAAAATATAGAAGAGATGCAAATGGTTCTGCCTATATAAAGAGTAAAATGGAACTGAGCATCATGTCATTACAAATCTTGGAGAATTTAGAGATTCGTGCTCTAAATGTTCCCTTGCCCTGAGTGTTTGGGGTAAGGGCTGGCTTCAAGATGGGCCCTCAAGACTCCTGCTGCAGTCCGTCTAATTGTTTGCCTCTTGGAGAGTAAGAAGAGTTTCTTTATCACACCTGGCTAGTTGCTTAATGCGTGCCTAAAGCACTAAAACAGTCAGCTGTTTTCGGGATGACTGACATCAGATTTGGTTCTTTTTTAAAAAACAAGAAAAAAACTTCTCTCTTCTTAAGTTAGACATGTATCACTTCATTTAAAGTTTTCTCCCTAATATTAGAGTGAGAATTAACATTTGAAGGAGAGACCAGATTGACTAAGAAATCCATTTTAGAAGGAATTGAAAATCATTAAAAATTATTTTCAATGTTATTTCAGAACAAGACTATATCCAGGGCAAGCTTCTGAGCTAAACGCAGGCATATCAAACGCCAGGTGTGAATAGTATTACTTTGGAGTAAAATACATTTCATAGTGTAGCTTTCTTAGCTTACAAAGTGGCACACAGGGCCTGCTGACTCTCTCGAATACTGAGTAGGGTTTCAAAGGTTTGATAGTGAGTCTGCAAACAAAGGCTGAGTTATGTTTTTGTTTTTTCCTGGTTTTCTCTATCATTTGGTCTAATCCCCACGTTGTGTTTGCATTTGAGGTGGTGGAGGCCATTCCTTCCAATGCGCGGTAGGAATCTAGATTAGCAAAGAGTCCAGGAAGACAACAGGATATAGTGATTCTCTTAGGTCTTAGGATGTTAGTAGAATCTTATTAAAAAGTCCTTTATGGAAGAATTCCTCAGTGATGGTTAGCCAAGCAAGCAGGGTTGGTGCCAACACCATCTGCAAACGTGTCACATCCTTCCCAGTTGACGTTAATCCCACCATAACTGCCGACCAACTTGAACAAGCCAACAAAATTTGCATATTTTCCCTCCACCTATTACAAGTTTGTTCTTGCCCTGCCTTTTTTTTGAAGAGGGAGTTTTTATCTTAGTAATGGAATCAAAAGTCAAAGTATAAAATTACATTTAAGAAGGGTAGAATTTATGTCTTTACATGTAACTATGTTTATTTTTCTCCAACTTAAACATGTAAATTAAATCACTTCTTAATAGATCTATTGATGTTTCATTGCTAGAGACAAAAATCACACATAAAAACACACACAAGAACTGTTATAGCAGACAGAAAGAGGTAAAAAGAAAATATTTCTGTTTTAAAAGAAAAATATTCATTAGAGTTTAGGTACCATGTGACTTATGCTATAATTCAGTTTTGGTTCAATAATTCATAGCTAAATGAACCACAGAATATAGCTGACTATAATAGATTTTGTCAAAAAATTTGGACAAATCGCATTCTGAACTTTATAATAAAGTAATTTCTCCATATTTAAACTTCTTAAAAAGCATAAATGCTGAGGACATTTTTCTCACACGAAAATATAAGAAGGGCAGCACTCTTGTTGCAGGGATAACAAATATAGAGAATGATAAGAAAACTAAGACACACCTAGGGTAACGTGATGAGACAGGAAACTAAGGGCCGTACCAGTAGAGCGGGATGGCAAACTACTGCTCGGCTGCAAGCCAAATACAGCCTGCAATCTGTTTCTTATGGCCCAGGAGCTCAGAATGAGGTTTTTATTTTTATTTTTTCCATTTTAAAGTATTAAACGTGAACAGACAAGAATCTCCTATAGAGATGTATGTGACCCACAGTCTAAAATATTTACTATCTGGTCCTTTATAGAAAGCAGGGCTCTGCAAGAGGGGAAACTGAAAGTCATTTGTATTACGATGGCTGGATAAGGTAATGAATTCCGATGTTCATGCATCACATAAGGCATCAAAATTGCAACTGAACAATGACAACAGATTTGTTTGAGGCTTAAAGTGTTTAGATAGAGAAGAGGAAAGAGTACAATCTGTATTATTTCTTGACTGCTTATAGTCTCCTCATTTTACAAAAACTGATATATCAATTGACATACTTAATAACAGAGATACAATTTACATGGTTGCACTCCTTAATCTCAGGAGATGACAATTTTATAAATCTCTTCCAGTATGAGAACACTATTAGTACTATAAAAATCAGCATCAGTTAAATTTTCTCTTAAATAATTTTCAATATCAAATTTTTAAGTAACTCAGCAGATACATATTTTCCTTATTTTTGGTGATTTGACTTAGAAAAGTCCAAGCCATGACTCTAGAATATTTACATCATCAAGTAAAATTTCCAAGCAAAAATTTTCATCTTAAACAATATGGAAATGATTTTGTTACATTATTCTGGGATTTTACAAAATATAAATCACATTTAGAAAAAAAGTGGGGTTTTTATTAGCTCTAAATATTTAAAGGTTGCCTAGACTAATGTGTATAAGTAGACTTAACTGTAAATATGTAAGGGAAGTCCAAATTATTGTACATTTTCATAATGCAATGTGAATTTCATACAGAGCAGAATTTCATCATTAAGAAAATAAACATTTTGTTCTTATTATTGAGTGAATATTTGTAATTTCTATGGCAGCCATTTCTGGATTTTTAAAAAAATCCTCTGAGCTTTTGAGACTTTTTATTATAGTATCTCTTCTTGATTTCTTTGCATGCCCCTACTTTTCCAGTAAGTAATGTATCCTTATAAATAAGAATCTTTTAAGAGACGTGAATGTATATTTCAGGCCCATCATATATCTAACTATATGTTGTCTTTTTAAAAGGCAAGTTACCATGGAGTAAACAGTAAAAAAATTGTATTTCTTGTATATGTAACCCTTGCCCAGTTTTTAAAAATGTTCTAGAAACAGAAAATAGATACCCCTGAATAAAAATTCATTTTTTTGGGTTAATCCTCAGTAGGCAAATATATACTGACACGGAATATAAGCAACTTATGTCACCATTTACTAAAAATGTCGAATTTTGCATTTTTCATATCTTCCTTAATCTTGAGTCTTTTTTTGGTGTGAGTTTATTTTTAATTTTTTTCAAAGCTTTTTTTTTTTTTTTGACGTGGACCATTTGTAAAGTCTTTATTGAATTTGTTACAATATTGCTTCTGTTTTATGTTTTAGTTTTGTTTTGTTTTGTTTTTTTTGGCCACGAGGCATGTGGGATCTTAGCTCCCCGACCAGGGATCGAACCTGCACCCCCTGCATTGGAAGGCGAAGTCTTAACCCCTGGACGGCCAGGGAAGTCCCTTGTGTGGATTTAAAGTGGGACTAGACAAATGACAAATGACTTAATGGCTAAAATGACCAGTTTTTTTTTCAAAAGCACTGGTGATGTAGTTTCTGCCTGCTCCCCTACCCCATGTGTGTTTGTATACCACATACCTCATGTCTCCATATGGAAATACTGGCAAAATATGGTCAATGGATTTATGTGAGGATATGTCTTTTCCTTAGACTCTAATATGGTCTTTCTTGTATAGGGGTGTGCATTTCTAACAACCGTGTAACTCAGTGTTTCTCAGCTCAGGCACCATTGATACTTGAAGTCAGATAATTGTTTGCTGTGGGAGGCCGTCCTGCACCAGAGGATGTTTGCAGCAACCCTGGTCTCCACGCGCTAGATGCCCATAGCACGCCCTCCCACCTCACCCAGTGGGACAATGAAACTTGTCTGTAGACATTGCCAAATGTCTTCTGGGTGGTAAAGTTGCCCTTGTTGAGAACCACTGATGTACATTAAGGTAGAAAAAAATCTTTCTGGCGTTATTTACATCAGAATTTGCTTAACTCATTTTTAATGGGTACCCAGATTTCACTGAGGCATTCAGAAATAGAAAAACATACAATGGTCTGTTTGACCTGTCCTAGTGATGATTATATATGGTTCCCTCTGCATTTATATGTTCTAATGGCCTAGAAAAATAAGAATCCAGTTCTCTGCCATGGATTGTTAAGGATATTCTGTGCCGAGCCAGATTTCACATGCATTTCCGTTCCATCCATCCCAGCATTCACAGTTTCCACAGCTACAGATTCCATTCCCTGCAATAAAGTACACAGGGGAGTCATTATCATGATCGAAAGTCACCAAGTTAAAATATGTTATTCTAAACCACAGCAGTTCATAATCAAGACCATTTCATTCATCCTCTGCAGATTTTCTTATTCTGTTCTGTAGCCATCTTATCATTATCTTGTTTAGCAGCTATGGGAAATCTGATTTTTCACATAGTTAATGGCATCTGCTTGATGCCACCATCTGTGTATCATCTAATAGTGACCATCCTGTGTCACTCCAGGTGGCTTCCGTGTCATAATTTTGTTTTCCTGTAGAGAGCAAGTTATGTCTGACTTATGAATAAATGCTAAAAACCATAAAGTCCCCTGACATAGAATGAGGTAAGCTGAGGAATCAGCTAGAAGATGAGCCTTGTGCCATAGGGATGGACAGAGAGTGAATGTCTAGCTTAATGACATACACAAGCATTCATCTTTTACCTTCCACTAGAAGCAAGGAGAACAAACATAACATGTCTCTCTTTCCCCTGTTAACTTGTTCAAGCAGATGTATTTTCTAACCGATTATCAGGATTCAATAACTTGGGAGAGCAGTAGCTATGACACTGCTAAGTCTCCCTCATCCCCCCAATACACACACCCCCCCACTCCCTGCAGCCAACCAATACATCAACCGTCTTTGAATTAGTGGTACCCGGGTCCTGTTTAAAATGATACTCCATTCCTTACACCAGGCTCAAAGTAAAATGGTTGTCAAGACGATTATTTTCTCTTTTCAGTATGTAACTGCATATGTGTGAGTTGGGGGGGTGGTTACTTTTGTCCGCCAATGCCCACTCCCCTTCTGCAGTGACTTCCTATGAAGAGTGGGTCTTGATTACCCGGAGGCGCCCCTGCCCAGCTGTCTACGGCAGTACACGGTGGGTATCATCCGTCTCTATTGCCCGCCGTGACACAGGACAGGTAGGGTAGGCTGATACTGCACCTGTGCAGATGAGACCGTCATGCTTGTCGCACTCCCTGTCGTCACAGCCGCAGAACTCTCCCGAAACATACCATTCTTCGGCAGAGCAAATGCACTTCCCACAGTGACAAGAACCTGAAATCACAAAGGGCACTACTTGCTGTCACCACTTAACTAAAGGTTTCCGTCTAGAACAGAATATCACCAGTGCAGCGACAACAGACTTCTAATAACCTATCCTCCAAAGGGAAAAGTTTATTGACTAGCCGGTCGCTCAGAGGGGAGCCTGACTTAACTGTAATTCGTAAAGGTCATCCAGGAAAGGCTTCATTATGGGTCTAGACAGTTGCAATTAGCCTTGAGCAAATGTTCCATGGCCCGCCCCGGTTGAAATGTCAGTGACAGCAGAATGTGGTGGATTCTTAGAGATGGCCTTCCAAAAAAGGTATTCAAAAATAGACGTTTTTTTCTTCTTTTTTTTTTCTGAATTGAATCATGCTTTAAAGGTGCCTGTTTTTTTTAAAGGAATTGAAGAGCAAGTTCTATTAACTGGGGATGCATTTATTAATAAAAGAAATACTAAATTATTGTGCTTACAATTCTGGATTTTTGTTTACATGATTTTCTTAAAATAGGGACACGCCTGTATATTGGGTAGCTCTTTAAAGTGCTAAAAATACACACATAATAACTCATGTATATTCAACTTATCCGATTTCATTCTCAGGATTTCCTGCCATAATCAAGGATAGCTCTAATCCCCCCAAAATGTTCATCTTTTATGAGGCTCTAGGTCCAACCACCTTTTCCATTACTTTACACATCCCCTCTTTTTAATTAATTATTTAATTAATGTCACTAATTTAAAAATTCCTCTGGTTATTAAAAACATTTTGGTTTGCTGAGAAATAATTTTATTAATTATTTAAATATGTTTAAAAGAAGAGAAAATATATCGATTAAATGGCGTCACAAAGGGAAGAAAGCTCTCGCAGTCTAAATGTCTTCATCTGATGGCCTATAAAACCCCACGTGGCAAAATTACGCCTACAACCACAGTAAAGGCACCTTTAAAATTTAAAGGAAAACACATAAAAAGGACATTCCCTTCCTTCTATTTCCTTGGACAGGTTAGTCTTTCCAAACATGTTTTCCTTTTACTAAAAGATGCTTATCACTAAATTGTTCTGGTCAAAAATCACCTTAAGAGATTGTGAAGTAGAAAAAAGTACTTTGACCTATTTAACAAAATTCCAGACTCAGTAAATTCAAAATATAGTCGGAGAGGGGCAGGAATCAATCATTAGTGCCTCTAGGAAGCATAGTGCTTAAAAAATGAGTTAACAAACTGAGTAAAGTGGCTAGAGAAAAGGATTTCCTCATACCATGGAATCAGGAAAGGATCTGTATAAACGTATCTCAAGCATTAAGCACCATGTGGTATTTCATATCATGGAAATGACTATCTGCATTTTAGTGGCAAAAATCCCCAATGGCCAAGTTAAACTTTCCACATTCCTTGTCATGTGGAAAATAAGGGAGTACTAGTTATGTCCTCAGAGCTGGGTTTACATTTGTTAAGTCCTTGTTTAAGCACAGCATGATTTCATTTAGTCTTGACTTGCTTCCCTGAGGGTCTTGGTTGATTTGCATTCTCTTGAGTAAAATCTAGACAACTTTCAGTTCTGATGAGTGTCTGACAGCCTGATGGTTGCTTAGGAACCAGTGAGCGGGGCCTTCCAGCTCAGTCTGTGAGGAAGGCTGGCTCCCTCTTGGTCTCATTCAGGTACAGTGTTACCTTATTTTAGAAATTTATTGATCCTAGTTTTAAAGATTTCTTTCAAATTTCTAGGCATGGAAGTGTTCACCATTCAACTGCTCATTTACTAAATGGTTAGCAACATATCTGCAAAAAAACCCCCCAAAAACAAAAAAACAACTTGGGATATTTCATTGACCTTTCATTGAAATTTCTTCAGAAAGCACCATATTTCGTGCTTTATTTCCATGAGTAATTACTGGAAGAATCTGATTGTTTTCAGTTGTTTCTAAAATAGTATTTCCTTTGCATTCCAAAATTATTTCTACAAAGCAGCAGAAGTAAATGACTTTGTTTGTCCATGATATTCACATCTTATGCCTAGGATATTTTTTTTGTATTTTGTCACAATTCATGAAAAGATCTCACATTTCATTTTTAAACTTACCTCTGGCCTTGGAACTATTTTAATTACTGCTCTTGCTTCTGGAATGCTTAGCTTCAGACTATAGCAAAGTATTTTCCTAAAACTGGTAAGCTCAGCTAAAGTTAATATGGTATCATGGATAGACCATTTGACAAATAAATTCCAGTTCCAAAAGTCTACTAGTCACTGAAATACTTAAAGTGAAAAATGAGGACTGATTTTTGTATGTGCTATGAAAAAGTAGCTTTTCTCAGTCAGCGTTTTCCCCAGCTGTGTTGTTCTTTCCTGTTCGTGCCTCTCAGAGGTAGGAAATTCTTCTGCTTGTGAAACTAGGAATAGCATGTAATACTAACACATCGTGATTGTTATTAGGACCTCTTATAGCAGCGCCTTGGTTGTAAAGTGCTCTGTTTTCATCAGTAACTGGGGGTCAAACTGCCCACCTCTAGAAAGGGAAAAGCTTAGGCAAAGGATTCTGTCAGACAGGCACAGGCCACATGACTGCCAAGAGGGGAGCAACTGTTCAGCTCAGCTGGCCGGGCTCCACTCACACCCGTGAGACCCAATCCAGCTGTAGGGAGCAGCTGCCTCATCTTGGCAGGACCTCTAGGGCAGTAAGTTCATGACCACAATGTCACTGACCCATTTATTGTCTTTCTTAGTATAAGGACCCTAAAGAGAGCTCTGATCTCCCTTCTGCGCTTCTCACAGGCTTCCATTCCTCGGGAATCAACCACATTTTCTCATTTGTCTTCAGAGCACCCTTAGGACACAAGAAGGGGAAAAAAATGAAATTCTTCTGCCTTCAAAGATGAGAAAATGAAAGTACATCCCTTAACCTAAGATTCCTATCTGATTCAATCTACTCTTGTATCTACCTACCTGTGATGCCTCTCCCAGGGGAAAAAAAACCAAAAACAAAAAAAACTTTCATATAGTTTCAAAAAATGAGACGTGTGTCCTACAGATCTGCCCTGACAGCCATATCGGGTGAGGCAACTAAAGCATGGAGTGAAGACTGGTTTTTGAACCATGACTTTCACCCTTTCTCTTTTCCAGAGATGGAGAACGGGTCGGGCGGAGGGGTGGGATAGGTGGTGGAGGTACCGTGGACTTAATCTGGACGACGCATTACTCAAGTATCAACGTAAGAGTGTAAGGGGTCATTGAGCGACATGCAGTTACAATCATTGTCACACAACGGCATCTTTAAGGACATCAGAGTGGATCACCTAGATCTGGGTTGAAGTTATCAGGGTAAGAACAGGTTAACAGGTTATTGTGTATTCTTGGATCCAAATAAATAAATCCCCAAACAAACAGCCTATAAATTATATCATTTATTCCGCAAAGGTAGCTAAGTTTAGGGGAGACCTGGCTCTGAGATCATCTCTGGTTATTCCCGCAAACAACTGAGTATAAGGGCGAGGCACCTTTGTCAGCTGCCCCATTAACAGAGTCGGACTTTCTTTTTCGTCCATCAAGCCTGACAAAATGCTGCAAACCAACATCCCAGCAGGCAGATTTCACTATTGTACTAACTCTTCCATCTGTTATGAAGGTCACGACAATGTATATCTTGTTTTAAATTTTTCTATGGAGAGATTTATTGTCTTGGCTATAAATTTGTAAAGAAATAAAATGCTATTTCTTCATCGTCTCCTGAGGTGACGGCTTTATTCACAGCTCCTGGGGAGCACACATTTCAGCCTTGTTTTTTCTGCTGGAAACACTCAGCCGGGTCTGGGCTGCTAAGTGCGGTGCCCTGGGGATCTCAGGCCCACTATTCACACCTGCCCCGTGATCGGAGAAAGAAAAACACTCGATTTCCTTTGTGAAAATCGGGGTGAGGGGTTTTCATTTACAAATTTGAGGACAAAGTACATGGCATTCTGGCAAGTCCATAGATGTATCCAGAAATACATGGCCCCAGTTTAAATAACTTGGAAGTGATTTCCTTCTCTGCCACCATGTTGAAGACCCTTAGTCTGTTTCATGAGCTGCTTTTCCTGTGGTTCTCGGGGTGGGGGTTGGATGGTGCCCTCTATGGGGACAAGGATAACTTCTGCATCCCCACTATTCTCTGAAAGACACAGGTCCACGATCTCACTTGTAGCACCTTTCTTGCTCTATAGTCCAGCATGGATTCTTCCAGAATAGGAAGAAAAGAAAGGAGTCCACAGCCAGCTGCTGCCAACACTAGGCATGCCACCATCATCACTAACAGCAATCTCAAAACGTACAGCCTCGAGGCAGGTTTTACATTTCCTTCTGAGTTTAAAACTCTCTACCCGTTGAAGGAAAAACAAATAGTTTAGACAAAGATGCTTTCAACTCTTCATTGATACATGGATATATTTCCCACCACCCAAAGCAAACAATTAGAAAAGGCATTAACTAAAGAGATTTTCTTGTTCTGTTTTGTTTCATTTTGAGGAAATGCCTTTCGGCCAATATTTAGTCAACCTATTTTTTTTTTTTTTTTTTTTTTTTACATTTTCTACATTTATGAGGCTAAAAAATGAGTCACTCTCCTAAGAAGGTAATGACTTTAATAAGAATGTTTATTTCTTGAAAAGGGACAACTCCTCCTTTGGAATGAAATTCAGTTTGGGCAATGACAGAGTGCTATTCACTAGTCCGGTGAGCATGGTTTTGTGTTTTCTTCCAGCACCCGCAATTGGACATAACTTAGCCAAGACCTGCTTAGGGACACTGTTAATGATGTGATAGTGTGTCTAGTAAACAGATACACACACAGCTGCTGGTTTTTAAAATAAATATAAACAAGCACACAAAATTTTTAATATGAATTAAAATGCATATTAAAAAATTAATTTCTTAATTTTTTCAGGGTTTCTTCATTCAGTAGAGTTTATACGAAAAGCTAATATCCTTATTCTAAGGATAATGCCATTATGGAAAACCAACTAAAAGTACCTAAACTTTGTGATATTGTGTTTGGACCTATGCTCAAAAAAATCCAACTCAGAAAAATTAGTCATTCTCAGTACTTTTTTTTTTTTTTTTTTAAATTGAGTCTTCCTATTTTAAAGTATTTATTTATTTATTTATTTATGGCTGTGTTGGGTCTTCGTTTCTGTGCGAGGGCTTTCTCTAGTTGTGGCAAGCGGGGGCCACTCTTCATCGCGGTGTGCGGGCCTCTCACTATCGCGGCCTCTCTTGTTGCGGAGCACAGGCTCCAGACGCGCAGGCTCAGTAGTTGTGGCTCACGGGCCCAGCTGCTCCGTGGCACGTGGGATCTTCCCAGACCAGGGATCGAACCTGTGTCCCCTGCATTAGCAGGCAGATTCTCAACCACTGCGCCACCAGGGAAGCCCTCAGTACTTTTTTATACCCTCCATTCTGATCTGATAGCATTGTTTTCTTATTTCCTGTTTCATCCTTGAAGGTTAATTCCATCCCTACCTCCTTCCCTGTTTTCTTTATTAATCTCTTCCTCCTCAGTTCCTTCCCTTTGTCTTCCTTTTAACCTCTCCTTCCTCCTTTTTGGTTCTCCCAACAGAGCCTGAACCCAAAACGAAGCGTTTCCAGAAGCTGAGGCCCCCCTGAGAACCAAACTGGTATGAGATTTGTTCGGGACTTGGAATTAGATTGAATTTAACAGGAGAACAAACTGGGTACACAGTGATTGCTTTAAACTCGTTTGAGAGCCACCTGACTGCTGTAACTGCATTAGGTTGAGGGCATGGCCTCCTTGCCTGAACAATGAAAACACGAGTCTCAAATACAAGATTCCTGGAAACCAAGAACGTTGTTTTCTTTTGAAATGATCATGCTTGTATCAATTTTCAGCCTTCCTCCCGGCACCCTACGTGGTCACAGCATCCATCAGATTTTACCTTTGCAATTGTGTCAAGAAGTCCCCTTCAACCTGACAGCATCAGCCTTGAGAGAGAGGTGAAGCAACAGCCACTGTTTAGGGGCGCATCTCCGGGGCACATCCTGTTTCTGAGGGCTCCTCCATCGGTATTCAGCGATTCCCCTTCTTCCCTGTGTCTTCTTCAGAAAGATATTTACCTGCTAATCCTGCCCCAGGGTAGGTGTTTGAGGGTAAATGCAACTTCAGCTAGAGCCTTGCCCTGTCTGAAAGGGGTGGGGGGGATCATCTGTTCTGCAAGGAGGCTAGTGAGCTGAAGAAGAGAGCTGGGAAGCTCCAGGACATCTAGTTCCCTGCAGGGCAGCTCCGGAAAATTTAGTGAGAATCCGTGCACTTCCAGAATCTTCCTAGGTGTTTTCCTAGTCACTAGCAAAGAGGAATGTGACAGCCTCCTAGATGGGCCCATAGGCACTGTGAGAGCAGGATTTTAAAGTCTCCTGGAGAATTTATACAGAAGCATCAACATCAAGATAGCTAAAATTCAATCTATTAATTAGTATTCTTTCTCTGCTCAGGAAAAAAAAAACCCTGTTCTGCCCTTTTGGGGGTGGGGAAGGGGCACTGGTGGGGTGGCTTTTCTTCTAGAATCTGTTTCTGTGGTAAATGTTTGATTGAGTTAGTGGCTCCTATTCAATCAACTTGAAGATTATAACCACTTTGAAGGCTTAAATTTTTTTTTTTATATATTAGGTTACACATGTGTGATTGGAAAATTGGTGATTTTCAGACCAAAGAAAATTATACCAGAACTTTGGGACCCGTGTACTTTTTCCTCCCCTTTTTATGAAATGAAATATGTAGTATCCTTTTATAGCCTCACATCCCTAACCCTCCCCTCCTCCACACACGCATCTACATATTTAGCCTCTGAAATTCCCAAAGCCTATTTGTTCGCAGTTTAGACGCTTGTGATCACTTCTCTGCGGTTCTCGACTGCGCCATTTCACAGGTGAACCCAACAATTATCCTTTTGCGTTTTTGACCCATTCAGTGCCCAGTCTACCTTGTTGGTTTTCTTCTTTATACGATCATCAATTCTTTTTATTCAGCAGTGACGCTGAACATAGCAAGTGCCCAGGGATCTTTTCACATGAAACCTGTCTCATGCATTTCATTTTCTCAGGCCCTGAACTTCATTTGGCAACTTTTTTTTTTTTAATTTAAAAAATTATTTTGTTATCTCTGGCATTTTCATTTATAGTGGCATTTATTTAGATCCGCACACGCAGAGGAGGTGTGTGCATGTGAGCTATGGTCCCTGGAGCTTTAGATAAACCCACTTTTCTATCACGAATTCATTTACAACTAAAGAAAGCAGCACACAGGTATATCTGAGACTCTCCTTCTGATAATAATTTCCATTATCGTTTGAATGGGAGAAATTCCAAGCTTAAAGTCTGGTCTGAGCAGAGGACAGAGGGGTCTGCGTTCAGCAGCGTGCAGTCTGCAGAAGCTGGTTGTACATGCTGCCGTATAAACCACGTGTCAGAGCAGGGATTCTGTCCAAAGCTGCAGCGGACACTCACCCTTCCCCGAGCACAGTACGCCATCTGCCGATTCGCACAGACTCCGGCTCTGTTCCTCCGTCAGGTTACACTTCCGCGGATGCTGGCAGAGCTCCCCGAACCATCCTCTCCCGCAAACGCAGCGACCACAGGAACACGTGCCGTGGCCTGCGAGGCAACCACAGGGTGGGGTGAGAGGCGTAGATGGGCAAAGAGCCAGCTGAGTCACAGTCTTTAGGAAAGAAATATGTAAACCAGAGTATCTCATTTCCTATCAAGCCAACACACTGTCTCCTTACGCACCGTCAGTTTGGCGTGTGAGTGTTTAAAAGAACTTCGCGACAGAGTTCTAGCTGAACACAGTCCTCCTGAATGTCGCATCAGAGATGGATTCAAGAGAGAAAAGAAAGCTTGAAACAATTTAAAATGGAATGTGACCATCCTTTCTTGATCCACAATACTTTGCCATTTGCATTTTTATCAGGATGGAGTCTTCAGGCTTTTCTTCACTGTGCACACCCTGACACCCAGACCAATTTGCAAGGCTGGTCACGTCACCACTGCCTGCCCCATGTATTGATTACTCTCCTATCGTTTACAAATAAAAACCAAAGGTTCACCTCCATACAAATGGCACCTGGTATTATATTACGCTCTCCTTGTGCTCCTCTGCTTGCTAATAAGAACAGATATAAGTGTAAGTAATGGTGTCTCCCTATTGCTGTACAGAAGTTAAAAACAGCACGAGGCTTAGACTCATATCTTTTTCTCCCCTTTGGTTTCTGTCATTGGCTCCTGGTTTGGAGATGCTTATCTTTGGTGTGTATGCAACATTATATCTGTGACACTTACACACTGGCGTATACATCTATCTAGTCGCTGGCCACCAACACTCCATTCAATTGCATCATCTTCCATGTTAATTTCTCTTTCTTCCCATCAATGCTCTGTTCTTTTCCTATGGTGCAATACCTTACAGCCAGATCTCTCCAAAGAGAACAAACAAAACAGCTATTTGTTTGGCAAAATTTTACTAATTACTATGAACAGAGCATTTTGCTAGGCACCAGGGGATGCAAAATCAAATATGATGGGCATGGTGGTCCCTGCCTTACTTCCAGGGACATATCAAATCGTCATTCAGACTGCTCAACCCCACTGGATCTTTTGAGACCATTCTGCCCTGACCATTTGCTCTGGCAGGATCTCCAATAGTAAACTTCTTCCATCTGCCTCTTCCACTCATTTCTGCACAAGGAGGGAGTGGTGGCCAACATTTAATTGTTTGCAATTCATTGTTAAGATTAAAAAACCTAAGTATTCATGACCCAAGTGATATTTCTCTGTAACACGTGACCATCTGGAAGTGAATGGAAAGCAAATGGGAGGCAAACTTAAAAGACACCTGGATTAACAGACCTATTTCTGCCAGCCTCGTCTTGTCCATAGGCTGATTTATTGAACTGCATCTCACCACAGCCCTTTGAGTCACGCATTATCACCATTTTACAGTCAGGAAACTAAGGCTCAGAGAGTTTAAGTAATTTTTCCTCAAATCACACAACTCAACCAACAGGATCAGAACCTGACTCCAGTTTTCTCTAATTTCAATGTCCCCTTGTTTTCCACGTCACACTGCCTGTATATTTCATTTTGGAAAATAAACAATGACTATCAGTCTGAGACACGTAGGAGCCTTTTCTTAATTCCTGTCTTTTTAAACTGCTGCATAGTATGAAGGTATACATTTGACGTTCGTAGGCACTTTCTTCTTAAGAAGTCTCTCCTATACTGGTTTTCATGACATTGGACTTTCCTGACCCTTTCAACCCTCCTCCTTCATCTACTTATTCCTCTACTTTTTGTCTCACCCGATTAATGTAGGAATCCCCTGATTGTCTATCCTTAATCATCTTCTCTTATCTCTCTACCATTTCTCTCTTGAAAAATTCATCAAATCATAGGATTTCAGATAAGCACAATGATTACAGGGCTCTATCTCCAGCCCCTCAATCTCTCTTGAATTCCTCTCCCGTGATTCCATACTTCGTATTCTACTAGCATCTGAAATTGATACATCGAGACCTGCATGTATAATTTTCTTTCCAAAAGCTACTCTTCTGTATCACCCATCTCTTTTAACAGCCCAACTCTCCTTCCAGCCAACCAGTTCAAAATGATTCAGATCATACTTGACTCTCTCTCACTTCCCTCATCCAAAGAGCTGCCAGATCCTGTTGAAACGACCTCAAAATTTCCACTCCTATCACCATCAGAAACCTTTGAGAAACCTTCTGTCACGTCTTTCTCCAATATTCTCACTCTCAGCGTCCCATAACATGACTCTACTCACGTCACAGCCTTGAGATCTAGGACTGTGTGACTCCCTAATGCTTATGGGATGAAGTTCACCTACTTTAACCTTCCTTATGTCTTAGGTTCCTGAAGTAGATTCCCAGCTGCTTCTCCAACCTTACTTCTTCTCCCCTTCATACACTTCCTGACCCACTCATCTTTCCCGACATAGTTCCGGTGTTTTCCAGACTTCATGACTTTGGTGAGACAGGAATCCATGCCTTCTACTCTACACAACCAGATCCTGCTTAATTTTCAAAACTCAGGGAAAGTGACTACACCTCTGGCAGATTTTTCTAATATCCCCAAGTGGAATTCATCTTCCCCTCCTCTGAATTTCTATACTATCTTATTTTTCACCTCTTGTATAACATTTTTGTCTTCTACCTTGTAATATGCAGTTATGTATCAGATAGACCCATTACTTGACTGATTTCTCTGATGGCAGGAATCACTTCTGATCCATCACTTTAGTCTTCAGAGTGCCAAGCATTGCCTTAGACATAGTGGAGCCTCAAAAAACACATGTAGAGTAAGGTTATTTTTCAACAAAATCCCCTTCTTATTTTTTCCCACAAATCCCAACTGACAACCATAAACTGAATACAGGACATGTTTACAGGTCATCTGGTTAATAAACTGTCCTTCAAAGTCAACGTACTGTTCTTTGATGGCTCTGTTTTATTTCTATGTCCTTAGAGTGGAATGAAGTTAGCAAATCTGTGTAAGAGTTACATACTCAATGAATTGTTATGAAACTGATTCTATCTTGACTTCTCCAATAAAACAAAAGTCCACTTAAAGTGAAGCCTACTTTAGAAGTTCAAGACAAGTTATCCAAGTTATCCACCTTTGGAGGCAGATAATGTGTGATACAAAAAGAAGGAGGAGGAGGAGGAGGAGGAGGAGGAGGAAAAGAAAGAGAGCTTTTAGCATCAATACCATCAAGCTATGGACTTTTCAAATGTTTATGCTTCTTACAAGCCCTGGGTTAGTAAGACTTACCATCATTTGACATAATTGGAATAATTTAATCTCTATGGCAGAGAAAGACATTCTGCCTTTGATTTAGGATATTATTGAGAATGACTAAATGATGCCTCACCACAAGTAATTTAATATAAAATTTATATGCAAGGAAATAGGAGATTGTTTTTCACTTATTAGCTCATTTATCACATCCTTCCACAAAGTTAAGTTGGCATCTAGCCCAGACAATGGTCAAAATGCATTGGTATTTAAATGTTTTGCTTTGCTATTTACATGACTTCTCTTTACTTAAAAAATGTTTTTTAAAGCTTTCAATAATATCTTCTTTATAAACTCTAATAATTTAATCATCCACTCAAGAACTTTTTATTATGTACTAGGCATTTTACTAGCTCTACTCTCATGGGCTTATAGGCTACCAGGTGAGAAAACAAATAACAGTGAGGAAACAAGTACACTTGCGCTATGGAAGAATTAAGGAGGGTGTTGGTAGATTCAGCAGAGAGAACATTATAAACTGGAGTGGCCAGCTCTCTGACACCCAGCAGCTGAGAAAGAGCCAGATAGCTAACGTTCTGGAAAAGCTAATGAAGATTCTCGGAATAAGAAAGAGCTTCACATGTTATAGGCAGTGAAAAAAAGGCCAATGTATTTGGAGAGTAATGAGTAAGAAAAAATGAAAAAATAATAAAGTTGGAGAAATATTTAGGAATGAGAACATAGAAAATTATTTGTTCTTGGTAAGGCATCTACATTTTATTCCAGGAGGAAGGGGAAATCATAGAAAGGTGTTATGCGAGAGAGGGATGTGTTATAATTTATGGTTTGCAAATTCATTTTGGCAACTGGGTGGGAGAAATTAAGGTGTGTTGGGAGGAAGTGAGGATGGGGAAAGTGAGAGAGTATTGCAGAGTCCAAGTGAAAGGTGATGCAGGCTTCAAGCAGGGTGGTGGCAGTGCAAATGGGGAGAAGTGGCTGGAGATCTACCTTGATGGGGGTACCCATGGAACTTGCTGCTGGATTGTATGTGGCAGGTGAGAGAAAGAAAGGACTAGTTTTCTGACTCAAGGAATCCTGTGAGTAACGATGGTATTTAATAGATATGGAAGCTGCAGGAGGGAGAGGTTGAGGGCAGAAAATCAGTTCCATTTTGAACCTTGTGTGTCTGAGATACTCTTAAGACAACCAAGGAGAGGCCAAGTAAGCAGCTGACACAAACCTGGCATTTGAGGACAGGTTGGAGCTAGGTCTGTATGTGTTGGAGTTTCCAAAAGGAGATGGCATTTAAAGCTTTAGAAGTGAATGAGCTCACCTAGGGAGAAATAAGTCTTGAGAAACTCCAATATTTAGGGTAGGGTAGAGGGGAGAAGCCAGATAAATAGCGTCATCCAGTCAAGAAGAAGAAAAATGAGATGACTGTGTTGTCTTGTAAGATGACAAGGAGAGTATTCCATAAAGGAGGCCTATTGAGTAGAACGGTCCTGAAAATTGGAGTTAAAAAAAAAAGACCATAAAGGTCATAAGAGTAGTTTCAGTCAACTTTTGCCAGACCAACCCTACTAAGTTGTCTCTTAGGCCTATGAGTGGAACACCCAGGGTTAGCAGAACTGGGAGAATCATCTATATACACCATTCAGTGAGAACAACATCTCTGCTTGGTGGTAGAATCCACAGTGAGGTTATCTGTGTATAATAAGTGTATGATAGATCATTCAAGAATGAACCTGTAGAGAGAACCAGCCTAATGAATCATTTGAAGTCCACTAAATCTGCCTTCACGTGACTTCCCAACTCTTCATACAGGTGAGCAATTTTCCATTCAATTTTCATTTCCAGTGCCATTCATCCTCTCCCAGATACTTACCTCCTGGCATCTGGCACTCCCCCCGAGCAACAGAAATTTTTCTTCCTATTCTCTTCCCTTCCCCCACCCCAAAATATTCACCAAGAATGCTCTGGATAAGTGTTGTCCAATGTAGTAATCACTAGTCAATGTGACTATTTAAATTTATTAACATTCAGTAAAATTTAAAATTCAGTTTCTCAGTTGCACTAGTCACATTTCAAGTGTTCAACAGCCATATGTGGCCAGTGGCTACTGTATTGAATAAGGCAGATGTGGAACATTCCTATCATCTTTGAAAATTCTATTGAACAGTGATGCTCTAGACAATGACATTTCCAATGAATCCATGGGCTCTGAGACACACTTCCTCAATACACTGCAGCGACGGTTCTCAATTAGGAAACTGACACATGAAGGTATCTAATTGCATCAGATACTACATATTGCCTGCCCAATACTCTTTTCCCCTTGTTAATACTAAGAGAAGCCTCATTTTTTTCAGAGAGGTGATAATAGTTCATCTGGAAAATATTTGATTACTCAGGCTCCTTTTGACCTAGAGGTGCCCCTAGGACTTAGCTCTAATAAGTGAGATATAAGAGAAAATCCCTTGGATGAGGTTTCCAGGAAAGCTATTGTCTTCCAAAGAAAATGGGACAGACTCAGCTAGCATGTTATCCTTTGCCCTTTGTCCTTTGTCCTATTTTCCCTTTCTTCTTTCCTGGAAGATGAACACAATGGGAGATTTTCAAGGAGTGTGACGACAGAAGTCATACTTGAAGGGCAGAGAGGAAATGAAGAGAGAAGGTGTGTGGGACTCTGACGGCTCTCAGGTAGTCACCTCACCATCCATCCATCCCTGAAGTGACAATCTGCAGGCTTGTAGCTGAACACAGTCCTAACTGGTTGTGTGGTGAGGCCATTCAAGATGGCTGCTCCCCTGCTCTCTGTACATCCCCTGCTCGACCAGTCCCTGCTTCACTCACTTGACTACCCAATCCTCTCAATTATAGGCTTAATAAACATACTGTTTATGTACTTGCCCCTTGCCCCAGCCACTGGTTGCCCTGGTAACTGATGAGCCAACCTGACATCAGTTCCCCCCATAAATGGCAACCTCCTCCTCCCTGGAGTAGCAAAGATTGCTGCCATGTCCTGCTGTCTGCCATAAATGGTGCGGTGTCACTCCAGGATCTTTTGCTGCAGACTTGTAAGATCTCCTGTCCGATAAACGATTGATGTCTCTTTCTTCAGTCTCCAGGTTGGGCAACTACAAAGCTTATAGGCCTGCAGGGTGCATCCCAACACTGGTACACTTACAAACTCAGGAAAGAGGTTTGTGATTTTAAGATGTAATTTGGAGATAAACACACTGCTACCCACATTGTCCAGCTAAGAAAGGCGTGGCCTGAGTGAGTGGTCTGAACCTTCCTCAGTGTGAGAGTTCCAGCAATGCCTGGGAGGGGGGTAGTGGTCACTGCACTCATAATCTCAGGCTGCCTGATCTTCTTCAAATTGCAGCTGCAAACCAAAGAACTCCCTGAAGAAATGAAATGTGAACTGACTGCATAGTTAAGAGGTGGTTCTTCATTATCCCTTCTTGTTTCTTAAATTGGACTCCTAGTCTCATTTCAGGAGCAGAGAGGACAAAGGAAAAGCAATAAGCAGTCCACTTCTTAGTCTCAACCTGGGTATATGGAGTACAGGAGGGAGATCTCTGGTTTAGCTTCTATTAGTTCAAAACAATTAAACACACATGAGCCAACATGTAGATATATTTTCCTTATGAAATCTTAAAATCAAGTACCCTAAAAATGAATACATCTCAGGGACTACCTCTCTGGACGAAGTGTGTTTTTTTTTCAGTAGTGACATCTGATTTAAGAAATCCATGCATTTGTAGATCACATAAAATTTTTACTGTTAATAGGGATGTTTTGAGAAGATCCACATGTGGTCTATGATCATTGAACATGACTTACCAGTAAGTAAGTGAGGCATGGCCTTACTTCCTATTGACTTTCTCTTTGCCCGTCACTGTCATGACCCTCATTTTCAGGTTGTAATTTTGGTGTAATCAAAACTGAACTGCTTAAAATTATGTAATTGCTTACATTCAGCTTCAGGTACAGTTGCTCATTTACACCAGCCTCCCAGAATTGGTTTAATCGCTTTCAGTGTGATTGTTGGGAAGGTGGATAAACATCATTGGCTCTTGGTTCTCATGAGCCCGCTGATTAGGTAGGTTTACAGTTATTTTTGGTTTTACTTATTCCTTGTTTGCTAAAGTGCTCAGGGAGTCCCTGCTTTGGAGCCAGGGACCCACAGTTTGATCTCTGGCCACACATTAGATATGTGCTGCTTGTCCGTCCCTCCAGGTGAAAGGCCACAGACACTATGGCTCGGTGTCTGGCAGTGAACTGAGAAAATTACCCAAATTAGTGATGTCAATTTTGTTCCCAGAAGCTACACCAGAGGGATGATGGTAATCTGTTTCACACACCCCTAGTAGTGAGATTCGTTCCCCACTGGCTGCCACGTGATGGGGAGACCCAATGCTTTGAACAAAGTAGCTGCTATTCCTTCCTCAAGGCACAGAACTGCTGATTCATATGATGCCAACTTCCTTCCAAAACATTCTGTAGCTGGTGAATCAAGAAATCTAAAACAGATGTATTTTTTTGTCCTGTTTTGGAGGTGGACACTTCAATGAACTCCGTATCGCACAGATGTTGAGGCTTCTCTGGCTTAGAAGTCTTATGCCCCATAGGAGCCCAAAATCTCTTCTAATTATTCCTTAAGCATAGCTTCCAGAAAACCCGCAAGGGACGTGCCTGGTGGCAGAGTCACAGCACTCATGGAAGCCAAAAACCATGGCATTCCCATAAGACATTCATAGTTCATTCACAATCCCTCCCAATCTAGTTGAAATTTATCGATCACAGGTCACATTACCATGAGCAATGTTGCCTGGTAACATTGGCATCTACCATCTTCATCTGTTTCCAGGGAGTTGGAGTGAGGAGGTTAACAGAGGGTCAGAGTCTCTTGCAGCAAGGTAAAGGGTTTTGTTAGCCTGTTGTCCATATTATTTCTAATACTGTCTCCAATACATCCAAGTTTTTCCATCTTTACCATCCTCCATCTAGCTAAACCACCTTCATCTCTCACCAGGACTCATCTCCTAAATCCACATTCACCCACCAACCCCAAAAATACACACTCCTTCCAGCAATCCAAACTTCACCTGGCAGCCAGAGGTACTTTTTAAACAGGATGATAACGCTATTGTCTTGTGTAAACCCCTTGTATGGCTTCCGATCATCGCTTGAGCAAAGCCGCAAATCATTAACACGGTTGACAAAATCTGTCATACCCTGCTCCCCTTTGCATTCTCATCTCCTATCACACAGGGTTTCTCTCCAGTTCTCAAAAATCCCTTGAACATGTCACCCTCCCTTCCCGCATATGCCTTGGCACACTTTGTTCTGTGACTCCTGGGTCGCACCCATCTCCCCTCACCTGGCTACATTCTATGCATTCAATTACCAAGTATGGTGGTCATGATGCTTAGCTGATTAATACATGTCAAGCATATGTCATGCATCATATCGTTTCTACCAGATATGAAGGCATTAGCGAAGCCTTCCGTAGCCTCCAGTCTATGTCAAATCCCCTATCATGTATGTTTCCATTGAACTAGTGCTTCTCCTTTCAGACCATCCACCTCATTATCCTTCCTTTCGCAATGTCATCCTTCAAGCATAATCATCAACTCCAATAGATTCACCACTGAATCTCCAGGGCTGGCAAACAGTTTTTGAGCTGTTTGAGCTGGAGCTCAACAAATATTTCTTGAATTAAAGAAAAAAAATAAACGATTACTTCAGTTTCAACCATGCAGAATGTGGAGGAATTTCCACATTGGAAATATTTAATTCGAATTTGAAGAGTATGAAGCCAGGAGGGAATGATGCTAAGAAATCATCTTGGCAGACACTGACCTCAAGACAAAAGAGGAAGAAAGAAGCGGAGATTACTCGAGGACAGTAAACAGTGAGCAGAAAAGACATGCAAAGGCCATTTCTAGGGAAATGCTGAGATTTATTGGTAAGCTCTGAGAGATGAGCAAGAAAAAAAGATCAAGTGGTTATGAGAGAAGTGAGAGAAGAAACAGGGGGAAGGTGTTTCTGAGGCCCAGGAGACCATGTCAAGGGGGATTCTGAGTAGAGTAACCACAGCTCTATGCTGAAAAGCGGTCACGTAGAATGAGACCTGAACGGCACCCCAGATTTGGGCAACTAAGAATTATGAAAAACCCCAGGGAGTCGGTTATACAGAATGGTGGGAGACAGAGCAAGATTCCATGGGTTGAAGATTGAACCAAGAGGAATGCAGACATACAGGTCAGAGGTAAAGGCATCAAGGAGATCAAAAATATTTAAGGACATGCTTGTGTTTAAGGTGCAGTGCTGGCCTTTACACGGAGTAAGTATGCAATGCGTATTTGCTGATTTAATTATTACATGATAGGATATTATTAAATAAGAAGAGATGTTCTTATGATAATGGATATTTTTAGATAGACTGAGAAATATAGAAACTTTGGCGATGCATGCTCTTACTCAAGCCCTAATGGCCAGTGTCTTCTTACCCGTGCTCCTCCCTGCTTGCAAACCCATGAGAAGCTTCTCCATGGAAGGTGCCCTGCTGAGTAAGAGCCACTAAAAATACTTCTGAGATGCATATGGCCCCTTTGATTTGGTAGCTCAGTGTCAAGTGTGAGGATAAAAACTGCATTACGCAAAAAGAACAGACAGGAGAATTCATCTATGCCGTCCAAAATTGAAGACAAGACAGTCACAGTTCTGAATAAATTGTGGTTACAAAAGGAATTAACAAGCAAATGTGGAGCTCTGTTCTGTGTCGCATAGAGTTTACTGGAATCCACAGCATAAAATTCCACCTGAGTGGTTATGTCTTTCATTCTCTCTATATGTATATAACCCTAATGATAATAATGTCTAATGTATATACATATGACACATGTGCTAAGTGCTTTATACACATTAACTCACTTAATCTCACAATAACCCTACAAGAGATACATTATAATCATCTTTTATAGGTGAGAAATGGGGGTTATGTAAATTGCCTCAGGTCATATGGGGAGTAAGTGGCAGAGCCAAGGTTGGAAGCAAGAAAGCCTCATGCCTGTAGTCTTAACTACTGTACTATACTGCAATTTACATTTCTAAATAGTTAAGTACATTTACATAAACGTTTGTGAAAGGAACTTGTGATCCCCTTATCAGCAGATTTACTATGTCATATACTTTAACAATGAAATTACTGTACGTTCATACTTGTTAATTAATGGCATGTTTCTTGTAATTTCTGTCCAGAGAACAGCTGAGACATAAATGAAATTCAAGGCTATAATAGCCAAGGCTCAAATAGTTCCTTCCATAAAACAGTGCTCAGAAAATAGAGGAATTAAAAATCACAGTACCTTGATTAACTGTCTTAAATCATAACTGGAGGCCAAGTGCAAAACTCTTGTGGGAGGTGATGTTTCCAGTGAGAACATGAATTACAGTTGATCTTCACTATTCGAAGATTTCGTAATTGGTAACTTGCCTACTCTCTAAAATTTATTTCTATCCCTGAAATCAACACTCGAGAAGCTTTCCAGGTCATTTGAGAACACGGGCTGAACGGTGAAAAAATTGAGTTGCCTGAGGTTCACATTCCCAGCGAAGATCAAAGAAGGTCACACTCTGCCTTCTTTGTTCAGCTCTTACACTGTAAACAAGTGTCCTTTTCCCAATATACTTGGTGCTGTACATTTTGCATTTTTGTGCTTTTTGTTGGCGATTTCAATGTTTTTAGATGGCCCCCAAGTATGGTGCTGAAGTGCTATCCAGTGCCCCTAAGTGCAAAAAAAGGCTGCGATGTGCCTTACGGAGAAAATCTGTGAGCCAAATAATCTTCATTCAGGCGTGAGTTATAGGGCTGTTGGCCGAGTTCAATGTTAATAAATCAACTACATATGACACAATATGTCTTTACAGAGACGCACACATAAAACAAGGTTATGTATTGATTGGTTGATAAAAATGCTGCGAACAGAGGCAGGAAACTAGCGAGCTCCGTATTACCCTCAGGAGCAGTGAGTCAGTATTTGCCAAATTCCTGTTCAAGACAACTTTATAGACCACAGCCAGCATGAATACCAAGACTAGGCTTATCTTGTTGAGGAACACTAACAGAGTATCAGTGTGGACTGTAAACTATGTGCAGCTTTTCTAGCTACATGTCGCTTCAGATGCACATGAGCTGACCACTGAAGGGGACATCTCTCCCTCTCCTTCCTGGAACTATCCCCCTCCAAGCAATAGGACTGACCATCAGAGTAAAGAGTCACAAAAAACTACACACTGGAATGTGTACAGATGTGTGCATAAGCCCTAGTGCAGAACCTGTGGCAGAATTTAAGGCTCCAGGCTGTCAACTGTGCTGCAGAGTTCAGATGAAGCAGGAGAAGGTAAGTGAAGCCAATCGTTGTTACCTACAGACAATCTTTTAAATTATTGGTATTGGACTTCCCTGGTGGCACAGTGGTAAGAATCCACCTGCCAATGCAGGGGACATGGGTTCGAGCCCTGGTCCGGGAAGGTCCCACATGCCACGGAGCAGCTAAACCCGTGCGCCGCAACTACTGAGCCTGCGCTCTAGAGCCCGCGAGCCACAACTACTGAGCCCGCATGCCACAACTACTGAAGCCCACGCGCCTAGAGCCCATGCTCCTCAACAAAGAGAAGCCACCGCAATGAGAAGCCCATGCACCGCATCGACGGATAGCCCCCGCTCGCCGCAACTAGGGAAAGCCCGCGCGCAGCAACAAAGACCCAATGCAGCCAAAAAAAAAAAAAAAAGAAATTACTGGTATTACCTTAACCCCAAATCTCTCAAGGACATTATTTGAATGTCCAAGTGAAATTTAAGAATAACAACACAAAATATTTTCAAGAAAAATTTCCAAGATGTGTTTCCTTTACCTACTTGAAAAGTATTCCAAGATCTTTCGGTCAGTAAGATGTCTTTAATACAATCTAAAATATGAAATTAAAATGCATAGGTGATTTCCTAGAGCTGGTTGCTAAAATTTAAGAAGAAACACCAAGAGAATCCATCCAATTATAGTGATCAAATATGCTATGCTTATCTGATTACTATCGTACTAATATTTGTTGGCTGCTAGCTGACACAGGAGAAGCAGCAAAGTTTTTCCCAACCTTGAAAACTCGTTTGTGCTCTGATAATTATGTTCCGATATCATCTATATTTGGGAAGATCAACCATCTAAGAATTAATCTCTAAATGTGTGAGCAAGGATCTCCCAAATCATAGCCAAGGCTCTATCAGGAGGATAAGATATATTAGCCTGTCTCCAGCTACTGCCTAGTCTACTGTGCCACATGCTGTATCCAATCAAAGAGAGGATGGATTGTACGGTAGGAAAATCTAGACAGTGGTAAAGAATGAGAATCTGCACTATCCAGAGAGGATAGACCACCCGGCGTGAGAGTTGCGGTCCTTCCGCACGTGTATTCTGGCAGCTGCAGGGGTCCCCCAGCAACGTCATCCTTTTTGTTATGATGACTTTCACTTGGCGCCCCCTGGGGTTCTCTGCCCTGAGGTTTTCTCCAGCCGCAGAAGCCCGCTCTGATCCTGTACCTGTGAGGCATGCTGGATGTGGCCTGGCAGTTAACGTCTCCTAGAAGCAATCCTCAACCAATGACTGATGATATAAGAATTGTGTGTTTTACTCGGGCTCCTAGAGTTCCATCCTCTGCGCTGGGAAGAAGCTCCAGTTGACCACAGCAGTAACTGGGTTGACAGCACAGTCTTAATCAGCTGCCCCTCCTCCATGCCACACTTTCCCACTCTCCTACCAGAAACTCCTTCCCCTTTCCAAGGACTTGCATCCAAATCCTTATCTCAGATTCTTACTTCTCATAGAGTTTCTCTACAAAAAAAATTCTAGTCTCTGGGGCAATTATATTTCTGATTGTATATCAAGTAATTGGTGTTCTGGTTTGTACATTGGTCTTTTACCAGTTTGGCTAATGGGAGTCAGGTCCCCCCTGGGACACAGAGGACTCTGGGTAGATGGACAAATCCAGAGTGTAGACACGCAGAGTCAAGAATTAGTCTAAAAAATTATCACTTTGTGAGATGCTTTCTCACTTACCTAGTAAACATTTGATCTCTTCTAACAAGCAGATATATAGATGTGCCTTCATCTTTGGTTTCCTCCCCAAAGATAGAAAGAGAGATTCGCTGGGGGAAGAGGAGGGGCTGGTCATTTAATGGATATGTAGATATGACAGGTTTGTAAAATGTCAAGTACTTAACAACAACAATAAAAAGGACTATAATCTGTTTAGATATGTCTGATAACTAACACGAGTGAAAAGAGAATCTAAACTAAAAATAATATTGATATAAAGTCAAAACAGTGGGATATCACTCTGGGGGAAATTGTGGTTTAGAGAGAGATCTGTGAACTGAACTCCACAGCTCCAACCCTGAGTCTGGCACTTTTCAGTGATGGGGACATTGACACCTCAAACCTCACTCACTTTTCCATTTGTGAAATGAGAAAAGCAGGAACAATCTGTGAGGATGTCTGTCATGGGAATTGCGAGAGATAAACCACCCGGCCCAACAGTTATTAAAAAGGGCCTTTTCCCTTGGCTCACAGAGAAAGGAAAGAAGAAAATATTTTTGATCAAATTCCAAGTGTTTTATAGTTGGTTAGAGAGAGAGTAGCTAGATAGATATACATGGAGGTCAGAGAGATGATAGAGATGGGTGGTGTGCCAGCCTTCCATCACTTGTATGTACATGTGGGGGCTTTTTCCCCAATAACAGTGCCCAATTGCATTATGATAATTATCTTAAAGAGATAGAGTTATATTCTTTTAGGGTGATTCCACGTCCAGTTCACCTCAATCGTCCTGGAAACCTGGAAGGAACCGCAATTGGCATGCACCCTCTCTACAATACGGAGCTTTGCAAGACTGAAATAGAGCCATGGTGACCCCCTTTCCCTCCCCTGGATGACGCTCAGGTGGACACTGGCAACATTCTACCCCTGGGACTCTCCTTTCTGCTGTGTTAACCTTCGTGACAACCCTCCATCTGCCTCGTTCTTCCTTTGCGCTGTTTTTTACTTCAGTGAGCTCGTTTTGGGGTCTCAGAGCCATCATGGAAACTGAGCGTATATCTCTTGTGATTGTGTAATTAACTTGGAATATAGTCTTACTGCTTTATTTTCCAAGTCTCAGGTGATACTTACTTCCCCGATCCGTTTTTATCAGTAATCGAAACTGTAAACTGTTTGGTTGAAGCAAACCCTTTCACTGTCTTCAGAGGACTTGGTTTAGTCTCCACCATCTTTTATCGATAGCATGCTTTATCCTTTCACATAGATACACGTGGACTAAATCAAGAGTCCAAGGTCCTTACCAACCTAACGGTATATTGCTTTTAGGTCTAATTGTGTATTGCTTTTTGTTTATCTTCTTTTTAACAGAAATTTTTTTTAAAAAAAGGAGAAGTAGGATAAGAAAGGCAGGTGAAGCAGGCTGCACGTAGGGAACAGAGGGCTGTGAGAATTGCTCACCTCCACAGACCACGCCGTCCAAGTCTTCGCAGCGGCGATCGTCACACTCACACGTCTTGCCATATACTTTGCCGCCTCCCGGAGGGTAGCAAGTGCATTCGCCGCACTCACACTTCCCTGCAAAACACAAAGGCACAGTGCACTCAGTAGGATGCTCACAGAATCAGGAAGGCTTTGAAAGGAAGCAAGCATCCTATTAGACTTCCTGGACCAGTTCTAGTCTGTGGCTGATAAGAGCTCAGCAAATACCTTTTCCTACCTCCCTAAGGTTAAGCTGAAGGTCAAGCGCAAATGCCAAGGAGGTTGGTGGGAGCTGAAGTGACAACTCCTGGCTCATGTCGTTCCCATCTTCTACTTTCCACTTTCTGTTTCATTCATTTTTGAAGAATAATTCAACTATTAAACTCTCTGGGTATTTCATATTCCACTTATGATGAGACCATTTAACATAACTGAGTCAATTTTATATATTTTGACATAATTTGCCATAATGTGGTCATTTAAAAAATATTTTTAGCGTGGGTCTGTCTGCCACATCAGAAAAAAAAAATGTTCATAGGTACATTTCAACCTGATATTTTAGTGATGATTTGGCATCAACTTTTGAGTTCACAGAAGTCATTTCAACATGGAACACATGTCCGAGTGCATGTCCTAAATATCTTATTATCCTTGACTTAAAGTTGAAAAGTATAAACATGTTTTGGAATGAGTTTGGTTCATAGTTTGGGGATTTCTTAACTATTTATCTTTATGTCTTTTGTCAGTATTTCTGGAGCTGTAACTATGCCTCAAACACTATAATTTCTTCAATTCTGTCATTCTGTTTTCATAATACCACACATTGACTACCATTATCACGATCATTTTACTAAACAGGAAATGGAGACATACCGAGGCCAAGTTACTCTCCCTGGTGAACCAGTTCTTAAGGGATAGATTCAAAATTTATATCCATTCTCATTACACTTAAAGTTTGTGCATCTAAACATTAAGCCATATTGTATCTTAATATACTCATAATGCAGCACCAGGAGGCTGTATGAGAAAGTACATTTCTTTTTTCTGAGGAATTGGTACTGGTTTGCCAGAAATTCAGCTGAGTGACTACTCCGAGACATCTGCTACTCTCTCTCATTATCCCAACCATCATAATTACACACCCACTGAAACGATCATAAGATACTTCAGGGCTGACCCAGCAATGTTGTTAGTCATTCTGTTGCTGCATTTGTATCTCGTTAAAGAAATTCTGTGCCGGGATATGATGGAAGAAAGAAAAATTAGTATTTAGAATCATATAATTTCAGAGCTGTAATTAAAGATAATCTAATGCAGTGACTCATAATCTTTTGTGGCAGAAGTGGCGGGGTTAGGATCCCTTTGAGAATCCAGTGAAAGATATGGCAATAGATAATGTTGTTCTGGCCACCCTTCAACCCATCGCTCCTCCAACTTGGAGGCAGTGCCAAGTTCAGCAGGAGTCAGAGCCCCTCCTCTTTCCCCAATGATACCCCCTCTTCCTATGGATTGGCAGACAGAACAGAGACACGCCAGACGCTCTTGGCCAGGGCTTGGATTCATGAAGGGGAAAGCAAGGCACAGGGCTGTGGCAGAATGCCCAGGGTAACAGCATAGCAGTGAGCACCCAGGGGTAGTAGAGCTCGGCACACAGAGGCTGAAGTTCAAAAGTGATGGCTGCAGGGGCTGGTTCTCGGCAGTGCCTTGCTTCGCTGGGGTGCTGCGTGAGCTGACTGCCCAAGCTTGTGTTCTGAGCCTAAACTCTTCTAATAAAATGATTTTTCATCCCAGTTAATGACCTCGGTTTCTGTTGTACGCAGTCAGGACCTCTGACTGGTAGACCCCAGATCTCTCCCTGGAAAAATATACCAGCACGTGTTTATTTGTTATAAAATGTCAGGAGGATCCATGACTTTCTGCACTTTATTTAATAGATGAGGAAACTCAAGTATGCTGAGGCTAAATGACGTGCTTAAGGCCAGCAAAGTAGACATCAGCAGTGTGGGTGCTAGAACCCAGATTTTCTGAGCCCTGGTTAATCTGCTGTGCATAAACACGCTGGTTCTCTCATAGGTAGATGTGTGAAGGATAAAAACGATCCAGATTGTGGAGAGAGGCAAAATATAGGACCATCAGCAGCGTGGCCCTGTATGGTTAACTAGTCCATGGTGGACAGACGTGGGAAACTTCAGCCACATCATTCTGGACAGGTAATCCACTCCCAGTTACCAAGAAAACAACACTTTTTAAGTTTGAGGGCATATGTATTTATGCTGACCATTTTATTAGCATTTTGAGGCATACAGGAAGTTTCCTGAATATGTATTATTGACTTCTTTGAAAAGGATGAACTAACTACTGGCATATGTGTTTAAATATCTCCATTTCACTGTTTTCATTCTGGATAGGGTCTTCTATTTCTCCTTATCTCCCAATTTATCCCCCCCCCCTTTTATACAGTTGGATAGTAAAGTGTTAATATTTGGTCCTAGGTACCTTTTTTTTCCTGATAGATTGTAATTCAAGCATCTGTTTAAAATATCAGACAATAATTAACCATTTTGCAATTCATTTTTTAGGCCATGTATCTGTTCGTGTTTTAAAAATATGTTAAGGCAAATATTAGCTGAATTAACTTTATGTATGTAGCTCTAATTTAGTTTATAGGATACAGTAGATTCTGATGGGATGGCAAAGCATTAAGCATCAAGAAAGGCTAATTTGTCACAGATAGAAAGACAAAGAAGAGTAAATTCTTCATGCGGTCCACATTTTAAAGGGCATTATTTTGCTGTCTCAGTTCACAACTTCACTCCATTCACTACCAGGACATAGACCTGCCAGGTAAATTTCCGCTCATCCTTTAAGATCCAAAGTAAACTCCACCAAATCCATGACACTTGCACCCTCCTAATCACTCATCTTCACAAAAACACCAGAATTAACTGCACTTCTCCTGTGTCCTCATAATGTTTAAACCAATATTTATTGAACAGATGCACTAAATAATAATCACATGTAAATAGTTTGCTAACATTGACACAAAGCATGAGCTTTAATGGAAGAACTTGAATTTAGAATAAGACGTTTCTCCCTGGAATGCATAGGCATTTCCAATCACCTGAATACCTTCATTTGTGTTTTCCACAGTTACATCAATGAAATACGTTCCACAGCAAATTCATCACCTTTATTCACAAACTTACTCCTTTTCCTGGATTCTTTTATCCCAGAGAAGGTCGCTATTCATTTAATCTGTCACTGAGTCTTGAAAAAACTTGATGACATACTTGATTCCTTCCTTCTTTTAATTAACCATTCTTCTCCTTTCAATTTCAAATTTCATAAAATCTACTTCTTAAAACATAGCTATGATGATGTAACTCCCCTTCCCATGATGGTCCCACATGAACTTTAAGGCAGAGATCAAATTTCTCAACAGGGCTTTCTACACAAGACCCAACTCACCCTTCCTAAGCTTATACCCAACATTCACAGTGCACTCATGTTCAGAGACTTTGTTTTTGTGCTCCATTTCTTCTCTCTGCCATGCACTCTAAAACTTTCTCTATAAAATTTGACCTAGTGTTCAATAGCCAGCTTAAATCTGAAATACTCTATAAACCCTTGCTTGCCATCCCTGTTTGGTCACCTGGAGGATTTGTTCCTTCTCTCTGATCCCACAGTACTTGGTTCACACCATTAGTAAATCAGTGAATGCACACTTTATACTAAATAAATACATGTCTGAACCCTACCATAAATAGTGATCTATTTACGGTCCAGGCTGATTTGTAACCTGTTAGCAGCCAGCAAAGTTCTCTGTTGAGGTAGTAGCAAACACAAGCCTCAGAATGGGAGAAAATATCTGCAAACGAAACAACTGACAAAGGATTAATCTCCAAAATATACAAGCAGCTCATGCAGCTCAATATCAAAAACAAAACAAAAACAAACAACCCAATCCAAAAATGGGCAGAAGACCTAAATAGACATTTCTCCAAAGAAGATATACAGATGGCCAACAAACACATGAAAAGATGCTCAACATTACTAACCATTAGAGAAATGCAAATCAAAACCACAATGAGGTATCACCTCACTCCGGTCAGAATGGCCATCACCAAAAAATCTACAAACAATAAATGCTGGAGAGGGTGTGGAGAAAAGGGAACCCTCCTGCACTGTTGGTGGGAATGTAAATTGATACAGCCACTATGGAGAACAGTATGGAGGTTCCTTAAAAAACTAAAAATAGAACTACCATATGACCCAGCAATCCCAGTACTGGGCATATACCCAGAGAAAACCATAATTCAAAAAGATACATTTACCACAATGTTCACTGTGGCACTATTTACAATAGCCAGGACATGGAAGCATCCTAAATGTCCATCGACAGATGAATGGATAAAGAAGATGTGGCACATATATACAATGGAATATTAGCCATAAAAAGGAACGAAACTGAGTTATTTGTAGTGAGGTGGATGGACCTAGAATCTGTCATACAGAGTGAAGTAAGTCAGAAAGAGAAAAACAAATACCGTATGCTAACGCACATATATGGAATTTTAAAAAGCGGTACTGATGAACCTAGTGGCAGGGCAGGAATAAAGACGCAGAGGTACAGAACAGACTTGAGGGCACATGGGGGGAAGGGGAAGCTGGCATGAAGTGAGAGAGTAGCACTGACATATATACACTACCAAATGTAAAACGGATGGCTAGTGGGAAGCAGCCGCATAGCACAGGGAGATCAGCTCGGCATTTTGTGACCACCTAGAGGGGTGGGACAGGGAGGGTGGAAGGGAGGCTCAAGAGGGAGGGGATATGGGGATATATGTATACATATAGCTGATTCACTTTGTTGTGCAGCAGAAACTAACAAAACATTGTAAAGCATTTATACTTCAATAAAGATGTGAAAATAAAATAAAATACTTAAAAAAGTAAAATAAAAATAAATTCAGAAAGAAAAAAAATAAGAAATTAGTCTACTCTCCTTTATTTACTAAATGGTATTATTTCAATGATTAGTTTAATGTTATGGAGATGTAACTGTGGATTCTCAGATGATTATCAAATTAATATTCTGATAAGTAAGAATGAAGGATAATGGAAGTTTGCAGGTCTAGCACTAGCAAGTACTCTTTTATATAACAAATTGAGAGGAAAATCTAAAGAAAGATATATTCAAAAATGCAAATAAACCAAGTAATTTTTAAAAAGACAATCCAGGAAAAGGATGAAAAGGATGGAAATAACTGTTTGAAAAGAAATTAATTCAGTCAACATCATCAATATCATCCAACCAAAACTTAACTGAAATGTACACTGAGTCTGCCCATTCCAGTTAAATTTTAATAAATTTAACCTTTAAGGACACACAAAAAGTTAGTCCAAAGACATACTTTTATAATGGATTGCAATCCCTATGAATTGTATTTAAAGGCTCTTATACACTAGCAAAGAAGGGTAATGAAGTAAAGCAGATATGTAGAAGTTCTGATTAAAACAGATTTTACTTAAGCATTTCAAATTTGACACTTCTACAAAATACAGTAAAAGTTTAAGTCAGAACATGGACAAAAAAGCATAGTTTATAGCTCATCTAGTTTATACTGAAGATATAAAATTAAGAAAGCCATTTAAAAACTTTTAATAGTAGAGGGAATACAGGTAAAGTACATGAGCACACACACCCTATAGGGTTACAGAAGGTTCCTGGAAAAGGTGAATTCGGAATGAGTCTTAAAGTGTTTGTTAAATGTTAATCAGGCAAAGAAGAAAGAAAATAAATTTTAACATAAGATTCAGTTAAAAGAATGGGCTCTGATTTTAAATAAACCTGGATTTTAATCCTGGCACATCCAATGTTAAATGTGATTCTTTGGAAGACTAAGTTAAACCTCATTTACCATGGCTACAGGATGGGAATAATAATAACACTGATCACATAAGGTTTTGGTTAGGCTAAATATTATCATGCATATCAAGTACATAGGACAGGACCTGACACATAGTAAGTGGTCCATAAATAATAGATGTTATTATTTATATTTTTATAATTAAAAAAACATATTGGGAGGCTTGAATTTCAGTAACTCACATAAAATCCATTCCTTTACTTTCTGATTCTATTTCTCTAAAAAAATAAACCAACTGTATTTCCTGATCCAGAATGAGATTATTTAAGAAGAACACCGTATCACCAAATGCACCTGCTAGCCTGGGAACAGAAGGTACACTCTCTACAACCTTATTTTCTTCCACTTTTTAAAAGGGCAAAACCACGCTTGCAGTACATGCTCAATATTTGGAGAGTAATTAGAGGCTCACATAAAACAGAAAAGAGATTAGCACTTTACTAACACAGTCCTCCTTTGCCTAAAATAATAGGCTTACCATAGCAACCTGATTGTACTAGGAAAAGCTCCTGCCAAATGCATCCGAAGTTCCCTTGAAATTTCTATGAGAAGGAATTAAACACTTCAGAACTATAATATTCTGTACCATTTCATCTAAGTACAAATATTTTGTGTGTGAGAATAAAGTAATCTTCCATCAGACATTTGAAAGTGAAGAGGCAACTTTCACCTTCCATTTCAAAATGAGCAGTGAGACTTCTTATAATTCAAGCCACACTTTGACACTACATTTGCTAGCCAAGGAAGAGATGCTTGTAACTTTTTTAAAACAGGGATAAATGTCAATCCTTCTGTTTGTGTTTTCTTAGTATACAAGGATTAAAGTAATAGATCACAGACCTTTGTGAGGAAATAAGACATTTAAGCAAATGTTGTACTGATATAGTTTTCTGTTGTTTGCCCTTAGAGTGTCTAAAATTGAAACTGGGATATGGGAGTAGCAGGCTTCACTTTTCTCTAAAGGTTTTCCAAGGTATTGAGCAGAACTTCACAGAGGAAGTCTATTAGACCTCTAAGTAAGAGTATCTCATTATTTCAACCTTAAGATTAGTTTCTATTACAATAACTAAAATTACTCGATTCATTTATTTCTAACAAAAATTTTATAAATTAGGTAGCAATATCATACTTGTTTACCAATATAACTCAGAAACTATGTGATAGACCCAAGGTTAAAAAAATCAGAGAAAGAATGAGGTTGGAAATGTGGAGCTTAAGTAATTAATCAATGTGGCCCATCCTGAATGAGTCAATATAAATTAGAATAAGAATTTCATTCTTTGTAGCTGGTAAACCCATTGACTGGCCAGTGGGCAGTACCTTGCTTCAGAAACAAGGTTTTGGGATTCTGCAAACAAAAATCCTATCACATCCAGGTCTATGCCTTGTATTGAATTATTGATTCCATAGGTCATAAATAAACACATGCAATTGTAATTCACCATGAAAGACTCTATGGGACAAATGTCAAAGATATACACAGACAACAAATGTCATTCACCAGTGAAAGAGCTGATACAGAGAAACATTTCTATAGAAAGTTTCTTGACGATAAACTATATTTGGGCAAAAGAGGGATAAGGTAGAATCAGGCCTTAATCACTTTTAAATTCTTGCTTGGTTTTGTTACTTTAAAAAATTCAAAGGTGTGAGTGAATATATCACTTCCTTAATACACATTTCAGGAGTGATAATTAAACTGGTTTGAAACAACTGTGGACTTTCTTCCCACATCAGGGATAATTAGAGTATTTACTTTACAAATTGAACAATGAAATCCATCTAACAATAAATAATACATTTCCATCAACAACAAGCTAATCTTTTAAAGTAAAGAAAAAATATACCATAAAGCAATATTTTCTACTGATAACTTATCTTTTAATTATTCTTTATTTCTGAATCTACCAATATTCGTTTTCCCAAATCATAAAACATTAGAAAGAACATTGAGTATATATGTAAGTGTATACATATATCAGAATATATGAGTATATGTACATTTAAATTTGAAGCTATTGTAACTCCATGTGAGCAACTTATCCTCAAATGGTTCATGTAAAAAAAGTTCTTTGTACTATTCTTCAGTCTTCTAAGATCAAAAGTATTTCAAAATAAAAATATTTTAAATTTTAAAAATATGCAAGTAAAATTCTAAACATAATTTATCTATGCAGCTAAATGTTTTTTAAAAAATAAAGTCTTATCAATAATTATGTATACACTTAGCCACATGTTTTACATTCACTTTTGGAAAATATCCTTTAACGTCATATTCAGGATTTAAGCCAATTTTTTTCAATAAAGCAGTGTCAAATATATGCAGAGCCTGGGAATCATGTAGTCAAAAATGTCAGAAATTCAATAAACTTAAAATTTAAGGCTATAGTGAACTTGCTTTAACTTTGTCATTTTATAGCACAGTTAACATATTCAGGATTAATAGGTAAGAGTTACAGGGACACAGAGTTTAATATACTGTAATAAATAACATTATACACATCAGAGTAGTCCATTACGGAATGTGCTGCCGTGGTAGGGAGTAAGCTTCCATCACTGAAGGAATTGAAGCCAAGAAGGCAGTCTTTGATAAGAGTTAAGAGTTTGTGCTCTGGATTCAGAAAGACCTAAGATAGAATTTAATATCCACCACTTATATGCTCTATAATCTTAGAAAATAACTAAACCTTTCTATTTTAAAATTTTCAAAATTGGGAATACCTACTTAATAAGTAACTTTAAAGACACCAAAACAGAAATATATTTTTTTAAGTATTACTGTTTGGATTTCCTAAGTACCACTGTGATATTTGTTTGTGGCACAGTGTTTAAACTTTAAGAAAAAAAATAATAAATGTATAACTTGAAGAGTAAAAGGCTTCCACAAATAGAACCACATATTATAATTTTATATAACTGAAAGTAATATACCATTTTTTCACAGCTAATCTGTTTCTCCCTCAATATGAATGTCTACTTCCTTTTTTGCTCTGCCAACAATATATTTCAGATAACTTATGGTTTCTGTACTAAGTAATGCTACTTCTTTAAAAGGTATTTTATTCTGACATTATTTTTCAACAAACTCCTATGGCACCTGAAAGTCCTATCTCCATTTTGTCTCTAGCCTCAGAAATAATTTTTGACTAGCAAGACGTCAATATATAAGTCAAAGCCTTCTAAGGCAGCCTGGATTTAAGTGGCCAAGATCCTAGAGAAAAAGGAACCATAGGGTAGTGAGTTCTACCCAATACACAAATAATCCCCTTCATGCATTTGTCAAGCCTGAAACTTTTTAGGGCAAGAGGATAAAGCATTAAGCAGAAAGCAACATCTAAAAGATGAATAAACTAAACAGAGCTTTTGGTTTTTTCATCTGGCTGGAAAGACAGTACTTGGAACTTGGGGACCTTTGAGAAGGAGGGCATTGATAAACATAACATAAACATCCCAGGTTTTCACTTTAGAAATCATTTTAATGTCTGATTGGATTGAGGTTATCTGTCTTTGTACATATGTCTGCCAGACAAAAAGTAAATTATCTCTTCATGGAAGATAACATCATTCACAAAATTCTACCAATTTTATTAAACAATATTTATACCCAATTAAAAAAAATAGGTATATCAATAGACAAGACAGAAAGACTAAAAAGGAAAGAGAAAAATAGACAATATAAAAAGGTCCAAAAATGATACAGGTGACCAAACTAGAATTGTCAGTAATGGACTTTAAAATAACTATGATTAATATATTCAAAAAACTATATTACTAAATGGAGAAATTATTCAGAGAATCATCTATAAAAAATGAAGTAGAAATTCTGAATTTAAAAATACAGTTACTGAAATTAAAAATTGAATAAAGAGAGTCAATGGCAAATCAGACACAGGAGAAGAGAGGCTTAGTAAACTGGAAGATAGGTCAGTAGAAAATATCCAGACTGAAGCATAGAAAACAAAAAGAATGAATTAAAAAAGCTTAAGAAATACACTGGACACGAAATAATATCCAAAGCATCTAATTGGGTACCCAGAAAAAAAGACAGGATGAAGCAGAAGTAATATTTTAAGAGGTCATAGATAAGACACTTCCAATAGTGCTGTAATGGACTGAATTGTGTCCCCCCACCCCCACCAATCCACATGTTGAAATCCTAATCTCCAGTACCTCAGAATGTGACTATATTTGGAGATAAGATCTTTAGAGAGGTAATTAAGGTTAAATAAGGTCATTAGAATGGGCCCCAATCCTAGTGATTTTATGAGAAGAGAAGATTAGGACACAGACACACACAGAGGGGAGACCATGTGAAGACACAAAGAGAAGATGGCTATCTACAAGCCAAGGAGAGAGACCCTCAGAATAAATCCAGGTTGCTCACATTTTGATCTTGCACTTCCAGCCTCCAGGCCCAGAGGAAATAAATCTCCATTGTTTAAGCCACCCAGTGCGTGGTACTTTGTTATGGCAGCCCTAGCAAACTAATACACATGCCCAAAGAATTTAAGTTATGGATCCAAGAAGCTTCATAAAGCCTAAGGAGAATAAATAAAAAGAAAACCACACAGCATCACTGACACACAGCATAGTCAATTGCTGAAAGACAAAGAGAAAATCTTAAAAATAATTAGAGATAAAAAGATGTATTACTTTCAAAGGAAAAAACCAAGAAGATTGACAACTGAATTACCAAAATAAATGCTTAAATCACATGGCAATGGAATGACATCTTTAAAATCCTGAAAGAAAGTGCCAAATTAGAATTCTATGCCTAACAAAAATATCCTACCAATTTGATTACAAAATGAGAACGTTTCCAGACAAACAAAAACTAAAATAAGTTGTCACTAGAAGAGGCTTATCAGAATAAATATTAAAGACAAAATTTCCTCACACAAAAAGAAAATGATCCATCCAAAACATAAACATTAAAATAAAGAAAATAGTGAAAAATGAAAGTAAATATAGGGGAAATCTAAATGAAAAAAAAAAACTCTACAAAATTAAAATAATGTTTTGTAAAGGTCAGTCTAGAACTTAAATTGCACGATGCTAGAATAACCTTGACAACAAAATCACACAAGGACATTACAGGAAAAGGATGTTACAAATTAATATCTCTCACGAACTTTAAATCCAACAATTTTCAAAAAATCATTTCCAAATGTGTTTAGTCCAGGATTAGAGGGTTGGTTTAACCGTTTAAAAATCCATCAAAATATTTCACCACATTCACAGAAAAAAAATCATATTATAATCTAAATAGATGCACACTGTATATTTGATAATATTCAACACTCCTTCATGAGGAAAGAATAAAGGAATAGAAGGTAACTTCCTAATTTTGATGAAGGTAATCTAAAATAAATCTACAGCAAACAACACATTTGGAAGTAAAGTATTGAAAACACTTTCCCCAAGACTGGGAGCAAGACAAGAATGTCCACTATCTCCATTTCTAAACAACATTGTACAGACTTCTTATCAAGTGCTCTAAAGCAAAAAAAAAAAAAAAAAAAGAAAGAAAGAAAGAAGATGCATAAAGAAAGAAGAAATAACACTGACATTATTCACGTATGCATGATTATGCTGGTAGAAAATCCAAAACACCTACATATAAAGTATTAAAATTAAGAAGTAAATTCAGCAAGGTCATGAGACACAACTGGTTAATATTAAAAAAATTAGTTCTATTTTGTATAGCAAAAACAAAAACTTAGGACAAGAACTTTTTAAAGATATAATTTTGATAACATAATGGTATGTAAATGCAGAGGGACAAAAATAGCCAAAGCATTGTTGTCAAAGAAAAGTGGGTGGAGAAATTACAATACCAGATTTTAACACATACTATAAATTTATAGCATTTAAGAGTGTATTGCTGGTAAAATATTAGACAAATAGACAAATGGAACAGAATAAAAACACTGGAAAAAGACCCATGCAATATAAGGTCACTTTATTTATGACAGAGGTAACATCACAGTACAATGGGGAAAGGCTAATTTTTCGATAAGTGGTTCTATCTAGCCTGGACTAGTCACTTCTGCTTTTCAGAGATTGCTATCTGTTCTCTTCTCACATATTGTTACACTAAGCTGTTGAACTAAATGATCTCTAAAGCGTCGCAGATGTATTCACAGAATTTGATTCATAAATCATCAATTGTAGCTACCAGTCCTGTTTTCTAGTTAAATGTTCCAAATATGTCTGGTCAAGTTGTATAATTTGTTAGACTCTAACGGCAGCTACCAAGGTATTACTTGCAGTATTTTTCTCAAAGACTGTTACTATGCAATGCAAATATAAAAATCATACTAATTTATACAACTTATACCTAAATATTTAAATTATGGCCTTCCATCACAAATAGAAAGTTGCTTGTGGTTCCCTTCAAATCAATTTATTTTCTAGAGAAACTAAGACCAACACTTCGTACCATTGGCTATAAAGTAATAGTAGTTAAATATAGAAACATAATTCCAAATAATGGAACTTACTAGGGTCATAAGTGATCCAGATTGATGGAATATAGATATATTCTCAAAGTATATCCTAATGAATATTGCCTGTAAAGGCAAAAAGACAGTAGTTAAAAGTCATGGAAACAGTTCAGACTGTGGGAAGACGTATGAGAAAAATTGCCTGACCTTCTTTTTCACTATTTCAAGATAATGAAATACTTAGTCATAGCAGAGACCATAGAGACTTCATGGCTAATCTTAGTTACCTAGAAAAACTGAATGATGACCAAATCGATGAGGGTGCCCTACGTTTCTTGGACACTACCAGATAAGAGGAAACATTTCATTTTGATAAGAGTATCACAGGGTAGTGTAGAGATGTAGGAAGAAAGAGAAATATGCTTCCAATTAAGGGAAAGAGGAAAGAAGGAGGGTGCTAAAAGAGAAAGAACTCTCAAATACCTGTGATTATCTGCTTGTATTAGCAATGGAAAAGAAGGTCAGAAAATAAAGGTATTGGAAACGCAGCTCTTTCATGCAAACTTTCACATCTCCCTGACTATAGGGAAATGTAGGAGAAATAGTAGTTTGTGTGAAATAAAACCTGATCTTACTTTGGGTCCCTTCATATTATGAGTTAATCTGTGCTTATGTGTCTCTCTTATTCAAATCTTCAATAAAATCAAAGGAGTGAATATAAAATAATAAAAACAAAACAAAACAAAATCACATGTAATTGCTAATGGTCAAAAACATTTATGCCCTTGCTTGAAAAGCAATGTCTTTTTTGAAGGAACAGGAAATTGCAATATCAGCTCTTCAGTGAAATGACTTCTGCTTTCACCTGATGTATCAAAAGAAATAGGCCATTCAATCACTCACAGCAATAATAGTTAACATTGCTACTGCAAAAGCTATTCAGGGAATGAAATGAGGTAATAAAAGAAAACAAAGAAAGCCTATGAGATCAGATGCTTTAAACAATGATAAACTCTACATCACACAAAAAGCAGTGTTGGAGGAACCCTGATTACTCTTGTCTTGAGACATCTTTGGCTTAAATACATCTGATTGCCTGAGAGTCCAAAGGATTGATTGCTTGCCCACGATGTGTTATGTAATGAGAAACTGCATTAATTCCACTGGGAATTTTAATTTGCATATTCCTTTTTTTTTTCTTCTAGCAAATGACAACTGCTGTGTGGGAAGTATAGTTAATAAACATTCTAAACTTATTCTCTTCCAAATCTAAGTTTCTTGTTTATCCTCCACTTCATTTTAAATTTTATTCATTTATTTTTGGTGGGGAGATATGATTTTAAATATGAGTTTTTATTAACTTTCACTTTTTGAAATAGTATTACAAAAGATATATTACAATGAAGTACATAGTATGTAGGCTTTAGCTTCCAGCAATATGAAGAACAAAAAAATATTGGACCTAAAATAAAGTGTCTATTCCATTGCTGGGCTTATGGGAAGTCATGTAATTCTTCAAAAACTATGAGCTGGGGACTTCCTTGGTGATGCAGTGGTTAAGAATCCGCCTGCCAATGCAGGGGACGCAGGTTCGAACCCTGGTCCAGGAAGATCCCACATGCCGCGGAGCAACTAAGCCCGTGCGCCACAACTACTGAGCCTGCGCTCTAGAGCCCAAGAGCCACAACTACTGAGCCTGCGTGCCACAACTACTGAAGCCCACGAGCCTAGAGCCCGTGCTCCGCAACAAGAGAAGCCACCACAATGAGAAGCCTGCGCACCACAATGAAGAGTAGTCCCCGCTCACTGCAACTAGAGAAAGCCCGTGCGCAGCAATGAAGACCCTACGCAGCCAAAAATAAATAAATAAAATAAATAAATTTATTAAAAAAACACAAACTATGAGCTGGAACAAGGGCAATTACCATAAGCCCGTATGAAAGAGGTCCTGAGGGTAAAAGCCTACATCAGCACTTCAAGCAATGAAAGTGTGGAAGTTGAATTTGAGACTCCTTGAGTAAACTGGGGACTCTGGAAAGAAGGCTAAAGAGATCCAAGATCAGTAATATCCTGGGGGAATCTAACACAAATCCTCACTGAAGAAAGGTGTCCTGTATTTACACTTCAAGATTTTCCAGCATTTAGAATAAACCATGTATAAGCTTACAACTGAAGACCAACAAATAGGTACACACAAGGAAACAAACCACCATGAGTGAAAGCCAGCAAAAACAATATTAATTTTAGCTCTGTGCTACAGACTTGATATTGTCTAGAAACCTGTCTTGCTATCTTTTTTCTTGAATATATTTTCCATAGTGACTCTAATATCTGTATCTGATAATCCCAATAAATGGGTCATTTATGCATGTATTTCTATTGGCTGTTGTTGTTTCCTTGGTTCTGTTTCTTATTTCTCTGACTGAATGTCAGAAATTGCATATGGAAAGATTACAGAGCCTCTGGATGATAGCCTTTTTCCCAGAAATAGTTCACTTTTGTAAGCAGATACAGCAATGTGTCTTATCCTGGGGAAATTTTGCCCCCCAGGGGACATTTGGCAATGTCCGGAGATATTTCTGACTGTAATCATGGGTTGGAGGTGCTACTGACATCTAGTAAGTAACGAACAGAAACACTGCTAAACATCCTACAAAGCACAGGACAGCCCCACAACAAAGAATTATCCAGCCCAAAATATTAATAGTGCTGCTATTGAGAAACCCTAAGATAAGTGACGGCAGATCACCTTAATCCAAATAGAGATGAGCTCCCCTGAGGCTGAGTTGCATTTATTCCTTGTTTACCCCTGCCCTTTCCAAGAGGTCCAAACACACTGGCATCTGCACTCATGCACACACATACATGTGCACATATGGACACTCACATGAAAATTAGCCCACACGAGTCTATACTTCCTCCTTTAAGACTGATCATTGTCACCCCCTCTAAGAAGCATTGTCTGCCACTTCCTCAGTCCCCATACACAACCACCACTGAAGGCTTGATTAGGTATCACTATGATGTTGAAAACAGAACCTTGGCATCACTCTAGCCTGATACTGATCGATACTGATCAATCTAAACAGATACTGGTTGATCTAAAATGTACTCCATGGTGTTGAGTCTGCTTTACAGTTTTTAATCTAGGCTGCTCATCTGCATCTTGTATTCAGTTTTTATGCAAATCGTTAAAAGTTTATGCCATTACCTAAGACTCCCACTCACTATATTTTTTAAATGTATTCTCCCATTATCCCCTATTAAAAAAATCACTTCCCTAGTTTCAAATCAAGATTTTTAAATACCACACATACACACACAAACACACTAAAATACTAAGTCCCTTTTACTTTTAAAATTATGATTTAACTGATTTAAATGTATTATCAAGGCAATACATAATTATAAATCAATGCAGGATAAATGTAAATGAAAATAAAATAATACATATAAGGCAGGAAATCCCCCATTAAACTCAGCTCCAGGGACAATTACTGTTAACATTGTAATGAATTTCCTTCTAGACTTTCATCTACACTTATTTTTACATATATAAGAAAACAAGGCAATATAATTTTTTTTTAATTAATTAATTACTTTATTTATTTATGGCTGTGTTGGGTCCTCGTTTCTGTGCGAGGGCTCTCTCCAGCCGCGGCAAGTGGGGGCCACTCTTCACCGCGGTTCGCGGGCCTCACCGTCGCGGCCTCTCCTGTTGCGGAGCACAAGCTCCAGACGCGCAGGCCCAGCGATTGTGGCCCACGGGCCCAGCCGCTCCGCGGCACGCGGGATCCTCCCACACCAGGGCCCGAACCCGTGTCCCCTGCATTAGCAGGCAGACTCTCAACCAGTGCGCCGCCAGGGAAGCCCAAGGCAATATAATTTTATCTCAAGTTATAACATAAATATTTTAGCTAGGAGCATGTTGTAAAGGATTCATTTTAATTAAGATCGTTCTTCCAGTAGCCTTTTCCATGACCTAAGCTATGGCTGGACTTAATCCCAAAGTATGGTATTACATTTTTTAAAGAGCAGATATATCTGGTACCAGCCCAAACCTCTACTGCACACACTTGAATTCCTCCTGTTGTCAGAATTTCAAGTAGATTAATTTACTTAAAACTTGACTTACTGGCCATTCACTCTGGGTAGAGACAGAATACTGATTTAGTCACTTAAAAATCAGTTAGTAGGCCATCTCTGGGAGAAGAAATTCATCTTTCTACACTATTCTTTTGAAATTGCTCATAAACCCTTACAAATGAGCTTCTTTGTCATGCGTGCCACCCAAGGGATAAGAAGAGATGGAAAGGTCGGGGGGAAGTCTTTCCTTTGCCCCCTTCACTCAGGGTTGTACTAATGCAGATTACTCAATTGAGAACCATTTGTTCTCTGCTTCATAATCTGTGGAGACAATCATTAATATTCAACCACATGAACAGCATTCTAGGTGTTGTATGGAACACAGAGGGATAGAGGCTAAAATCTAAATCAGACTCATAGATGAGTCTATGAGGACTGATGGCCCCAAGGAAGAGAAAGTTACCCTCCAATATGAATTCCAGTTTCCACAGAATGAAAACTGACCTCAACATATTTCATAACTACAAAGAAAACTACTACTGTACTTTGGGCAGGTTTAGCTAATATGTAAGGGGAGAAATACAAAATAAAACAAATCAAAATGAAAGAAAGGGGCCCATAGTAACATGCAGAATGGGGATAAGAATGTATCATAAGATGCTTTTTAAAAAGTTTTATTTTATGTGTGATGGGCAAGTGAGGAGGAAAGTAAAATTATACCTTCGGTGTAATTTGTTTATGGATTTGGTGTATGTGTTAGGCTGTTTACCAGGATCAGTATATCATCAGATCATCAGAGAGGTGGCAGGTTTGATAAAGGCTTAAAACAATGAATTAAATGAAATGTTAACAATAAATAATTTATTTAAAAAGTAAATGATGAATTTTTATGCAACTCCAATCAAAAACTGAAGGTACACTGGGCTAAGCACAATTTTAAAGCTCACTAATTTAATACAACCTAAATGTAGCAATTATATTCATACTCACATTTTAACCCACACACACTACATCAGCTTCATTATGTTTAAGGCCACGTCAAGGCACTTTCCTTTCCGCATCTGGGCTAGCTTCCCATCAGAGGCAATACGGGGAACACAGTCTAATCAACTTAATCAACACTATCTGAGCACAAGAGGAACCTGAATATATATCTAAGATGTATTTTATTGACAAAAAAGAAGTAAGTAAGGAGGATGTGAAAATATATTATGTACACGTGGAGCTGCAAAAAATGTTAAACTATTCCCCCAAAACATGTTCAATAAGGGTGAGGGTTAGTTATCCACAAAGGAAAGGAAAATATTGCCAATCATTATAAACAAATTAAAACATGAGTTCATTTTGAAAAGTAGGGTGTTACACTGACACTGATGGCCCTTAAATTCCGCTGTGAATATACATCATATTCTCTGGATATTAAGGCTTCCAACTGCTTATCTTAAGGGCACTACCAATTATCAATTGCAGCAATTGATGGGAAAAGGTATGGCCACTGTAACAAGAACTGCCAACATCCAGTCAGCTCATGTACCTGAACATGGCATATAGTGGGAGGTTGCGACCATCTGACTTAACAACAGGGAAGCAAATGAATTTTAGACATAATAGTGGATGTTTGTTTCAAACGTAGGCAAAGAGATGATTGAGCAACTAGCATTATAGAAAGGGGAAGCAAAAATTGGGTTTACACATATAGAAATATTAATTAAGAAGCAGAGGAGAAACTTACAATAACATTGTCAATGTTTCCTTCCTTATACACCAGGTTGCTCTCAAGTTCCGTGGTTTCCCTACATTACGAGTGCTTTAATTACATATGTAGGAAGAGGAAGAGAACTACAACAGCGATCTGCATTTTCTGAGGATGAATTATTAGTGCATTAATTTGACTAAATTTATCTCGTCTACCACCTCGTTTCGTTACATTTAAATATGCATGTCTAACAACTGCTTTTTGCAATATGTCCACTCCTCCCACATATGAAAATAGAGAACATAAACCAAACACCTATTCTATGCCATCAATCAAAGTGGTAATTTTGGCGTGTCCATTTCCTTCTCATGCATTCTATGTGTTCCTGAGCATTCTTCCATTTTTTCCCATCTAGTAGTGGACACATTTAATTATAACAAAGCAGTTGCAGGGGATAAGACACTCACTGAGACCTTCATTGTCCTTAGGCAATGAATTTGGATTTTCCACACATTGGTTGGTCTTGGGGTTGGAATTCCTGACAATGTCCTAAGACTACACGTCTGCAAGAAAATAGTCCTACCCTGAGGCAGTTGTGTGACTACGACCACTCAACTCGTTTCCCGGTATTGTACTAAATATTCTCTGTCCATTGTTTGATTTCTTCTCCAACATGACCCCTTGGAAGAATGTCCTGATTTTGTCCCTGTTTTGCAGATGAGGCCCACGGACTTACAAGGTTTAAGTGCTTTATTGGAAGTCACACAGTCAGTGAATAGTAGAGCCAGGATTCAATTCAGTATCTGGCTTACTCACAAATGTATAGTTTAAATCACTGGGTTATACTTATTCTTGATTGGACAAATGCCACAATTAATTAATTATCAGTTTGCATAAAATGTATTTCTTGCTTTTCAGAATGAAATAAGGGTCATGATGTAACAATTACTCTAAACGCAAGGGGAGGTACTGGGGAAGGGTCTAACACAAACAGTATCTAATAACATCAGGCATGGGGGAAAAAACTTTGTATCATCTGCTTACAAAACACATTTGCAAACCAGTTTGTTCATTTTGAAAACAAACTAAATGTTTCTTCTTAAAGGAAAGAAAATAAGGCACATCTTCCGATGCTATTAGTATATATCTGACAAAATATAAAACCATGGTGTGGGGCATCGATTATATTTACCTTATTCAAAAATCTTTTGGGCATTTGAGGATCTGATGAGAATATTGAGATTCAACGGTACCGTGAACTTAAGAGAGCCATGCATTTTTAGGAAAACAGCCAACTGTGTATCTCAGTCTCTCACTCTCTCTGTCTCTCTCTCTCCCTCTCTCTCTCTGTCATTCTGGCTCTCACTACTCCTCAGCCATCTTATACTTTACTGGGAAGAGCAGACAAAGAAACCTACACGTTATAGCACAGTATGCTAAGAATGTGATAAAAGTAGGTGCAGGAACACAGAGATGCAGGCAGCTTCTTAGAAAAAGTAACACGTGAGTGAGGTCTAAAGTTAGCCTAAGTGGATGTGGGAGAGGAAAGGAGTCAGGACTTTCCCTAAAGGTTTAATATGCATTAAGCTTGAAAATTAGAAACTCAAATTTGAATTTTGGAAAGATTACCTTGACAGCGGTATGGAGAAAACCTGAATCAAAGTACATAAGACACATGATGGAGAAACCAGGTGAGAGGTTCTTAGAGCAATGAGAGATGATGATCTGGGGGAGGGGTTGATAGAGAGCATCTGACATTTCTTCATTTGACTGAAAAGGAAAATAACTACAGAAGTATAAAATTCCCATAAGAAATATTATCATCCACAGAGCCAATATCTTAAAATATTTTTAAAAATCTATTTCTAATTCAAAAGATAACCCAGCTATTCATGCTCTCATTTTTTTTTCAGTTGTTTATTTAAGGACCCTACTTACATTGGTCTTATACTCTAATTGAAAAAGACAGAAATACACAAGTAAAAATGTAAATATTTAATATAAATTCTCATGTAAACTAGCCAGCAATACAAGTTGCTGATTTCAGGACTTTATTGGGTACTTCTTCCCCATAAATAATATGAAGACACATCCCTTGTGCTCTGAATGATTTCTTGGGTTCACAACAATTGTCTCATTTCAGAGTTCACCATAAAAATATGAATCAGAGAAACAGATGTGTTTTCACGTGTGAATTTCAATAAAAATTAAAAACCTGTGAACAATGAAAGTGAACAGATGTTCAAAAGCCAACAAGATTCTAAATCTAGAATTATCCATTTCTTGATTCATATGTATACTCCTCTTTATTAAGAGGAAAAATGTGTTAATCATAATTTTAATTATGGCTCTTCTTTTCAATATTTAAAATCTTATGTAGGTGTCTCGTATTTGGAGTGTATTAATTTTAAAGTCATCTTATAATATACTTACAGAAAAGTGCCCAAGTCATGAGCTTACGACTCAATGAATTTTCATAAAGTGAACAGACCCATGTAACACGCAAATGAAGACATATAACTTTATCTACACCTCCAGATGTTCCTCTACTATGCCCCTCAACAGCCCCCAAACATAACTACCAGTTTCTATTACTACTATACTAGATCCATATTTTTTTGAAATTTATGTAAATGGAATCACATAGAATACACTCTTTTGTGTCTAGCATTGTTCCTGGGATAAAGATTTAAAACTTATTTTTTCTTAGATTCTTGTTTTCTAGGAATTTTCGAAATTCATTTATTATTTTTAATGGTTAGCCTGAAATTCTTTTGAATATCTAGATAAATAGATATTCATGTCATTGGTGAATAATGACAGTTTTATTTCTTCTTTTTCATTCCTCATGTCTTTTTATAAGTTTCTTCTCTTATGTACTGATTAGGTTCACTTAAACTATGCTAAATAGAAGAGGTACTATCAGGCATCCTTGTCTTGCTTTAAACATTTCACTGTTAAATATATTTTTCATTTTTTTGACTAATCCTCTCTTCTGTGGTGCCCAACCTGCTATTAAATTCACCATCTGAACTCTCAATATTAGTAATTGTATTCTTATATTGATTCTAAATTTATGTTGAAATTCTACATCTTGCCATCTCTTTTCTTTTTTGTTTTTAACATCTTTATTGGAGTATAATTGCTTTACAATGGTGTGTTAGTTTCTGCTTTATAACAAAGTGAATCAGTTATACATATACATATATCCCCATATCTCCTCCCTCTTGCGTCTCCCTCCCTCCCACCCTCCCTATCCCACCCCTCTAGGTGGTCACAAAGCACAGAGCTGATCTCCCTGTGCTATGCGGTTGCTTCCCACTAGCTATCTATTTTACGTTTGGTAGTGTATATATGTCCATGCCACTCTCTCTCTTTGTCACATCTTACCCTTCCCCCTCCCCATATCCTCAAGTCCATTCTCTAGTAGGTCTGTGTCTTTATTCCCGTCTTGCCACTAGGTTCTTCATGACCTTTTTTTTTTTTCCTTAGATTCCATATATATGTGTTAGCATACTGTATTTGCCATCTCTTTTCTTAAACGTAGATCATATATATCTGATATTTCAGTAGCATCTCTGGGTTTGTATTCCAAATGGTCCTAGTTGGTTGTTGTTTGTTTGTTTGTTTTGTTTGTTTTGACACATTTTTATTAAATGCAGGACACTGAAGAAACTCTTGTGTAATACTTCTCCTGAAATCATTTATCTTATTTCTAGCAGGCACCAAAATTAGAGGTAGATCTCCCCAGTCCAATCAGGGACTGAGCTGACTTGATTAAGCTGCAGCCTTTGCTAGGTCTGATCTCTCTCTAATTCCCCAGCACCTGTGTAGACTTCTATGATCCATGCTCTCAGTGGGTCCTGAAATTCAGTGTTTGTTTCCTGAGCACCACATGACTCTCTGAAGTTCTAATCAGCTTCTTAGTCACTTTCTTCTTGCCTTCTTAGTCTTTAATCTTTCCCTGCTCATGAACGGGTAAATACCTTGGAGAGAAACTAAGGTGGAATATTTGGCTCACTTTTCTGTACCTCCCTTATCTCCAAGATCATGACCCTTCAAGTCCTGGCAGTCTTGGCAGTTTCAACCTTCTATATTTTGTCTCCTTCCCTTTTAGATTCCAGAAAGTTCAAATGTCTCCTCTTCTCGTAACCAAGCCCTCTGCTGGCTTCTCACCCTCTTTCCCTGCACGAGGTAAAAATCGGCAAATGATCTGAGGGGAAAGCATTGCACAGAATAGCAGGTTCACACCTAAATCACTTCTCTATGAGAACTTGGCTTCTCAAGCCCTGGCTGTCTCAACAGCATCCCAATTCCTTCAAATAGATTTTTTTTTTTTTTTTTTTTGGTATCACTGCAGCTTTTCTTGTTGTCTTTGGCCATTGCATTGGTCTATTAAAACTATTTAATCATAGTGAGAAATAGAACAATTTATTCATTTCTAAAATGTGTTTACAGTGAATTTTTGCCACACAAAATTTTATATTTTATTACAAATAAATTATAGACAAATATTCTTTTTTTTCATCACAGAGGATTCTGAAAATGGAAAATAATTTAGGTAACTATTTCTATTACTACTGAATCACTTGTTTAACATTAATTGATTTGTATAATTTTGGCAAATAGAGGTCTCAAAAACTATTCTCATAATCATGTGGCATTTTTTTATATCATTTGTCCCAGAAATTGCCTTCTAATAGTTCAGTGAATAATAAACATCATGCTAACAAAGATATTTCATCACATTTTAGTGACCAAATGAATATAAATTTGGAAAATAAAAAAAAATAATTTATAAGTCCATCACTCAGAGCTTATCACTTTTACATTTTTGGCTTCTTTGTTTCCATTCTTTCTTTAAAACAGATTATATACAATATATATAATATCAAACCTGAGGATGTATTTTAAATCTTGCTTATTTCACTTATTATATAACAACCATTGTCCATGTCTTTCATTTATCCTTTGAAAACTTTTTTTTTTTTAGTGTGGCTCTTCATCCTTTTGCATTTAACCATTTAATCCTATTATTAGATATTTAAGTTGTCTTCCTTTTTCCCACTACTGGAATAAAATTGCAAAGATTATTTTTATATATAGAAATCTTTGCACCCTTAGGGTTTTTGCTTAGGTAAATTCTTTGAAATAAAAGTATTAGGTCAGGGATATAAATTTTTGAGGCTCTTATAATTTACACTGGCAAATTACCCTAAGAAACTTTAAGCTACAGCACGCTACTCATAGTGAATCCTTAAACACTGAATAGCATGAAAAACATTCTTCCAATTTGTAAACAAGTTTAAATTTCCATTTTAAAGAAACTTTCATATATACATTTTTCATTATTTTTTTCTTTGGGTAAGTTGTTTAAATACTTTGATGATTTTTTTTTTGTAGAATTTGTATTTTTCATATAATATTTAGGCTTTTTCATATTAGAAATGAAAACTTTTTTTTCCTACTGAACTCCATCTAGGGAAAGTAATTATACCAGTTACCATAACAGTGCTTCATTCACTGAGAAACTCAGTGGAGTGGTAGAACACACACTAAATTGGTGCCAAACAACAAAAGGCAAGTTATTCTCCAGATGGTGCTTAAAGTTCGCACCGTTGTGCATGTAAGGAAATGGAGGGTTAAAGCCAATGGAAACACATCAATCTAAAGGAGAGCTGAGGACCACACCCAGTAGTTCTGTTCCTCCCACTGAGCACACACTCATTGGCATTAATCATTATTTTCTGCTTTCGTTAGGCAGAGGACAGCATTGTATCGCTCCTGCACCAAAATTAGAGACTGCTTCTTGAGTCAGGCTGAAGAGAAGTCCAGTTGGAGGAAGAGAGAAAACTCGAATATTGAAAGTTAAACACTAGGATTTCCTCTCATTTACTTTTCAAAAAATGAAAAGAAACTATCCCAGCAAATAAAAGACAAGAAATGAAAGATTCACTTATAAAACACATTTACCAAAATTCAATGTCCTTATACATGTGTCCGAAACGACCACTCATCCCTCCTGCATCAGGCAGTCCCAGGGTCCGAGTCGTGAGGTGGCCATGTTATAACCCATCTTTCTCTCTAAGGGCCTGTGTTCAGACTCTCTGACTCACTCACATGGATACTGCCAGGCTCAAAGCAGATAAGGTTCTTGCAAAAAGCCTGCCAACTATGCATCAAGGTATTATTATACTTCATTTTCCTGAATGAGAGAAATGTGACATGATGCTAGTGGTCTATACAATAGAATGGTCCCCTAACTTCTTACAAACAAAACTATTTTATCCATGTTTGCAATGTGTCTAAATAAAAAGCTCTATTCCAAGGCTTCCTTGTAGCTGGGTATGATACCATCCTGTCTAAAAAGATATTAACCAATGAGATATAGTAGAATGAGATAAAAACAGAACCCATGGGTAGGCTCCTGAGAAAACTCCTTTAAAGAAGTGAAGCTGGCAAACAACTTTTTTTGCCCTTGGCTTTTCACCTCCATCATTCCTGAGACACAGGCGTGATGTCTGGCATCTCAGTAGATACCTTGAAAGCATGAGGGCAAAGGTGGTCCCACCCTAAGAACCACAAAACCAAAGCAAGCCTGGGCCCCTGATGACACTGTAAAGCTGTCATATTATCCCTATACTGCCCATCTTCAGACTCCTTTAAAATGAGGCACTCGCCGCCCCCGACATACACTGAAGTTACTATTTGATTGGGAGTAGGGGTATCTGTTAATCAGAGGCAAAAGTTATTCCTGACTGATGGAATTCCTGAAGTACCCATTCAACTACCTCATCTCTGTTTTCCTCTGCTGCTCCTCTATTTTGATTATTTTTTTGTTCTATCTAGCATCCTTTCCTCTGCAACTGACTAAATATTCTCTCCCAGAATTTGGTGCTTAACATTTCACATGACTTAGAAATCCTTCTTACTTATACAGCCTAAAATTTTTAATCAGGTCCTTCACATCATCTAATTTATTCCTTTATTTGTTAATTGCTTGTTTACATAAATGATTAAATACTTATTGTTCATTCGAAAAAGAGTTACTGGAAAATCAGAGGCATGGTTAATTCAGAAATGGAAAAAACATATAGAATAAATTGGTGTTATAATCAGGAAGATATCCAGAAGATATAATAGTGACAGAGCCTTTTATGAACTATAAGGTTGTGTTTACCCACTACTACCAATTTACATGCAAAGATGACTTTGATTTCTAAGTAACTGCTGAATCCCTAAAAGAGAAATTTTAATCTTTATCTGACAGATTTTGTTGAAAATTTCTTTACGATGTGGGCTTGGTGAATTTTATTTTTCCTGATGTAATCTCCTTGTGGGTGTAGTTAGAAGTCTGAGTATATCCTACTTAATACCTTTGATGCTACATCAGTATCTATCTATCTATGCGTATCACCATCATTTGCTATTACCATTCTCTGTAGTAAATATTAGACACCACTTCTAATACTTAATCCCCTGGTTGTCCTCTCCGTGAATATCACTCAGCTTCCAAACGCAATGAAAAGGATAGAATTTCACCTAGCCAGCTTCCTCTAGTTGACACATAAAACACCACTGCTTTTGCACTCTGGTGGGGAATGGACAAATTCAAATACCTACATTGACCAAGCCTGTAAATTAAGTGAGTGAAGGCACAGAGTAAATATTTTCTTCTCTCCTGACGGAACTAAACAAGTGTGAAGATGACTGGCAGCCATACTAAGGACCAGGTGAGGGAGCAGGAAGGAGTATTAGACCAGAGGGAGGGCACTGACCTTCCACACAGCCAGACTCAGCTGAGCGGACATGGCCAGTCAGGGATCTGGGTCAGTGGTGCCAGCTCTGCTTTTTCAAGAGTTTCTAGAAATCTAGATGTCAATTCTATTGTTGAAATGGAGCTAACACCCTGTGGGCCGATCTGGAGGATCACTAGGTTACAAGCCCAGGAAGAGGAGAAAAAACTTGCTAGTGATTAAGAAGTTACCGTGCTTCTCACTGCAAAACCAGAAGAAGTGCTGAACACATAATGGCAGGATGAGAGCCTGAGGGTCACCAATACCCCAAACCCCTAGCTACACACAGTGAGGAGTGCAGCTCCCAGGGACCCTTCGCCACACCCCAAAGATGAGAGAGGCTGATTGTGTCCAAAGCCCATGAGACAACTGAAGCCCCCGGGGCTCGGGGCTCCTCTGTAGACCGTGTGAAGCCTTGGAATTCGCCCGGCTGGCTCCTGCTGTACCCTGCCCTTCATTGCACTACAGCAGCAAACCTCTCTGGGATTTTTATAGTATTTGAATTATTTATTTGTATTATTGACGCTTCATGCTTCTCAGTTTGGATTCATTTTTCTTATATTTGTTTGTTCTGTTTTATTCTTATATACCTATTATAGACTTAAAATTTTTGATTTTCTTTCATTATTTATATTTATCGCAATTTGTAATTGTGTTCTTTTAAAATTTTGTCTAGTTTTGCTTAATTACAGACTGAATAGTTATTTTATAAATATAGGGACTTCCCTGGTGGTGCAGTAGTTAAGAATCCACCTGCCAGTGCAGGGGACATGGGTTCGAGCCCTGGTCTGGGAAGATCTCATGTGCTGCGGAGCAACTAAGCCCGTGCGCCACAACTACTGAGCCTGCGTTCTAGAGCCCGCGAGCCACAACTACTGAGCCCATGTGCCACAACTACTGAAGCCCACGCGCCTAGAGCCCGTGCTCCACAACAAGAGAAGCCACCGCAATGAGAAGCCCACGCACCGCAACGAAGAGTAGCCCCCGCTCGCCACAACTAGAGAAAGCCCGCGCGCAACAACGAAGACACAACGCAGCCAAAAATAAAAAAAAGAAAGAAAGAAAATAAATATACATTTCTTTCCAATTTATTTTAATTTATAAAATTATTTTAACATGGAAAACAGAGACTTGGCTATTATTGGTAGTATTATTATAGCCATTTATTTTGTATGTATTCTCTTTAATATATAATATATAGTTATATAATTATGTGTAAGATGTAATGTGAAACAGAAATAGATATAGAAAACAAAAAGAAATGGTCTGATGGGAAAAGTTAAGACTAACCATTATCCTAAGAAAGGAAAGATGAATATTTTTTCTCTACAGTTTTTTTAACTATAGGAAAAAAACGGCCCTTGCAAAACTCTAAGTACCTAACTGAATTATAAAAGAATGCTGTCTTTCCACATTGAAAGCTACCCAATTTATTGAGGAGTGTATTATATACAGTCCATGATTATTAATTCAGATTGGATTATTGAATAGTCTGTGGAAATACACAAATCTATACATCTTAGGATGAAAAGAAGGAAATAAGTGGGAAGTGTATTTCATTTTTAATGAAGTACAGTTCTAAATATTTCGTAATATTGTATTATTTAATTTAATCTTTATGACATTGTACAAAGAAGACAGGCTGCATAATTTGCAGGCCCCAAAGCAACTGAAAATGCAAGGCCCATTGTTCAAAATGTATTAGGAATTTCAAGACAGTGATAGCAGAGCATGAAAAGCTAATCTCAGCCCTTCTGAGTGTGGGGAATGGGTGACTGCACAGGCCCCAGGCTATGAACACCCTGTACCAATAATCTGGGGGAATGAAAGCAGATCATTCTCACTGGTGACTAAAAAATCACATGTGAAAATGAAGCCCTGGACTTTAAATATGGTAATGGAATGGAGAAATACACAAAAAGTTTTGAAGGAGTTCTGTGCAGAACTGAGAATAAGAACCAGAATTACATAAATAAATGATGGAAAAACTGAAGGGGGTTTAAGAAGCATCGATTTTAACTCCTTTATCATGCATAGAAAGAGGAAATGAAAAGAAATATATTTATATTCTTTTTACGAAAGCATATGTATACGTGTGTGTATACACACACACAGAGTGTTACACTATTCATAAACTTGTTGACAGGTTATTATTGAACTAATGCATTCATTCAACAACCAGCATTTGACACCCACCATATATCCAGACATATACTAGTCACTGAGCTCCTAACCTATGTCAGACATTACAGAACTCATAAGATGATAATACAAGTTCCTGCCTTCAGCATGTTCACATTCTAGTTGAGAAGAAAAAAAATCTATAATATATACATATATATATAACAACTATGAAATAATAACATGCAGAAAACAGGCATAAGAAAATACACTGACTGACATAAAGGTCCATGGTGATGTCCTGCAGTGACTATTACAAAACCTTTAGTCATAGACGCCAGGTATGAAAAGCACTTGATAGCAAAATGTACACTCCTACTAAATAAACTAAGTAATGGATTTTTCAAATTCATTTATTCAGTCAGTCAGTCAGTTATCAACTATTTACTGGGACACCATAGCGACACCATAGTTCTTGATGTGCCATTTACTAGTCCAGGGCTAAATAAGAAAAGCATGCACTCTTCTGTAGTTTCTATTCTAATGGCTAAAAGAGACTTCTAGAAGTAAACAAAAAAATACGCTTTCAGGTAGTAAAAACTGCTATGAAAAAATACATACCAGGGTAAGGGATAAACAGTGTGAGGGCTTGGTTTGACTTAGATTAAACTGAATGGACCAGGATGTTACACTCTTTTCCTTATGTGGAAATAATGTTTTCTACCATATAGACTCCCAAATGTTTTGACTCAACTTTCATCTTAGAACATTTACATATAAGTAAATCAAAAGTGTTATCACTAATAATTAGATTTCATATATTTTATTCTTTAAATTATGACAAACAAGTAATAAATTTAATCCTTAAACCCTGAATGCTTTGTTCTCTGAGATAAGAACTTTCTCAAAAGCAAATGAGTGCACAAATTTTCATGGGGTTCTTGCCTTTCTGAAAGTTGATTCAAAAATTAGTGTGTAAAGTTCCTGCTATTAAGTATAATCATTTTTACTTGTGAATATGAGTAGGAAATATTACAAGCTGTCAAGAAGTTCCAGAGCTTTTGCCCATGACAGAATGATGGGTCCACATGCTGTATTTAAAACCCAGCTGAATGTATAAAAATAGTATTTAACTTTCATAGTCATTATGAGCTGAAGCAATTTATTGAACCCTTCAATCAGGAAAGGAAACAAAAGATGGGAAATGGGTGAATGACTCATTTCTTCATGTGTTGTCTACATAGTGCTATTCTGATAATTGGATGATCTGAAGTTTAAATGAAATTGCGTTAATGCATTTTAGAGAGGAGACAAGCACAAAATATTTCAAAAACAAAAACAAAATACTGTAAAAAGCAGAAAGAATCCAAGGAAAGGATGTCTTGTAATTAAAAATGCGTGAAGATTGTGCATGAAATGCAGAAGAATAAAATCAACTTTAAATAAAATGAAAACTAAAAAGCCAGGAAGAAAAGCCTTCCTTATACCTAAAAACCCAACTTGAAATCTTGTATCTATTCACTGTTCTAAAACGGTTTGTTTTAGAATTAATATTAAAAGTAAATATTTAATTCCTTTTTAAATATATTTGAAAGAATAGCAATTTCAGGAATATCTGTAGGCTGTACTTTAAATAATTGACTTGATCATATTTCATATGAAGTAATCTGAAGATGACTCACCCAACTCCCAGTGACAAAGAAATATCTGTATTTTTGCTTCTTGTGAAACGCTCATTGGTACCTTCAAATACTACTTGTTCAAGCAATTTCATCCCATGACTCTCAGAACAAAAGAAAATTCTGTCATAGGGGAACACTGGCCAAAACTCCAAAAGAAATTACTGTGAAAGATTTTCAGTTCTACCTCATTTTGTATTTCATAATTATGCAAAACGAATGCAATGGTGGATTTTTTTTTTTTTGAGTAAGAAGATGAACGGATATTGGAAGCCAAATGCTAATTTATTTTATTCTCAACTCACGCTAAGACATGACACCACATTCCCTTCCCTTTGTTCTTCAAATGCTGTCCCTTAAGGGCAGCAGCAACTTATAATATACCCACTGTGTAGCAATGACAAATATGATGCTTTTACTTTTTTAAGGCATTAAAGTACATTTCATTCCTACCAAATTGTCTGTAAAATAATGCCCCTGACCTTCTTTGAGGAGGGGAGTTATGCTTCTAAAGATGAGGAGTACACTTTCATCAGGACCTCTCAACACACCCTGAAATTGTGTACCATGAATGACAAGTAAAAATCTTTGTTGATATATTTTTCATTACAGATCCTTCCTTTCTTCTAACCTTACATTACTATTTGGTAATATATTTTGTGGTGTACTAGGAATATTCCTTTGAAAAAGGGCTTTATTTTATTTTAATGAGTTTTCATTCAGTAATAATTAAATGGGGTGACACAAGTAAGTGAGGATTTGTTTTTGTTATAAAACTAAGTCTTACTGCACAAAATCAACTCAACTGAGTCATGAGCAGATAAATGACATCAGATTAATTTGTGCTAGCAATACTGAACAATGGGAAAGTATAGTACCAATTCCCAGGAAATTTTCACACAGACATGGAATTTCCATGAAAACCAAGAGTAAAAGAGGTACTTGGCATATAGTAATGGGAGTATTTCTGTCTGTGTGATGCAGCCAATATAACAATGATTGATGGTCTTAAAATTATTGTTCCAATCATTTTCACTTTGCTCCGCCCATCACTGATCTGATTTCAAAGTCAATGCATGCACACACACATATGCTTACATATATTCACATTTTTATATATGTATAAGCACACATTAAGTTGAAATGTTTTAAAATTATTTTATTTGAAAATACCATCACCTCTAAGTCACTGAAAATGCCAAAATTTTTGTTTAGCAAAGCCTGCTCTAAACAACTTCTGATGTATCTTCCCATTTTGTTACTTTGGTGATCAATACATAAAACTCTTTATGACTATGAAAAGGAAATTTTCTAATTAGTACCCATGGAATTGTCTAGATTTAGTAGATTCAAACATTAGCCTCAGTGAAGAGTTAATTTCAGAATTAAGTTGGATGTGATTATTTAATTATATCATATATAAAATGACTCTAATTAAATTCCTTCATAAAACATATTTGGTATAATGAGCTAAGACAAAATTTATCAAGGCAGTAGACTGAATCTTTGGCAACCAAACAAATACCATGACATGATATTTCCAGCACAAGACATAGCAATATCAATTTGGAAATACTGGAACACACTGAAGTATTATAAATCATCATGACCAGTTTATTACACAGCGGAAGTGAGGAATAATGATCTGTTATAGCTTCTCCTTCCCATCTCTGGAGAGCACAAGCTGAAGCTATTTTTAAGTGGTTCAATGCACTTAAAAATTGCTAACCTAGCATTGCTAACTTGGTGTCTCTAAAGAAAGTCAAAGAAAAGGTTCCAATTAATTTTTAAATAGGAGGAAATATAAGTAGTATATTTAAAGCCTATAATCTACAAATGTTTGAACAGGCTTCTAATCAAATATGGAGAATCTATATTTATGGGGAGTACTACGTGCCAGTTCCTCCCAGTAGCCCTTCATTAAACAAGAGGTCATGCACATTTCTAATTCACTCAGCTTGAAAATGAATCGTAAGATTAAATGGCAATAAACTAAGGTAACTTTCCCACTATGCGGATATATGTTTGATGATTCGAAGAACAGGTGCACTTGCCACTGCCTAATGAGAAAGTCACCTTTCTCCCTGACAAGAAAAGCATCTGTAAAAGGTTTCCGATTCCCAAAAGTATATTTCTAGATTTACATGTTCTTCTATTCTGAACTGCCATTGGGAATCTCTTGGCTAACATTAGGAACAAACTGAAAAGGAAACACATTCTGAATTTTTTTCAGTGTATTACATAAAAGAATAAAATGGAAGGAAAATTATCAAAATGTGGTCTCTTACCCACTGGAAAAAACAATCAATCTCATCACTGAGTAAATTGTTAATTCTTAGAGTTCTATAGGCTCTGTATTTTCTAATAGCTCACTGGAAAATATGCCACTTAAAGCAGATTTTTGGTTTTGGTGTTGATGGTTAGACAAACAATAATTGTTCCCCCTAAGTTTTCTTTAGATACTGGTCAAATTATGCCAAAATTAAGTTATGATTAATATAAATGGTGAAGCATTTTTTAGTCTGGATTTTCTCAGTTCAGATCCTCACATGAAAGTAGAAAATTAATGCAGAGCCTGTTTAGAGTATTTGAAAAGGCTTTATATGCCCATCTTTATTCATATATAATCACTAACTTCTATATAGTTCAGGTTTACATTATTGGAGCTAATCCAAATATACAAAGAGCTGTGCATTTAATCTTCTCTACTTGAGTGCATTCAGATTAAGGGATGTTTCTCCTGTCCCCACCATCTACACTAATAAAGTATTTATACAACAGCAAGAATTGAAATGGGGCCACGTTTTATGTATTTCTAACCCTTTCAGCACATAACACAATTATACTGTCTTTAATAAGCTTTGAGAGTATTTTTTTTTTTTTACTGCATACAACTATATGACATGGAGTAATGTTGTGACTAACATAAGTAATTTGCTTATGACTAAATTGGAGTTTATTTCAAAGAGATAATATTCTTATTCATTCTATTGAAATAGAAGTTACTTTGGGCTCTTTTATGTTTTATTTATCCAGATATCTAACATATGTTTTATTTTCTTTGGTTTGAGTTTTTTTGGAGGGGGCTCAGGGGTGGTGATAGCCCATTGACTAAATCTTTTGCTTCATAGAATATTTTGTGCAACAAAACCTTGAGAAACTCTTATTTGCAGAGCATGCACAGACAATTTAGGCAACCAAAATTAGTTTTTAAAAAGTATGTATGAATGATATGAAACTTCCCAGATAATTGTACATTCTCATTTTCTTTTTGACTATATAATATACAATTTAACATGTTCCCAATACAGCTGTTACAGTTAAGACATGCCCATGAATCTACAAAGGACAAAAAGAAATTAAAATAGAAATTGAGCCTACTTGCCTATAAAATGAATTATTTAAAAGGAGCCCAACAATGGAAACACACACACACACACACACACACACACACACACACCCTTATTTTCAAAAGGATCTATATCTATATATCTTTATAAATGTAGGAAACACTGGCCTTGGTGACATCATAGAACATGAGAACCTCATTGCTGCCTTAAGGCATTTCCTATTGCTGGTACCACCCAGGATCACTCTTCCTCCAAATCTTTCCCCAGCTGGTTTTCTTAGTTCATTCAGAGCTCAGCTCAACTATCAAGTTCTCATCCATGTCCTTTTCTGCTCACCCCAACTGTCCCCCTCCTCCTTCAAATACCACCTGCCCCCCACAAATCGTCACACTCAATCCTCTCTTCCCTTATCTTCGCTTCATTGCATTTAGGATTTCCAAAAGATCATCCCTTCTGTTTGTTTCTGCTGCTGGAATGTAAGAGCTCTGTGAGAGCAGGTTTATTTCCTGTTTGCTGCATATGACCCACACCTGGCACATCTGGCAGAGAGCAGGTGCATTATAAACACTTATTTTAAAAATGAAACATTTGAGAGAGCTAATCCCAAATGACTTGCCCAGTAGATTCTCTAATCTTTCCTAATGAAACATCTTTATTGGAATCTTTCCCATCTTAATGGGAAAGTACCTCACCTTGAACACCCCTAAGCTTACCCATTAACACACACCTCCTAAGCACAAACCTTGGATTCCAGGTCTTTTACCATCCTTTGAATTCCTCACTTACTGCCTCACTAACAATCAAACTTTCAATGACCTATCAAGTTATCATGTTTATTTACCCAACTAAATGCTTCTTAAATTGGCTAATATTGTCTCCCCATTCATTCTCCTTACTGGGCTCTATCTTCTACTTTGAAACACCAAAATCTTAGCCTGTCTACTCCAAATTAAATTTTACTCAGAGTTTTGAAGAGTGAACATTTTTAACTGGAGGTTTTTGCATTGAGTGGTTAAGATTTTAGTTAATCAGCTTTTAATGGAAACACCAATTCTGGTGGAGGAGGTTATATTTTCTATAGTTGCTCATTGATTGAGATATTGGGATTAGAAATGTCAAACTAATAATATTTCTTAATAAACTTTACTGTCTTCCCACATAATCTTATTTATTTATAGTTCAACATTTTATGCATTACCACACCGTGGTATAATTGAAAGAAATCTCCTACCAGAATTAATGTAGTCAACTTTGTAAACCTTATTTTCTCCCCTATAATTTGAGGGAAAATATCTAACTAATAGGATTATTGCGGTAACTAAAACTAAAGTAATACACATAATCAGCCTAGCCCAATACCTGGCATGAAGTAGGAGGTATGGGGTATTCAATAATTTTCTCTAGATTTTGCTGCAATAATAGCCCCCAAATTTCACTGACATACAAGATCAAATATTTATTTCTTGCTCAGGTTACATGTTGGCTGCAACTCTTCTGCACGTATTTTTCTCATTCTGTCCAACGGAATGGCCACTATCTGTGACATGCTGTTCTTACGGCAGAGGGGGGAAAATGCAGGAGGGCTTTCAAAGCTTCTCCTCAAAACTGTACATCCCACACACTTTTTGTTGGCCAAGACAACTCACATAACTAAGTTTGTTGTCCAGTGGGAATATATCTTTCCCCATGTCCCCACCCCATACAGCAATATAAGTCACATGGCAACACACCTGGAAAGAAGAATTGGGAACAGTAATAAAATCTACCACACCATCCCGCCCCCTTCGATTAATCAGCGACATGGCTTAATAACATTTCACAATCGCTTCCTCACCGGCCAAGTAGATATGAAAACAGGAAACTCTGTCCAAAAGTAGATATCTTCATTATGAATGTGCCTTAAGTGGCTTACAAGAACTCAAACAGTAGTCAGATCAGTGATCTACCTTGAAGTTCAAGACCCAGCAGGCTCTCCCACCATACTCTGATATTCATGTACTCTTTGAAATACAAATTTGAAAGTTAACGATTCTTCTGAGCTCTTCACCCAGTACCAGGAAAGTTCATTATCCAGCGGTACTCCCCTGTTCCTGGGCCAGCAGTACCAGCATCACCTGGGAACTTGTCAGAAATGAAAGATTTCAGGCTCCACCCCAGACCTGCTGAATCTGAAACTCCAGGTAATTCTGATGTACATTAAGGCTTGAGAACCACTGCTTTGTCATTAACAGCAATTATCAGATGTAAAAACCATATTACCAGGTGACATTAAACTAAAGGCTGAATTTAGTCTGTGACTCAGAAGTTGCCCTTTTCTAAATCAATAGTTTAGAAGAGCAGCATTTTTACTTCCAAACTTGAAAACCTGACAGTCTGTTTTAAGAAAAACTAAGCTCAAGGAAGAAAATAACGCATTTTCCTCCCAAAATTATTTTTCAGTGGAGATAAAAGCCGTATAAATAGATCCACATTATTGTGTATACCATCCATAGAACCCATATGATTATGTATAGTGTGTATTATTTTTTATTGTTGAGTATTATTTCATTTTATGAATTACCACCACTTACTCACCCATAAGTATTTTTTGCAGATATTTATTTTGGATTAACACCTAAGTGGCATAGAGTTACTTTTTCCAAATTAGGTGTTCCATTTTATACTCCTAACAGCAACGTATGAGAGTTCCAGGCTTTACATCCGCACCAACATCTGGTGTTTTTAGTCTCTTCAATTCCATCTATCCTATTGGTTGTACAGGGGTAACTCACTGGGGTTTTCATTAACATTTCCCTGATAATGATGTTGAATACTTTTCCATATGGTTATGCCAAGCATATGTCTTCTTTTGTGAAGTCTCATCAAGTCTTTTTACTATGTAATTGAGTTGTTTATCTTTATTACTGAGCAATAAAAGATGCTTATACATTTTAAATACAAATAGGTTATTGGCAGACATATGTATTGAGAATATGTTATCCTATGTGTGATTTTCTTTTTCTTTTTATTAATAGTGTCTTTTGATAACTAGAAGTTTATTATTTTTATTATGAGGCAGTTCAATTTATCAATATTTATTTTATGGTTTTTGTTCTTGCATCCCCTATAAAAATCTCAGCCTAACCCAAGGTCACTAAAATACCGTCTCATGTTTTCTTCTAGAAACTGGCTGTTTTAGCTTTTACATTTGATTATGTATGGTGTCCAATGATTCTTTTTCATACATTTATTCCATTGTTCCAGCACCATTTGTTGAAAGGTTTCCTTTCCTCATTGGCTCACCTTGATGGCCAGCTGTACCTATGCTGTAATTAGTTACTTTGACATCTCTTAGCACTCTTGCAATATTTCAGTGTGACCTAGGATAGTATGATGTGTGTGATAAATGTTTGCAATTTTCTCCTGCAGTTTCTCTTTGTGGGTGTCTGAAAATATATCTAACAACCTCATTAAATGATTTTCATCATTGAAAGAATTATAAGATATATATATATACACTTAACTTCTACGTATTAGTTTTACCTAACAAGAAAAAACACTGGGCAACTCCACATCTCTATTTCTTTTCATTTGAAAAGAAACCCTAAATAAATATAAAATCATAGTAAATTGGCCTAAAGTGAAAATGAGTACTAGTGGATAATTACAGCAATCAAAGGATTCCTCTTGATATTTACAGATTATATAATGATATATGTTTAGCCATCTGTGGTCAAATATAATTTCATGAAACACAGGCTCTGTGAGATGTTTTGTGGGGAGAAAAGTTCTAGGATCAATTAAAATTTTAGGAGATATTGGGTTGGAGAGAGTTGAGGAGTGTCCTTACTGTGGGATGCATCAGTGCCTTTAGCAAAGTCATGGTCATTGTGTATTTCTAAAGAGGACAGAGTAATCCACAGAGGGACAACAAGAATAACTCCAGAACAAGCATAGCGACAGTCAAATTCAGAAAAACACATGCTTCTAAAAACTTTTTTAGCCCTACAAGATTTTTTTTCTTTGTTGATTGCAATAAGAGATATAGATTCAATTTTTTTAAAAAAGCCATGCAGGAGAGCTAAGATAAAAGGCAGCTGGGTGAGAATGGGAGAAGAACACAGAAAGTCAAGCACATTTGTAACACTAAAGTCTCTAATGAAAACAATAAAGGGCAATACTTGCAAGGGGGGATCAGTTTAATCAGTGGTTCGGAATAGAAACTTGACAATATTTCCAAAAATGCCTAGGAAATGAATAAAGACAAAATTGCTAGAAGATGATGCTGGCTGTAGGACAACCCAATCTAAGAATCATGGGTCTTCCTAGGAAGAATCAAGTACAACGGTACAGAAGCGATATTGAAGAAATCATTGACAAAGGCATTTTGACCCCAAAATCAGATCTCAGATTGAAGCTGCAAACGATTCACCATGCTCCATGGAAAGAGCAATTGAAAGAGATTCACATAATGATAGAATTTAAATATACAGATGCGAAATAAATGTAGATCACCTACAAAGGAGCAGATTTATTATAATTAAAATATCAGAAGGAAATGGACCATTTAGAGATAAAATGTTATCACTCAAGGTAATGATTTCTAAAGGGAACTTGATGTTTAGGTTTGGGGGCAATAGAAAAATAATCTTAGATATTCAAGGTTTTGAGAAATAAACTACCCAAAGAAAATTCTTTGGGACTTCCCTGGTGGCGCAGTGGTTAAGAATCCGCCTGCCAATGCAGGGGACATGGGTTCGAGCCCTGGTCTGGGAAGATCTCACATGCCGTGGAGCAACTAAGCCCGCGTGCCACAACTACTGAGCCTGCGCTCTAGAGCCCACGAGCCACAACTACTGAAGCTTGTGTGCCTGGAGCCCATGCTCTGCAACAAGAGAAGCCACCGCAATGAGAAGCCCACGTACCACAACGAGAAGGAGCCCCCGCTCGGTGCAACTAGAGAAAGCCTCTGCGCAGCAGCGAAGACCCAACACAGCCAAAAATAAATACTTTTTTTTAAAAAGAAGAAAATTATTTAAGAATTTACTTCAAAGAGAATAACAGAGAAATGTGAATAAAAGGTATCAAAAATATGGGAGAAGGGGAACATGGGACTGGTTATAAGCACTGTAATCATTACTTATAGTAGTTAGATTTAATGACCATTACAGGTCAATGAAAATGTCAAAAATAGTGCTTGAGCTGGGTGCTTTGTGACCACCTAGAGGGGTGGGATAGGGAGGGTGGGAGGGAGACGCAGAGGGAGGGGATATGGGGACACATGTATACGTATAGCTGATTCACTTTGTTACACCGCAGCAACTAACACAACAATGTAAAGCAATTATACTCCAATAAAGATGTTAAAAAAAAATAGTGCTTGAAACAGAAGCACTATGAAATAGTCGTAATTTAATTGTATTTAATGAGTTCTAAAATCCAAAGTTATAATAATAATTTCCTGTGAGTAAAGATGAGAGGAAAATAAAATGAAGTTAAATCTTTCATTTTCAATAGATGATGGGCACATGATACCATTTACTTGGAGACCTTGATAACTGCAAAATTTTATACTATTTTTTTTTTAATGTATTTTATTTATTTATGGCTGTGTTGGGTCCTCGTTTCTGTGCGAGGGCTTTCTCCAGTTGTGGCAAGCGGGGGCCACTCCTCATCGCGGCGCGCGGACCTCTCACCATCGCGGCCTCTCCCGCTGCAGAGCACAGGCTCCAGATGTGCAGGCTCAGCAATTGTGGCTCACGGGCCCAGCCGCTCCGCGGCACGTGGGATCCTCCCAGACCAGGGCTCGAACCCATGTCCCCTGCATTGGCAGGCAGACTCCCAACCACTGCGCCACCAGGGAAGCCCTATACTATGTTTTAAAAATAATATAAGGTAACCATTCAGAGACATAAAATCAGATATATTTGCAAAGCATTGGAGATTCAAACTTATATAATGTGTTTCATGCCAGTATTGAAACAAAACTCAGACAATAAAAAATGGCATGAAAAAAGGATAAAACAAGTTGGCAGGAATACAATCAAATATATCAGGATAATAAACGCAAATAGTTTAATCTCCACCCTCTTAAAAGATTCAGAGATTACAAAAGAGACAAACAAAATCAAATATCCAAATATGCGATACTCACAAAAGACAAATCTAAGAAGAATGAAGAAGAATAAAAGTAAAAGGGTTGGCAAAGATTTATCAAGCATGTAGAAAGAACAGATAGTAACATAAATTTCAGATCTAGCAGAATTTAAAATAAAACAACTAAACAAACAAGGTCATATGATTTTGTTCTTTTATAATTTGAAAGTTAAGGAATACATGAAGTCGTGAATTTTTTTGTTCACATCATGCTTCATCAATACATATGACATAAAAACTGCTAGAAATAAAATGAGAAATTGATTATTGTTATGGGAAATTTAGTACACTCTTTTCCATCTTGGATAGATTAAATCTAAACAGGATCGTACAGGATCTGAACAAAATCATCAATAGGGCTAATTTATTAAATATGACAACTTTCTTTAAACTATCCATAGAACATTTACCAAAATTGGTTATATACATCATGTACCAGATTCCATAAAAATCGTTAAAATATTCCAAACATGGTTTCTCTAAGCTATATTATGTGATCATAATGCCATAAAGATAGAAAGAAATAACCCCCCAAAAAAAGGTAAATGAAAGAGAAATTCTACAACTCAGACTACACTTTGAGAAGCAGTGAACATGAAAGTAAACCATAAAACCTATCACAGAAATTAGTGAAACAGAAAACTCCACAATTAATCCTCATTTAATCCTAACAAGAGTTTTACCTTTACTTGCAGACAAGATAAAGGAGAATCAGAAAGGTTAAGTGACCTCTGCTAAACGGCAGCCTGAAACTGGCCAAACCAGGACTTCAACTCAGATCTTGTCTACTATTCCAGGTAAATTTTCAAGATACCCCATTGGCTCCCTATTGAGTAAACTAAGATCATAATTGGAAAGCATTTAATTAGCCAATCCCTTGATTCTAAGACTTTTTTTAAAAAGTTTTCTGAAATTAGGATGAATCTTGAAATGATTTCTTTTGAAAGTGATGTACTTTCATTGCCTGGGAAAAGGCAAATTAACATCAATAGAAAATATCTGATTAGCTTTCCTACACAATTGAATTAACTTTAATAAGAATGTGTGCGGCTGGATTTTAATTTAAATTCAAATCCTTCATTTGTATTTTAAAAATCTTTACAAAGCATTGAAATGCAAGAAAGCTATTGTGCATGCGGAAAAACTGCCACAAGCAAAGCAAAAATCAATGCAGTTAAAGGCAGTAGAAATTGCCGGGTTTCCTGGAGTAGATGGTACTTTTAAAAACTAGGTGATTTGCTGTACAGGGGAAACTAACAACACTGTAAATCAACTATACTCCAATAAAAATTAATTAAAAAAAAAAAAAACTAGGTGAGAGAGATGGGACTGATTCTTCAAAAGGACCATCACTCAAGTACTAACACCAGTCAGTGACTAACTTTTAAGGTCAGCTCCTTGTCTTGGAAAAAGCTGTTATTCACTTACAATCACTTTTTTTAAAAATTGAAATGCCCACAAAATTCTGTTATTCTTTTTTGCACCATGAAACTAGAGTGTCATTTTCAAAATGCTTAAAAGATCAAGGATTATAGGAAAGGCTATAAAAATGTATGGGTTATAATGATACATCTTTTAAAATAGCAAAAAAGTTATGAAGAATTTGTAGGCACTATTTATGAAGAAGGCTTAGATTTGTTGTGGATAATAAAATTGATAAATATTTGTTAATTTTAATTTTTTTAATGTGTACATTTCATATAACATTTCTACTCCCCAAACCATTATTTACATACTGCCAGTCATTGGTCTGCTTCATCACTGAATGTCTTAGATCTAGAAAATAGGTTATGCTAGGCATATCAGGATGTAAGCACCTCTTCTGGACCACCACTGTCCCTTTTTAGACAACTATCAACAGCAAGGAAATTGATATCCATCTTTTTCTACCTGTTTCTGAAGTTTCAATTTGTGGTATTTCATTGAACACTCCAACTCAAATTTACTCTATTAGGATGGTGATATTAAAGCTGACAGGAGCTTTAATCATCACAGAGCCTGAAATATCAGTTTCATTTCTACTGACTGTTCAAATAATTAAAGTTAAACAAACATAATATTATGAAAGATGAAAATAATTAGGCTTATTTTTCAGGATGTGCACATACCGCCTTTAGTTTCTGATATTTAATGTTACTTCTAGGGTCTGTGCAAAATACTGAACAGAAATACTACCCCATGATGAAAAACCATTTAAAGTATATTTCCTGGCCTCTCCAATAATTAATGCAATCTTTCAAAATTAAAAAAAAGTGACCTCCTTTTTAAACATTAATTTGTCAAATGCTTAAATATCAACCTTACTTTGTTGCGTGTGGAGAAAGCATTTCAGACTGTAAAGGTTAAGTATATTACTAGCGTATTTAAGTTACAAATTTCAATTTCTTGTACAAATTTACCCGTCCAGCTTAGAAGAGGCCAGCACACCTTAGTCAGTAATTTGGTTCCATCAGGTCTAAATGCAGGCCCTCATAATGACCTTACAAATGTGTTTCCAGCGGGAGGGAGTGTAGTGCCGAGACATGAAGTAGAATGATCAAGAATCAAAAGATGTCACGTGGTGCCAGGAGAGGAAATGATTTTAAAAATAGGCTTGGGCACCTCAATACATCTTCCTGAATTTATTATCATTAATTTCTTTTAGGGTTTCATAGGGATACTTCCCAGGGCACTCTTTTGCCCCTTGTCATTGAAACTAGAAGAATCATTTTCCCGCCATGCTCGGAGAAAAGTCTCAGCCTCGAGGCACTGCTGTAATCTGTCACAGATTCTCCAAAGCAGGCGTCATCAGTCACCCAGACACCCTAAACCCTTCCTCTCCAAAGCAGGTGTCATCACTCACCCAGACACCCTAAACCCTTCCTCTTGTAAACAGAAGCAAAACAGGTTGGCAGACCTGTAAGAAAGGAACAAGGCAGCCCTTATTAATCCTTGTGGTGAATACCAATCACCTGGGGGTGGCATTCCAATGTAGATTCTGATTAAGTAGGTCTGGGGTGGGGTCTGGAATCCTGCACTTCTGATGAGCTCCCAGATGGTGTGACGCTGATACTGCTGGCCCAAGGACCACACTTTGAACAGAAAAGGTACAGTGGCTGAGGCCTGGTGAGTCAAAATCCCACCGTTTATCTGATATGAGATCTTGCACAAGTCATTCTTCTGAGTGTAATTTCTTCCTGGGTAGAATGAGAATATCCACTGAGTTATTTTTTTAAATGTTATACGATTAATGATAAATTTATGTGAAGTCCTTGGCACAGTGTCTAACATATTGTAAATGCTCAATAAAAGTTAACTGTTACTATGGTTGGATATGAATAGAGTTGGGCCAGATGAGCTCTTTTTTTTTCTTGGCTTTGCACAAGATAAAAACCTTTATTTACAAATATTCTATTCCTTTAAATATATATATATATATATACACAGAGAATAGGATTTGGATAAAATATGATAAAATCACAGGAAGCAAAGGCAACTTCTGATAAAATCAAGGAGAAATTGGTGACATCCAGAAAATCAAAACCAGTTATAACAGTTACAAAAGGGTTAGGGCAAATAGATTGCAGGAGAACAAACCACACCAAATTTCTCTTGAACCCTCTACCCAGTAGTTTTGATCCATAAGTTAATAGCCAGCTCAGAAATTTCAAGTTATATAGAGTCTTATTTCTACCCACTTCACATAATGGTGAAGTCATTTATTTAATAAATACAAGATCAGAGAAAGCGATTGTCTCCATTCAGAGAACACTGTTATAGAGTTATCTAGCCCTACAGGTAACCCTCGAACCACAGATGAAATGGTGTTATCCCCTGAAATCAAATGAAATCTGTCATCTCATGGGTTACTACCCAGCTGAATTTTCATTGTCAAAGCAAAGACGTATTCAGTCTTAACTGGTAGGAATATAACTAATTTAGAATTTTAGAAGGTGCATAATCAAGAATCTACCCGTTTATAACTAAGCGGTTCTTCCAAGTCTGCACCAAGACTGTTTACTGAGTCAGTCTGCACACTGCAGGCTATAGTCACCTTCTGTCACTTTGTGACATCAGTTCTCCATCAGGCACAATGATGATTAAATCTGCAACCTTTCATTTGGTAAAACAGGAAAGCTAATCACAAGAGCTGCTATTGTGTCACCGAAAAAACAACTCCGGCTTTAAAAAATAAGTACACTGCCTCTGCCTCTATATTTATCTATCAGCAGGGGACCATTATGGGGTGACAACATTCTGTTCCAGAAGCATTCTCTCTGAATAATTACCTGCTTCTTCTCTCTGTGGACTGATGTACCGGCAGCTCTTTTAATCTGGTATATGGCAGGATTCACAGACTGCACCTTATTACTATAAAAAAAGATGCCGTTTCCACCCCTTACAAAAATGAGGGTAACTGTTAGCGACGTCGTGAACCGGCTGCAGTTCAGTTCATTTACAGCCTACTGATGGGGAGCGTTTCCCTTCCCTTCCTGAACCACTTATCAACAAAGGAATCTGTGGGTGGCTCCAGCTGGTTGCAGCGACCAGGATTTGAAGGCAGAGGAAATCCTTGATGCAGGGCTCTCCTGCCTGATTCTCAGTAGAGTCACTGATTTAAGAGGAATAAAATGCAGAGCGGCTTCAAGCCACATGTCAGTACTGGACACAAACGCTCATTCTTATCCTTTTGATTTTATTCTTCCTCGGCTTTTGGTCTGAATCCATGACCAACCCCAGGTGAATCTATAATCCTGAGCCCTCCCCACTCTTCTTGCACAGACACTTACTTCGCTTTCTTTTGGAGTGACAGTCTATTTTTAAAATAATTTCAGGTGAACACTGAAAGGCTCAGAGCAGGGAAAATGAAATGCACTGTAGTTACTGGAGCATAGCATATAAATGTTTGCCTAGACTGGAGATAAATTCAGGAAGAAATGGTGTTTGCTTTCATTAAAGCAAAGGTTTTCGCATTTGAACAACAACAGCAACAAGAAACCAGCAGAAACATTTTATGCCAAATGAAATCATTAATAGATCCTTACTAAATAAAACATATATAAGTAAAATTTACCTGGAAGAAGCAAGGGGTAGAGCCAGCCAAAGAGCAACAAATCCAGATTTTTCTGTCTCCAAAGTAACCTTTCCAGGATCCCTCCAGGATATCTCTAGGAGCCCTGGGGGCTCTGGGCCACCCTGTCTGTACACATGACTGCTCTGAATGAACACAAGCCTCCGTATATATTGCTATTTTCAGTAGACCGCAGAGGGGCATGTTTAATCAATCTAACGGGATTTATGAAATTTGTTCCGTTAGTCGTTTTATGCAATGGGGTATTTTGAAATGAGATTTAAAACAGACTCAAAAGGCTAGAGTATATATTCAAAAAAGTAATATTTCATTCCTTTAAAATATTCTACATTCTTAATTGGTGCAGCCACTATGGAAAACAGTATGGAGGTTCCTCAAAAAACTAAAAATATAATTACCATATGATCCAGTGAAATTTACCTGGAAGAAGCAAGGGGTAGGAGTAGTCAAAGAGCAACAAATTCAGATTTATGTCCACTTCTGTGCGTAAATCTGAACAGAACTCTAATTCAAAAAGATACATGCACCCCTATGTTCATAGCAGCACTTTTTATTATAGCCAAGACATGGAAACAACCTAAAGGACCATCAACAGATGAATGGATAAAGAAGATGTGGTATACATATAGAATGAAATACTACTCAGCCATAAAAAAGAGTGAAATAATGTCATTTGCAGCAACACTGATGGACCTAGAGATTATCATTATCATACTAAGTGAAGTAAGTCAGAAAGAGAAAGACAAATGCAATATGATATCATTTATATGTGGAATCTAAAATATGACACAAATGAACCTATCTATGAAACAGAAACAGACTCACAGACATAGAGAACAGACTTGTGGTTGCCAAAGGGGATGGAGTGGGAGATCAGGGTTAGCAGATGTAAGTTATTATACATAGAATGGATAAACAACACGGTTCTAGTGTATAGCATGGGGAACTATATTCAATATCCTGTGATAAACCATAATGGAAAAGAATATAAAAAAGTATATATATATATGTATAACTGAATCACTTTGCTGTACAGCAGAAATTAATACATTTTAAGTCAACTATACTTCAATAAAAAATAAAAATAAACTGTTCTACATTCAGACTATTCATTAGACTGCCCCGATGATCTCACCCAACATGAAGGAGAAAGTTCTTATGTTAATTGTCCGTTTTAAAATCTTGCATCTCCCCTTAGATGCATGCAATGTGAAGGTTAAGTGTGATTGCAATGATTTTCTTTACGTCTTTGGAACTACAAGGACTCACAGCTGAACTCATTACCTGTCCTCAGATGAAAGTCAACAGGAGACGTAGGTTTTATAATTTTATAGGATCATATTGTCAGGAATCTGTGCAGAACCATACCTGAAGGAGTAACTAAATGCATTTATATGCCTTTTATAAAAAGAATGACATAATGTTTCTCTATGTGGAATGAGAAATAAAATACAACTCTGCATTAGGTATTTGGAAAGAAATAAGAAAAGAATTTCAGTACAAGAAAGTATGAGATGATTCAATAAACAAACTTTTTTTTAGAGAAACCAGTAGGTAGTTAACACCCTAGAATAATTTAAGAGGTAATCTCTAAAAATTTCTTACAGATTGTTGATCATATGCTAAATATTAGATCACTATATCATAGGGTCAAGTTAAATTAATAAACAACAGGTTGCATTATTGTATTAATTTTTTAAGTTTTCTTCAAATTTGTGATGAGGTATTTTTAATAGCAAAGATTAAAACACACAAGTTAAATTAATTAAATCCATCTTAATAATGTCAATATCAGTGACATAGAAATTACATATTATTAACAAATTAAAATTTTGTTCATGTCTGCAAAATGTACATATAATCTACTCTCAGTTAGAGAAAAAATCATAAATAATGGAAAATTCCCATATTATTGCTAATTGACTTTAGAATTAAATCACAAGTACAGGAAAATACACACACATACACACACACACCAACCTCATTCTAGATTCAATTTTTCTTTTCCCTTCCAGGTCAGTGCCAGGAATATAGAACTAAACCCATGGGAAGAAGGCCCTGTATTCACTGAAATAAACATTTTCCATTCATGGTTCTCTAACAACTTAGGAACTCATGCTTAGAACGAAGTCTTATTTTTGTTTTTTGCAGACGATTTTTTAAAATTGAAGTATAGTTGATTTACAACATTTCAGGTGTACAGCAAAGTGATTCAGTTATACGTCTAAAAACCAATTCTTTAATTACTTGTACATGATCATTTATGTAAAGGAGAAAACACTGGATTCGTCTGTGCATTCACTTAGTCATTTATTTCACAATCATTGCGCTTTACTCTCAGCCAAGTACTTCTTGATGCTAGAATCTAGGAATACAAAGAAAAACATGGCTACTCAAGGAGACAACAATAAGAGAGACCAATGGAAACAAATAGTTATAGTAAAGTAGTGTAGTTGCAAAAATAAAAGTGTACACAGGGTTAGCTGTAGCACGGAGATGGATATGATCACAGCTACATGCGAGGTTTGATTTACCCCAACAGATGATGTGTCCGTGGATTTCCTAGGCAGAGAGAAGGACACACACACAAGAACCTGGACTAGAATAGTACTGATGAAAATAGAAATAACAGAATTTATACTGACAGAGAGAGACAGATGTTATTAGCTTTGTAGAGATAAATAATTATTTAATAAATATTTATTATTTATTAAATAATAGATATGTATTAACAATACGACCATTATGAGGTCATGAGACTATTAAATGAAATATATCAAGCACCTAGCACAGTGCCCAGCACATAGTAAATACTCATCAAATGTGAACTACTATTACTCATTAAATCTTCAATATAATATTGGATGCACTGCACTAGAACAAAAATTGAATCATACAGATTTTTGCATATGGGGAAAGGTTAATTCAATCAATACTTAAGCTTCTAGTACATTCCTAGGCTCTGTGCAGGCAAAGGAAACAAAAGAAATAAAAAATATAACCCCTATCTGCTACAGCCGTGTGTGTGTGTATACACACACACATACACACCACTATCTTCAATCTAGTAAAACATTTTCTCCCATTTCTTCTTCTTCTGTTACATCTCTTTATCCCCAAGCAGCCCAGGCCCTTGACCTGAGGGTGCACATCTTCACTTAAATCTGTGCTGCCTCTGGTTGATTTCCTTGCCTGATTCAGGCTTTGGGGATAATCCACCAAAGTTTTCCACTTCCTGATTTCAATTATCTCCTCAAACCTGAATTTGTCATGACCAAGAGTCTTATTCCCTTTTGACGAAGATAAAGGTCTGCTTTTTCCCCCCAGAGAAGTCGTAGAGAGTAAAAGAGTTTTGAAAAAGCTTTCTTTTCGTATTATCTTCGTATCAATGCGTTAAGACTCTGAAAATCTCCAGTCTCCGAAGTCTTGTGAAGAGATGGACAAGAGCATTTTAAAGGTGGAATAAAGGCTCTAGAGTGTGGGAACACTTTTCAATGAGTATGCAAAGCTCGTTTTAGGCTTAGCGTCAATCTGGGCTGGATCAACTTCCTTATCTCTTCTTAAGTGAGGGGAAAAAATAGAAGGGCTCTAACTCTGAATTTCCATCACCTAAAATCTAGCTTTTTTATGGACTGTGAAACCAAGACTCAAGGTCATGATTATATTTTGCTGGAAGATCTTGATGTCTGTAAGGGGTTCAGGAGCGAACTGGCATCCTGCATGACAAATAAACAAAAACAGAAATACTGAGGCTTCAGGCTATACACTCCCAGATTTTTTAAAAATGTATTTGGAAGCTGATAAGTGAGAAACAGTTCCAATACCATGCACGCCCAGGGAGTGGAAAGATTCCTGGGCTGGAAGCATCTACTTGTATAGAACTATCTAAACAGATACTTTCCTGTTAATAGTTCAGAAGAATATTTATGATATTAACATCATGAAACAGCTGTCAGGCCACAAAGATGTCAACAGCCCCTTGGGAAGCATCGTCAACAGTTACAGGTGGCCTTCATCTTTTATAGTGATATAAAGAAGGGCTGAAGCCACAGCAAATGTTCTGCATTTGCAAATGATTTGCTTATTATTCTTTTAGAGAGGAAAGCATAGAAAGTCAATGACAGGACACAGAAACCCACTATTCCCCACTTTGGGTACAAGCCCCAAATATGTAGGGGTCCCTTCTACCGTGCTGGGGAGGACCCTAGTAATAGGTGACATATATTTTTGAAAATTTCCAAAAAATAAGACATTTTCCCTGATTTAAGACCACGCTTTCTTTCCATTCCAACTTCCACTCAACCACACTTCCCCTCGTGTCAAGTGGTGCTTTGGGGATTCAGCCAGACCGAAGTTGAATCAAGGATACAGTGACTTTGGGATTAGTGGGGTAGAGTCATTTCCATGGCTTTTCAGGGTGTAGGAATGGCTTCTAGGAATACTAGGATTAGTACTGCGTCAGGACAATGTAAGGCCAGAGATCAAGTCATAACAGTGATGCACTCCATAATGCCCAGCCCACCTTTGGCAACTTCCACATTAGGGAAGTTGAGAAGAAACAAGTTTTGATGTATATAGAGCCATTTACAGACGATGCACAAAGTTATAATTCTATCATATTCCAGACTTTGTAATGTTTGTGGTATTTGTCTGCTTTAAAAAAGAAGTATGTTGATTTCCCTTTTCATCCTAAATAAAAGTTCACCTTAACTAATTTTGTTCTTGTAATTTTGAATTCATTTTATTAAAAAAGACTCCCAAAATGTAGGCCCTATAAAACTTGGATCTACTTACTTTGGATAATGATGTACGCCCAGAATTACAATATAGAAACAGGAAAAAAATTCAGACCATAATATTAAGATCGTATAATTGTGTTCATGGGCCATTTAAGTAGAATAATGGATTAAATGATGAAATAAAGATGAATATTATGCTTGGCCAAAAGATCTTACTTAATACAGTATATAGCCATTAAAAACAATATATCCAGACTATATTACAACATGGAATAAACTGTAAAATCTCATATAATTACAAAAAGAAGGATATAAAGTTGTGTTTAAAAACTAGCTTCCATTATTTTAAAATGATGCAAGAGGAAAGTCAATGAGGAAATTATACTTTAGCTAAGCTTTTTATGTTTATGCTGGTAGATGAAATACTAGCAGTAAAAGAAATACTTTTTTAACATTAGTTTTTTTCAGATTGCCTGTAAGAAGTCTAAAAAATTCACAGGAATACATAATTCACTCAGAAAAAAATTCTGATTTATATTCTAGTAACTAGGCCAAAGAATATTTCCATAGAGCACTTTACTATCTAGATCACTAGTGATCCATAGATCACTGTTTTCTATCACTGCTATAACAAAATACCACAAACTTTGTGGCTAAAAGCAACACAAAATGTATAACCTTATAGTTCTGGAGATCAGAAGTCTAAATGGATTTCACTAGACTAAAATAAAGGTGTCAACAGAATCGTGTCCTTCTGGCCCTAAAGGCAAATATTCCCTTGTATTTGCACATTTCTGGAGGCCAACCACATTCCTTGGCTCTTGGTCCCATCCCTCCAACTTCAAAGTCAGCAACAGAAGGTTAAGTTCCCATGTCACATCCCTCTGATTATGACTCCTCTTCTGTCTCCTCTTCCCCTTGTAAGAACCCTTGTGATTACACTGGGCCAACGCAGATAATCCACTATAATCTCCTGATTAGCAATCTTAATTCCATGTGCAACTGTTTCCCCTTTCCCACATAATCTAACATAATCACAGGTTCTAGGGATCAGGACATGAATGTCTCTGGGGGAGCATTACTCTGCCTACCACAATCATTAATGAATTGCTTAATCATAGCGTGCTGTCCTTAGGTTATGAATCTGAAAAATATGCTATATATCATCCTTGCTACACCAAGAAGGCTCTACATGTAATCAAAGATTCTCAAGACCAATACCAACCTGAAATGCAGTTGTAGCCAGTAAACATTGTTTTGTTGGCTCAGAAGGGCTCTTTGAAGTCTTAATCTTACATCTCACCACCCCAGCACTGCCCCCAAGTTGAACCAAGTTTAATACTTCATCAACCCCTTCTTTGGAAATATGAACTGGCTCAAAATTGATCATGGTTCCAAGCTAAGGTAATCCGCCAGTTATTTTTGTTTCTCCCTTGAACTGCCAAGGCAAAGTCTCTTATTTTTCTCGGTCAGGGCACAGTAAAAATACAACCCTAAGGTGATGCTAAAACCCATGACCCTCTTGCACGGAGAAAAATTCATCTGCAGTAGGCAAGATTAAGACCAAAATTCTGACAGAAGCAGAAATGTGTGTGCTGGGGGCAGTTGGGTGTGGACATGTGCCTACACACACACGTGTGTGTGTGTGTGTGTGTGTGTGTGTGTGTGTGAGAGAGAGAAAAGCGAGAAGGAGAGGGAAATCCCTTTTCCACTCCTCCTAAAGGTCATCTTTACCCCTGTCTTTCTCGGTTAGGTAAGCACATAACTCATTTGTTTGTTTCTGGTTGAACTGGGATTCTGCCATTTGCATCCAAGTGACTCAATTAAAATAGATGTTGTAAAAAAAAAACAAAAACAGATGTTGTATAATATTGTTATATCCTCAGCTCTGTAATTAATGACAAGGGAATTAAAAACATAATCAAGAAAGCTAGACTTCTTTCAGGACATAAAAACCAAACAACTCTTAATATGTCCACAACTGGGGATCTCTCTTAAATGTGATCTGGCAGTGGTAATGCTCCACCTTTTTGTTACTGAGAGTCTCTCATCTACAGGAAGCATCAACCATGGTCTCGTGAACGCTTTCCAATGTATTGCCTACATTGAACAGATAATAGTCAATATTCTCATTATGCATCATTTCTCTCAGTGAAGCCAGTTTATACATAGGAATAAAGCCCTTGGATTCAACCAGAATCTAGAAGCAACATCAAAGTTAAAATAACAGCTACCCAAATTATTCCATTAAAGTAAATATTAGGGAGATCCTCCTTGTCATTTTATATTGTCAATGTAATTAATTGCATCGAATAAAGAAATGAATACATGAATGGAGATATGATGAACAAACAGTTACAAGCCCAGGAAGTAGCACCTGGATCATTCAAGATTAATAATCACAGAAGTTACTGCTGCTCCAAGACCTGGTTTTCTATCTACTCTACTGTTTCCTCAGGTTGCGTGCTCTGTCACACTGCTTGAAATTTTCTTTGATAATTTATCCCTATCCCTCATATTTCTAAGACTCATACGGATATTAACTAGCCAAAGTTAAAACAGTAATAATATGACTGAATGTTGATTAGAAAGAAGTTTATAGACTGGCAAAATCTTAGTTTGGAGCCATAGAGGTATTGCAAAACACCAATTGTATTTCTGTATTATATTTTTATATATGTTAATAAAATTCCAAATAGAACTTGATTAGCATACAAATTAAATTTCCTTCTGTTCTTGTTCCTATAATCCTGTTATTTCTAGAATGGCAGGTTATACTCTTAGAGCATTCCGGACAGCAACATTTATTAATCAGAATGGACACCTGTCATGAGTAGAGACTAAAACCCAGAGCATTATAGAAGAAATGTCATTCTGTTCTGAGGGAAAAACAGGAACTTAATTTTTATTCTCTGCTTGAAATTTCATCTGTGTTTCCAATTATCCTAATAAGAAACTTCAGTGACAAATTCTCATGACTTAGAATAAAATGGTTTTGGGTTTGGTCCATCTTTTCATTCCAAACTTGAATCTTGTGAACACATTTTTTCTTAAAAAGCCAAGACAACCTACCAAATGGGAGAAAATATCAATATTTGCAAATGATATGACCGATAAGGGGTTAATACCCCACATATATAAACAGCTCATACAACTCAACATCAAAAAACAAACAAACCAATTAAAAAATGGACAGAAAACCTGAGTAGACATTTTTCCAAAGAGGAAATGCAGATGGCCAACAGGCAGAGGAAAAGATGCACCACATCATTAATCATCAGAGAAATACAAATTAAAACCACAATGAGATATCACCTCACACCTGGTAGAATGGCTATCATCAAAAAGACCACAAATAACAAATGTTAGCAAAGATGCTAAGAAAAGGGAACCCTCGTACATTTTTGGTGGGAATGTCAATTTGTACAGCCACTATGGAAAACAGTATGGAGGTTTCTCAAAAAATTTAAAACAGAGCTACCATATGATCCAGCAATTCCACTCCTGGGTACTTATCCCCCCCAAAAAAACCTAAAACACTAATTCAAAAAGATAAATGCACCCCAATGTTCATAGCAGCATTATTTACAATTGCCAAAATATGGAAGCAACCTAAGAGTCCATCAATAGATGAGTGGATAAAGAAGATGTGGGGGGTGTATGTGTATATATACACACACACACCCATATATATGCACACACACACCCATATGTATGCACACACACACCCATGTATGCACACACACACACCCATATATATGCACACACAGACCCATATATATACACACACACACCCATATATACGCACACACAGACCCATATGTAGGCACACACACAACCATATATAGGCACACACACACCCCCATATATATGCACACACAGACCCATATGTAGGCACACACACAACCATATATAGGCACACACACACCCCCATATATATGCACACACAGACCCATATATATACACACACACCCATATATATGCACACACAGACCCATATATATACACACACACACCCATATATATGCACACACAGACCCATATGTAGGCACACACACAACCATATATAGGCACACACACACACCCATATATATGCACACACACACACCCATATGTATACACACCCCCCATATGTATACACACACACACCCAAATATATGCACACACACCCATATATATGCACACACACCCATATATATACACACACCCATATATACACACACACCCATATATATGCACACACACCCATATGTATGCACACACACCCATATGTATGCACACACACCCATATATACGCACACACATACCCATATGTATACACACACACCCATATATATATACACACACACACCCATATGTATACACACACACCCATATATATATACACACACCCATATGTATGCACACACACCCATATATATACACACACCCATATGTATGCACACACACCCATATATATACACACACCCATATGTATGCACACACACCCAAATATATGCACACACACCCATATATATGCACACACACACCCATATGTATGCACACACACCCATATATACGCACACACACACCCATATGTATACACACACACCCATATATATATACACACACACACCCATATGTATGCACACACACCCATATATATGCACACACACACCCATATGTATACACACACACCCATATATATATACACACATACACCCATATATTTGCGCACACACACATATATATACACATACATACAACAGAACACTATTTAGCCGTAAAATAAAAAGTGAAATTTTGCCATTTGCAACAACAGGGATGGACTTGGAGAGTACTATGCTAAGTGAAACACGTTAGACAGAGAAAGACAAATACTATATGTTGTTTATATGTGGAATCTAAAAAATAAAACTAACTTGTGAATATAACAAAAAAGAAACAGACTCACAGATACAGAGAACAAACTAGTGGTTACCAGTGGGGAGAGGGAAGGGAGGAGGGGCAAGACAGGAGTGGGGGATTAAGAGGTACAAACTACTGTCTATAAAATAAATAAGCTACAAGGATATATGGTACAACATAGGGAATATAGCCAGTATTTTATAATAACTATAAATGGAATACAACCTTTAAAATTGTAAATCACTGTTGTACCCCCAAAACTTACATAATATTGTACATCGACTATACCTCAATAAAGAAGAAAAGAAGCCACATCATAAGTTGCGAATACAACTAGGTATCACAAAGTATTTCTATATTTGATTACTATTTGGATAATTTACTAATTTAACTATTAAACTATACAATGTCTAGTTAAGGCACATCTACCTCAAAATACGTTCCTTAATAATCTACTGTAACATCTCTTTAAAAGTGTTTTGGTTTTATGCAATGGTTTCTAAATCACTTCCACCTTTTGTTGATATCATGCAGCCCTTTTATCAACAGAATCTGGTAAAAGAAGCCACAGACCCTCTCTTTATAAAAATATAAAAGGTATGTATAATATATTTGTGCTATTATAAGAGGTGCTTATTGCCCTGGCCCCCAACCATAAACCTCCAGAGTTGTGTGAATTTCAGGTTAAGAATCCTTGGGTATAGAATTCCAAGAATCCCTCATTATAATACAAATATTCTGGTTGAAAAAACACATCACACATTAGTTCTCAGAAAACAATCGGTGAAGCTTGAAAGCAGGTCTAGGCCTCTGGACAATTGAGGACCATGGAAGGATATTTTTGTGAAATGAGGTTTACCCCCCGCATTCATACCCAAATGCTTCGTAATTTCACTGGATCTATTTAAAAATACAGATTCTCACTCCCACCTCAGATATACAAAAACTGGGATGGAGCAATTCCCTGAACAAATATACCATCTTCTTTCATATTTCTGTGCCTCCTGATGGGACTTTCTGTTTTGAAAATTCTTTATCCCTTTCTCCAAGAGCATACCTTCCCTGTGCCCACCCACTGCCTCATTGCTTTCCCATCTATTCAATGGAAGCATCAGGCAAAGACACCACAGGACAGTAATTTTTCTGCAACTCTTAAGCACTCCCTGAAGCCCTGTTTGCTCTGCGGGAAGTAGGGCAAAAGCAAAAGTGTCCGTCCTTCTGCTGCAGGGCGATGCCCATTACACAACTCTGCAGAGCAGGGACTCTACATGTGTCTGCATAGCAGAATCACCAGCGAGCTTTAAAATCCCTGACGCCCAGGCCATCCCACAGACAAATTAAATCAGGTAAGAGCTCACGTTGGTACTTTAAAAATACTTCTTCAACAAATTCTAAGTCTCCTCTCTGGATTCTTTTTTTTTTTTATTTAATTTTATGGCCACACCCCAAGGCATGTGGGATCTCAGTTCCCAGACCAGGGATCGAACTTTCGCCCCCGCCCCCTCCATTGGAAGCGTGGAGTCTTAACCACTGGACCACCAGGGAAGTCCCTCCTCTCTGGATTCTTAAAGAACAAAGCCCACCCAACTTTGATCTCTTCCAGAAAATCTTCATTACTTGAGTCTGAAATTTGGTATAAACTTTTTTTTTTTTTTCTGTTTTCCGGCCATCTTCCCTCAGTTCGCATTTGACCCCTTTTCAATACTCAGATCTGGCCAAGCAGGACTCCTCAGAGAGGGTCGCTGACCACCTTATCTGGAGCTGGCCCCATACCCCACCTTGACCAAATTATCTTGATTTCCTTCTCCTAGCACTATCCAAAATTATTTGTTTTCTTGTTTGACTTCTCTGACCAAATTTACCACAAGCTCTCTGAGAGCCCTGACTTTGGCTGCCTTATTTATTATTCTATCCTAAGCTCCTAGACTGGTTCTAGGCACATAGTAGGATCCCAATAAATATATGTTGACTGTATGAATGAATTAATGAATGAATGAGTGAAGGAATATTGATCTTGTTTTCTCTCTTAAATTCTACGGCCTTGAGTTCAGCTGCTATGTCGTCTGCTTAAACCCTTGCAATCCCTCACAACTGCATGTTGGTTTTAAAGTTAACAAAGCAATTTCCTATGTGCCATCTTAATCGCCCCTCACAACATTTTAGAGGAAACAGCCGTTATAATAATACTGTTTTTAGAGATAACAACTGAGGGTCCATAAAGCTAAAATACAACTTCCCAGGGCCACACAAACAATAAATGGGGTGAGCACATCTGCCCCGAGAGGCTTTCATAGGCCACATGGTCATCTCTTGAATTCCTGCCCCCGCGGAGGCACACGCCCTGGGGATTGGAAAGTGACTGACTGGATGAGGCTATAGATGCTCAAAGGAAGCACAAGGATGGCAGCATCGTGTGCACCGCTCGACCCAAACAGGAAGCAGATGCCTGTCAAGAGTTTTCCCAGGGACCACACAAGTGAAGGATGGGAGTGACATTTGGGAACAGGGTTGAACAATGTCAGCATGTTCCAGCCCTGTCACACCTCTGTGCAGCCAAAGACTTCAGGCCCCCTACCCCATCCAGGATCTCATCTACTAATAATCCTTCCGGGCTTCTCTCTTTATGTCACAGAATCATCCAGAATAGCGCCTTTAGAGTCAAGCATGAATTATACCTCTTGGGTTTTGCTACTGTCTCTTTATAATTACAGTAAACTACACTCAAGCGTATAAGTTCTGCGATCGTCTCACTGTTGTGACTATAATTTAATAGTAACATTAATGATATGCACACTTCCAGCAAGTTAATCTTGTGAAGCTGTGTGAGACACCTTTCTAGTCACCGTATACTCTATATCTGCTGGCGATCTTTTTTTTACATTTCTTTTAAGCTCCTTCAGTTAACTATTGTGCAACACAGGGCCTTAGGAAAAAATCCAGAGAAAGAAATCCTGGCAAATGATTTAATGTCCTTATAAAGAACTTTACATATGACCTCAAATATTTTCTGTTTCATCCTTGGGACCATTCAAACCTTAAACGGCTCATGACTGTACTATGCCAGACCATTTGGCAGCATTTACAAGCATCCACATGGCATGGATATTTTGAGCAGCAGAGAGGCCAAAATTATTTAGAAACTTAAATAAGAAGCCAAAGAATCTTGTCTTTCCTCCTTTATCCAAATGAAAGGCATCACATGAGAAATAAATATTTATGAAGAACCAAAATTTCATCCATCTTAACTGTTACACTGCAAATGAAAGGATTCCATAACTGAAGAATATATTAGTTTGTACCCAAAACAGTCACTTGGTAGAAAGCAGACTCTGGAAAACAGCTTGGCTAGTCACCTGATTCTCCTGAAGAGTAGTCAGCTAGCTAGTTAGCTATGCAAAACCAGAGACAAAGTCTGTCAAGAAGGTGAGTCATAAATGAAACACATGGGGCCCGTGAGAGCATACAGAATCTACGGATCCAAGTGAGTCAGAACACAGAGTCAAGTTCACTTGCTGCAGAGAGAAGTGAAGGAGAGGAAAAGTAGCCTGAAGAAGCTAAGTTCAAAGTCACCATTAAGGTAGCCTGTGACTTGCTGGATCATACACCTGGTTAGTGGCAGAGCCCAGACTCAGTCTAGGGTTTCTCAGCCCAAACCAATAACCCACTATCTTGACTCACTACGACACAATGTCCTTTTGCCATTTAAAACATGCAGGTATGTGTACACATACCCGTTACAGATAATGTGACCCTCAAACTACCAATCCAACTGCTAAACTGCTGTCATTTTACTTTGCTAATATGAATGACTCAATAAAACAGCCACTTTAGTATTGTGTTTGTCTTCTCCTATTCCCTCAGTAGGTAAGCAAACATGATTGGAGGCATAGGAAAGAGGAAGAAAAGCACAGGAGAGGATGTTAGTGTACTTGCCTTGTGTATGGGAAGGTTGGATCTTGGTCACTTTAGTTACGTTAAACTTGGTATTTTAGCGATGACGCACTGGAACAGGCACTAAGCAAGGTTAACCTGGCATTTCTATGACATCATTGCAGTGTATTTAAAATCTGTACTTACAATGTATGTCCTTCTTACTAGCATCAACCTCCTATGACAATTATGAGAACAAGAGGTCTGCAAAGAAGTTGTTTTTTTCTGTCTCAAACCCATCAAAACGTGGAGAGAGGGTAATGGGGGATGGGAGAAATGGCATTTGCCCCCAGGCTGCTTCCCACCACTGTCTGATTCTTCATATATCATCAAAAGTGAGTTTGTCTCCTGTCCCCTGAAAAAGTTATTCCCTCGTTAACTCAGTGTTTCTCTCCATGGTGTTCCCTCTAGCGGGAACGTTCTTTTTTCTAAACCAGTATCTGTCTAATGCTGCTTATAGGTAAACTCAGTTTTAGCTTCACTCACTTCATGAGGCCCTATATGCCCCCAAATTTATTTAGAAAATAATATCTTCTTCCCCTGACCCTCAAGACACTCAACCTGTTCTTTGCCACTTTTATCACAAATGCTTAGCATGGGAACCAGCAAACTTCTTCTGTAAAGGGCCAGATAGTAAACATTTTAGGCCCTGTGTACCATACATCTCTGTGGCAACTCTGCCATGATAGCAGAAAAGCAGCCATATGTAAACAAATGAGTATAGCTGTGTTCCAATAAAATTTTATTTACACAAACAAAATGTGGGCCTCCTGGTCCTAGTTTCCTGATCCCCAGCTTAGCATAGAGATACTTGGTAGGGTGATCAATAAATATTAGATTTATTAAATTCGATAAGCAACATCACTAATGAAAATACGATGCATAAGATGTCAGTGTGCTCTAGGGTGATTATACATTGAACATACTAATTTTTATTGAATATAATATTCGCATATATATTCATCATGCAAATATAACACAATGACCAGCCTTATAAATTTTTAATGGCATCTTATGTATCCAAGAAAGGAATCATAGAGTTCTGATCATCTACATGACCCTAAAGCCTAGACAAAATAATGACCTTCTGCCTCATTGATTTTCTACTAAAAAGAAAGTCCGTAGAATGTGTAGTTCTGCGAAGATTATGGCTGATAGCAGAAGAGATTGTTTTTCTCCCACTAAAAATATCTGGTTTGCTTATTTATATTGAATAAAATCAATTAAATAACCACTAGAGCCCCACATTACATCCTTCACTGTGTGCTTAATGTTTTAATAGAAATAAATATATAATTAAAGTAACAAAGTTGTCATAGTTGTCACACGTTTCATTTTAAGATCCCTTAAAGAAATCGGGGTTGAATTCATGTCCAATATTCTATTTTCATTTCAAATAGATTTTGACAATATTCACTACAGCCTTTCCTAGGAAGTTTTCTTAGCCAAAAAATTTCACCAGTTTTCAATTTACCACATAAAAATTATGCAAAATGTATTAAAAATTGTCCTTTTATTTGGATCGATTCCTATCTTTGACACAAAGTGTTCTGTTGCCATAGATAAAGCATTTAGGCAAGATCGCTGACTGGAACATGAAAAAAAATATTCACTCTGTCTTGGGAGTGATACAGTTTTCTGGACTATGGATTAGAAAATACTCAGGTTAAAAAAAAAAAAAGAAAAGAAAATACTCAGGTTATCGAAGAAAACACTATGTTTATTATTTTCCATTGAATTATTTTCCACCGTCTTTTTAAAAGATAGACAAAATTATTAAATTCAGCTTCTGAATTTCCTTTGTGCTCTGTTGAATATAAAAATAGCAAGAAGAAAGGCAAGATGAAATAAAGAAGGGAAAATAAGGAACAGAGATAATTATTTACCCACTGGAAAGGGGGAGTGCCTACATAACCGTCTTGCATGAGATCTTTTCTTGGCTTGTTTCCATTATTTTTAGCAGTTTCCTTCAATGTACACAAATTATGCCTTTAGTAAATGCTGCTTCTTCATATGACTGAGAGGTTAAATACTGGATTGAATCAGGACCATCCAGACAAACACCAGTTCTGGGCACCTGCACCTTTGGCTTCCTCATGAAGGTAGAAAATGCCCCACCAACACACAGAAGTCCCAACACATCATGAGGACATAAAGGATGCTAGAGGCCCCATATTTAGTTCTCCCACTTGATCCCAATCTTTTTGTCTCTGTACTATCTTCAGTAAAGTCATAAGAAAGAGTATTTACATTCCTGAGGTTTTGTGAAGTGTGGATTGCATATACAGTTTAAAGACATTCTAATAAGTATTTTCTGAGTGCAAAGGAAGCAAATAACAAACAGGCTTTTCTCTTCCTAGATACCATCTTTCTATTGTGGGTTATTCCACGATAATAGAGCACATAAAAGCCATAACAGAGAGCACGGTAAGTTTAAGATGTGCTCAGAGATCCATAGAAGACTCCCTGGGATCCACAGGCTGATTTCTCATCATTTAATGTCTATACAAAATATGGACTTTTGCTTCTGACATGATTTCCCAATTCACTGATATTATCCCCATTCTGTGCATCACTGAAAGCAGGATGATTCTTTCTGGATAAGGAAGAGTAAAGAAGTTAATTTTACAGGGTCATTTCTTCATCTTCTTTGGATGTGATCCTTAACAACTACGTTTGAAAGGTCATAATTCAGTGTATGACTATTCCAGGGTTCTCAAGCACTGACAGATGGGGTGGATCAATCAATCTGAATGCCTAGAAGAGAGGAAATCTGAATCCCACTCTCCTTCTCGAAGGACTACTGGAAGAACACAGCGGGTTCCCTTGCCTCTTGAAAAGTCTACACACCTCCCACTTCAGTTAACTTACAACAAGATATCTAATTAGGCCACTGGGGATTTTAAAAATATAATCAAAATCACACTAGGTGGTGTTGTACTTAATCTAAAATGTTTGGAGGTCTATCCTCTTAAATTTTTCAGGGGACTTCCCTGGTGGCACAGTGGTTAAGAATCCGCCTGCCAACGCCGGGGACACGGGTTTGAGCCCTGGTCTGGGAAGATCTCACATGCTGCGGAGCAACTAAGCCCCGTGAGCCACAACTACTGAGCCTGTGTTCTAGAGGCTGCGAGCCACAACTACTGAGCCTGTGAGCCACAACTACTGAAGCCCATGCACCTAGAGCCTGTGCTCCACAACAAGAGAAGCCACCACAATGAGAAGCCTGCGCACTGCAAAGAAGAGTAGCCCCCGCTTGCCGCAACTAGAGAAAGCCCGTGCGCAGCAACAAAGACCCAACACAGCCAAAAATTTTAAAACTTAATTAATTCATTAAAAAAATGTTTTTCAGTCCACAAAACCACACAAAAAAAGTTAAAATTGTTTAACTATAGGCACTCTGTTGTATAGCAGATCTCTAGACCTTATTCATCGTGTATAATTGACACTTCTACCCATTGAATAACAACTTCCCCATTTCCTCCTTTCCCCATCCCTGGCCACCACCATTCTATTTTCTGTTTCTATAGGTTAGACTATTTTAGATCTCTCTTGTGTTAAGCATGCTTACACACATGCACATACATACACACAAAAGCAAAGGGATACAAGGACATTTTTGGAGGTAATGGATATGCTTATCACCCTAATTGTGGTGACGGCATCACAGGTGTATACACATGTCCAAATTCATCAAACTGTATACGTTAAATATGTGCAGTTTTTGTATATCAATTATACCTCAATAAAGCTGATAAAAATTGAAAAAAAACTTAAAAGACTCTCCTCCCAAAAAAACTTTTTAAAAATTTTAGAGGACTTCCAATTAAAAAAACAATTGTGTTCCAAATAATAATTGTATCTCTGTATACATGAATAAGAAAAATGATTTAGTTGCCCAAAAAATCACACAGAGTAAAAAACACGTAGGTTAAAAAAATACATGCATCATAGAAAACTTCTCTGATTAATAAAAGCAAAAGAATTTAAAGGTGTGCTTTGCCACTAAAAAGGAGAGATAAATTACGGCTTAAATGAAAAATCTCCAGATGGTGAGAATTTGGCATGCTATCATTCTTTGAAAGTACGTTCCTAGGTGAGGAATTGAACCAACTTGCTTAATTAATTAATTAAAGCATACTAATTGATAAAAATGAGGACATGGTTCCTATTTTCTGGAAGCTACAATATTAAATAATTAGCTTCAATTTGCCATTCTTCCACTCCACACCTCCCCTTGTGGAGGTGTATGGGTATGATTGTTGAAGGACCAAATCATATGCAATACCTCTTAGAACAAGTCTGATGAAAGAAAACCAAAGGGCACAGAGGACAGACAACAAAAACACACGGGAGTGCAATACCAAACAAAAAGATGACTTAGACATAAGGCCAAATGATGATCAAAGAAGGCAAATACTGCACACACAAGCTTCTGAATATTAATGCCTGCAGATAAATCATTTGTTTTGATGATTACAGAAGTCAATGAAAGGAGTTTGATAAAGTAAAAGTTTACAACACGAAGAGCAAAATACACCAAGAAAAGCGAACTATTTATTTAAAATTGTCACTATTGGTGGGCAAAGGGAACCAACCCCTCTTCCACTCCTGGTAGGAGGGTATACTGGAACAATTTTTCTAGAGACTATAAATTGTTTGGGCAATTTTTTTATTAAAAAGTTTTAATATATTTTTATTCATTTAGATCTATGCAATCTATATCTAAGAATTAATACTTAGGATTTATGCAAATATTACACTTCAAGAACGTAAATTATAACATTTATAACTTGAATAAAATAAGAGACAATTTAGATGTCTAATAAAAGAGGGTTGATTAAATTCTTTTGCTACAACCATATTATGGAATACTATGCAGCCATATCAATAATTTTGCAGAAGAATATTTAAAACAAGAAAATATATTCATGACAAGTTGTTCAGAAAATTGACATGTTAAAAGAACACGTTAACAAATTGTGGCATGTTAGTAAATTACCTAAGATGACAGCTCTGGCATCAGAGGGCCTGTATTAAAAGTTTCTATTAAAAGTTGTACCTCTGGCACCTACTATGTAAGATAGCAAACTGCTCAAATTTCCAATTTCTTCTTTTGTAAAAAAGAAGAATTATATTTCTTCCTATCTCATTGTGTTTGGGGAATATTAAAAAAGATAATGCATTCAGTGCTCTTAGCATTTAACTTGTCGAATAAGTGCACATAAATGTCGATGGAATTGTATAAAAACATCATTTATAAAATATATAGATATTTATGTTGATTTAGAGATTGATACTGATGCGATATACATATATAGTTATAAGCCTCAACTTTTTTATGCCTATCTCTTTGGATTGAGTGTGATTTTTGTTGCGTTTGCTTGTTTGTTTGCTTTGCTTTAGCTGTGTTCCCTTATTTTGTATGCAGAAGAGAGTATGAGTCAGGAGTTCTGCAGCCATAACAAACAACCCCAATATCTCAGCTGCTTAAAACAACAAAGGTTTATTTCTCACTCGTGTGACAGAACCTCAGTGGGTCAGCAGAGGTTTCTGCTGACCATCCTCATTCAGAGACCCAGGCTAATGGATCTGCCACCATCTCAAACTTCAAATCCCCTTGCCAGGGAAAAAGAGAGAATGGCAAATCTCTCACTGCCTCAACGTCTGCTCCGAAGTGACACATTTTGCTCACATTTTCTGGCCAAAGCTAGACACATACTGAGGAGAACCTCAATAATAATAAAAATGCATTTTGAATCAAGAAGAGTTTAAAACTAATGTGTAGACTATCATAAGCCATTTAAAATTTTTGAGCAGAACATTGATAGGAGAATTGAGAAAGCTGTGCCCCACCTTCCAACCCCAGGAGCAGGATGAATCGCTGTACATCAATATTGTCTTTATGAGAGTCATCTAACTAAATGAAGGAACAGAAATCAAGGAATCACAGGAATTAACAGAGAATTTAAAAGATCCTCTAAATGATTCCCCTACCTTTAAGACATAATGATCACACTTAGTCATCAGCAGCACAAGAAAGTAATCTAATTTAATGCCACCAGGAGAACTGTTTTTTTTCCTTGGCCCCAGCTAGCGAGCTGCTGAGGCTCTCCGGCTGGAGAACCGATGAGCCTTGTAATTGCTTTCCTCACTCATGTAACCACAGCTGCAGTCGTCATTCATAAATCGCAAAACTAATCCTTTGGAAGTTTTCGTATTGGCTATTTGCTTTAAGACCTCCAGTGCCCAGTAGTTTGCAGATGTAGCCCTATGAAAAAGGAAGTCTCTGACCACTGGTCCGAGCATTGGACTGCCTGTCATAAATCCTTGGTCTTCATTCTCAAAATTCTTATATTTTGTTACAGTTCCTTGGAAAATCACTTCACTCATCAATACTTCCGTTTCCCTGTGAGGAAACTAGAGAAGCTTATATTTATCTGGAAAGTGCTTCAAAAGGCTTGAATGAATTACAAAAAAATAAAAAATACAATTCTATACATATCAACACCTTTTTAATAAAATAAACTTTAAATATAAGCTATTGCTTAAAAATGGTAGCTAAATAACTTAATAAATCTCTAGAAAGGTAGGAGACAAATATGTGTCTGTCAGAGTTTATTAAACATTGATATATAAAGTCCACAAATAATTCTCTTGCACTAGCATCATATAAAAAAATTTCAAGACAAATGAGAAACCACTGGCAAATATATACATACACATATATGTGTGTGTATATATATATCTACTTAAAGTCATTTTCTATGTTTGAGATATATTTTATATGCTTTTAAAATTTTTCCATCATATAATTTATTTTTATTTATTTTTTTAAGTAAATGTATTTATTTATTTATTTTTGGCTGCGTTGGGTGTTCATTGCTGCGCGCAGGCTTTCTCTAGTTGCAGCGAGCAGGGGCTACTATTTGTTGCGGTGCGTGGACTTCTCATTGCAGTGGCTTCTCTTGTTGCGGAACACAGGTTCTAGGCACGTGGGCTTCAGTAGTTGCAGCATGTGGGCTCTGTAGTTGTGGCTCGTGGGCTCTAGAGTGCAGGCTCAGTAGTTGTGGTGCACGGGCTTAGTTGCTCCACAGCATGTGGGATCTTCCTGGACCAGGGCTTGAACCCGTGTCCCCTGCATTGGCAGGTGGATTCTTAACCACTGCGCCACCAGGGAAGTCCTATAATTTGTTATTTTTAGCAATAAATAATACCAGTAGTCCAAGGAATACTGATTTTTAGTCTTTGTTATTTTAAGAGCATAATAGGCTTACTCAAGCACTATAATCACAATATTTTATTAACACTGGTAGAACATTGCTTCCAGCCTGGGAGTATTAATGAAAGATGGGGCAATTCAGAAATGCTTCTGAAATTAAAAATTCCTTCTACCCATATCCTACCCTCCTCCTTATAATCATGAAGGATGAATATCAGAGTATGACAGAATACTATGTTACAAATAATCTTGGAGACTTTGGGAGTTTTTTGTCCCCCCCCCCCAGAAAAAGTATAAGTAATGAAAAAGACATATGGTAACAAATAATGGTGAGGATGTGGAGAAATTGGAACCTTCATACACTTCTGGAGGGAATGTAAAATGGTGTAGTCACTTTAAAGATAGTTTTGTGGTACCTCAAAAAGTTAAACATAGAGTTACCATATGACCCAGCAATTCCCCTCACGGGTAGATAACCAAGAGAAATCAAAAGCACATGTCCACACAAAAACTTGTACATAAATATGCACAGAACATTATTTACGATGGCCAAAAAGTAGAAACAACCCAAATGTTCATTAACAGATGAGTGGATGAACAAATGTGGTGTATCCATACAAATGAATATTACTCAGCCATAAAATGAATGAAGTACTGACACGTTACAACATTGAAAACATTAAGCTAAGTGAAAAAAAAACAGGAGCAAAAAGAACACATATTTCATATTTATATGTGAAATATCCAGATTAGGCAAATCCACAGAGACAGGAAGTAGATGAATGGTTTCTAGGGGCTGAGCGGAGAGGATAACGGGGAGTGCCCAGGAAGGGTACAGAGTTTCTTTCTGTGATGACAAAAACGTTTAGGAATGAGGCCGTGGTGATGGTTGGGTAATTCTGTGAATATACTAAAAAAAACCCACTAAGTGGTATACTTTAAAAGAGTGAATTTTATGACATTTGAATTATATCTCAATTAAAAAATTCATTTTTCAAAAAAAAATTACCCTGCAACATAAAATTAAATTTCTGATCTAACATTCAGATTAAAGGAAATCTTTCTCCTTTTCCTCTTTCATGAATGAAATTTGTAATAACTTCAATTACCAGTTCCTCTGAAAGCAAATTTCACATTAACTTTGCCATTTTCATGTGAGAGTAGAAATTGTATTTCTTATTTAGATAAATCAAAAAGAATGAAACCAGCTTTCCCCTAGATGAATTCTTCCTTCTCCTCCAATTTGTACTGATCTGATACCCAGAGCACACCTGAGGCTACATGCCGTCTAAGACAAGAAAAGCTTATTCCAAGCTATCTGTCTACACAATACTTTTTCAAAAGCCAACAGTACAAATCAATAGGATGTTATTAAGTTTCAGAAATGTCAGTGGACAATTAGGTGATCTTATTGAGAAAGCTCTGAGCAAATATCCAAACTGTTCTTTTCTTTTTTAATGTAGCATTGAACTGAATAGAAACTGAACAGACCTCAGAGCTAAAGTAGACTGATGGGTGTGTGTGTGTGTGTGTGTGTGTGTGTGTGTGTGTGTGTGTGTGTGTGTGTGTGTGTGTGACAGAGAGGGAGAAAGAATGAGATTATATTTCTCCATGTACTTTCACTCATGGGTATTGGAGTCATTATTAGTTCTGAAAAGACTAACCTTTCCTCATTCAGGAATCTCAGCTACCTTTTAAATGAGATACATGCGAACTGAATTCATTTGACTCACACGAGGCGATGGGTCGCAAGGCCTGAGACCCTCACTTACCCCTTCCAGAGCAAGGCAGAGCAGAGCTTCCCTGGCATTTCTTGATGCTCTCTTCAGCTGACAGCGGGCAGGAATGTGGGTGCTCGCACTTTTTCCCATACCAGCCTACTTTGCAGTCGCATCTTCCACAGTTACACTGCCCATGACCTTCGCAATGGGAGTAATAATATATATATGTTATTGTATTTATGAGCCATATATATATATATATATATGCACATGTATATGAGAAAAATATACCAAAGTCAGAATTAACTTTCATTTCAACAGTGAATGTCACAAATGAGTCACGATCTCAATTAAGCACAATATAAAACATTAAGGCAAAAGCCCATTTTTCTCAATGTTCTTAAATACCTGATCTAGGTATATTGATTGATTACGGGGAAAGAAAAGCAACAACTCCAGATCAGATAAACAGGTTCATAGGGCTATCAACTTGAATCTTTCAAAATCTAAGTGCATGAGACTGAATTAGTCTGCTGGGGCCTAAAAGGAGGATTTGATGGATTGGGCAATTAATTCACGTGGAGGAGAGCCATAGGAAATGGAAAACAATTTGTTTTTGAAACAGGGTCTTAGTTTCTGGAGTCCCTCACACTTTATTTTCATTATCTTTTTACTACACACTCCATGCTTAGCCTATAGACCCTTAGCTTAAAACCAGTAACCTGTGTGGAGTTTGCAACCCTTGAAGACTAATTTCCTATACACAAAAGAGGTCAGGAAAGATATTAAATTTACATGGGCACAGAGCCTGTAAAGAACTGTGATAAGTACGGATATGGTATAGCATAAAATAGACCAGGTTATCAATCAAATAAGTAGGTTCAGATCCTGACCCTGCTCCCTACAGAGTAGGGCTGGTCAAATGACAACCTCGCTGAGGTTTAGTTCTTCATTTTAAATCGGATTATCTATCCACATTTATCAGGAAGTACATAATATATCTTAAAATGCTACATAAAAGTGAGCAATTTTTATTTTTATTCACTTGAGCCCACATATACAACCAAGTAGGGATAGAAAGGAAAGGAAAGCACGATAATTTAGCTGAGCTTTTCCTAACTCCTAATAACCATTCAGATACTCATTATTACAGATGCAATGTAAAGCAGATTTCTATAATTTCTCCAAAAATGCATGAAGAATTTTAAAGGAAGTGGAATTACACTTTCTTTAAGTAAATCAAATATAATGCTAATGAATAACAATCCCTGCTATTTTGTATTTGGCATCTGATATTAATATATATCACACAATATGGAAACTGGTATGGACCAGTCTTTAGGGAAGACTGGTCTGTTTTATCAGTATTCCATGAGGTCTATGGTCAGATGTCCATCTTTTGAGTTTGAAGTATTGGACAATCCACCTATCAGGAAGCTTTTCACTATCTATAAACCTGGTTCTTCATGGAACAAATCATAAAATCATAGGTCAAAGTAGGATGAGCTATTAAGGATCACAGAGTCCACATCTCTCATTTAACAAAGTCTATACAACAAATTGCTGTTAATACTAATACTTTGCCTTAGAGCTCATCATTTTAAGGGAAAAAAGTTTTGATTGCTAATAAATACATATTACGTGACTATGATCATTTAGACCTTCAAATATAAGAATTTTTATTACAATAGTTTAACTTACTAGCAATTATATCTCAGAGATTGTTGGGTTCCATGGCTTCCTGCCATTTATCCTGGCTTAAGAAGTTCCTACCCATCTTCCCAATCCTCGTGTATCGGGTTGGCCAAAAAGTTCGTTTGGGTTTTCCCTTAACATCTTACAGAAAAACCCAAATGAACTTTTTGGCCAACCCAATAATTTAGAGCAAAATTTGCAAACAGAGCTATGTTGCAAATGCATAGATAAAAAACAGTTTTAAACACAAAATCTTTAATGTTTAAAGTACAATCAATTCTGCTGTTTTATGGGAGCCAGTGGCTTTGAAATTCTTGGAGACAAGAGGTTTCATTTCAAGGGCAGTTAGATCTGCCATGAGGATGCTGGACAAAGTACAAAACATGCTGCCATTTGTGGAAGACAAGTTGACACTTCAACAATAAAACTGAAAAACAGAGTTCGATTGAAAGGGGAAAAAAGCTTTACTCTTGAAACTTTACAATAGCTGTGAAAGTTAGAACAAAACATCCAGTAGGTGAGGATGCCAGGAAATCTGTAACTACCCAAGAGGATGCCACCTGCTGCTGCAGGTGCCTGGAATTCACAGGCAGCGAAGGTCCTGATCCCTTGGCACGTGGAATAAAGTAGGAACCTGTGAAGGGGGAGACGGGGATGGAAGGGAGAACGTTCTCAAGTTCTGTAGTTGGTCTAAGAGCAGCCATTACCTTCTATCTGAGGTTCATTCACATGTCAACATTAAAAAAAAACTGTGGTGGCATAAAACAAATCCGTGAAGATGGTCAGAAGCTATCAATAGAGATTTTTAGAATTAAAATCTGGTCCAGTTAATATCAAAAGAAGTCAGATTAATTGTGGGTGCTTCAACAAATTTTGCAAAATGTACAGATGCGCTAGCTAGAAGAAATCTCTGCAAGTCTTTCCCCTTTCTGCCCTCATATTCACTCTGTTTTCTTTTTGTTCTATTTTCCTCATTCAGTCTTTAATCTCTGTGCTTTTCCCCCCTAATGTTATGCAGCTTCACTTTTCTATCCCTTTGCTATTTCTGTGCACTACTACAAACTCCAGGGGGAAATGTGGCCTGTAAGGTCTTCACCTCTACTCCCTGTGCATTTAATGCAGCATCACGAACATTCTCAAGGATTACTCCTATGAGTGTCCGCGTCACCTCCAGGCATCACCAACTCCAAAGAAAGTTGGGAAGAGGATATAAAGAGTGTTCTCACTTTTACCATGCGTGTGATGATCCCTAACGTCCGTGCTTCTGCCTCAGGCTTGTACCCCAGTCCCTGCTTCATTTGATCAAAAGACGCTCTCAAAAACAGCTGCAGTCAATTGTGTACACACTGGAAAGAACTGATGGGATTGTGTCATTGCTGTGTTTGGCTTGGGATAAAAGGTTTGGCCTTTGAATAGGAAAGTGTCAAAGTGGGAGAACATCGTCTAGTTCAGGAAGGCCGCTGCTCCTCCTCAAATCATCCACTTACGTGTCTTCCACACTTTGCCATTAGAAGCCAACATCCACTGAACAAGTTCAAGCTGAGGAAAGAAGGGTTATGAAAATACGGATGACTTAAAGCAAACCATCCATAATGAAATTCCTGAGAGTGAGTGAATATATGGCAACCAGGTTAAATGATGAAATAGTGGCATATAGAGTGTTTTTGAAGGTTTCATTGTTTTGGGAAAGTAGGAATACCTAAATCAAATGCCCCAATGAAGATCACAGAAGAAGCAAATGTAAAAGTAACAGAGAAAAGGTTTAAATAACTAGTCTAGCATGATGGAAAATAGTATCGACAGTGGTACTGCCTAATCTAAATGTTGATCAGAGATTAATTTGACAAGTTAAAACGTAAACATAACTTTACTTTCACAGTAACAAAAATTAAATATGTTCTACATCTTTTAATAACTCAAAGTCACACGTTGTCAAAAATATGTTATGGATCCCACTTTAAATGAAACTGTACTTTTTCTATAAAATCCTTCATGGTGTTTTATCAGTGGAGTTAGGAAAATCAGTTAGAAATGCAATGTATTGATACCAGATTCTGAAGCAGGTATTTAGCCTTTCAGAAAAGGCAGGAAATCAAAAATTGAAACTGCAATTTCTTTTCTGAGGTCACAAGTTTCTCAATTCCAGCATAAAAGTTATGCCAAAGAGAGAGAGAGAAGGAATCATTTTATAGCGATAAAATGAAGATGAAAATGCTTGGTTTTGATTTATAGAGTTTAGAAATGATAAAATCTACTTAGCATGAAAATCCTTTAGACTGCCATAACATACTATATCAAGGTCTTTCCTAAACAAGTAGGGAAAAAAAGCATAAGTGAAGAAATTAGGAGGCCTGTGTCTTCCATCTAAATGTGTCACTAAGGTGGATGGACCTAGAGTCTGTCATACAGAGTGAAGTAAGTCAGAAAGAGAAAAACAAATACCGTATCCTAACACATATATATGGAATCTAAAAAAAAAGGTTATGAAGAACCTAGGGGCAGGACAGGAATAAAGACACAGACGTAGAGAATGGACTTGAGGACACGGGGAGGGGGAAGGGAAAGCTGGGACGAAGTGAGAGAGTGGCATGGACATATATACACTACCAAGTGTAAAATAGATAGCTAGTGGGAAGCAGCCGCATAGCACAGGGAGATCAGCTCGGTGCTTTGTGACCACCTAGAGGGGTGGGATAGGGACGGTGGGAGGGAGACTCAAGAGGGAGGAGATATGGGGATATATGTATATGTATAGCTGATTCATTTTGTTATACAGCAGAAAACAGCAGAAACTAACACATCATTGTAAAGCAATTATTCGCCAATAAAGATGTTAAAAATTAAATAAATAAATAAATAAATGTGTCATTAGTTCATCTGTCTGGCCTTCGTCTCACTTTATCTTGAAAATGAGAGAACTAGAAGTGAATTTTACCACACTGATCTGAAATGTCATGCTTCAATGCTAGTTTGTCAAATCTAGGTGTGTATATGTACACATATATTTGGCCTGCAGGAGTTAATTTCATTGATTCTAACAAGGATTCCTTTAAACTCTGTAGGCAGAGGATCAACAAAATAGAGATGAAAGGTACAGAATGTTATTGTTTATCCCTGATAGCAAATATGCGGAACATACATTAGAGAATTGCTTTCAAAAGACCTATGAGCATTCTCTGAAAACACACACACACACATCCATGACATTGGAAGAACAACATGGTGTCTAGTTTTGGTATGTAAATGGGATCACAGCCTGAACTGTATCACAAGGGCAGGAATTTGGCAGCAAGAGACACATCAAGTGGCATCACGGCTGTGCTGAGCTTTAAAGGCTCTCAGGACATTATAGGAGAGCATGCTGACACCAAAACTTATTGTTTTCTTTGTAATCATTGAGCTCTTTTGCGTTAAGCTATCTAGCCTCAGAAACATCAATCCAGGACAAATGTAGTTCCATCCATTCCAGAACACTCTTCTTCCATAGAGGATATTTCTTGCCTTAAAAATGATCAAAAAATGCTCATGAACTGGAATCTGATATTTACAAGTAGCTTACTACAAAGTAATATGAAGACCATCAAGAGAAAAAAGTTGGGGGGGATAAGTTAGATCTAACTAGTACTTGATATTTTTTCTAAAATCCATTTGATATATTATTTTCCCTTTCAAGACAATGGAAACTGAATATACGTAATCATTTCTTTCAGTTTCTTTCCTTAATGCTTTGGTAATCCACAAAGACAAATTTCCCCACGTAATATGGTTCTATCAAATGATTCCACTTTCCAAACCAAGGGAACTCTAATCCAGGACTAACTTTGTATTTTCATCATTTTGATAGGCAGGAACAAGCTGAAAAAGTGGAAAGTCACACTGCAGCATATTTTTCCTATTAAGGGATTTAGGGAAATAGACCAGAGTGATAAACAGCCATTAGGAATAAAGAAGTTATTTCCTAATCAGAAAGTCAGTTCAGGGGAGCAGCTCATAGAATCGAAGTAACAGAGCAGTTGGTACACTTCAGGATGGCTGGTCATGCCCCTGCCATTTTAGTCACACTCAAAATTTGTCAGTAGTATCATCTTTGAGCCGTGTGTGTGTGTGTGTGTGTATTTTTGTGGGTATATGAGTCATGTTTGTGTATGGATGAATTCATGTGTCAGTGAACAACATTTAGGAGTGAAAGAAAAAATGAATACAACTGATTTATTTGGAAGCAGAGAACATGTTTCAAAATTTGTATCCCATCCCCTATACCCATGATGCCTTAGGCACAAAATATTTACATTTAAGTGCATTTTTGAATAGATGAATGGATACAGTGGGAATGAATGAATAAAATGAGGTCAATTAAACAAGACAACTATAATCCAATGGGAGATTTCCCTTGGACTTAAATAAGCTCAACACTCTCAGGAGGGCAAGAATGGGAGCTAAAAATAAAGCTGCATTTCATCTGAGCCTTATTACACTCCAGCCTGGCATAAATCACTAGACAATATCCACGTACTTGGGGTATTTCCGTCTTATATCACTAAGGTATTAACACACTCAGTAATCAACTGCATGGCTCCCTTCCTGTGGTGCAACTTCGACAGGCAATTAGGAAAACTGCGAAGACTAATAATTTACTAAGCATCATATATGGAATTCTACAGATATAGTGGGAATGAAGAAATACTCCAGAGACTGATGCCTGCCCCAGATCAGAATAATGTTCAGAGAAGCTTCGTTTTATAAGAATTTTGAGCATCCAGAGGACAGCTCTTCCTTACCAAAATAAAGTAAAATTGAAGAATTTTATTTGCATCACTCGGAGATTAAATTACATGAGTACTTAGGCTCGTGTAATGTGTTTTCAGATGACACTTAAGGGCAGTGTGAACTTTGTCAAGTTGCTTAATTTCTTTGAACATTTCCTCTTCTGTTAAAATGTGGATAAGAAAAAAAAAAAGGGGATAATCAGGTCTCCTTCTCTGAGTTAGGGCGAACATAAAATGGAATGAGGTGTGTGAACGAACTTGATGGGTATCTAACAGAGCAGGATCTCTGTCAATGTGTTTCTTCTTTCCTAAATTTCTCATTTTAAGTCTGGGAGACAGGCTGTGGAGAACTGTCCACATTTAATTCACTTCAACAAATAAATTTAAAAAATCATAATCACAGCCTGATGTTTTATTGCTCAAATCACAGCCTATTACCCCGTCACCTCTTCCCACCCCTACCTGTCTACACCCAGGGCATAGAGACCACATACAAATTCTCTCCTAAACTCTTCCCATGAGAAACTCCACCAACCATGCAACCATAACTGCCCAATCACTTAACTTTCTCTATAACCTTCTAGCATAGGGAAGAATGGAAAATGTGAGAAAGAAGAAAATAGGGAGCAGGAAGGAGGGATGGATTAGATGAAGTGGAAAATTTCAGATTCCAAGGAGACCTCCTCAATGGCTTTCACCTGCCCCACCTATGGTAGTAACTCTAAGCCTAAATAACGTGCATCAGGGATTGTGAGCTTATAAAAGGATCCAAGTGTCAGCCTAAGTGTCAATGCCCATCTTCACCCCACGGCCCTACTCCTCACGGTGAGATGGACTAGCTCACATGACCCTGAATTATCACTATGATGTAGTCATTTTGAATTTTCCAACCCCATTCCAAAACCAGGATCTTGGGTTTAACAAGAAAGAGTGTTCCCTATGCTTAAAAAAAAAAAAGCATCCTATCAGAAAATCACAAAGTTATGATTTTTATATGTATTCTGATTACCTCTTTATTTTCCTATTTTAATTTATGTGAATTCATGTTTTATCACACAATCTTAAAATGACAATCTTAAATGGTGTTCCCTGAGCCCTGGTATAGTTTTTTCCTGACAACTCAGTGTTTATGACTCTATAAATTCTCATGTTCAGCCCTGATCCTTCAGAGTCGCAGATTCAACAGGCTGAAAAAAATGATCGGCTTTGGTTTGCCATTGGTCCTCTATGCCTGACATGTCTAGAAACGAATTTGACAACGTTCTTCTATATTCTCCACTTCAGTAAATGGCACCAACATTTACCCGGACAACCAGACTAGAAACCTGGTGACTACAGCACTCCACTGCCTAAAACCATCGCTAGCATTGCCTTTAGAACAGAGTCTAGTTCAGCAGCAAGGTAAAAAGTCCTTCAGTCCTTATTTCTTGCTGGCTTCACCCTTCGTTACTTGTACATTCTGGTAATAACCAAATTGATTCTAGGCCCCTGCACAGATCTTATGCCTCTTTCCCCTCTGCCTGGGATGCCCATCTCATCCCTCTTGACCCATAAGCCTACCCTTTAGGGCAGAACTGTACGTGCACGGTGGCCCAAAAGCATCATGCGATGCATGTCATACATCACCACCTCTGTGAAGAGCCTCACCCTCCTAATTAAAATGTCAAACAAGCCCATGCCCCGAGATTCTCAACCCCCTTCTCTGCTCATTTTAGTCTATAGCACAATGGCCATGAAAATATATAGCACTGACCTACTATACATTTTGTTTGTTTTTTGTCTCTCCAGGCCCACCAGGATGTAAACTCCCCAAGGAGAGGAATTTTATCTGTTGTGTTCATTGCTACGTCCCCAGTATAAGTAAACATATGCATGAATATGCCAATCTCCCACACCACAGTATATTGAAATGTATATTTATGTGGCAGTTTTCTTTGCTAAACAGTAAATTTCTTAAGGTCAGAGCCTAGGCTTTTTTATATTTTAATCCCCTAATATCTCACACCGTGCCTATAGCATAATTAGCACTCAATAAAGGTTATATTAAATTGAAGTTTAAGTTTAAACAAAGATTCATTCAGTAAAGAAAGAACCTTTAGATTTCTTCAGATTCAGAGACCTTGTTAACATTTTGATTTTAGCTGTTAGTGGTGGAGGCTTCAGCAGGTTATGGAATTCCCTGAACCTCAGTTTCCCCAATTGTAAAATGAGAATAAATATGTTCCCTATGTCATAGTCTTTTATGAAGAATAAATGCAAATCTGGGAAGTGCTTTACAGATTGTCTGGCATACAGAAGTCACTGAATAGTTGTTAGCTGTTTTATTCCCATGGTGTTGATAATGAAGATAATAAAGAACACTCACCCAGAATGAATAACAGAAAAACCTGGAAAGGGCATAGTCTTTGGTCCTTGCCTTTGGCATTGGACTGACCCCATTCCTGGGGTGGGACAGTAAAGACAGTGCCACCAACAACTGCACAGAGCCCTGGGATGGAACCACAAATGAAAGCTGCTGCCTTGTGAAGTGTCTTTTTGCGAATGTGGTCCCCATGAGCTACGTGGTATACTTCAATTTCTTTGGGTGTGTCCTGCCAAAGGACAAAATGTTTAGGAAATTCTCCCAAGCACAAGGGATCATCAGAAGAGGGAAATTCTTCTGCAGTGGGAAGCTTTAGCAGCAGACTCTCCTCAGCCAGGACAGAGAAGTCTTTGCAGTTGCATAATCATAATTAAATAGGGCAGCTCTTTTATCTCCCTTTGCTGGCAAACTTTCTGGAGACAAGCGGCGTTTCCTCTCTATATCCTTGTACCAACCAAGCAGTCAAGCATAAAGACGTGTATATGCCCATGTCTCTGTCTTCTCGATTGCCCAATATAACCAGATTGAAAATGTGTAACTCTATTTTTGCTAAATGACACTTTTTCAGATAAATCTGACCGCCTGTTTTTTTTTTCCCCCTTTGCACTATTAGAAATTCTGGCAGGATGTATTTTTTTTTCCTTTGCATTTAGATTACAAGCTCCGTAATGTCAAGGATCATGTTTGTCTCCTTCGCTGCTGGTACCAGTGGCACAGAGGCCACTGGCAAATAGTATCAAGAGCCTGGAAAATAGTATCTGTTCCATAAAAATTCATGGAATAGAATTTTTGAAACCACTAATTGATACTCAATTGTAGGCTGCACTGCAGAACAATTTTAGTATATAAATCATACCAAAGAAGCAATGTATTAAACTATGCATGAGAACTATATTGTCCTAAGTCTTGTACTTATGGCTGCCATAATGGTACCTCTCCTGTTCACGGTCAGGTCTGCTAGCTTTGTATTCTCACGGTTGAGTATTCAATACTTGGAGGTAATAGTTCTTCTTGGCGAGGAATTAGACTAATTTTCAGAGAGTGGGTGCATTTTCATCTCAAATCTTCGCCCAATGTGTGATTCCTCTAACAGTTTTTCACGTTGCTATTAGGAGTCCTATGGATACCGAATTCTTTAGAAGGCGCATTCCATTCTTTTATGGTTTCTGTGAAAAGCTGAATAAATCTTGAAAATGGGGAAATGACTACTTTCTTATTTAAAAACAGGAGTTAGGCGAGCACTTACCAGAACAGAAGTCATCAGAATATCTGTCATAGACAGCCTTGCAGTCCCTTTCATCACACTCACAGGTGTCCCCATGAATATCCCCCCAGTCTCCAGTCGGGTCAACATCATGGCAAGAACATTCACCACACACACAAATCCCTAGAGGGTAAAAATAATTTTAAATGGGTCTAGTGAAGAAAAATCATGAGAGAAAGCATCTTACACATTGCTCTTTTTTTTCTGTTGTTACTTTATATTTGGAAAATACACGTATTCAGGAAAAATATTCTATAGAGGAAAACACCATCTAAAGTTGACAGTAGAGATTCTTTAATACACAAAAGTTATTATCTATGTCTATACTTATGTGCGATCGCAGGATGTGAAATGAGCACCGTGCTGGTTTGACTCAAAGATGATACCAACACAATTAACGTAAGATGTAATCCTTGCTCTCAAGAAGCTTACAATTTATTTGACCAAAAAAACGCTAATGAAAAACAAACAAGCACCTAAAGTACTGATGTTTTGTAAACTAGGACATAAATACTGTAAGAGTTTGGGGAAGGGGAAATCAGTGTGGGCTGAAGTAATTAAGGTAGATGGTTTGGATAAGCAGAGAGAATGGGAAATGTTCTAGGAGGACTGAAGGTAGAACAACTCAAGGAAAGTCAAGAAAGCAAGAATAAGCAAAGGAGGGTGGGAATGGACGTGGGGATCCCAAGTAGACCTGACTCATTGGAACAGAAGGTGCATATTCAGGAAGACTAAGAAGTAAGGTTGGCTGGATCAGATGAGCTCAGGTTACAGAGGACATTGGTGTAGGTGGAGAGATACAACTTTGGTCATTTGGAGATTTGCATAGGAGAAATGCTTAGTTGTAAATCATATTAACTTAGTGTGAATTTTAATCATCATCTTTAGGGTAACCAGTTAATCACTGTGAAAAAAAAACAAAACAAGGTTAAATCCCTTTCTTACCTCTTAGATCAAAGTAAATTCTAGCTAGATTAAAGATTTAAGGATATAAAATAAAACCATAAAATATGAAATAAATTCATTTTTATTCAAAAGCCTCAAAGCAAATTATTTAAAGGAAAAAAGAAAAAGCTTTAACGACATAAAAATCTAAAATTTTGGTTGGGGGCAAGACACCAAAAACAAACTAATAGATAAAAAGAGCTGAAACAAGTAGTCATATGTATGTAAAAGACAAAGCTACTTTCACAAACATATAAACAATTCTTATGAATTCATATCTAAAGACAAATACGCCTACAGCAAAATAGACAAAGGCAAAGAACACCAATTGGAAATTCTGTGGAGAGAAGTTATGATGATAGATAAACATAAAAATGTTTACCACTCAAGCTACCATGATGAAGGGGTGAGGGACTTTTAAACAATAGTGAGTTAGAAATTATTTCAGACATACGATTGACAGAAATAAAAAAGATTGTTAGGATCAAGAGTTGGTGAGGGTATGGAGTACAAAATGTCCAACTTTCTGGGTGGCAATTTCACAACATATACTTTTTAAATGTGTGTTTCATATAACATAACAGCTCACTTCAATTAACATATCTAAAGGAAAGGAAAAGTACACAAAAGTACACGTACAGGGATATTAAATATGATGGTATTCATGTTATTGAAAAACCACTAGTGACCTAAATGTTCATCAATGGGGAATTCATGCAGTCATGGCCCATGCAGAGCTTATATATTAAAGGAAAATATAGGTGAATTAGTATGATATAGAATCAAATCTACTCTGCAAAAATTAAAGAGAGGACTTTTCTTTATAATTTTGGTCCCAAGGTCAGGCCTTTTGCTTTCCTTTCTCTCTATGTACAGAAACCTCTATGTACATTTCACTCTTCTATGACAGCCTGTAAAAAGATAAAGTTGGTTGTGTGCCCAGGATATCATGTAAGCATTACCTATTAAAGTGTACCATTCATTTAGAGAAATGAAAAAAAATAAGTTTCCAGCTTTCTAGATTTTTACTACTGTATAGAAGGAAATTGACCACTCACTGATATCTTCAAGTAGTCAGAAGAGTCCAACATGGCTCTTTATCTACCAGTACAGCTGACAAAGGGAAAAAGAACAAGTATTTGCAAGGATTTTCCTAGAAGTGTTTAAAACTATTTGATTTGATATCAAACACTTAGTTAACTCGCTTTAAATTATATGTTAGCAATACTAATATATTTTTTAAATTCCTGCTTTAAGTCACTCTCAATTCCACATGGCTATATTTTGTTCAATATCACATTTTCATTATTGCATATAAAAGTTAAATGACTCCATATCAATTCTGTATTGCAACACAAGCCTTCAATTTACTCATAATTAAGACGAGAGTTTTTTTTTGGAATGCTCTCTGGATAATTAGATGCTCATGCTGTAGATGGTTCTGTTAGTCAAGAGACATTCAACAGAAGTATCTACAAGAATTGCCTTTTCCCTGTACTGTGCCATTTCTGGATGGCTGCCAAAGAAACTACAGTCCCTGTGTTAACTATCTGTTCAGTGAAGCTGAAAGTATGACAGCAACTTTCTTATCTTTCTGCTTTCTGCCCAATAAAAAATAAGAAAGAGAAGCTTGTTGGTATAGGAAATGTTGATGTACATCAAAGTCAAACACTATAAAAGATGACTTGCACATGGAAGGAAATACAGAGAAACACTGGGTTAATAATTAAGAGGTTTGTTTTTTCCCAATTACGTAGTAACGAGTATGAAAGACACACCTCTGTTACTGCAGACTCTGCCATCTGGAGATGTGCATCTTTGCTTGCTCTCCCAGGGGGTGATGTCGCACTGGAATTCGCATTTATCTCCATGCCAACCAGCCTGGCAGTAACAGTTTCCACAGTAACACTTTCCGTGGCCTTTACCCAAAATGAATTTTATACGGTGAGGAAAAAAGCAACTTTTAAAAGCAGAATTAACTTTCTACCTCTTGGTGATCATTTTTGCCTTTGGAAATAATTCACCTGCTCCACAGCCCTTGCTTAAAGTAATCAAATTATATAGTTTGCCCCCAAAACATCATAGGTGTGCCTATACCTACATAATTACACACATAAAGCAAGTCAAGGTGTCCTCTAACTTGTCCTAGCCAGGTGGCTGATTAAAATGATAGAATTTTAAAGAAATGGCATGAAAGACTGTGCAAGTCTATTATGTTCTGATCTCAGATGTGTACATCAAACTCAAATGTATGTAAGCATTCACTCTAAGAGCATTTCTTGATATTTGAAATCCACCATTGAGAAAGCAATGGTGCATACTTCCTTGGATGCACATCATTAATGACCATTTCTTAAACCAGAGAAAATATTTCATCGTTTCATTAAACTGTGTCCTGCAAGCTGTTGTGTCTCACCACGTGGAAAAGAGGTTTTCAGCGAAATCAATGTTTAGTAGTCATTTAAACTACTAATTACAAAGAAAATACCATGGACCCTTGGTCTTACAATCAAATTCCCCTCCTATCTGTCAAGAGGATACAAATGCTAGGTAAGGACAGCCCGTCATTTTGTGTCCAGATGCCTCCACACAATTTCAGCTCCCTCCATGCTGTAAACTGTTACTCTGCTTGTTTGTACTTATGTCCAAACAATCTGTAATGAATGGTCACATCATCGCTTCCTGCACCCATGTCCAGCAATCCTACAAATTCCCAAAAGATGGCAATACCTTTTATCCCAAATCACTTTTTATGTCCTCCCTTTTTGTAGTTATGCCACCCAACCATGAATGTATGTTCTTGTTCTTGCAAATCTGATGAAAACCAGGGCCATTTTGGGTTTTAGTCTATTCTTTCTGGTTTATAGGAATTTATGTTTTATCAGAGTCTATGGCTAAAGTCTTTGTTCCTGCCTCTCTCTTCTCCAACAGTCATCGTCCCAGAGGGCCATGGGAAACTAATTGTGAGGCTATTTTTCTTTCTAAACACTATGGCATATCTGGCCAATGGCAAGAGTGTCAGTAGGGCCTGAGACACTCACATATGAAGGGAGAAATACAGTAGAATATTCTGGTCTCATGACATTCTTGTCTCTCAGATGAAACTTCCTGCCAGCAGGCATACATGAGAGAGACAGAAAGAGCGAGAGATGAAGAGAAAGTGCTATAGCGAGATAGAGAGAAAGAAACAGGGACCCAAGCATACCATGCCATGTTTTCTGTCTAAATGAGCTGTAATCGGGGTAGCCACAGAAAACTAAGCTAATAGACGATCATTTCTACAGCAAATTTTAATTTGTTCACTTAAGCAAACATAAAGGCTATCAAATGATTTCATCAATAATAAAATATAAAAGCTATACATTTTATTTATGAACTTCAAGATATCTCTACATGTATACACACACAAAAAAAATCACATTCCAGTATTACATCACAAGCCTTAGGAACTTGAGGATTACACTGGAAGAAAGCAAGACAACTTTTCCTAGGAGTCAGGGTTTTTTTTAAAACTTCAAAAAGTAGAATTTCCGCTATAATCTCAGAAATCTTCAGAAATTTATTCCTCTGTCATTGTAGGAAATTTATTTAAGATGCTACCTATGTAAGGCTTACCATGAGATTAACAAATGATCATAGACCTTCATTCTTCAAACCCAAATTCTTTGTATGTTTAGAAAATTCAGCATTGAATTGGGGTTTTACTAAAAAATCATTGAGGTAGAGGTGAATAGGATTACTAGGATAAATCATGTAAGGCTACACTGTATGCAGATATAGGTGGAAAATTAAGCAGATATATTCATAGCTCAAATGAAAATACTGTAATAAGACATACCTGAATAATTGAGATAAAATATAAGCCTCAGGACAAAACACACTCCAGACAATGAGCATCATTCTCTGCTTTGTGCAAACTAATGGTGTAAGAAAATCTGCTTTTGACTTGCTCCATTATTGGGCTGTAGGATCACCTCTCAACAGACTGGTTTTATGTGAATGACACATGGAAAAATCTAGAATCCCAGTCAAGGTCATCCCCAGAGGCTGTTTACTGGAGTGCTAGTATCTGTGGTCAGAGACTTTGCACCATGAAATTGCTTTAGCCTCAAACCAACGGAAATAATGAGTGGAAAGCTTGAGAGTTAAACATTTCCTGTTGTTTCCAGTTCAATGTTTATATTTACACATGCAAATAGACTTTGCTTTGGTGGTGTGCATCAGAAAACACTGGCTCCACACATGTTCCCTTCCTCTTTTTTGATCTGTAATAATTGGAAATAAGATATCAGGACAAATACATAATATCTGTGGGTAGATTTATCTAATTTTTCTAATTATTTTGGAATGAGCCCTTTAGCAGAATTGTCTGAGCAGCACCCAGCTTAGGTCACTGGCTTGAAAAATGAAGGTTCGCGTTTGTTGATTTTATCTTGGTTGGTTGTGCAGCAAGGAAACCAGAGAGAAAAAAACCAAGCTGACCTAAAATAAGAGCATCTGGATGACCCCAGGAATTGAAGCCACAATTTGTTTTTGTAAACAAAAGGACAGCTTAGTGACACTGTGACCTCTGGCTCCTCCTCGCCCCATTTGCTCCTGATCCTTCAAGGGAAAATACTCCTCTGATCACCCATCTGGTATGCAGGATAGGATTCCATGCACCGAGTCTTTTCAGATTTCAATGAAAGAAGCAATTACTGATGGATAGAGAGATGAGGCCAGAGGTAACCAGGTTGAAATGTTTAATAACAGCAGAGAAGAATTTACCTAAACTGAAGGGATTCTCACTGCTGTTCACTTTCCTCTCCTGTGCCAGCACGACTGAAACTCTCTCTGGGCACAAGGTTGCAGATAGGTAAGCAGAAGGGAAGGGCACTGCGGGTGGTGAGAAAGGCTTTTCTCACGGAGCTCCAAACTCCAGGGCAGTTCTCTATGGTGAGGGGTGAACAGCACAGCCTTTGGCATCAGACAGGAGTCTAAATTCCCATTCAACCCTGGTAAGTCATTCCAAATGCTGGTAAGTTACCCAATGAATGTGAAGTAGTTATTGCAGTGCTTGACATTAGCAAGCATGCAATAATTGGTACAACAGAAAAATGGACTGAGGTAATGGTGGTCTGTAGAAACAATCATGAAAAAAGTTATCTAAGTGTGTGGCGGGGAGGGATTGATTCTAGGCTAATAATCCTATTGGCCTTCAATGTCCCCAATAGGACATGAGACTATTTAAAGTTTTATGGTTCAGAACAGGAAAGACAATGCAATTAAAACATGCAATGGAGAGACTGGGATAAAAGAGGCAGAGTAAAAGCAGTTAAGGTGAGCAGAGAAGATAGAGTCCAGCTAGGACCACTACAGAACCCTGCAGTTGGCCTGTTGCCATATTGATCTGGTTCTCCTTGAGGAACAATCTGATTTTGCATTTAAAAAGTACTAGTCTGCTCTAAATATCATATGATATCATTTATATGTGGAATCTAAAAAAATTATACAAATGAATTTATTTGCAAAACAGAAATAGACACACAGATATAGAAAACAAACATGTTTTACCAAAGGGGATGGGATAAATTAGGAGTTAGGCATTAACAGATACACACCACTGTATATAAAATAGATAAACAACAAGGACCTACTGTATAGCACAGGGAAGTATATTTAATATCTTGTAATAACTATAATGGAAAAGAATCTGAAAAGGAATATACATATATATATGTGTATATATATACACACACATATATATATATATCTGAATCACTTTGCTGTACACCTGAAACTAACACAACATTGTAAATTAACTAAACTTCAATAAATAATCGTTAAAGAATAAAATCTATAAAAAATTTTTAAGATGTACTAGTTTGCTCTGAATGCCTTAGTCTAATTTTCCCTATATGAAGTATATTCCAAATAAACATAGGTTCAACTTAAATGAGTAAACTTAGCACAGAAATTCATAGAAAAAAAAGTGCAATGAAACAGGTGAAAAAATCAAGTACTTTTATTAATTTCTGCAAAGTTAATATACATACCTCCACATATTTCTTCTGTTTCATCATCTATGCATTCTCTATCATCACACTCACAAAATTTACCATAAATGAGTCCATTTCCATCTGAATTATCACACTTACACCTGCCACAGTGACAGGTACCTAAACCATTAAAACAGAGCAAAAATTATTTGTTAAATGCATATAAATTATAATTAATGAATTTTAACCTATCTCTTTCATAGATAAAGACAATTCAAATCAATTTAACATTCCAGTTAGGTTTTACTGTGGGTATGATGAGATAGATAATGACATTCTTTCTTGAGATTATTGTAGCCCAGGAGTTATATTTTATAGCACACAGCTATTATGATTGACCTCTAACAGTTTCATGAATGTGACCTCCCCAAGAGCAGAGCTACTTTATACATGTCCATCCAATCAATGCGTGAATGAATATCTTCTGATTACACCTGGGCCTGAAGTGAACTAAAGCAGAAAATTCTAAGCTTTGTGAGAGAAGTAACCTTGCTTATCTTCCTCAGCAGTTATTTATTCAATGCTTTGCACAATATTTGAACATATTATTTATATAATGAATATTTGTGGAATTCATTATCAAATGCATAAATGAAAACCTTAGGTGTTCCTAATAATTTCATACCCACAGTGTTAAACTGATACCCATGTCATTATGGGTATGGGACCAGAGTGGGTTTCTTCTGCATAGAGTCCTGGGACCTCACCAAAACCTCAGGGCAGCTCAGGGTGATACAGAGGCACTGGAGTCATCTAGTCTACCACACACAACATATCCAGCCAAGTTTGAGGATTTGACTACAACCCCAAGAGTGATTTCACTGACAATAAAACAGCATCCAAAGGATATTGAGAAGTAGAATGTCCATTTGAGGAGCTTCCTTTTAAAAAATTTTTAATCGATCATCACAGCAGTCACCATAGAGTAACTGAGACTTTGCCATTCACCAGTATCATCCTAGACTCTGGAAATGCAACAGGAGATTGATTCAGCCATAATCCTCCTCTTAAAGTGTTATATGAGTAAAAAACAATGTGATAAAATCAGGGGAGAAGTGCAAAGTGTTGCAGAAACACATAGTAAGGGGATTTAACTGAGACCCGGTGGTCAAAGATAGAGTCCCTGGGGAATGGCTCTTAAACTGAGAACTGAAAGCCAAGTAAAAATAACAGCTAAGAGAATTGAGAAGGTGAAGAAGCCCACTTCCAGCAAGAAACAACAGCAAAGGCTCTGAGGTAAAAGAGGAGATAAGAGAAAAAAGAAAAAGACAGCTGGCGTATAGCAGAAAATAAAGTGGAAAATGTCATGAAAGGAAAAAGGCAATTAAAGACAGTTTACGGAAGTCTAAGAGGTCACATTAAAGATTTCCAACTTGAATCAAGAAGAAAAATGAGAAGCCATTGAAATATTTTCAACAAGGGAGTCATGAGATCAGGTGTTCATTCCCACCCTGTTACTCTGGTTGTCATATGGAGAATGAACTGAAATGAGGCCAAGTGGACATGAGGGAATGTTAGTTCATTAGTCTGCAGGAAAGAAGATAGAGGCTGACCCAGGTCATGGCTGTGAGTTTAGAAAAAAAGCAAATACACGTGGTGATATTTTCAGGAGAAAGAAAAGATGACTCGGTGACTGGGTATGAGAGGTAAAGGATGGGAAGGAACCGAAGATGGTACTATGGATATTTGAACTGAGCTACTGGATACTGGCAATTCTGTATGTGGTGTACCAGAAAGAGCATAGATTTAGGACTAAGGTAGATTTGCAGCCATATCCAGGTCTTAATCCCCACTAGCTATACATTTTTGAGGTCATTACTTTTATCTCTAACTCTCAAATTCCTTATCTGCAAATAACGTCTTCTTCATAGAGCTGCTGTGTGGATCAAGTGATAAATATATCACCCAGTCATCTATCTAAAAATGCTACTGTGTCTAGCACACTGTAGACTTTCAGAAAATGTCAGGTTCTTTGTCTTCTCCCATTAAGACATCGAGTATATTAGCCATATATTTTCCCAAATATTTTCTCCAGACACATTTTATATTTATGGATCCCACCACTTCCTGGTTTCACACTCTCTGCATGATTCTGTTACACAGGTCACTTGTGATTTGCTATTCTCTGTAAGGGTTCTTTCTCTCACAGTCACATATAAATGGTGATTCTGCAGAATTTGAGCTTGTTATTTTTCTTCCTTGAGAATACTTGTGTGAATTTTACTTCTATTAAACTTCGTTTTCTTGCTTTTTTTCCCTGAAAACTATTTTAATTTATAAAAGTTCGTTTCCAATCTAACGCTACAATTCATGGTATTGCCTCATCTCATTCTGTTCTCTAATTATCACCCTTCTTTTTCATTTTCACATTTATTTATGCTGTCTTTCAACCATCCACGTATCCATTCATTAAATTTTCTCATTGCTTATTATATTATTGGTGAAGTCATAAGTGCTATAGAAGATAATAAGATGGATAAAATTAAAACTAAGTAAATCATAGACCAAGAAGAAAGAGCTAGGTGATTGATAATTTTTACATATACATATATATATATGAAACCAGATGACGCAAAGGCATTTGCAACAGATTTGTGACAAATGCTATAAAGATAGTATAAACCTCAGTCTGGCTCTGTGAAGGAGGAAAGGCACAGTAGGGGAGTAAGCTCTTGAGTTGGCACTTGATGTATAGATAGAATTTCAACAAGTGGAGATGGAGAAAAAACTTGTGATGTTGAAGAAAGAGCCTGGGCTAAGGAATAAGGATGGAGAATTTAACAGTGAAGAGTCTGGCTTGAGTTTGGAAAAAAGGGTAGGCTAAAGGCAGACAGTGTAGGATCAAGAATATTGGTCAAGAATTTCAGAATTTATCTGTTGGAATACCAGGAGCCCTTCATGGGTAGGGAGAGAGGTGTAACATAGTCAGGGCTACGTATGCAGTCATTGTTTTCAGGAAAGATGGGAAGGAACAGCCTCTGCCTCTGAATTCTACAACTTCTCACTGACGTCCCCCACAGGCTGGCTCACTCCAGTCCACACATCTGAACCATTCCTGGGCGATGCAGGAAGTTTACAACAGTTCAGAGACTTCCTGTCTTACTCATCAAGTAGAATTCACAACTGAGGCTCCAAGATACGGCATATGGAAGCCCAGGCAAAAGTGCCAGACTCGCGTGCTCATGCTGTGTCATCCTGCACCTCTCTCTTGGTTGCCAGTTAACTCAGTCTCTAGGATTGGTCTTCTGTTTTATGCTAGATTATTTTAGCTCTGACTTTTCATTCTGCCTAATATAGCTGTCTCTTTCTAGGATGACTCCCTGTCTTGAACACCAGCCTATACTCCTGATGCAATGGTGCTGGAGCCTTGCTTTGCTCTGCAGACTGTGCCTTGCCATTCTGCGCCCCTACGGAGTCAACTTCTGGAACTCCTTTAGTGCCCAGCTCCATCTCCATCTCCCCCTGCCCTTCAGTCTTCTGCCCATTCCATATACCTCCTCTTCCCCTTCTGTTCCAAGCTGCTTCCTGCAAATCACACTGTGATATGAGGGGGAAAGATTAGTATAGAGAACTCAAAGACTAATGCAGTTTGGGGGCAGTGGTCCTGAACTAGGCTGGTAGAAGTAGGCATTAAAAGAAAGATATGTGACAGCAAGATCCCCAGAGTAAACTTGAAAGGCTTAGAAACTGAGAGGAGAGTAAGAGAGAGAAAAAAAGATTGTGCTGCCTGTGGAAGTTGTCTAAAGACACATTAAAGGACGTCGAAGAGATACGACAGCCAGACGTAACACTGCCCCTAGACTGGATCCTATACAGAGGTGGGCACAATGATGTAAAAGGCATTGTTGGGTCAATTGACACAATTGGAATATGGACAGTAAGATTACATAAAAGTATTGTATCCATGTTAAAAAAATAGAGGTAGAGATATCTTAGAAACGTATTTTATATCTTATACAACGTGTTTCATCATCTATTGAAACAATTCTGTAAATTTTCTCCTTTAAGATGTGTTGATGTAGTGAATCACGCATTTAGATTCCTTAACACTGAAACATCTTCGGATTCCTAAACTAACCCCTATGTGGTTATAATGTGTTATTAAAAAGAAAAAAAACCCTGGATTTGAAAACCAATCAATCAATCAATCAATTAATCCATCCATCAATCTGAAAATAGAGTACAAAGAAACAAAACTGAAATTGATTTCAAGTCTTATTACTGAAAGAAGTTTGGAAAGCATGAAGTTTTCAAAACAAAAGAGGCTATACGGTGAGTGTGTGTGTGTGTGTGTGTGTGTGTTTAGAGGGTGAGTGTCATGAACCGGAAGTAGAGAGATTCTACTGAGAGGAAAAGAAAAAAGGAAGTGCTGGAGAGAAGCCAGGAGAGTATCAGTGAACACAGAGAGTAACCTGACCGTTAGCACTTTCGTCACGGTCCCCGGCTGCTCCACTCACAGCGTGCCTTGGCAGTAGACCTGATTGCTATTAGCAAAACACCCTACTGCATTCAATCTACACAGAGCAATTCCTGTCAATCAAAGCCTGTGGAAAGCTCCCAGCTCTGAATGCAGGACTCTACCAACAATGTGAGCTTCAGAGGGGAAGATACTCATTTACGTAGTCAAACCCTGGCCTTCAGCATGCAGAGCAAGAGGCTCACACCCCTGGATCTACGTAAGAACTACCCAGAGAACTTTGAAAAAAAACCCACTATAGTCCATATCAGACCCCAAAGCAATTAAATCAGAGCCTCCAGTGTAGGACAGGAGCATTCTCAAGTTCAACCAGGGTTGAGAAAAAACTGACTTTGAGGTTCTACGTGCCCAACAGTTAAAAGAGTATTTAATTATAGTAACACTGGCTGAATACCATTGAATCCAAAACCACAGCTGTTGTGTTTTATATGATTTTGGTAATTAACTTTAACAGCTCCTCTGTAAATTTCTAAGAAATATTTTTAAATGACGTCTATCAGCTATAAAAATATTTTAGTCAAACAAAACTCTTGCTATCACTATATTCTGCAATGGTTTTCACATCCAGGGCATGGGAAACCCCCATTAGATTTGAAAAGTTTGGTTCTATTTGATGCCAAGGTATAAATTCAAAGCACCCTTGATCTGTAACAGAAGATAATTAAGTAAGTTTATACAAATCCTTTTTAAAAGGATTAATCCAGCATTCAAAATCACGGCTCACAATTTACCTAAAATGTTGTCAGGGTGTTGTTTCCAGTGACTATCCTACTTGAAGGAGGCATTTGGAACAGCTGGAGAGCATCAGACTTGCCAGTCTCAGCAAGAGGACATTTTTCCCAATTGATTTATCTGAATTTCACTTCAAAAAAATATGCTCAAAAGCAGTCTCACTCGGAGGTTCAACATTTCTCAACACCTACATATTTCCATTAAAAACCCACATTTGATTATTTCATTTAACAATTCTCAGGGCATGGAATTCTTACCTGCATTAGAGCAGATGATATCTTGAGAATTCTTGCACATTTGGTTGCTCTGTTTCTTTGTCAGGTCACAGGTCTTTGGGTACTGGCAAGCGTCCCCAGACCATCCTCCATCACATCTGCACTTTCCACAGTCACACACACCGTGGCCTGAGAATTTAACAACATTCCGTTAGACTCAAATTCTTTTCCAAAGGAAACCATTACTGTAACTAAGGATCTTAACAGTGATGTTGGTTCTGGACCGAGCTATAATCAATTCAAACACAGGTATACGACAGTGACTGAGGGGTAATCCTATTTATATACCATATAATGAAGTATGTGGATTTTATTTTCATAATCAACTTCGATAAATCATTCTAAAAACATTCACTTAACTCATAGAGACATGAGGATAAATAATAAACCAGAGGTCTGAAAAACCACATGATCAGAAATTTAGCACTAAAAGGAGTCCACCTAGCACCGGCATATTTAAGACACAAAAGCCCCGTAAGAACAATTTCCATTTAACTGCATTTTATAACACATGAAATTCCACTAAACTAAACATTGGCCTTATATTTATTTGAATTTGATATGTAATAAAATTGTATAGATACATTAAATACCACCTTGGGATAAGATTGACATGAAAAATAAGTATATATTTTGTTTCTTGATGGGGTAATCTGGTTCAAGAGTCAAAAGGATAAGAGTCATATTCATCTACTGCCACAAAAATTTCTCAACCTTCCATGCTCTCAAATCAACATTTTGCTGTTTTTATTGTTGTGGTTATTAATTTTATTAAGTCCTGCTTGAAGAATCCTGCTAATGTTTTATTGACTACATATTAGAAAGAAGTACAAAACACAAGCCTTGGTCTTTGCCCTTAAGGAACTTACAAAACTGAAAAGTTGAGGCTAATATGCAAAGAGAATTGTGTTATCTTCAGCCAGAAATGTTTGTTGGACCTTATATTAAGTTGAGGGATGTAGTCTACAACCTATAGAAATAAGAGGGGAAAGATTTTCTGGACTTTCTTGACTTTTAACTGGGCCTTGGAAGGTGAGTAGAGTTTGAATGGGTTACAGGGAGAATATTCTTGTATTATTCAAGGTAACAGTACTATGTCTTAATGCCTGAAATTCATAGCCACAATGGAATGGAATCATTGATCTTGGGCCAACAGTCATTCGAGGTGGCGGCCAAAATCCACATGATGAAGTCCAGATGGTCGGTCAGAATGAATGGCTCTGAGGCATGCCATTTGGGCATGCTTGGCAGAGCCTGGATCTGCGATTGGCTGACTTTAAAACTCCCCTGGGCCCAGTCCAGGTAAGTGTTTCTATTCCTGTTGCGTTTTTCGAATTAATTTTTCTATTTTACAAACAAAACCTTGCCTGCACCTTAATTGCGATTCATTTTATCAAGTGCACATTATTCTGTCAAATTGATTGCATCATCTTGCATTCCTGTCTGGTCCTACATGATATTGTCAATCTCAGCCAACTTGGTATAATTTACAAGCATAAGTGATCTCTCCTGCCAACCCTCCAGTCTATTTATAAAAGTATTAAGCCAAATTCTTGAAGTGGCTGAGCCTCTTTTGGTGAATTAAGTATCTCGGTAACTGTAACGATTCTTTAATAATATTAGTGTATTAGGTTAAACCACATGAAGTAGCCACTTTTATAAGTTAAATGTCAGTTATGGTTCATCCCAATAAAAAACCTCCATATCAACTGCAAAGAAAATAAAAATGCTTTAGAAGAAAATGAAGTATCTAGAATAAAAGAATACTCAATGCTTCTTTTATACTGGATAGAACATCTTAAACTCCAAACTAAGGTATATATGACAGAGGTGGGTAATGGTTTGTGGGTCAAAGGTTACAGATTTTTGAAAGGGAGGGAGATTTGGAAAAATAAGGAAAATGTACAGATGATAGGAAAAGACTCATTCATCCCACACTGACCAAATGAAGCATCAGTAGAAGCAATATTTTAGGTGCTTACAACCCAAAGTTAGTCCATGGAGGTCCAGTTTCAGAAACTTCTTCCATAAAAGGTTCTATGATAAAATAAACATGGAAAGAGACATACTATATTCTTCTCTTAGCATGCTATGATATATATCAGCACACTGAAGCCCATCAGAGGTCCTTTCATGAAAAAGCTATTTAACTTTACGTAGAATATACAATTTTTTTGATTAGGGGGCCCTTTTTCCTTACAACTAATACTAATATCTTGGGCACACACTGTGTCAGGTAATGTGTTTTCAGCTTTTCCTGTAGCATCTGATTGGAGGCAAAGATGGCAGACAATGTAGGACAGGGTCCTCTACCTTTATGTTCTTTCTAATCTTCATGCCCAGTAGGGCCTTCTTGATTCACTTTCCTCCATTTAGGAAAGTAAATGAGAATCGATTTTTTTTTTACTGTCAAGATTACCAAGTAATAGCCTGTACAACCTTATTTGGAGATAAATGTCTAATTTTTTTTTAGAAAGAAAATAATCTTCTATTTCTACTCTTTATCCAAGGTTAATAAGAGCTTTGGCCAACCTCAGGGAATGAGGTTGCTGTATTATCGAAGCAAGGTAATCTCCATTACAGTGTCAATAACACGGCTTCGGCAAACATCTCGTTTTGCAAAATAATTTATCCACTGTGTATTAGTTTGCTACGGCTACCATCCGAAGTACCATAAACTGAATGGCTTAAAACAACAGAAATTTTCTGTCTCCCGGCTCTGGAGCCCCAAAACCTGAAATCAAGGTGTCTGCAGATCCACTCCTCCCGGGGCATCTGAGCAAGAAATTCTTCCGTGCCGCTCTCCTACCTACGGATGGTTGCCTGTGATTTTGGTGCTCCTTAGCTGTGAAAGCTTTCCAGGCTCTGCTTCTGTCTTCACGTGGCCTTTTTCTCTGTGTGTCTGTGTCTTCACATCTTTCTCCTCGTGAGTACCCCAGTCATTGGTGCCCATCCTACTCCAGTAGAGGCTCATCTTAATTACACCTTCAAAGACTCTCTTCCCAAATGTCACATTCACAAGCACCTGGTGGTGGGATTTCACCCATCTCTTAGGGGCACACAATTTAAACCTCAACAGCTGCAAACAGTAGGTCCTGATTATCCTCTTTCCTGCTGTATAGTCATGTATAAGATGGGATCATTTTTCTCTCTTACATATGCAAATAAATCGGCTAGAGCAGGCAGCAAGCCCCCTCCTCCCCGTTTCTATCCTACACAGGGAGGGCCTGAGAATTCCCAGACAGACCGGCCCAGGTCCACATGTGCTTCCACAGCTCTGCCAGCCCCTCCCCTCCCCTGCTCCTCCTGCGGTAGCTGCTGCCTGACCACCAGCCCAGCCTCAGGACATCTGCACCACCACTGACTGGGCGGAAAGCCACAGCAGGCTCTGGAAGAGATCTGGGGACCTTCGGGGTAGAAGGTCCTGGGTCCCAGGCACCTCAGCCTAGGGGAGCAGAGGTGGCAGGGCCCAGGGCTCCAGGTGGGGATGTCCCCTTGGCCTCTCAGGCATCCCACCCCACTCCGCCTTGGGAAAGGATGGCAGAGGAGGACCAGAGAAGAACCCCTCCTATTGTCCAGGTCGAAGGGTGGCCCTTGCCCAGGGCAATATGAAGTCCTAACCAGCAGGATATCCACCATTCCCGGCTATCTAGACCATTCTAGTTCTGGCTCTTCTCCAGATAACTCTGTTTCCACAACTACAAAATACCGTCTTAAAACGAACCATCCAACATCCTTGAGAATAAATCTGTTGCCCTTCAAATATGTTCTCAAGGAGTCAAGAGAAAACAAACACACAAAACAAGAGTGTGAGAGAAATGCCAAAACAACCCCCCACAAAGTAATAAGGATGAAAAAGCCAAAGGCTATTCGCATTGCTCCCAGGGCTGTGAGTGTGTCGCCAGTCGCTGGAAAGGGAAGACAAGTCATGGTGGAGGGTAAAATCCAGTAGTTTAGTCTCCTTTTTGGGTAAGAATATGGAGGCCTGGTCGGCTGTCTCCAGTGCTTCCCAGGTGAGCTAAAGCCTTGATCACCACTGATCAAGGAAGGGCATTCCAACAGAGACAGAATAAAATGGGGTTTGTGATTCTCAAATAAACAATGCAACTGCAGCACTGCCACCACTATTTCGTGATCCCTTGTACCTGGGTAATGCAAAGGCACTAATCTATTCCACTCAGAGTGATGATAAGATACACTAGTGCACAGTGGAGGAGAAGTTGATGCTTTTTTTAAAAAATTAAAACAAACTGTTTCCAATTGGAAATACTTTACCAGTATTGAAGAACTTTTAAAAGTCAATTAGCCATTTGCATATACCAATGAAAAGTAATAGTACCTTTCTTTGCCAAACGAATAAACAAAAAAAAGCTAAAGGGGACGGCACTTAACTCTCCTCCAAGTCTACTGATACTTTGGATGGAAATAAACTGCCAAAATTAACGTGCCTATTGGATTAGCTATATGTTTTTGGCTTCAAGTCTTTTTGAAGTCTTAAAAAGGTAGATAGATAATAGATAAATGTAGACATAGGTAGGCATAGGTATAGGATAAATGGATAAAGAAGCTATAGTATATATATATATAATATATATGTGTATATATATTATATATATATATAGTATATATAGCATATATATATAATGGAATACTATTCAGTCGTAAGAAAGAAGGAAATCCTGTCACTTGGGACACATGAATGAATCTTGAGGGCATTATGCTAAGTGAAATAAGTCAGATGGAAAAAGACAAATACTGTATAATTTCACTTATATATGGAATCTAAAAATAGTCAGCCAACCAAACAAACAAGCATAAAAACCAAACTCACAGAAAAAGAGATCAGATTTGTGGTTAACAGAGGCGGGAATAGGAGGAGGGGAATTGGATGAAGGTGGTCAAAAGGTACAAATTTGCAGTTATACAATAAATAAGTACTAGGTATGTCATGTACAACACAACGACTATAGTTAATATACATACAAATATACTGTACAGTATATTCCAAAGTTAAGAGCGTAAACCCTAAGAGTTCTCATCACAAGGAGAAAAAAATTTTATCTTCTTTTTTTTTGTATCTATATGAGATGACAGAGGTTAACTAAAGTTATTGTGGTTATTATTCTGGAATATATGTAAGTTATTACGCTGTACACCTTAAGCTTACACAACGCTGTATGTGAATTGTATCTTAATAAAGCTGGAAACAAATCTTGATGATTAATTATTATTCCATGATTACTACTGACAACAATTTTATTATCTAGAGGAGGAGGATGTTAAAAAGTGATTCTCTCTGGATGTCAGATAAGCTAGGTATTCCACTGCTAGAGCCACATGGTAACCTTGAAATAGATATTTTAATTTGAGCACTCAGTTGGCCCTGCAAATCTATTTGGTTTGGTCAAATAAGTAAACTCCCAAGACCTGAATTGTCTTATTGTCCAGTAGATTCAAACAAGCTCATTTAATAACAGACACACTCAATTTTTCTCCTGTTCTTTATGAGCCACTATAGATCTCCCAGCCTCTCTAGCTATAAGAAACTAAAGAACAATGCCACATCTAAAATTCTAAGACAAGGATCCCTTAGCTAATTTTACAATTACTTCATGGTTTGCAATAGAAACTTGACCATTTTCAAGACAGAGGTACAAGTCCCTATTTTGCTTCTCAGGCTAATTAAAAACTGACTTCTTAGATATTTCTGTTTCCCATTTCTGAGAACATTGCTATGTGAATGATGGAAGAATTCTGTGTAGAAGGGAGTTTTGCCCCAGAAATGGAAAGATCTGGGCTCTAGTCCTACCTGGACACTAATCCACCACGCAACCTTGATCAGGAAAATGGAAAAGAAGAGAGGAAAGGAAAACTAACAATTACTGGTTTCCAGGTAGAGTGATAAGTACTTTATACAGGCTAGTCTGTTTGCCATAAGGAGCCAGCGAGACAGATTTTTGTTTCCCTGTTTTACAAGTAGGAGGAGCAAAGTGTAATTAGCTCGCTCAAGGTCAGTTTATTAGCTGAAAAGCTGTGTTTTTCCTATTACAGCCAACATTATCCGTTTAGTTGCAATGTAGTAAACGTGAGAGCACCCTCTTGGTCTAGGAAAAGTGGTACCAGTAAAATCTATGGATTAGTGGCTTGACGACACTGTTTCCTTGTGTAACTCACATGCTCAGAACTGGATTACTCAATACATGTTGAAAGAATTCTAACAGTAAAATTATCAGATTTCACTATTTAAAATTAAATAATGCTAAAGCTGGCAGATAGAAGAATTCAGGAATCTAGTTATCTAATTTCTCTAGACCTCAGGGTGCTGATCTGCAAAATTAAGAAAATGGACTGAATAACCCCAAGATTCCTTTCATCTTGAAAATTCCATACTATAGCCTCAATCATTTTCTTTTTCTTACAACAAACCAAGGTGGTTCCTTCAAATGGGGCATTCAACATATTAAAACAGGGTGGTAGCTGTGGATATTGTTACCAAATCTTGTTTGCTACTGAAAACAATCATGAAACAAAATCCTGTTTGTTATTCAAAGTACCCATTAAAATACCACAGATTATCCTGATACGTTTATTTTTAAAGTGGGTTTGGGTTGAATACTGTTAAAATTGGGGGATTTAACATTAGAATTCTGGTAACCTGTGACAATTATAAATTATAAAATATAAATTATAGCAAATCAAGACACAATGTTTTAGCTGAATCTTAGGTGGCAAATTTCATAAAGTCAAACCTATAATATCATAGTCAGGCAAGAATTATACAAACACACTCAGACACAAGCACTAGCTTGGAAATTCAGGAAACCTAGGTGTTCATATAGATTCTGCCATAGTTGGTCTTGTGACCCTCAACAGGTGAGTTTATCCTCGAACTTTTTGGACTCAATTTTTTTTTTTTGGTCTGGTAAGTTAAACATGTACATAAACTCAGTATTTCTCGAGGGTTGCAGAGTATGTGTCTTTAAGGGGGAATTATTAGAACTGTCTTCTCTGCTGTTTCATCCACATTTCTCGAGAAGCTGGTGTTCCCTACCCTGCCCCATAATTAGAGCATGTGCTATATTTCTCAGATGTCCTGAGAAGGAAAAGAGAGAGAGGAAAGACTATTGGACCAGACGATGGAATCTTCCAGTCCTCTATTCCGCCAGCTCCCAGTTCTACGAGTTTATTCATCAGAAATCTTTACAGAGATTCCTTCACTTTCTTCTGTGAAAGAAAAATAAAAGGAGCCCTCACTTCCTTTGGTTTCTGTCTTGGTCTTTTGTCCTGTCTTGGGGTATTTTATTCAAGGGTGTCACTTCATCTCAAATACACCAAATGACAGAAGCCACTCAAGCCTTAGACACAATATCCATCAACAGTATTTCTTAGCTGATGGAAATGAACTTAATCGAACTGGAATCTAAGAAACTCAGAATATTGTAACCAGACTAGGAGACCAGAAATGACTGAAATCTCCTCAGTTTTACTAAGAACAAAAGGAAACTCCCTGTTCACCATCACCTCCTTCTCATTATAGATAAATATGTGTGTCAAGGAATCTGGTCAATGGAGATATGTGTATATGTATGTCTGTGTATGTGTATGCGTGTGTTTATTAATACACATATATGTGTGTATGTATATTTATATATGAGACTTAGCAAGACTCTAAACCTTGTCTTTTAATGTGGTTACCAAGAGCTCTGGATGATTGGATGGTATTTGTCAGCACCCCTCTCAATGTCGAGATTTTTTTTTCAGAACTTTGTGTATGTGCTGGGCTTTCCTGGTGGCTTAAGTGGTTAAGAATCCGCCTGCCAATGCAGGGGACACGGGTTCGAGCCCTGGTCCGGGAAGATCCCACATGTCGCGAATCAACTAAGCCCGTGTGCCACAACTACTGAGCCCACGCGCCACATCCACTGAGGCCCGTGCGCTCTAGAGCCCGTGCTCCGCGACAAGAGAAGCCCGCGCACCGCAAAGAGGAGTGGCCCCCGCTCGCCGCAGCTAGAGAAAGCCCGCGCGCAGCAACGAAGACCCAACGCAGCCAAAAAATAATAAATAAGAATAAATAAATTTCTAAAAAATACTATACTAATATCAATAAAAATAATAATATTTTTTTTTTTAAAGAGCAACATTCTCCCAGCACCAAGACAACTCCTTAAAAGACAGCATTCCTCCTTTTTTTTTTTGTAATTTTATTTATTTATTTATTTATTTATTTATGGCTGTGTTGGGTCTTCGTTTCTGTGCGAGGGCTTTCTCTAGTTGTGGCAAGTGGGGGCCACTCTTCATCACGGTGCGCGGGCCTCTCACTGTCGCGGCCTCTCTTGTTGCGGAGCACAGGCTCCAGACGCGCAGGCTCAGGAATTGTGGCACAAGGGCCTAGTTGCTCCGCAGCATGTGGGATCTTCCCAGACCAGGGCTCGAACCCGTGTCTCCTGAATTGGCAGGCAGATTCTCAACCACTGCGTCACCAGGGAAGCCCAATAATATGTTTTTTAAAAAAAGAACTTTGTGTATGTGTATCTCTGACAAATATTAATAACATGCTCCATCTGGTTACGTTAGCCTTCTTCACCTCAACCTGTGCTGGTTGTCAACAGAGCAAACTCTGTTCATGCCCTTACGACTCACAGCCAACATGGTGATGTTCTGTGTCCTCCAGGGGGCAGTGTAATGCCCTCCTGTGACAGACTGCCTAGGTTCAAGTCCCGCGGCCAGAACTTGCTAGCTGGGTAAGCTTGGGCAAATACTCAGGCTTTTCATTAGTTTCCTAGGTTTGTAACAAAGTACCACAAACTGGGTGACTCCCAACAATAGAAACTTACTGTCTTCACGATTCTGGAGGCTGGAAGTCCCAAATCAAGGTGTTGGCTTGGGATTGACATGTACACACTGTTATATTTAAAATAAAATGCCTTTCCATGGGAAAAAAAAAAAAAGGTGTCAGCTGGGTCATGGACTTAGAGATTCTGTGTGCAATACTTCCTCATCTCTTCCTAGTTTCTGGTGGGGCTGGCAATCCTTGGAGTCCCTTGGCTTGCAGCTGCATCCCTCCAACCTCTGCCTCTGCCATCACATGGCCCTCTCCCCGCCTGTGCCTGTGTCTCTTCTTCTCTACTTATGAGGACAGTAGTCATGTTGATTGGTGGATAGGGCCACCCTAATCTATCATGACCTCATCTTAACGAATTACACCTGCAATGGCCCTATTTCCCAACAAGGTCACATTACAAGGTTCTAGGGGTTAGGACTTAAACATATGTTTTTGGGGACACAATTCAACACCTTTCATTATCTCTGCTTCCTCATCTGTAAAATGGGGATAATAATAACAGCTATCTCACAGGGTTCTCAGGGGTATGGAATGAGTTAGTGCCCATAAAGCACTCAAAACACTGCCTGTCAATAAAATGTCAACTATTAACATCTCTGCTGAAAGTATTCGGAGAGCAGGTAGCCCGAATACAACTGTCATGATAATCCCAATCCTAAACTTAAGCGAAGAAGTACTTTTGCAGAATAAAAAATGGATATTAGGTGCAAATTTTGATTCATGTATCTTCCTCTCGAATACTGCACAGAAAAATTCCTGATTCATACGAAGAATGCATATGTGTTACAGAGATAAGAAATATTCCCAGGAGGGAGGTCCAAATTTCACAAAACTAATAGGCAAACCTATTAATTAATTCTATGATTAACTGTGCCCAAATAATAAGTTTAAGACTCTAGTGTGCTAACCAATGTGCTAACAAGTATATATACACTTAAATACATACATATTTATGTGTGTGTATGTATCCAGGTGTCTGTGTACTTTTTTAAGCTTCATAAAATTCCCCCCACATTCATACTAGCCTTTGCAAAGCATTGGATGCATTTGGCAATGCAGCAAAAGCACAAAAAGCAGCAAAAAAAAAAAAAAGCCGATCTTTCTATTTCAGCTTCAGAACAAAGGTCCTGACACGAGCACGTGGTTTCCAAAATGCTGTGCTCATCTCTAGATAAATTATCAATGAATACACAAATATAGGTAAATTCAATTTCTTGAAGTGTGATCAGGAGTTTGGAGATAATTGATTTAAGCAATAGATTTGCAAATTTATAAGAAAGATTCTATTTCTTAAGCTAGGTGGTGGAGACACAATATTGATCTTTTTAATTATTTTTTATACTTTATGATCATATTTTACTCAAAAATTTTAAAAAGAAAAAAACACATCCGTTAGAAGCAATACCCCTACGAGGGATGATGTTAAAAGGAGTGTTTTTTAGGACTTCAGCAGCGCTCAGGAGGTGTCACCACCCTGACTCATATTCATAAAACACTGCACGGAAGAGACAGTAGGATTAATCTTTACAACCTGAGGGTCTGTGAAGAGCTGGTAGAACGTAGCTGCCAATCTGAATGGGAGGACACTGTTATTCAGAAGGATACAGGCTAAGCCAGGAAGCAAGGTGCAGGCAAGAGCTATGCTCTGCCTGGGTCTCCAGGAAAAGGCACTGTCCCCTGCCCCCTCCAGGGGGGGTCGAGTACAGGACACAGAGAGATAGGGTTGTGCCCATTCCGGGAGATGTAACTTGACTCTGGACCATCTTGGAACAGCTTCAATAGAACAGAAATGGCTGTGAAGGTGCAAGTACCTGACACAGGCCACCACTGTCCTGCAGCAACTAGAGAACCAGAGATGATCTGGAACAGGAAGACAGCAGCAGGGCCCTGTGGGCTGTGAGCAGTTTACTCCCAAAGACCCTATGTCCCCATCACCCTTAGCATCTGTACTCCAGGGAAAACCCCAAACTGAGTACACCCAGAATCAAACCAAAAACCATTTTTACCGTAGGTGGAATGGGAGCTGTTATGAGTTGAACTGTGTCCCCACCAATTTTAGATGTTGAAGCCCTAACCCTTATACTTCAGAATGTAAGGTCACTGCAGATGTAATGAGTTAAGATGAGGTCATACTGGAGTAGGATGGGTCCTTAATCTATTGTGACCAGTGTCCTTATAAAAAGGGTACATCTGCACACAGAGAACGCCATGTGAGGATGAAGACAGAGATCAGGGTGATGTTTCTACTAGCCAGAAAACACCACAGATTGCGGACAAAACACCAGAAGCTCGGGAGAGTCATGAGAAAGGTTCTCCCTCATGACCGTCAGGAGGAACCAACCCTGCTGACAACTTGATCTTGGGAGTTCTAGGCCCCAGAACTGGGAAACAAAATATGTCTGTCATGTAAACCATCCACTCTGTGGTACTTTGTTACTGCAGCCCTAACAAACTAATACAGAAGCTCAAGGTATGGTTTTAAAGAATTATAGAAAAATGAAGGTGTATCATTTTACATTTCTGAGCTGAAGGTCTGAGGAAGTAATTGCCACCCACTGGCACAGTCAGCACATTTTAACCCACATGCTTAATAGATGACTCCAGAAATAAAGGCTGACGTTTACCTGCATCTTGGCAGAAACAACTAAATCTGAATGGTACCTTGTATACCCAGGACCGTCCTAAAGGTGACATTAGAAGGCAAAAATCTCTGAACAGAAGTATATATTTCTCTTTGTCACCTTGTGTCAAAAGTCAATAGGAGGGCTTCCCTGGTGGCGCAGTGGTTGAGAGTCTGCCTGCCAATGCAGGGGACACGGGTTCGAGCCCTGGTCTGGGAAGATCCCACATGCCGCGGAGCAACTGGGCCCGTGAGCCACAACTACTGAGCCTGCGCGTCTGGAGCCTGTGCTCCGCAACAGGAGAGGCCGCGGAAGTGAGAGGCCCGGCACCGCAATGAAGAGTGGCCCCCGCTCGCCACAACTAGAGAAAGCCCTAGCACAGAAACGAAGACCCAACACAGCCAAAACTAAAATAAAAATAAATTAATTAATTAATTAAAAAAAAAAAAACCTAAATGGAAGAATTACGTGCACAGCAAATAATCTGAAGTTAAAAAAAAAAAAAAAAGTCAATAGGAAAAGAATTCAACAGAAATCCCCCATATAAGGAAACACATGGCTTATGAAATCACTGGGAAATGGGCAAAATGATTCTCTGTGGTTTATCTTTCTAATCATTCTGCTTAGGATTCCTCCTTTCCCCAAACCCTGTTTTCTAGAAAATAAAACCACTTTCTTTGTCTGAAAAGAATGCCACGCCTCTCCCGTTAGCCCTGTTGCATTATTAAATTCCAATGGGCTGTGGAAAGGCTCCCCTATACAGAGCTTCCAAAGTATGCCCAGAAGTAGACTTTACCAAAAGCCTGGACTTTTAATAATATCTACCTTTTAAAAAATCTATTTTTTAAAAAGAACTCTTTTATTGCTCCTTAAAGAAGTCTGTGCAATGGCTAAATCAAAGGTTATGATCACCTCATGGTCTTCAAAGGTTATGATCAAGCAATTCTTTGGTTATTTTCTCTTCATCCAACTAAAAAGGAGCAGATGGTAACTGCTTTTTAATTTCCTTCTCCCTTAGTTCAAAAATTAACAAACATTTACATGTTCAGTCAACTTTAATGTAAATCCTCTAACTGCAAGGACCTTTCTATTAATTCAGTAACTATCTAGGGTACCTCTGCTCTAAGCTATTATAAAGTGGATAGTGAATAAAAGTTGCTGACAGTTTGGTTCACTTGACTGGAAAAAAATGAAACCGCTCTCTTGTAAGCAGGTAAAAGGACTTTAAGTCATGATATTTTCTACAATACAAAGATCAGTCACCAGAAAAAATATATATCAGTAGTTGGCATGGAGACTGAATTCAGTTCATTACTATTCATTTTTAAAACTTTTTAGGAACTCATGAAGTCATTTAGAAAATTGGAAAAAGGAACTTGGGGACAAGGTAAAATATTTTTAAACGAGGTGTCACTTTTGGTTCCCTTTTAAAAAATTTAAAATCTAGGTCAGTAGACAGAAAAATTAAATTGGAAATAAAGCCAGAGGGCAAGCAATACTTTTTTAGGATATAATACTCTGTCACACTGTTCTGATAGCCCTACCTCATTTTGGGAAGAAAAAAACACTAGACACAGTTCCTTCAACAAGTAGCTCTTTTAGAAATCATATATATTGGAAGAGGAGGGGCAAACTTTACTAAGGAGTGTGTTCAGGGTATCAGAAGGAAAGGAAAGGTTGCTGTAATAGCCAGTGCACTCATTGGTTTTGAAACCATTTAAAGTCAAGGTATTTGGAGAACTGGAAAAGAAAATAACAACAAAGGTAGCCTTTGCTCCAAACAGAAGGAATATCTTCACATGAAAACATAAACAGTTCAAGGGACTTCCCTGGTGGTCCAGCAGTTAAGACTCCATGCTCCCAATGCAGGGGGCCCGGGTTCGATCCCTGGTCAGGGAACTAAGGTCCCACATGGCGCAACTGAAGATCTGGCGCAGCCAAAATAAATAAATAAATATTTTTTAAAAAAAAGAAAGAAAATATGAACAGTTCAAAACTTACTGACTCGCAGGACCCCCTCCCTATTCTTGACTCATGAGCTATGTCATTTCCCGTTCTGAAAGGTTATAGTTATCATAATTCATAATAGAAAAGTCTAACCTACCATTCAATTTTTAAATATCCCATTTTAATCATTCTAGATAATGTATCTTGTCTTCCTTTTTTACATTGGTATAGAGATATTTACCCTGGAAAATAGCTTTACCAAACTATAATAGAATGCCTAAAATAACAAATATATATTAAACTTCTCAGTTGCAAATCACTTTAATTCATATTATCTTATTTGGTTATCAAAATGGCATGAAAAAATAGAAAACCAGTATGACCATCCTCACTTATAGAAAAGGAAATTCTTGGTTAATGTCTTTAAATGATTCCTCCAAATTTCTAACCAAGCTCTCAAGTCGCCCACTCAGCTTGGGTACCCACAACGTTGAACAAGAATGAAATCCCCTAACTTCCTGTTCTTTCTTCCTCTTATGTAACCCTCATCCACTCTGCCTCTTCTCCAGCCCCAGAGGCTGTGTCGAGGTCCATTCCTTTCAAGGAGCCTTGATTTCTTTGCCATCTGGTTCTCTGGGGGCCCTGCTTCCTCTCTCTCCTCTAGTTCAACCTCAGCTCCATTGTTAGCACCTTCCTCTTATACCATGAAATTGAACAAGCGTCTCCTGGTCTTTACAAAGTGTAATCAACACTCCCTCTATTGTACCCACATCCCTATTTCTAGTCTCTGTTCCAAGTCAATTCTCCCTTCCTTATTCAAAGCTCCAAACAGGTAGTTTTTCACTCCCAGTCTCACCTTTTATCTACAATTCGATTTCAAACCCACCATTCTACTAACATTTTTCTAACTAATAAAAATTAATATGCTTTTTATTCCTTAATTCAATTAACACTTAAGTCCTTATCTTATTAGCTGCTTCTCAATCCTTTGGCATCTTCCCCTCTTTCTCCCACCCTCTCCCTTGTCCTTCTCCACCTCCTCGCCCTCTTCCATCATGCCGGAACACATAGCATCAGTAAAATCATATTCCCCAGTGCATCTTACACATTATAAGGAATATAAGAGAAATAAAAAATACTGGAATATTTATTCTGAAGAGAGTTAATTACACCTAAGATCATCATTACATTACTGAATCACACTAAGTTTTAAGCAGGCTTGAACTAAGTCATGTTTAATTGTTTTCTTCTGTTTTATTTTTTGCCACTGGCATTCAGTGAGCACTTGGAAACTAGGAGGAAAGCTCACGAGGAATGTCAGAGAAAATTTTAAAAGGAATTAAAAGCAATATTTCCTTTGCTTATCCAAATATCCAAGCCAAGTTAAATAATGTAAAGGTAAATCTGCCACATACACTCACTTACCAGTTTTCTTAAAATTCGCAATGTACTTTGTTCTTACCCTTCGTTTTATTTTTTTCTACCTAAAATATATCTTGGAGAGATTCTGTCAAGAACTGCGAAGGGGGGCTGAGATTTGATTTTCCTCTATTTGAAACTAACAAATTAGCCTGCCACTGTGTCATGGATTCTGGAAGAAGGCATGAGACTCTTGGGTCAGAGTCAAAGGACTTTATTACTCACATCAGTAGCAGTAATTGAAATCTCAATTTGAGTCAGTTATCTAAACCCCAGTTCCCACAGAACAACACAGGAGGAGCAGGGGATTCCTGCACATGTGGTGGGTTGCACTGTGGGAGAGAAACTTCCCAGATAGGGATCATCCTGACTCTTACACTGGGGAGTAAGCATGCCTGAACCTGCCACAGAAGGATACACTCTCTTATTACACTAGGCTATAAACAAACTTCCCTTTGTTCCAGAGGGAGACACCAGGTCTATCTACCAAGGCTCTCTGTACAAGCATCCATGAGAAGATATTCTTGAATGAAAGCAATCAGTACCTGTGCTGACAAAAAGTACAGTAACACAAGAGACCATGGAGAATTGTCTCCCAGCACCTATTCATATCAACATCCCAGCCCATAGAGATCTAATTAACTCTTTCTAACAGATGCATAATGTTCCACTGTACACACCACAACATGTAGCCATCCTTCATTGATTTGCACGTAACTAGTTTTGATCATTTACCACTACAAACAATGTTGTCATAAGGATTCTTCCTTAAACATGCATCTTTAAGCAGAAGTGTGAATAGATCTGTGGGATAAATTATTATAAGCAGAGTTTATGGATGAAAGGGTAGGCATATCATTAAAATTTTAATAGATGTAGACAGATTTGTTTCCAAAACCATACTAAATACACTCCCACCAACAATGTGTGAGGATACACTTGCCAACACACACCATAGAATATTATCAAGTAAACTGTGTCAATCTGAGCATCAGAAATTACATTGTATCATCTTTAATTTCTTTCATCAGTGTCTTATAGTTTTCTGCATACAGGTCTTTTGTCTCCTTAGGTAGGTTTATTCCTAGGTATTTTATTCTTTTTGTTGCAATCGTAAATGGGAGTGTTTCCTTAATTTCTCTTTCAGATTTTTCATCATTAGTGTATAGGAATGCAAGTGATTTCTGTGCATTCATTTTGTATCCTGCTACTTTACCAAATTCATTGATTAGCTCTAGTAGTTTTCTGGTACCATCTTTAGGATTCTCTATGTATAGTATCATGTCATCTGCAAACAGTGACAGCTTTACTTCTTTTCCGATTTGGATTCCTTAGCCATTATCAAAAAATCTACAAACAATAAATGCTGGAGAGGGTGTGGAGAAAAGGGAACCCTCTTGCACTGTTGGTGGGAATGTAAATTGATACAGCCACTACGGAGAACAGTATGGAGGTTCCTTAAAAAACCAAAAATAGAACTACCATACAACCCAGCAATCCCACTACTGGGCATATACCCTGAGAAAACCATAATTCAAAAAGAGTCATGTACCACAATGTTCACTGCAGCACTATTTACAATAGCCAGGACATGGAAGCAACCTAAGTGTCCATCGACAGATGAATGGATAAAGAAGATGTGGCAATATATACAATGGAATATTACTCAGCCATAAAAAGAAATGAAATTCAGTTATTCGTAGTGAGGTGGATGGACCTAGAGTCTGTCATACAGAGTGAAGTAAGTCAGAAAGAGAAAAATAAATACCGTATGCTAAAACACATATATATGGAATCTAAAAAAAAAAAAGTGGTTCTGAAGAACATAGGGGCAAGACAGGAATAAAGACACAGATGTAGAGAATGGACTTGAGGACATGGGGAGGGGGACGGGTAAGCTGGGACGAAGTGAGAGAGTGGCATGTACTTATATATACTACCAAATGTAAAGCAGATAGCTAGTGGGAAGCAGCCGCATAGCACAGGGAGATCAGCTCGGTGCTTTGTGACCACCTAGAGGGGTGAGGGGTGGGATAGGGAGGGTGGGAGGGAGACGTAAGAGGGAGGAGATATGGGGATAGATGTATATGTATAGCTGATTCATTGTGTTATACAGCAGAAACTAACACACTATTGTAAAGCAATTATACTCCAATAAAGATGTTAAAAAAAAATTACATTGGATATTTTTGTTGACATGTGTCAATTATGGATGAGATTCAACATATTTTCTTTGGTTTATAAATCATTTTTACTTTATAAACAAAATCATTTTTGTGTATTTTCTTAAAATTTTCTGCTTATATATTTTGTCTATTTTTCTATTGGTTGTTGGATATTTTCATCATTTTTAGGAGCATTAGGTTTTATGTTAAATAATTTAGTCTTTTTTCTGTCATTATAATGCAAATATTTTATGACATATATAGTTTCTCATACTTCTAAATCATATGATCAAATTCCCTCATGCTGTCTTCTTGAAAGTTTGATTTTAATGCATAAATTTGGAAATTTTTGGTGTAAGAAGTAAGGTAACAAAAGTGCAAATTTATTTTTCCATGTTGCTAGAGAGGTTTTCCAACACCATTAATGAATGGTTTATTCCTTTCCCATTGATTTAAAATGCCACCTTTATCAAATACTACATTCCTGCTAATAGATTCTGATAACCAGTATTTTGATTATTTTTAAAGTCTTGGTAGGCTGCAGTTTGGGTTTATTTTCTTTTTTGTAAGAGTTTCAAGAGAAATTTTTAAAATTTATAATCAATAGGGTCTTTTGTGTGTTTTATTTTATTTTTAAAATTATACAGAACTATTGACCCTACAATATTGAGAATATTTTTCTTTCAAATCCTTATACTATTTTTTTTCTTACTTCACTTGCTAGCACCTTCAGTAAAATACTGAAGTTGATTTTTGTTTGCTTGTTTATGTTTATCCTGGTTCTCCTACAGGATTCTTTTCTTATCTTGCAAGTCCAATAATTCTACCACACCATACTTTACTGCTGGCTGATCTGCATTTTTTTCTAGGACATGTTTTTCCCTTTCTACAAATTAATGTGCAAATATTTTAACAAAGTAATCCTGAATTATATATTTGAAAATCACTCTGTTGCCTGTTTTTTTCCTCTTCTATAGATACACCAATTATGGTTATGTTGGGTCATTTTTTTTTCTTCTTCTTCATAAACCATTTTCTCCCTAATCTTTGATATGACACTTATTTCTAATTTCATTGTTAATATTCTCAAGCCTGTGTTCCTTGTTCCTCAATGGCCTGGGGAGCATCTATTCTTCTTTTCTATACATTCATTTCTGTGATTTTTTTCTCTTATATTCCCCCGCTACCCCATATACTGTCAGATCATTTTTCCTTCTTAGAGGCAGCACAGTATAAAGCTCAAAGTCATGGACTCCGTCACTGTACTGCTGGTGTACAAATCCCCACTACATAGCTTTGTTGTGTGAACGTCAGCAGCTTATTTAATCTCTCTATATATCCCAGAATTCTTATCTGTAAAATGGGAACAATAGTGGTATTTGCATTATAGAGTTATTATAAGGATTAAATCAGATGACAATTGTAAAGTGTTTAAGATAGTGACTGTCACATAATAAACATTATGTAAATATTTATTAAATCCTTAACATTTTTTTCTCTGTTTTCCTATAATTTTCTTCTTGAGTACTTGCATCTTCTCTTTGAGCTCATTGCCTGGAAGCAATATATCCATTAAAAAGAATCCTTTCTTTTTAATCTCATAACACGAAAAGTTGTTCATAATTTTTATCAGCTTCACAGCTCAATCTTTCAGATGTTGATTTATTATCTGAGTTTTGTTTATTATTTATGATTTATGGTCTGTATTTCTTATATTACTTTTTTACAGGTCTCATACTAATTTCTTAATTATTATTCATCACTGAATGAGAGGGATTTTTCCTGGAACAATTATTTTTGAAAGGATAATGTGGAAAGGAATCAGATAAGTGAACTCCTCTATGAATATTGCTTTGCACATACGTGCAAACATTTTATTGTTTATTTCTAAAGGTAAATTTGATGAATTAAATGTTATATGAATATATAAGTTTAATAGATATGCCCATAGTGTTTTCCAAAATGTCTGTAAATGATTTTCATTTCCACCAACAGTTGTGAGTGCCTCTTCTTGACTTGCATTGTTTATGCTTTCTCTTCTGCTTGAAATGCTCTCCGACCCTCAACTGGAAGAGAAATCATTTCCAGGCTCCCATTATACCATGTACATATCTATTACTTCACTAACCCATAATTATCTCTTTACATGGCTTTCTGCCCCCCACTAAACAGTTACCTTCTTTAGGACCATGATTGTGTCATCTTAATTTTATATCTTTGGTTCCTATCCGATTTTCTGGCACATAGTAATTGCCAAGTCTGACAAATATACAGATGATGAAGGCAGCATAAAATTACTGTCCAGGGGCACACTACTGGTAAATAATAAAAGTAGCATATGAATCCAGTTTTTTCTTCCTGCAAATCATACTTTTTCATATATTCATAATAAGTTTCCTCATTTATATGACTATAAATTAAAGGACTCAAGCCTAGGTCAAAAACCTGTTTTATATACTTGAAATTATAATTATCCTTCAGGTGACTTGCAAATGACTCATTCATTCTAATACTGGCAAAATTATGGTGTGTGGCTTGCTTAGACATTAATAATAAGCTTTAATTCATATGAGATTTTTAAAGCTTGGTTCAAATGTAGTTTCTATCTATATAAGCAAAGTTTGACATAGGATTAATAAACCCTCATAAAAGTATTGCATAATTCTTTTTTTGATTAAGCTGCAACTAACCAACTATAGATAATTATGACTAAACCTCAACTTCTTCTAATGCAAACACTCTTATAGAATCTTCAAATAAGATATAGATGACATTTAGAGTCCATTCTAAGGTAAAATGCCTGGGAGTCGATTATAGAAATTTAATAGGTTGTGATCCATATAAAAACTTTAATTGTCTAGGTCGGAGAGGACAGGAACATTTCTGTTTTATATGAAAAATGTGTATGTTTTTAAATTAATAATTTTATTTAATTAGGATTCTTGAACCTAGGCAATTCAGTGAGATTATCATAGTGCTGTTATGCTGAATGAAATAAGTTGCCCAGTTGTCAAAATTTATACTTTCATTTCAACTTAACTTTTGCCAAAGCCACACCATGGGCAACGGCATCCTCAAACTGCCAAATATTTTCAGTCCTAATGGCTGAACTCAAAGCCATTCTTTGAAATGTTCTATATCTCTAAAGACTAAGTTGTACATGAAATTATTTTAATCTAATATATTTTGATCACTTAAGATATGTATTCTATTTTAAATATTGCCTAAATTTCTTGGCCAAAATTTGTTTTAGTTCTTGGTGTTCTTCTCAAAAAAAAAAGATAAGGAGGGGCTCTCAAGGAGGGCCTGGAGAGCCAGTCTCTGACTACCAAGATGTGCTTTCTGGCAGTCAGAGCTGATATAATTCTTTCATAGTCAGGGCTGTAATAGTCAACTTGATTAAAGTATTATGAATTTCACATATCTCAGGAGACTGATCATGGAATGCCACAGGAGGTATCACTTTAACCCTGTCATCTCTATATGCTCACCGTTCTAGTAAAATGTATGATCATAATCAGGGAAAGGAACATTGGATGCCAGAATAGGTTTAGGAAATAATTTATTGAAAATGTAGATCATGTTCTTCATACGAAAAAAAAAGCTTCTACTTCAATATGGAGATAAGCAAAGAAATGCTATATATTGAAAGTTTATTAAATGCCATTCGTTCCTTGAATATGCACAAATATCATTTGCCCTCAATGTTTTCCAGGGAACAATTATTAACATGTGATTAAAATAAGATAATTTGACCAGAAATCATCCTCTGTGATTAAGGCAATATTTGCTATTGAGATGACCATGGGAAAATAATAGAGGGCTTGCATCAATTTACTCAGAAACTTTCATAAGATAAGGTAAAAACAAGGGTAGAAAGGAGGAAATTAACTCTCACTGAGTACTTATTATATGTCAGGCTCTATGCTAGGTACTTCATGTTCATTAGCATTAGGTTATTTACCAAAACCTTGTGAGTTTAGAATGAGGAAGCCCACATGTAGGCCCATGGAGACCGACTGGCTTGTCTCAAATCATAAAATGTGATTCAAACCCAGTATCCCTGAACTTGTCATTTCTACCACACTTCTCAGCTTCAACACTCTCTCTCAATTTTTCCTCTTTCCAACATAACTTTCAGGTACACACATGACTCCATGGTTTGTTATTTTAGAACAATGTCTTAAGAAAATGTGTTCTATAATCTTACCTAGATTGATTATGCTAGAGAAATTGGATGTTGTTTTATGTATTTTCTCTTCTGGAAACTAAATGCTTCTAGAAGTTAAAAAAAAAAATGCAACATTGTTCTAATAGTAAGCCTGACTTGGGGGAGAGAAAAGCAATTAATATTGCTCTTAGAGAAAATAATTATAGTCTTGTCTTCTGATTACTTGTCATGCAGAGTCCTTTTTTTTTTTTTTTTTTTAAATTTACTTACTTATTTATTTATTTTTGGCTGTGTTGGGTCTTCGTTTCTGTGCGAGGGCTCTCTCCAGTTGTAGCGAGCGGGGGCCACTCTTCATCGCGGCGCGCGGGCCTCTCACTATCGCGGCCTCTCTTGTTGGGAGCACAGGCTCCAGACGCGCAGGCTCAGCAGTTGTGGCCCACGGGCCCAGTTGCTCCGCGGCACGTGGGATCCTCCCAGACCAGGGCTCGAACCCGTGTCCGCCGCACTGGCAGGCAGACTCTCAACCACTGCACCACCAGGGAAGCCCAGTCCTTTTAAATATAAGACCACCAGCCTTCTCCAGGTACCCATATTTAAGAACAAGAGAATAAAATAAACTGAGGACCAAATGCAGAATTTATGTCAAGAAGCTAAACTATAGAACTAACCGTGAGAAATATGCTTTAGAAACTTCTCAACAAAAATTAAGCCTATTGTCAATGTTTGATGTACACTTCCTCAGGGTCACATGAAAAATATTCAGCTGGAACTTTTAATAGAATGATTATGAAGAAAGGCTTCAAATTGGGAAATCTTGCAAGGAAAATGTTTTTGTAACTCTCTCCACCAACATTTTGAGGAACCAAGTTGTCTTCAAAGAGCTTAAGGACAGTCGGGGACATGTTCTGTTGTTGTTGTTTGTGAAGATTATGACAATCGGTGTCAACTTGTTTCCACTTCTGGACAGATCTCAGATGCTCAGGAGACCTCTCCACTTACCCTTAAGGAATGAGGCTGGAACTAAAGCTTAGATAAAGTTTCCACAGAAACACAGCATAGATTCCGGCAAGTCAAAGGAAGTTTAGAGAAATTTCTCCAGTTATGATTTTCATAGGGGTTCAAAGATATTTTGAATGAGGCTAAAAGTTCCAACTAAGCTAGTCTGCCCAGTGTGTCTTTTGAAATTTGACCACTAAACTTTTCAATGATAAAATTAATAGAATTAAACTACTAGTCAATTTTCAGATTTATTCTTGCCATTCTAGAAGTTTGCTCTATGACGATGGTATTCAGTGTTGGCCTAAACTCAGCTGAATGTTGATATTAACACCTACTCATTGGGAACATGGTACCTCAATTATGTATTATTAATACTGCTTAAACAGGGTTTTTAAATTTTTCTATTCCAAATAATCCTAGGTTAGTTTAATTATATGCCTTTAAATAACCATGCAATAACAGTTGGACCTAATGTTAGGAGTTAGGACCTAATGCTTCTAGGCTTCTACTGATAACCATAATCATCTTTATGACAGTGAAAGGCTATTATTTAGATTCATTAGTTTGATCAATCTTTTTACTTTATTACAACAGTGTTACGGAAAACAACACATTTTTCAAGGTAACAGTTTAAAATTATTTTGCACTTGTATATTCTCACTTTATAATTTCATATTCAGAGAAGAATTTCATATGTTAAATAGTTTTCCTTTCCTCTTCCTAATCTTAAGTGCCAGGAAGTGAAGAGGACTTTATCAGGAGATACACTGTTTAGAAAATCTGCAATAAGGGTGCTGTTTATAATCTATGGAGCTTACATTTTAATAGGAAGACAGATTAATATGCAATTAGCATCTAAATATACTGATACTGAATTCCAAAAATACACATTAATATATATTTGGAATCTGCTAAAATATATTTAAGCATCTATTAAGCAGAACAATTGTGAACTTGATGATTTTTAATTTGCAATGAATAAACATACCACTTGTCAGATAATGTACTGAGTATTGATCCTCTGTATGCTCTTAAAATAGAAATTAGCATCTTAGAAAAGTAGAGAATTACTGCAAATGATTTTTTAGTGCTTATTTACTTTTTCATTTTTTAACATGCACTTAACGGTACCTGAATCATTTTTTTTTTTAATTAACATGTCTTCAAATAAACAGCTGCCTTCTAGGGAATAATTTGGAAAGATTAGTTCTTTAAATAGGGTGCATGCCTTATTTTAAGATGTACACATTTGTCTTGAATTTTTGAGAGCAAATTAAAAAGTATGAAACCTTCAAGAGAAGTCCAAATCACCAATAAAGTGCCTAAATTACTTAATAGATAAGGTAGATTCTCAATAAAACCATGAAGCAAATGGGCATGGCATTTTTTCCAGCACCCATCACCCTTCCAATTTTGTGAAAACCTTCCCAATGGGCTTGACTTCACAACTATTGTTAACGGCTAATTTTTAATCCCTTCAGAGTACTGCTTTAAAACAGCACAATATCTAACCCAAAGAAAACAGGAGGACCTTAATTAATACTTAACAACTGAATAAGTGAATAAATATTAATGATTACAAAAAGCTTAAAGAGAAACTTGAAGCTACAAGAAGGAATTTCAGTCCAGTGGTGGTGGAACTATCAGAGCCCTGTAATCTTACCTTGTAAGCAACTCTCTGTGTTTCCTATTTAGCGACTTTTTTGGTCACATTTTAATTACATGAAGTAATACTTCTGATTTGAACCAACTAGTATAAGATTTTTGAAAATCAACAATCAAAGATCAATTTATAGTTTAAATACTTCAGTTGAATTTCATGAACTCAGCCATCCTTTAAAGTTTATCTCATATACCTCCAAAGGTTTTTTAAGTCAAGATTGTCCTGTAATATATCTTCCTAGAATGAATTGGAACAATTGTAACAGTTCCAATAGTAAAAAAAAAAAGTCCAGGATACTTTCAAACATGTAAACATGTAACTTACATGTAAGTTTACTTTCCTTAGTCATTTTTTGACATTAGCACTATCAGTCATTCTACTCTGCACAATACCATATTCTATTTTTTAATAATAAAGTCTAGACATCAACATATTTCAGTTCAATGAAGGAAGAAACTTTCTAATAGCCAAAACTGTCTAAAATGCATTGGGGGGCTTCCCTGGTGGCGCAGTGGTTGAGAATCTGCCTGCCAATGCAGGGGATACGGGTTCGAGCCCTGGTCTGGGAAGACCCCACATGCCGCGGAGCGACTAGCCCGCCCGTGAGCCACAGTTGCTGAGCCTGTGCATCTGGAGCCTGTGCTCCACAACAAGAGAGGCCGTGATAGTGAGAGGCCCGCGCACCGTGATGAAGAGTGGCCCCCGCTTGCCGCAACTAGAGAAAGCCCTCGCACAGAAACGAAGACCCAACACAGCCATAAATAAATAAATAAATAAATAAATAAATAAATAAATAAATTTAAAAAAAATAAATAAAATGCATTGGGCACCCTTGTGATGCAAGGCTTCCTCTTTGCTAGAAGTGTTCCAAAAAATTTAGACAACCCCCTTAAACAGAAACTGCACAAAACTCTAGTTATAGGTAGGTAGTTCATTCATTCAGTCTTTAACTCAACAAACATTCAAGCGAGAGCCAACTCTGGGCCACGGGCCGTGTTAGGTTCTCTGCAGGGAGCAGTGAACCTGCACATCTGTGATTCCTGACTTCATACACCTTAGACTCTGGTATAGGAGTCAGTTCTTAATCAAGTAGTCACACAAACACATGTAAAATTACATCAGTGATGATAGCTATCGAAATAAATAAATCGAAATAAATGATAATAGCCTAATGACCCTCCAAATCCTTCCCAAACATGAGATGGATTCATTCTTCTTGACATTCCCGATTTTAAGTATCAAGCTCTAGTGTCATGTTTTAACTTTTTGATTTAAGAATAATGGCAAGAAGAATGAATGAGGCAAGGTTGAGTTCTACAATCTATCTTTCACCAATAAAAGCACTGAATTATTTCCTCTATAAAGTAAATCACAATTGGGGCAATGTGAGCAGATTATATATACTCTGAGGTATCAATGGTATTCATTGTTTTTGTTTTATGTAGACAGGCTATACTTTTAATTAGGAGAATTTCCAGCAAGGCAGCAATAGTTCCCTGCTGATCACTTCTGCAGAATACTTTAACTTGTAGCATAGAGGAGAGGTGGTGAAAAAAAAGAAAATAGTTTTTCTTTTCCCTTAATCTCATTAAGGAGACAAAGATTAATCACACTTAACTGCAGTAGAAATGGTTCTGTCACCTTCTCTTTCTTGCCCACGTTAGACCAGGGAGTGACAACTCAGCTGACCATAATCCGTAATTCTCAGCCATCACGTTTCACCTCTACCACAACAGACCTGGTCTGAGGAGTAAAGCTTTGGGGGAAGTCATCACGGTTCATGCAGCGATAGCTCATGGCAGCGTGGAGTGGTTGTCCCTCCCACAAGCTGGTCCTGAATCACTGGAAGTGATGCACACTGCTTCTGGAACAGAACTGAAGATCACTAGGATGGACCCACACAGGAGCACAGGGTTTTATTTTCTTTTTACAGCCACAGACACGCTACAAACTGTCTGATGCGCTTCCATATTTCAAGTTCAAAGTGTTGTCAAGAGAATAAAAAGAAGCCACCCTGAATTTGAGCTATACACACTCCCCTAGCGAATAAGCAATGTGTTCAGTTTTTGACATTTCAGAAGTCACAAGTTTATGGGTTTCTGACATGAAAAACAAGCAGTCTTAGATGAGCATGAATCCAGAGCAGAAGCCTCCCTGTCAATAAAGGCACACGGAATTTTTGTCAATATATGCTCTCTAGATAGTAAAATCTCATTAATTTGACATTCAGTTAGCAAAAACAGTTTCAGTTTCCAATATGGTGGGTGGTAAGCTACACGCTCCAGGACATATTCTAAGCCAACTCCGCTGGCCAGAAAAGCAGAGCATTGGGTTCTCACAGAGAGGCCTGAGGGGGTTTGCCAAGGAAAGGAAGTCGTGGAAGACTGCAAGGTTACTGCTTGCCACCCAGCCCTGGCCTTCTCTTCTTGTAAATAGGTAATGTAGGGTCACTCACAGATTGCTGAAACAATTCCAGCAATAAAATCTATTTCTTAAGAAATCTTGGATCTAGGACCATATTTATTTCAACTAGGATGGGCAATCACTTTTGGTTGACGGAACACATATGCTGCAGGAAAGGTAGCTAAAGAGTGAATTTTCATAAAGCAGCATTATTTCCATTTAGTTTACATTTTGAATTTATATACAAGGAAAAAGAAAAAATCCCTGCATGACTGGAGGTGAAATCTTTGGATGAGCAGCGAATGTGTATTGTGTCCACCAGCACTATTTTGCCTGCAGCTGCATCACCAAACACTCTCTTTTCCTTTGAAGACATTACTTCATTTTCCTAACTCTAAGATTTCATGCCGTTGCCACTCTTTGCTCCTGTTCTTTGCCACTTTTCTGCCTGGATCAAAAAAAATGTCTTCCCGTGCCTGGGTTTAAAGCTCCTCAAATCTGACTTTTCGTGATTTTCGTTAAATGTAAATATCATGAGTGCAAGGAGCCCTCACTGGTTCTGGCACCTAGAACCCTGTACGTGGGACACCATAGATATTGGGACATAGTAGATGCTTAATAAATTCTGCTGACTGGATGAACCTCCCTCAGTGTCCCACTTAGGAGCCTCCCCATGTTTTTCTTAGAGTACTTTTAAAAGCTGCTCTAATGGGCTCTGTGCTCCTAAATCTTTCTGTCTCCCACGAAGCAGTTGTCCATATTATTCTTCCTAAATCATGCTTCTGGGGAAGCTTTATCTATCTCTTTTCACTTTTGAGAGCACTTTACTGGCATCTCACATCTGATCTCAAATTCCTCCATGATATGCCATTGGAGGCATAGAAATCATAACCTCCAGGGCTGGGCCAATGGAGGTAAATTGGATAGAGTGGTGGGAGTGTCATCTTTAAACATTTTTAAAGTTTTAAAAAGTTTTCTGGGGGCTTCCCTGGTGGCACAGTGGATAAGAATCCGCTGGCCCATGCAGGGGCCACGGGTTCGAGCCCCGGTCTGGGAAGATCCCACATGCCGCGGAGCAACTGGGCCCGCTTAGTAGTACACAACTACTGAGCCTGCACTCTAGAGCCCGCGAGCCACAACTACTGAGCCTGCGTGCCACAACTACTACTGAAGCCCGCGTGCCTAGAGCCCGTGCTCTGCAACGAGAGAAGCCACCGCAATGAGAAGCCCGCGCACTGCAACACAGAGTAGCCCCCGCTCGCCGCAACTAGAGAAAGCCCGTGCACAGCAATGAAGACCCAACGCAGCCAAAAATAAAATAAATTTAAAAATAAATTGATTAATTAATTTAAAAAAAAGTTTTCTGTATGAAAAATAACTAGCCTAGAGGGACAGACATAATGAACACAACGTTTTGATTACGATTTTACTTGCGCTCATTGTGGAGGGACAATATGTCAGGAAAAGGGATAGGGAAGCTCTTCAGCATCCCTAGGAGGACAAAGGCCTTCTTGATGCCAGCGTGGGTGATGGGGCAATCTCCTTCGTCCAGGTCTACTGCTGTGGCTCCATCCGGCTTTACTGCACCCTCTGCCCCACCCACTGCTCCTCTGACATCATCTCCTTCCCCTCCCCCCTCACTCCTTCCACAGGAGCTGCACTGTCCCCAGCTAGTCCTTGAACAGAAAGGAAGGTCCTTTGCATCTGCAAGCTCTTCCTGGCCACCCGATTTAAAACCACAGTTCTCCTCAGCCCAACAATCCCTACTCCCCTTCTTCATCTAATTTTCTGTAGTATTTATCACCATCTAACATACTTTATTTTTTGCTTCTTTTCTAGCTTACGGTCTGTTTCCCATATTACAATGAAAGCTAAAAGTGAGCAGAGAATTTTATCAGTTTTTATTTGCTGCTTTGACTCCCACTTCTAACACAGTGTCTGAAAATGAGTAAGTGAAAGAATGAATGAACTAATGAATACGGGATAACTTTCCAATATTACCCCAAGCTATATGCCAGCAAACACGGCTCCCACATTAGCAAAGTTCTGTTCTCTTGAGTCCGCCCAAAGTTTGTAAATATCTTTCCCTTCCAGTACTTTTTATCATCCCTTCGTTTGGTAACCCCTTCTTCTTTCATTTCTGCCAAAATCCTACCTCTCAAGTGGCATTTTTATTTAAGACAGGAGTCGGATACAAAATGATTGTTGTACCAGAGCAGACGGATGGCAGTGAGTCTGCCACTTCATCATCCTTCACCCTCCTGTCTGTTCCTCATTTCCTCCTCCTTCTCAAGCCCTAGGCACCAACCTGTTTGACTGGAAGCCTATCTTGGCCTCTGACATCCTGTATTCCCTTCCTTAGCCCCATGGATTTGTGATGTACCAGCGATCCTCTGGTTTCACTCTTCTTGCTTTGGAATCTCAGCAAATCACTTGCATTTTCGGCTTAAACTCGCTCTCCTCTCCTGCCATTTGCTAAATCCCTCGGTTCCAGTGAGTCAGCCTTGCCAGCAACCTGCCGGCAATCCCGTGGAGTCAGCAGGACACCCTGAACAGAACGATGATTTATCCTTTAGGAACATGATTACACGCCATCTCTTCCATGGAGCTTTGACAGCGGTGGAGGGTGGAAGTTGATTCATGACTTGGCATGTTTCCTGGCCAAAAGATTACTTCTTTAGCTTTTAATCCCCTAAGGATACTGGATTTCCTCTACCACTTGCCACTACTGCACTCATTTCAGGGGCTTGGGCTGAAACCTTCTACCTGCAGATTACACAAAATAAATGCTGCCCTCTAAAAAAAAGCACCGCTAATGGTCTGTTAAAAAAAGAGGAGACTACTGAAAAATCATTTCCTCTGGAATTTTGGTCATACTAAACCCACTGATTCTAATACGTTATTATTTTCTTTCACGTCAGAAAGGTTTAATGAAGCCCCAAAACATTTATATTTTTCACCAGGTCTTAGAGTCTTTCACATTATTTTTTAGGAGACAATAGGAGAGTGCAGAAAGAAATGAGTGCAACTTCTTTGTGATCTGCAGCAAATCCTTCTCTTACTAGTTTTGGTGTTACCACTAGTAGAAGGAGCCTAATATTTCAACCCTTACCTCAAAAAGCACATGTACATATGCATGGATGATAAACTGCCCCATAGTCTGAAACTACTGTGTACACACATGGCATTATTATTAACAACATGTCAGATGTTACTATTAATGAGGAAATGCATGACGTAGCACAGGAGACATTGATGGCACTTTCTTCCCGTTTGCTAAATGGACGACACGCCATCAGCATCAGTATGACCGTCACATGATCAAATCACCATCAACAGATGATTTATAGCAGGAACTCTACTGGATGCTTTACATGGCTCAACCCATTAATCCTAAAAATAACCATATTAAGTAGGTGCTACTATTTACTCTTTGCGTTCAGAAAGGAAAAACTCACTCACTTACTCAGATTATCATTATTAGGAATTAAACTTTTGTTTGTCTGACTCCAAAGCTTATATTTATTTGCTTTATTCAATAAGAAGCAAGAAAGACAGAAAGAAAAAAGACACGATAAGAAAAGAAAAGAGGCTACCATATTGGTCAGTGCAAATAAAGAACGTTTCCATCAAGCTTACTGCTCTATCAGACAGCTCTGGGTTAGACGATGGTCCCCTTAGCACAGTCCCCTGTATCAGACACAGGTATCAAGACACTTTGTGGAGGCCTTGGTAGCATCTATCACATTACCTTCAAAAGCTTTATTCCCAAAATATTTCCAAGCTTGTCTTGAAATTCCATTATGAATTTGAACATATTTATTTTTAGTGCATGCCACTAACTTTATTTTCTAAGTTTAGTACCTGCTAGGAAAAGCAGTATTTTAGTGTGTGTGTGTGTGTGTGTGTGTGCGCGTGTGTGTATGTTTACAATCATCAGTTTCAAACAGCAAGAACGGCCTTCAATTTGTACGTCTAAGTATCAATAAAATGGTTAAGAGCACGAAGCAGGTCCTAACTGCGATTAACAAGCTGAGTAAACTTGGAGAAGTGATTTGAGCAGTTTCCTCATCTGTAAAAGGAGATTGTTAAACAAAACAAGACAATCTTTATAAAGTATGAAAGTAGTGACCAACACAGAATGGGCACATGATTAATGGATATTGTGGTTACAATAATAGTAACATAAATGCTATGAGTATTTGACTTGGACTTTGTAAGGGGGAATAATATTTTCTGAAGGCCAAGGTTATTCAGAACTAGAGTTTCCCTAAAGTTAGACAAACTGAAAAGATGTACTCACAATAATGGTACTAATCAATAAACTCTTCTTCTCTCCCTGAATCAGCTTCAAAGTTTCACTAAAATGAAGTAATTAATGCAAATCAATAATTAAGGAGAGGTTCTGAATTACAAGAGAGGTAGCACTAATAGGATTAAAAAAAGTCTGCCCTGTTCCGCTGGAGGTGGCACCAGTTGATACAATTTTAAAGGTGATTCATACTGTTTAGACAGATGACAAAAGTACCTGAGGAAGACAGAGACAAATTTGATGTATCTAGCAAAACAATTTGGAGTTGAACTTTTAGAGTAATATACTTTTCAGTGATAATTTTTAATCAAACAATCTTATGCTAAAAAATTGCTTCAAGACAAGAGGCATAGGACTTCCCTGGTGGCGCAGTGGTTAAGAATCCGCCTGCCAATGCAGGAGACATGGGTTCGATCCCTGGTCCAGGAAGATCCCACATGCCGCAGAGCAACTAAGCCTGTGTGCCACAACTACTGAGCCTGCACTCTAGAGCCGGCGAGCCACAACTACTGAGCCCACGTGCCACAACTACTGAAGCCCGCACGCCTAGAGCCTGTGCTCTGCAACAAGAGAAGCCACCACAATGAGAAGCCTGCGCACCACAACGAAGAGAAGCCCCCGCTCACCACAACTAGAAAAAGCCTGCGCACAGCAATGAAGACCCAACGCAGTCAAAAATAAAATAAATAAATAAATTTATATTAAAAAAAAAAGACAAGAGGCGTAATTTTACAGTCCCTTATACACTAAAAAGGAATTTACAGGCTTTTGTCTAAAGAAGAGGAGGGGACTCTGGTTTTGCTGACCAGAAGCTCCAGTTTAATTCTGGTTCCTTTCTTAACATTTTCATTCAATGCCACACTAAGTCTGTCCGAAACAGCAACCCTGGAGCTATTTTCCCAAGTGTCCAGAAGATGGGGGAGGGGAAATGTTGATGGTGCTTCAAGTCAGACTCAGCCAGCTCACCTCAAGGCCTCACACCACGACCAGGCATGGGAGAAGGAAGGGGCTATTCAGGTGGGATGGAACCCAGTAGGAGGGCAGTGCTGTGGGGACTTGGTGGACCGCAGACCCATCGTGGGACAGACACGCTGGTGTGCTTTCAGCAAGGCCAGCGCAGGTGGTTAAGTAGCGACCTAGACCAGCTCTCTCTCCAGTCACTTTAGTACCATGCAAGCCCCTTGCAATTCACTTACAATCCCAGGGAAAGAAAGAATCCTAAATTGGCCAAGACCAACACTCTACCACACTGGTCGAATTACAGAAGTTGGAGTGTGCACCTCATAATCAAAATTAAGTTAGATGATAAGAAAATACCTTGCATTTCTGGAACATTTGGACCTGGAGCCTAAGATCCTCATCTGATACACATGTCAGGATGCATGATTACGACATCATTTGGGGATGTGAGTTTATAAGACAGCGATTCTTGAACTCGGCTCCATACTGTACTCACCTGGGAGCTTAAAAAAATGGATGCCTCTGTGACTCTATTTCTGCTTGGCCAATAACGGGGTGGGGCACGAAATGGGAGATTGGGATTGACATACATACACTACTATGTATAAAATAGATAACGAACGAGAACCCACTATACAGCACAGGGAACTCTACTCAGTGATCTGCGGTGACCTAAATGGGAAGGAAATCTAAAAAAGAGTGGAGATGTGTAACGTATAACTGATTCACTTTGCTGTACAGCAGAAACTAACACAACATTGTAAAGCAACTAAACTTCAATAGAAATTAATTTTTAAAAGATGGATGCCTGGTTCCAACTGCAGACATCATGATCAGCTGGTCTGTGATGAGGCCTGAGTATTAGGAACTAAAAAGCACTCCCAGTTGACTGCCATGTGCAGTCAAGATTGAGCCCCAATATTCTAAGATAAATGTTTATATTTTATTTTTTTGTTAAAGACATCCCAAATCCTGGGAAAAGAATGATACACATCAGAGCTTGAGCAAGGAAGCCCTCTAGATACCATCAGTGGCTTTAAGATGAGGGACTTACGTAGGTTTTAAGAGCCAAGCATTGTAAGTTCTCTCCCTGATTATTGTCTCCCTGTGCTGGGAATTCAGGGTTTTTTTTCTTTGTTCTTTTGCTGAAATGTAAATATCAAGTACTGCTTGGGGCAGAAAGAGCCAAATCAAAATCAAGGTTGGCATATCCTCAAGTAGTTCCTTTTTTTCTCATACCCGGAATGAGTAAAGAGAAAAGCCACATTTCTCCCTAGTGACCAGTGAGGCTTAATGTCACCTCGGCTGCAGGAATACTGGCCATAGAAACCTTTGTAAATGAATGTCAGGAGAAGCTTTAGAGCCAAAGCTCATTTCATGCCAATTTGATTTCCTCAAGTCCAGATAGGAACAAACTTTCTAAATGGTAAATATATACAATTGGTGCAGTATCTAAACATACAGAATTTCAGAACTGAAGTAATTATTCAGGAAACCCAGGAACCAAGCATGTTATGTAAAATTGTTTGGACATGTTAATTAAAATATTTCAAGATATATTTATTCCTAAATAATAGAAATTTAGAAATGGTATGACAATTAGCAGACTTTCCTGAGCGAAATCTAACCAAGAAAATTTTCCTTCATTGTTAATTCAAAGACTTCCATAAGGAATGTAAAACATAATATAATTAGCTTGTGGGCTATGGTGATATACAGTCGCTATCAAATTTTTTTATCTTCTCTTTTGCTGTTGCCTGTTTTGAGCTAGACACAAGTGAGGGTTTAAAAGCAGTTAACTACCACTTGCAACATTGTGAGTTTCCTTGAGCAAAAGTGGCACCAAAACAAATCCAGTGAATCATGGGGGTGAGTTGCTCTAGATTTGTTTCTATGTGGCTGTAAATATAACAAACTCCACCTGAACTTCCAAAATAAATTTTACACTCTGATAATTTCACAAGCACCCTTCATTCAGACATGGTAATCTAAGCCTAAGGATTGCCGTGTTTTTTAATCACCAGTGTCTTACGCAGAGACAGGAATGGTTGGAATACAGGAGGTTTCAGAGAAAGCCTGCATTGAGAAATATCATTTCAAAAACACAGATTAACCCCCGCTGGGGTTATCCCTTCAGGACAGACAGCAACTTCTGGGGTTCTCCATGCTGGCCAGGTGGTTCAGGCAGGGGTTCTCCCCACTGGTCACACGGCCCCATCGGGGGTGCTCCCCACTGGGCTGACAGCTCTGCCACGGGTTCTCCCTCCCGGCCAGACAGTCCCACTGAGGGTTCTCCCTGCAGGCCAGGTAGTACAAGAGACCCACTTCAGACCGAGGGACACATACAGACTGAAAGTGAGGGGATTGAAAAAGATATTCCATGCAAATGGAAATCAAAAGAAAGATGGAGTAGCCATTCTCATATCAGACAAAATAGACTTTAAAATAAAGACAATTACAAGAGACAAAGAAGGACACTACATAATGATCAAGGGATCAATCCAAGAAGAAGCTATAACAATCGTAAATATTTATGCACCCAATAGGAGCACCTCAATACCTAAGGCAAATGCTAACAGCCATAAAAGGGGAAATCAACAGTAACACAATCATAGTAGGGGACTTTAACACCCCACTTTCACCAATGGACAGACCATCCAAAATGAAAATAAATAAGGAAACACAAGCTTTAAGTGATACATTAAACAAGATGGACTTCATTGATATTTATAGGACATTCCATCCAAAAACAACAGAATACACTTTCTTCTGAAGTGCACATGGAACATTCTCCAGGATAGATCATATCTTGGGTCACAAATCAAGCCTTGCTAAATCTAAGAAAATTGAAATCATAACAAGTATCTTTTCCAACCACAACACTATGAGACTAGATATCAATTACAGGAAGAAACCTGTAAAAAATACAAACACATGGAGGCTAAACAATACACTACTAAATAACCAAGAGATCACTGAAGAAATCAAAGAGGAAATCAAAAAATACCTAGAAACAAATGATAATGAAAACATGATGACCTAAAACCTATGGGATGCAGCAAAAGCAGTTCTAAGAGGGAAGTTTATAGCAGTACAATCCTACCTCAAGAAACAAGAAACACCTCAAATAAACAACCTAAGCTCTAAACCTATTAGAGAAAGAAGAACAAAGAAACACCTAAGTTAGCAGAAGGAAAGAAATCATAAAGATCAGATCAGAAATAAATGAAAAAGAAATGAAGGAAACAATAGCTAAGATCAATAAAACTAAAAGCTGTTTCTTTGAAAAGATAAACAAAATTGATAAACCATTAGCCAGACTCATCAAGAAAAAAAGGGAGAAGACTCAAATCAACAGAATTAGAAATGATAAAGGAGAAGTAACAACTGACACTGCAGAAATACAAAGGACGATGAGAGATTACTACAAGCAACTATATGCCAATAAAATAGACAACCTGGAAGAAATGGACAAATTCTTAGAAAAGCACAACCTTCAGAGACTGAACCAGGAAGAAAGAGAAAATATAAACACACCAATCACAAGCACTGAAATTGAAACTGTGATTAAAAATCTTCCAACAGGGCTTCCCTGGTGGCGCAGTGGTTGAGAGTCTGCCTGCCAGTGCAGGGGACACGGGTTCGAGCCCTGGTCTGGGAGGATCCCACATGCCGCGGAGCAACTGGGCCCGTGAGCCACAATTACTGAGCCTGCGCATCTGGAGCCTGTGCTCCACAACAAGAGAGGCCGCGATAACGAGAGGCCCGCGCATCGCGATGAAGAGTGGACCCAACTTGCCGCAACTAGAGAAAGCCCTCATACAGACACGAAGACCCAACACAGCCATAAATAAATTTAAAAAAAAAAAAATCTTCCAACAAACAAAAGCCCAGGACCAGATGGTTTCACAGGCCAATTATTTTAAATATTTAGAGAAGAGCTAACACCTATCCTTCTCAAACTCTTCCAAAATATAGCAGAGGGAGGAACACTCCCAAACTCATTCTACAAGGCCACCATCACCCTGATACCAAAACCAGACAAAGACGTAACAAAGAAAGAAAACTACAGGCCAATATCACTGATGAACATAGATGCAAAAATTCTCAACAAAATACTAGCAAAGAGAATCCAACAGCACATTAAAAGGATCATGCACCATGATCAAGTGGGGTTTATCCCAGGAATGCAAGGATTCTTCAATATACGCAAATCGATCAATGTGATACACCATATTAACAAATTAAAGGAGAAAAACCATATGACCATCTCAACAGATGCAGAAAGCGCTTTGACAAAATTCAACACTGATTTATGATAAAAACCCTCCAGAAAGTAGGCATAGAGGGAACTTACCTCAACATAATAAAGGCCATATATGACAAACCCATAGCCAACATCGTTCTCAATGGTGAAAAACTGAAAGCATTTCCACTAAGATCAGGAACAAGACAAGGTTGTCCACTCTCACCACTATTATTCAACATAGTTTTGAAAGTTTTAGCCACAGCAATCAGAGAAGAAAAAGAAATAAAAGGAATCCAAATCAGAAGAGAAGAAGTAAAGCTGTCACTGTTTGCAGATGACATGATACTATACATACAGAATCCTAAAGATGCTACCAGAAAACTACTAGAGCTAATCAATGAATTTGCTAAAGTAGCAAGATACAAACTTAATGCACAGAAATCCGTTGCATTCCTATACACTGATGATGAAAAATCTGAAACAGAAATTAAGGAAACACTCCCATTTACGACTGCAACAAAAAGAATAAAATACCTACGAATAAACCTACCTAAGGAGACAAAAGACTTGTATGCAGAAAGCTATAAGACACTGATGAAAGAAATTAAAGATGATACAAACAGATAGAGAGATATACCATGTTCTTGGATTGGAAGAATCAACATTGTGAAAATGACTCTACTACCCAAAGCAATCTACAGATTCAATGCAATCCCTATCAAACTACCAATGGCATTTTTCATAGAACTAGAACAAAAATTTTCACAATTTGTATGGAAACACAAAAGACCCCGAATAGCCAAAGCAATCTTGAGAAAGAAAAACAGAGCTGGAGGAATCAGGCTCCCTGATTCAGACTATACTACAAAGCTACAGTCATCAAGACAGCATGGTACTGGCACAAAAACAGAAACATAGATCAATGGAACAGGATAGAAAGCCCAGAGATAAACCCACGCTCATATGGTCACCTTATCTTTGATAAAGGAGGCAAGAATATACAATGGAGAAAAGACAGCCTCTTCAATAAGTGGTGCTGGGAAGACTGGACAGCTACATGTAAAAGAATGAAATTAGAACACTCCCTAACACCATACACAAAAATAAACTCTAAATGGATTAAAGACCTAAATGTAAGGCCAGACACTATCAAACTCTTAGAGGAAAACATAGGCAGAACACTCTATGACATAAATCACAGCAAGATCCTTTTTGACCCACCTCTTAGAGAAATGGAAATAAAAACAAAAATAAACAAATGGGACCTAATGAAACTTCAAAGCTTTTGCACAGCAAAGGAAACCATAAACCAGACAAAAAGACAACCCTCAGAATGGGAGAAAATGTTTGCAAATGAAGCAACTGACAAAGGATTAATCTCCAAAATTTACAAGCAGCTCATGCAGCTCAATATCAAAAGAACAAACAACCCAATCCAAAAATGGGCAGAAGACCTAAATAGACATTTCTCCAAAGAAGATATACAGATTGCCAACAAACACATGAAAGGATGCTCAACATCACTAATCATTAGAGAAATGCAAATCAAAACTACAATGAGATATCCCCTCACACCAGTCAGAATGGCCATCATCAAAAAATCTACAAACAATAAATGGTGGAGAAGGTGTGGAGAAAAGGGAATCCTCTTGCGCTCTTGATGGGAATGTAAATTGATACAGCCACTACGGAGAACAGTATGGAGGTTCCTTGAAAAACTAAAAATAGAACTACCATACGACCCAGCAATCCCACTACTGAGCATATACCCAGAGAAAACCATAATTCAAAAAGAGTCATGTACCACAATGTTCATTGCAGCTCTATTTACAATAGCCAGGACATGGAAGCCACCTAAGTGTCCATCGACAGATGAATGGATAAAGAAGATGTGGTACATATATACAATGGAATATTACTCAGCCATAAAAAGAACCGAAATTGAGTTATTTTTAGTGAGATGGATGGACCTAGAGACTGTCATACAGAGCAAAGTAAGTCAGAAAGAGAAAACAAATACTGTATATTAATGCATATATGTGGAACCTAGAAAAATGGTACAGATGAACCAGTTTGCAGGGCAGAAATAGAGACACAGATGTAGAGAACAAACGTATGGACACCAAGGTGGGAGAGCGGGGCAGGTGGGTGGTGGTGGGATGAATTGGGAGATTGGGATTGACATATATACATTAATATGTATAAAATGTATAACTACTAAGAACTTGCTGTATAAAAATAAAATTAAAAAAAGAAATGAAGTTTAGTTATTTGTAGTTAGGTGGATGGACCTAGAGTCTGTCACACAGAGTGAAGTAAGTCAGAAAGAGAAGAATAAATACCGTATGCTAACACATATATATGGAATCTAAAAAAAAAAAAAAAAAAAATGGTTCTGAAGAACATAGGGGCAGGACAGGAATAAAGACGCAGATGTAGCGAATGGACTTGAGGACACGGGGAGGGGGAAGGGTAAGCTGGGACGAAGTGAGAGAGTGGCATGGACTTATATATACTACCAAATGTAAAACAGATAGCTAGTGGGAAGCAGCCGCAGAGCACAGAGAGATCAGCTCAGTGCTTTGTGACCACCTAGAGGGGTGAGGGGTGGAATGGGGAGGGTGGGAGGGAGATGCAAGAGGGAGGAGATATGGGGATATATGTATATGTATAGCTGATTCACTTTGTTATAAAGCAGAAACTAACACACCATTGTAAAGCAATTATACTCCATTAATGATGTTAAAAAGAAAAAACCAACAGAGATTAAAACAGAATTCGCAAGGCTGCTTTAAAACTATTTCGATAAGTACAAGATAAAACAAAATTAGCTCTATTTTTAAATTCTCTTTCTCTAGAGAAAAAACGAAATAATTCTTAGACCAGACGAACATAACGGATAAAAGGGGGAACAGATTGTTTTATTTTCTTCTGTAACACAATATTGCAGTCTCCCAGTCAAAAAGATGGCATGGAGGTGTGGGTGTATAATTGAGTTAATCAGGCCCTCCATGTTGTTATTCTCTTTGAGGCACATTTAAGTGCAGAAATAATAACTAATGTTTTCGAGAAAAAAGTAATTGAAAGGGGTAAAATGGTTAAACCGCGTTTTAGGTGACTGACGATAAAAGAATTGAAGCTTAAAAACATCAGAGAAGATCAATCAGATGACTCACTTTGAAATGTTTCACCTGGATTCAAAGAGTTCCTAAACGTGCTTGTTTTCGAAGCATGTAATGGAAATTACAACATTTCCCTTAAATGTTGACCCTACCCTCTATCTCAGGGCAGAAATGTGCCTGCAAACATAAACTCTGTGGACAGTGCCTGGATTATCAAAGGCAGACAAATGACCGTAAATAAAAGAAAATAGGAAAATGGCAAATGCATCTGCTGCTTCTAGAAACCTTTAGAATTACCCTGGCAAAGCCTCAGCTCCTGGGACTGGTTTTCAGCAAACACAACTCAGAAAGAACCAGTAAAGACCCACAAAGGAAGCAATCCTTTCCTTCCTCTTCAGTGGAAATATCCACAGCTTATGACATTATTCCTCTTACCGCCAACGACCAACCAAAGAAATCCCACCGTCTTGTCTTATAAAGTTTCATGAAATACCAAAAGCTGGGCTAACAAAAATACCCAGAGTTTTATTTCAGGATAATCTACAAGCTAGCTTGTAATTTTAAAAGCAAAACAAAACAAAACAAAACTGTACTCCAATGACTAGAATCATATTTTACATCATTCATAAGTGTAGAATGGTTTTATACACAAATTAATGTCAATATTTTTTAAATGGAGTTACCAAGTATTAGGTATTGTCAGTCTGTTCTATGGTCTCTGGAAACAAAACAAAATCAACCACAAAATTTCATCACTTTGTTTTAATGAAAGTGTTTAGTTTCTCAAGTTTGTTCATTCAAATCGTTTTGAATAAGAACACAGTGGGTTTGGAACATTTTCTCCCAAAGATAACTTTATCATAAATACCTACAATGCTTTTTGTTTGATGGTGAATTTTATGTTAGTTGTTGTACTTCGTATTTTTACACTTAGATGGAAGGAATATGGGAGCCCTCTGGCGGCCAATATTAAAGTGCATGTTAGTAGAGCTCAGGTTCCTCTAGCCTGGAGGCATCAGAAGCAAAGATGGAAGGAACTAAAATCACCCAAGTTCAGATACATGAGGGTGTAAACACACCACACTCACATGTCTTCAAGTTCTCAGGTTTTTAGGGCAATATTTTCAGTGGTTGTTTTAGACTCGAGTTTAAACTTTCATATAAAAGGAATATCAAAGGAATTGAAATTCAGATATTAAATGCAAGTGATTTTGAACAGTTGGAGGGAAAATTGTAATTTCATAATATTAACAGATGTAGTTATTAACAGATATAAGCAATTTGTTTTAATATTTATCATCACTTATAAACATGTATTTCTCACTACACAAATGACCTCAAAAGGAGAAATGAGACACTTTAGGAAATTAACTCCTAAAAATGATTCCTAATTAAAAAAATTAAAATAATTAGATGTGATTCATGAAATAGTACCTTGCTGACCTGGAAGAGTTAATGTGCTTTAAGTGCCTTGTTTTTTCCAAGGGAGACATTTATTCTATTTACTGGAGGATACTGAGTCATGGTAATGTCAATGATGAAATTTGGCAGGTTTTTAACAGATGCCAACATTTTGACCACTTTCAGATGCACATTTCCTTTTATCTTCATTCCAGCAATAAATGTATATTTAATTACAAAGTTTGCATAAACCAATCAACACACTTCAGGCAGTGCAAAAAGATGGGGATGTACAGGATGAAATATTTAGATATAGGCTATTTGGCTTCTAATTTTAGAATATGTCCTCATTTACATATCATCACATGAAAACAAAGAACGGATGCTAAACTTTAGATATGTTTAAAATCTCACAATACAAGATAATGATTAGTAATGAGAAAGTATTACAATTTAGGGTATTAATTACATGTGATTAAATTCAAACATTAGACAAATGAATGCTATATATGTATATCTATACATACTCAGGGTAGTACCTCATTCCCAGTTATTGCAGAAAAATAAAAGTTACTATACATTATCCATTATTAAGTTCTGTTTTGAGATTGAGAAGTATTGCATGTGAGGTATTTTCCAAGATCATTTTAATCTAGAATATAATTAGTCCAAAAAAATTACTGCAGATGTGAATAATACATCCTTATTAAGAATTCATTACTTGTAGGTCAATTTCAGAACTTGATTTCACAGGGTCAATGGTTCTCAATTAATCTGAAGTATAATTATAAAAGACCATATTAAATGCTTTAGACTTACAAGTACAAGAGAATTATAAAGGCACAGGAATTCTAGTCCAAATGCTAATTTTGATAAGTGAAAATAATTTTAAAGAGTATATGATTTCTCTTTTAAAATTATAATATTATCTTAAAGACTTAATAAGAAATTGAGGGAATTTCTGGTGTTCTGTCTTATCTTCATCATCACCATCATCATCATCATCATCATCATCAACAATGATGTTATTTTGTCACCAGGTAATAGTGTTATTAAACTTCTGTGTGCACAAGAATCACATGGGAGGCTTTTTGGATCCCCAAGCTCCATAGCCAGAAATTTTCATTTAGTTAGTCTTACCAAGTACCAACCTTATGCCACAGCAGATGTGTACCCACCAGACATCAGTGGTACCTTCCCAGTATATTCCACATTTGTTGCATCTGGGAGGGAAAAGGTAACTCTTTTTCATCTTTAAACTCTCCATAGCCCTCTGAACACTCCCTGAAAAATCATAATGAGCCATTAAATGTTTGTTAAGTAAAAGAATGCAAGGTTTTTAGTGAAGGAAGAGTCCTAGACAAAATGAATTCACCAGCACAAATAAAAGTATTTCCTGCCACACAAATGGGCAGGACACCAAGCCACTGCTATGTCCTGGTACAGGAAATACCCAAGCACTCCTTATAATGTATTCTGTTATAATATATTCTGAATCCCAGCTTCTGAGAATGAGGCACAGATGTAAGAACTAGGGGAGACCCTGGCACATAGATCAACTGAAGGGAAGGTAATCATGGGTGAGAAACCATATACTCCAGAAAAGAGATTGTCTTAGTCTGTTCAGGCTGCTATAACAGAAAACCACAGATTAAGTGGCTTATAAACAATAAAAATTTATTTCTTATAGTTCTAGAGGTTGGAAATTCCAAGATCAATGTGTTCGCAGATTTGGTATCTGAACAAGGGTCCACATCCTGTTCATAGATGGCTGCCTTTTGCTGTGTCCTCCTGTGGTGGAAAGATCAAGATTGCTCTGGGGTCTCTTTTACAAGGGCACTAATCCCATTTATGAGGGCTCCACCCTCATGACCTATCACCTCTCAAAGGCCCCACCTCCTAATAGCATCACCTTGGGGATTAGGATTTCAACATGTGAATTTGGGTGGGGGGAAAACAAATATTCAATCTATACAGATGTCCTCTTCTCAAAGAATAACCAACTTTCCCTGCAATACTTCTCGCTCCAAAGGATCATACATCCACTGTGAATGGTCTTCATGCTCACTCACAACCTATAATTAATAGTCCACAATCCTAGAGCTTGGGTGAGATTTTCATATGTGTATCCAATGATGATGAAAAATCCCGTGCTCACTCTAAGTTGCATATTGATTTGTACACTTCTTGAGCAGAGTAAACATAAACATGAATCTCACAAAGAATGGGCATAAGCTCCACATTTCTAAATTTGAAACTTGCCGAGCAGAAAATGATATTCTTAAGTGGAGATAAATCTGAAGGAGGAAAGGAGACAGAAATTTCTCAAATACTGGGTGGCACAGAGAAGATGCAAAGATGAAGGGTCAAGAGTGGACCCTGAATGGGAATGGAAAGAGGACGCAAACTGAAGTAAGCACCCTGACCATGTACAAGTGAAGGGGAAACACAGCATCACCCAGAAAAAGACAAGGGACAAATAACAAGGGGAAAAGGAGATCAGGTCACACACAATGACAAGTGGAAAGGGGGTGTCCACTTGAGCTGGGAAGCGAAATGGCTTAAATGAGAATAGACAAAAATTAGAAGAGTAATAGAATCGTAGGGAAACTCAAAACTCACAGAAACAAGAACAACTATTAGTCAGAGAGGGTATTATTTCAAGAATCGTCCTTTGGTATTTTTATCAGCATCCCTTAATAAAAATTGTCCACAGGAGAGCTATCTGAGAGGCTGTGTTCCAGGCTTAAGTGCTCAGTTTTGTCCATCAAATAAAACATAATTCTCAAAAAGAAATAGGAGTACCAGACCAGACTGTTCTTCAGGCATGAACATAACTTCAAATTAGAATGACAATATTCAAATTAATCTGCAAACTGAGAGAGAGAGGAACTGCACATCTTGCTGTGTTTGCGAAATGAAATTCTCCCTCCCTTAGCTGATGCCATCAAGGAGACTGCTTGTTTTAAGTTTCTATTATAGCATATAACAGATGACCACAGACTGAGAGGGTTAAAACAACACCCATTCATTATCTCACAGGCATGTAAGATCAGAAGCAGATCTTCTGTAGATCAGAAGTCTGAACATAGCTTAGCTGGGTTCTCTGATCAGAGTTTCAGAAGGCTGGCAATGAAGGTGTATGTTTGGCTGTGTTCTCATCAGGCAGCTCAAATAGGGAAGGGTCCACCTGCAAGCTCCCTCTGGTTGTTGGTGAAATTCATTTCCTGGTGGCTGTAGGATTTATGACAGCCTGCTTCTTCAAAGCCAGAGAAGGAGGGGAGAGCTCTGTTGCTTTGACTCTCTAACTTCAGGGATGGCCTGAATCTTCCTTTCAAGGACCCACTTGATTAGGTCAGTTCCACTTAGTATAATCTCCCTTTTTGATTGGCTCAGAGGCAACAGACTAGGGACTAATACATCAACAAAATCACCTTTGCCATATACGTTAACATAATCACTGGAGTGACAGCCCATCACTTTTGCCATATTCCACTGGTTAAAGGCAACGCCCAGGTTCCACTTAAGAGAAATGCACTATACACAGGTGTGACTCATTGAGGGGTTCCCTTTAGGGTGTGTCTGTCACACTACCTGACACAATTACTTCCCCTATACATTCAATTCTGAACTTCCTTTCACAGTTCTCATTTATAATACCTAAATAGGTAAACCCATAGTTTCTGCAAATTAAAATCATCTTCCATCCTATTCCTGGAGTTTTTTCAAAATTGAGTAGAAGAGAATGACTATTCCAAAAATTTTAAAAGAGCCAATAAATTAGGAAAACTAAGAAATCAGCATGGGCCATATTTAATTGTTCTAGTACTCTTCATTCTTTGAAGGTCACTGCATAATCTGTGTCTAGACAGGCACATTGTTCAATTAAATGAAATCAACTATTATAGTAACTAATCACAGTTATAAAATACTGGTGATTTTAATTTCGACCTGAAGTTAGCAACAGGAAATTGGAGAAAGTGGATTTTCAAAAAGATTCATCTAAGGGCTTCAGCTGATATGTTAGCACTTTAAAAGAATTAACAGGACTGCATACTATTTCCATTCACTCACTCGGGAGTCAGACACTGAGGAGGACGGGCTTCCTGCGTTGCTAAAATCAAATTTCCCCCATTCATCCTCACTTATGGGAAGTCACTGCGATCCGTTTCAAGGCTACAATTAGGTCCATGTACAAACCTTACCATCCAATAACAATAATGCTATCCAATAAATTAATACTGAAACAATCACAACATTGTGCTAAGCAAACCAGGTTTGACGGCATCATTCCATTTAGAACATGGACACACCATTAATTTAGGTTTGTGAATACAGTTAAAATGGGGGATGAGTGTTTGAATGTGATTTTCAGACTTGCTTAACACTGGTACAAGAATAGACAAATACATAAGATATAAAAGCTTTAGTTTCATGGTCTTTCTTTTTTTTGTCTGTGATTTATGTTTGGTTTCTAAGCCAATGTTTTTTATTACCTACTAATATAAGCCAGTTTCAAATTTGATAAAGAAGATAATTTTAAAAGCCCTTAAAATATAATTCATGAATATAAAATTTGATACAGGAAGTATCTCAAAGAACTGAAATATTGAAAACATCAAAGAATTAAAAATAGGATATTCATCTGGTCTCTAGATGAAGACTCAGTAAAAGAAATCACAAAGGAAAAAATCAATTGCTTTGACTACACAGATGTTTAAAACTTCTAACATGGAACAAAACAATGTAAATTTTTATTTTAAAATAAAAATTTTATTTTATTTTTAAAAATATGAATGAATATGCATAATACCCTCAAACTTGAAAAATATTTATAATTTTTAAAAAAAATCTCTAAACTTCAGTGGGAAAAAATTAGCAAAGATTTAAACATGAACATATTCAGTTTCAGTGGTGATGTGATAAGATGGGAGCTCTCACACGTTGCTGGCAGGAAAGGGAACTGGAACAGTATTCTTATAAAACAGCTCAGCAAATGTAAAATGTTCCAGACCTATCCAAGAGCTCATCCTCTCTTAAGCCAAGAAAATGATCAGAAATGTACACAGACAATTTTGTGCAAAGATGCCCATCACTGCAGTTCTTAAGGGGGTAAGCTAGAAAGAAACTAAAGGTACAACTTTGGGTGGCTCCATCAGATAATAAATGTAGATAAAATATGTTAAGTCCTGGCAAAGTGCTAGGTACTGTGGATACACCACTAAATGAAACAAAGTTCCTGCCCTCCTGGAGCTTACATTCTAGGGGATGAGAGAGTCAAGAGACACAAGAATTACAGATTGTCAGAAATGCTATAGAGAAAATGAACTGGGTGGTGGGATAAATTGAGAGAGGCCACATGGGGGGTCACTGGGCAGATGAGGTCTCTCTGCAGAGGTGACTTTTGAACTGAGGGTCAGTTTTGTGAACAGCAGCAAGAGGAGTGTTCTAGACAAAGGAAATAAAAGTACAAGGAGTAATACACAGGAAAGAGTTTGGTGCGTTAAAACTACATTTCCCAGACTCCCTTGCAAGCAACGCCTCTACAAGATCGAAGTTTTATAAAGCAGATTTGGAAAGAAAATAGGATCAATGGGAAGTTACTTCCAAAAGCTTAGCTGTGTCGTGGGTCTGTGAGCTTGCTATATCCATGTTTCCTTAAAACACAAGCTACAGTTATTTATAGGACTGATGCTACAGTTAGCGTCAGCTATATAAAAACACAAGATGACTAAAAAAAAGTATGTAAAAGAGCTAATGGTTTCCTAAGGCAGTTGAAATTGTGCTTTCCCTGCCCCACATTTTTCTGTATTTTAAAAATACTGAAGGATTTTTATATTTTTTAATCATAAAAAATTTAAAAACCATATGTACTAGAAATAGATATTATTTGAAGTGGGATGATAAATATAGAAAAAATAGTTTACCCGTCAATACTATCATAAAAATAAAATGATTTATTTCTAAATAAATAAGTCATTTGTTCAAGAAGTATTGGAAGACTCTGTGCCAAGCACTGTCCTTGGTGTTGGGACTGAAGCAGAGAACAGAAAAGGCCAGCCTTCCTCCCTTACAGAACTTCCGGTGGGAAAAGCAGAAAATAAACAGTTTGGACTTCACCACAGTTTGATGAGAGAGCGATGTCTTCCTAACAATTTCATGAGGTTGGCAGGAAAAGGGTTTACTCTGTAAACAGCTGCTCCTGGGTGTTCGTGGGGGATTGGTTCCAGAAGCCGCCACAGATACCAAAATCCATCAACACTCAAGTCCCTAATATTAAATGGTGTAGTACAGTCGTTACTCCGTATCCGTGGGTTCCGAATTTGAGGGTGCAGAACCCGCGGATACGGAGGGCCGACTGTATTACGTGGGAAGCCTACTGGGTCATGGAGAGGGAGTGTTCTTTAGATACACCCTTTAGCAACAAGGTTTCCTTTATTTCCTCTTCCCCAACCCCGGCAGTCCCCTCCTCTCCCAGATCTTCCCCAGTGTCTTTTTTTTAATATATAATTTTAAAATATGTCTATTTATTTATTTGGCTGCGCCGGGTCTTAGCTGTGGCATGGCGCGCGGGATCTTCATTGCGTCACGCGGGGTCTTTAGTTGCAGCGTGTGGAATCTAGTTCCCTAACCAGGGATCAACCCGGGCCCCCTGCATTGGGAGCACAGAGTCTTAGCCGCTGGACCGCCAGGGAAGTACCTTCCCCAGTGTCTTTATTTTTCTTTCCTTGCGCAGAAAACTTTAGTTCTCCCAATTACACCTTCAAACGTAGGATCTCCACTGAACAAACAAATGACTCTCTTTAAATATCCACAATCCTTAGAAACTGGAAGCCTTTCATTTTTTCAATGTCACCCTGGGTAATCGGTTCAGAGTCAAAGGAGATCTCAGGAGACAAGAATCCTACATGTCACACAAGTCAAAGGAAATCAGAAATCAAATGCAAATCAGAGGCCAAAAAACAAGAAGAAGACATTGAACCTGAAGCAAATTTCATCTCAGTTAGTGAGTCTCTCGTTCTTCCTATTGAGTCAGGAACCCCTCCAGGTTTGGGGGTGCTCTGTGGAGCCCGCAGGCAGAGGGTGGGGAGATGGCGTGAAGGCAGAGCCACTCCACACCCAGCACTGCCAATCTGAACCTGCCCTGCTTCCCCTTTTATGCACCTGCTACTTCACCCTGAACATCTGGCACATCTTCTAAGTATCCCAATACCCTGCTGCACGTGGCCTTTACAGTTGCTATGGAGAAAATGTGCCTCCGATCAAAATCCCATTGCTATTCTGACACATGACCCTAGAAATGTATCCCAAAATAAACAAAATGAAGAAACTATGGCACTGATGTTGACGTATTTTAGTTTTGTCTTTAACGATAAAAAAATGTAACATTTCTGGACTTCCCTGGTGGCACAGTGGTTAAGAATCCGCCTGCCAATGCAGGGGACACGGGTTTGAGCCCTGGTCTGGGAAGATCCCACATGCCGTGGAGCAACTAAGCCCGTGCGTCACAACTACTGAAGCCCGTGCACCACAACTACTGAAGCCCGCGCGCCTAGGTGCTCTGCAACAAGAGAAGCCACCGCAATGAGAAGCCCGCTCACCACAACTAGAGAAAGCCCGCGTGCAGCAATGAAGACTCAATGTGGCCAAAAAATAATAATAAACAACATTTCTTCTATCTTCAATGTCACAAATGCTGTATAAAAGTAGAAAGTTATGCCCCCTGGTATTTTGTCCTGAATCAAACCAAGGAGTAAAATTCAACACATCAGGAATGTCTTATTTAGCTCAGCAGGACATGATCACATTTTAGGACATCTGAAGTTTTCTCAAATGTCCTTAGGTTAGTTCCACAGTAAGCCCATTGCAGTAGGCGCACCATCAGAACAATATTCACTTGGTAGGAAAACCCCTCTTCAGAAGTAGCTGGGCCTCTTGGCAATAGATTCCTCTCATGTCGCTACTGCACTGTCATCCGGGGCTGACATGCAGCCAAAAAAGAGAACTCAGGCGCTGATGCTCTGCTACCGAAACAACTTTCAAATCTACAGACCTAGTTCCAGCAAGTCCAGTTTCTTTTCTGTCCTCAGTTTAATAGTTTCTGAAGAACTGGAAAGCTGCCACCCCAAACTGCCCTTGTTCAGTAGCTGGGTAAAGCTGTGGGATGATTGCTTCTGTGGGTGTTAGCAAGCAGGAAGAGGATGATAAAGTCAGTTACTGATGGTCCTTCAGCCTGAGAGAAAGCCCTGAGGTCAGACCTCTTGTCCACATCACAGATGGTCATGAGAGGTAACAGGGAATTAAGAATACAGTTTACCACAGTGAGTGAGGGAACACGGGGGAAACTCTCACTTTTTTTCTTTATACACTACTGCATTCCATTTTTAAGAATGATCTATTTGTGTTGTATTTTTTAAGAACAGAAGAATAAAGATATCGTATACATTATATTTTTTTCAACATATTATACCCTTTTTTTAATCATCTTTTACTGAGAATCATCTTTCAGGGCAAAGAAGCAGGTCATTTCTCTGATCACAACAGCCAACTCATCAGGACAAAGGGCAGGAGAGAAATGTCATCGTAAGTACTCAAAAGTTTAAACTCCTCTGTTTGGGTACATAAATGTCTGCCAGATATTTCATACATCCCTTGTGGCCTGTTATACATGCTAACAAATCAGTATACAATAAGATCCAGTATTAAGCAAGTATGAGTTAAAAACAGGAGAATGGAGATCAATTAAGCTTGAAATTTAAAAAGAATAACACAAAGGCTTAATAAAATCAGAGGAAGAAAATATAAATATATAGAAAATAAATTGATTAAAATTAGTAAAATTGATCAATAAATTCAATAATTTTTTGAATTATTTAAAATTTATTGGTTATTTAACACCTAACCAAAGGAAAGGTAAAACTCAGATATTTATGAACAAAAAACTAAGGTCATATGAAATAATAAAATTCTTGTTGAAAATAAAAAGTAAATACAGATTAAAACATTTTTCACTAATAATACAGGCTATATAATAATTGTAATTATTTTTACAATGATAAATTGTAATACAATTATAAATAGTAATACAATTTGAAAATTTTAATGTAACAAGTAATTTTGACATAAAGTATAAATCAGTTAAGATTTACTCAATAAGTAGAAAATATAAATTCACAATCGTGTACATAGTATCCACGTGGACCCTTACTGCAATTTCCCATAAGATTTGGAGAGCAAGAGGAACTGATATGAACATGAAATGTATGCTGCCTGCTGTGACATGAGTAACAAATAAAGTCCTTTGTTTCTGACCCAGGAATTTTGATGATACTGCCAGGCTAACTTGTTAGCTGGCAAAGAAGGTAAAAGTCTCAGATCCTTTCTGTTCTTGACACTAGTATGTTTTGTCACCAGTGTATTCCCAGAACCAAGTACAGTATTTCTATTTATTCATTTATTTATATCTTCTGCTAGACTCTGAGTTCTTCAAAGACAGAAACATCTAGTACATAGTAGGCACTCAAAAAGTATTCATGAAATCGGTAAAAATGTCGTTTATGTGCACACTCCTACTACAGGTATGTACATGTTCTTGATTGTCAAAGTCAAGCAATTTAGAGAGAAGCACAAATGCCCTTTTAGACAATCCTACTGACAATCTGTCTAACAGTAGAGACATCTCATTCAAACACATTTTCTTTGTGTGAATGCACTCACTGTTAATTTTGGCCTTTTGTGAAGGTCTCAGCTTTTAATGTTTATAATAAATAAGTAGGCAAGCTTGAGAGTTGGTAATAGCTTAAAACACAGCATGGACACCCAAAATGTCTCAGTACTAACACTGCACGGAGAGATGACCTGCTGAACATTTTATTCTGCCCTCACCGTCTTCCACTTACACAGAATTATCCCTAATTGTACAAATAGGCTGCAGGATGCTGTTTTTTTTTTGACATTATGTGAAGATGTCATTTTCTCCAAGCATAGTATAACGCACATTAGAGAAATTTGCTAGGTATATTTTCCCCTTAAACATAGTCAAGACAGAAGCAGCAGCTACCAGAGCAAAGTTAAAGCAATGAATCAGCCAGGCAGCTGTCATTTGCCATGTACTACTATTTCCTGCAAAATAGGTGCTAAGGTGGAATGTTCATGTAACATTCTGAATTCAGTATTTATTTTATTAATATCTCCTCTCACTAGCAGTGTAAGGACAGCACTTTGATGTTCTTGATGAATACTTAGATATAGATATTTAAAGAAATGCACAGAACATTTGCTTTATTAGTTAGTGGTATTTTACTTGTGTATAATGTTACAACGCACTCTTATTATCTTATTTGATCTTCAAAACAAATTTGGGATGTAATATAAAATAGCAATTAAGTTACTGGGTTTCGCAGTCATATCCTCACGTTCAAAGCCCTCACTAGACTGACTCTATCAGAGGACTTGATTCCCTTCCATCTACTTTGTATCTACCTGGAGACCAAGTACTTGATGGAGACATCAAGTACTGAGGGATGAACAGTTTTGTAACAAAAATATTTTCCTTTTTTAAAAAACATGGATCTATCCTAACCATAGTGCTTTTGACAGCTTCCCTGGGGATACACCTTTATAAAATCTTTATAAAATGTAAAATATTTTTAATAATTATTTCAATGTTCAGAAAAAATATGCTTTCTTTTAAAATCAGGTGTTTTTTTCCAATTGGCTTTTGTCTGTTACAGATTGAAAGGTATGCCCATATTTCAGCTACACTCTGAATTTTTCACATAATCCTAGCTTTACCAGGTCATGTTAGCCTAAGATGACCATCAAGGTTAGAGTAGTAACTTCAGGATTTATGAATACCCAAGACTTGAATACACTTCCTCTTCCCAATGACCATTCATCATGGTATATGATGTGCTGCTGTTTAGTTACTGGTTGCTCTGATGCCGAAAGACTCTATTCTGTCACCTTTAACAGCAAAAGAGGGCAGTCTCAGCACTGTTACTTATCACCTCCACACAGTTTTACCTGCTGAGGCCAAGGGAGGATTTTTCCCCACCAGGAACTAAATCCCCCCCCCCCCACCACAAAAGGAAACCAGTTCTCTCAATTTCTATGGTTCCTTGTTTTTTGGGAAATTTGAGGTGCATCCTCCAGGGGTCATATGGGAGGTCATTTCAGAGCTGTCCATCAGTGTCACAGTCAAAGGCATGCTCCCTACTAACCATGAGAAAGGACACTGCATCCACCCAGCTGAAGGGGGAGTTCCTGACTCTCCTGGAGATCTTTCCTTGATCCCAGCCCCCATGGTAGGAACATGGTGTATTTTCCTTCATTATTTCAGAATAATATTTTCCATTCTTTAGGCCTTGACTATCAGCTCAAATTCTTGTTACCATTTCTTCACAGGTCCAGCAGCCCCTTCTCGGGGGGTAGACGCCTGGTGAACCCCTATTATATCCAAGTGTCTGAAGTGGTCATGCCCATGAGAGCCTCACCCCTAACCCTGACTACAAATAGCATTAAAACAGTGGGTTCACACATTTAAGAATATGTACATGTGGCTAAGCACACAACTTTATTTATTCTCGTGTTCTGGATCCTTCTGCCTGAATCCTGATTTTTACTTCCCTAAATCTCACAGCATGGTAAGACCCTGGAGACTATAAAGTAGATTATCGCATATTTCTTTTTACCAAATATGACACCTGGCAGGTTGAAAATAGCACTTGCTTCAAATTTTGTGCCAGTTTGAACAAACCACTATCAGACTAATGCTGTTTTACTGGGTATACATAAAGCAGGATCCCAGGAGCACTGCATTTAAATCAGAGGAAGGAAATTGTTAGAGGATAGAATCTGTAGATGGGAGAGGAAAAATGGGAAAAGACTGAGGAACAATCCAATTCATTTTGCCTCATTCTCTCTTCTCTCCCAGGAAATGGCTGGTGGAGAAAAGAAACATCCCAAACACATTTTTCTTTTTCCTTCCATCTCAAAAGCTATAACCAGGCATATGAGAATTTAGGGGAAAAAGAGCCCCTGACATTTTTACTACTAACACTTCCTTTGCAATATGTCTGCTGCCCTTACAGTATAAGTACTACAGAAACAAATAAAATTGTGATTTAATCATATTGTCTCTCTCATAATTGCCAACACAAGGTGCTGAATATTAAAAGTTATCAATAAAAGCATATTTAATTAATAAATGTGTGAACCAGCCCCTCTACACCCAAGTAATCAGAGTAGCCACATAAATAGCAGTTTTTGAGAATGAGTTTCCAGGCCAGGAGAATCAAATTTATTTAGAACTATGTCTTGGCTATCTAAAATGCCATTCCAAATGTTTCAGATGGAAGAGAAAAGGCTGATGTATGCCACGTACTCTATAAATGCTTGTCAAATGCTGAATAACTGACTAAAGGAATGGGCACCCAGTCAATGATTACTTTTGAAGGGAAAGAGTGAGGTCAAATTTGGGATGGGACACATGGCTTCTGGTGTGCCTGCAGTTTTCAATTTCCTGGCCTGAGAATTCAATCTTCTAATACTTCATTATGCCATACAAGGTTATGTGTGGTTTTCTTAATCTATGTTTTATTTAACAATACAGTTTTTTTGTAACTGGAGAATAAAAATACCAATTCATATAAAAATTAAAGACTGTTAAGAGCTTAAAGTATTTCTCTTACCCACAGAAGGGCATCTGTCAAAGAGCATCAGTTTTGTTTTTTTAAGTGTGTACTTACGCCTGTGAAATCCCTTCACCCCTTAAATGAGGGTATCTCCTTGGGAGCCAGCACACATTCTCACTTTGTTTTGCCTGCACCCATTCACTTCCACTAATGGGGCTAATCTAAGCATCCCTCGGTGGTCAGGCAGATCACTGGAGCCCTTAGGGAGAAGGAATGCAGAGGACGCAGGATGTAACTGGCTTACGTTTGATCCTCTGGTCCCCAGTTTCTCCATCTTTATGATAAGGGATTTCCAAAAATTAGATGATAAGCAACTTCAGGAAGCCCATTAGGCAGTATGTGCCCTCCACCGAGCTATAGTTTGCTCATCACTGGTCCAGAAGTTTATCCATGGGAGGGACCTTGGAGAAATCTTGACCTCACGGGAACCCAACAATAAGCAGTACAACTTATTTTGTGGAAGAAACTGACCCCACTGGAGGGTAGAGCCTAAGGTCACACACCCTTTATAGATCTTTCAATCACAAATCGTAAGTGGGGAGGGACTTTAAGGGTTATCATAGGGCATTACGATTCTCTGGAACACTCTGGTTTCCTTGCTGGGTAATATCTGAGTCATTTGCCTTTTCACAAGATTGCGTTTTGGTTTCCTGCAATCAATGTATTTCACGTGCGGATGTCAGTGTCAGACAGCCGGACCCTCCATGGGAAAGCTCGTCCTCGGTTTTGCCTGGAAACTGAATCACTAGGAGAGTGACAGGGCACTGCATGCCACGAGGGTCACACCCCATCAGGACCCTGAGAAGGAGAGGATGAGCTGGCCAAGAATGGCTGGCGGCACTCACTGCAGACGGCAGGACATCGCCTGACAGCTCCCCACTCCAGGGTCAACCATCGCTGTGAGTGTTCAGTGGGGGCATGCAACTCAGACGTTTCCAGAAGGCTGGGCTGCCACAGAAAGACTGGAATTGTGGAAGGTCTTCTTACCACCTCCCCCGTCTCACCCTCTTTCCCTCCAGAAGAGTAATCAGATACAGGCTACTTGAATTCTTCCTAGAAAGGATTCCAGAACCTATAATACAGGCCAGGCAGGACAGGCCAAAGTCATCAAGCCAAACAGCAGGAGCAGAGAGGTGAACCCAAGTCAAACCAAACTCTGTCCCTGCTGTGAAACAGAACAGGGGCACCTGGTAATAATCATAACAATAGCCACCGAGCTCTCTCTCACTTTGCTGTTTAAAAGTAACTTTTTAAAAGAGTCTTCATTTATGAAACTATAGTTGATTTACAATACTGTGTTAGTTTCAGGTGTACAGCTTCAGATTCTTTTCCATTATAGGTTATTACAAGATATTGAATATAGTTCCATGTGCTATACCGTAAATCCTTATTGTTTATTTTATATATAGTGGTGTGTATCTCTTAATCCCGTACTCCTAATTTATCCCTCTCCCTCCCCTTTCCCCTTTGGTAACCATACGTTTGTTTTCTATGTCTAAAAAAAATAACTGTTAATTATTATTCTATTTACTCTCAAGAGGAAGCGGGAAGAGCAATAAGGTTAGATAAACTGTGAGTGACTTCTACTGGTAACCAACTGGGTAGGATTCCGAGCTTTATTTGCTTTTGTCCTGGAAAAGTCCAAGGCACTTCTGGACTGGGTATCGGGGTCAATTCAAATCCCTCTGCTAGACACAGGGTTTCCAGAGGACTTACACATGTGCCCAATTTTGATTATTATTTGTTTTGAAAAAGCTGTTTGAAGGCTGTAAAATGCCATTCCCCAAAAGAATGCCTCTTCTGCATCTAGGACTGATTTACATGAAAGGTAAGTATGGGAGATCCAATAACTAAACCAACATTGGAAAGGGGGAGGCTCTTGACTGCTTGAGTTCTCCCTATTTTGGAGAAATTCAGAAGGATTAATTAATAAATAATTTTGTGATTTTATGTAATTTGAAAGAATAATAATCACACAAGAATTTTGTGGCAGTTGTTTAACATTCAGAGAGAACATTAAGCCCCTCAGAAGAAAGGATTCGTACAAATATAATAATATAGCATAAGGAACCTCACTGGCAGAGTGACATGACATCATTAACTTGGCAGTGCTTTAAATGCATCCTTATAAATGAAACTTTCATTTCCAATATCGGTCAGCAGGAATTTCACTACATTAAATTCACTGTTAAAAGTAGGAATCCAGTGGACTCTGTTCATAACTATTCAAGAAAATGGTTTATCAAGGGATACTTCACGAGACATTTTAGTGGACTTTCTGCTAGTATGTTGAAGCTTGCAGGCCATGATCAAAGACTATTCTAACCACAATCAATCAAATAAAGGCAATTTTGAATTTACTGTCTTCATGCTTATGGTTTTATCCCAAGAGATCACTGGAAATGAGAGTGCCTAGGGGACCACTTTGGTAGGTGGGATGGTGCTGTGGATGACACCTGTAGCCCACAGCGGCAGCAGGAGATGGTATCAGAGGAAGGAGTGGTGACGGGGAGGCCAAGGTCAGCCCGCAGCCACCGGGAGAGCCAAACTTAGCCAAAGGCAAGAGCTGAAACAGCAGAAGGTAGGAATGTGTTCCAGACACAAGGTTCCATCTGAGGAGCAAATTAGGACACAGAGACCCCCAAACCCTGAGTTGCATCCCATTTTTTCTTTCTCTTTTTTCCAATTACTGTTATGAAAACATGTCAAAAACATAGAAACTTTTTCCTTTTTCAAAGCCATCCATTAATGATCCCTATGGGGACACCTGATTCCGAGTAGAAAAATCAAGTGCTAAATTCTGTCTATTTATAGGCAACTCACATTAAGGGGATAGGAACAACATGAGAAACTTCTTGTCCAAGCCAGAAGTGACAACTGTGGACAACTTTCCTTGTTCCTGTTGATCTAGTTCCAAAACTGAGTTGGGGCATTTTATAGTGAAAGTCAAAGAGAAAATATGAACATAAAGACCATAAAAGAATATTTCAGTGCTAGCAAACAGTCTGCTTTCTTTCTCCAGATAAAAACCATTAAAAACTGTACAACCTTCCACTGTAAAGCAATCACTATTGCAGCCTTCTATGCTGTTGATACAATAAATTATGCATCCAGTGCCTCTGTGTAATTCTAAGTGCAAAGATCTGGGGTAGGAGTTGACAGAGTTAAAAGAACAGTAGGAACCAAAGCAGGAACCAATATCTAGCAACAGCTGTTCTTTAATACATGGTGTAGAGCATGTATACCACAACAAAAGGATACAGGGTAAATGCAGAAGAAGTATGAAATTCTTTTTTTGCAGATAACCAGGGGATTACCAGTACGTAGTTAAAGACACAGATGATGCAAAGCAAGATTGTGCTGGTAAAGGACATTCGGGAACCAAGGGGCCATGTATGCTACTAGGCTCAAGGAAATAAGATTGGTGGTTCAATAAGCTGACATATATACCATACCCATGCATGCAAATATGTATGCAGATTCATCCGAATAAATTATTTAGACCACCTGTATATCTTTTAACTGAAAGATATTCCACATCTTCTTATCTAATTCCTTCTTTAATTGCAGTAATATTTGTTTATAACATATAGATAAGTTTCAAGTATATAACTTCATAATTTGACTACTGTATACACTACAATGTGCTTACCACCAAAAATCTAGTTTGCATCTATCACCATAATTCTTTTATTTTTGTAAAATCCTAAAGCCTTGATAAGCCAAAATTACTTGAATCCTAAATAAATCTCACTGAACACTTCGCTAGAGCTCTCTAGACATAAGTTAGTGCAAACAGCACCCCTTCCCATATGACCTGGGGAAACATATGGACTTATAAAGGTATTTCACAGGCATTAAATGATATACAAAAGAATGATTGTAATATATATCCCTATAGATAAATATGCCTCATATTTCCACCCTCAGACACACCATCACGGATTATTTTAACCGTCTTGGCTATTCATCATATTTGAGAAGTTAAAAAAAAGTGCACTCACATCTGCAAAGGAAATACAATGACCAGGTTTCATGCAAGAGACTTCTCATCTGCACATGTGGAACCTAAGGCCAGCCAGTGGAATTTCAAAGGAAATGGAAGTTGAAAGTGGAGACAGCTCCCAATGGAAGTCATATGAGGTCTCAGGTAGAGAACATTTTTTTCGGTACTAAATTAAAAGAAAAAAAAGTGCAATAAAAATTTTAAATGACGGGTCAGATACATTAAATGAGAATGTAAATACCAGAAGCACATAATCATACGACTGAACGGAAAACCTTACCAACTGAAATCCTACCACGGAACCAGATGCTACTATTGGAAAAACATTCCAATCAGAGGTTGGCATCAAAATCTCCCCGACCTCTACTGGAACTGTCAAAGTATCAAACCCTACATAAGGAACACTCATCTTTGAGCAGCAGGGAATTTTGTACCTGCCTGAAATGAAAATATCTATCAGCTGAATTACTTTGAAAAAAAGGACACGCTGTTTCTCTCAAGGACACCTTAGCATCAGAATCAACTTCCAGATAATTTTTCTAGAGACCACTCGGCCGTCATTCAAAGGAACAGCCCTTAAGAAAAGCTACATGGTCACATGGGACCAGGGACAAGATGTGCTTTCAGCTCAGGAAGACAAGTACCAGCCACCTGGGTCACAGAGCACCTTTGCTCAGGACTTCCATGTGGCCAATTTCAAAAGATGCCAAGTGGAATCAAAGTTTTTCTTTCATTTCCGTCTTCACTTTATGACTAGTTTACTCAATTACATAGAACTTCCAGAGTCTCGATGCCTTCCTGGTTTAAGTGTCCTGGCCCAACTCAATAAGAAAAATCGATATGGCAGTTATACATTTGGGGGATGGGGTGGGTAGTATAAGGTAAGCAGAAGGGGAAAGCAAATGTCTTCTCCTTGTGCCTAAAACAGACATTTCCTAAAGCTGGCTCTGGCAACTGCTATCCATGTGACTGAACCCAAGCTTCCTAAAATCTCTAAGCCTTGGACTCTTGACCTTTGATTTAGGAATTTAAAAAGAATTTACCTAAAAGGAATAACATGAGGACTAAAAGAATCCTTTTACAGTACTTATCATAGTGCCTTGTACATTCGTAGTGGTCAGTTATTATTAGTTGTAATAATGAATACAGTGCTTATGAGGTAAACTTACTTACAGAGCCCAGAAGACCACTTTATCAAATGGCCTCCATTCTAGCTCCCTCCATCCTGTAAAGCCAAGTCTCCCTCTCTTTTCCCTCTGCATCAGACCTCCCAGCTGCAAAGGCAGTTTCCAGGGCCTTTCCCACGGTTGGGTGTTGCCTTCTGCCACGCTCCCTTGGCTGCCCTGGCTCTCCAGACCCAGCCTAGCGATAGTGATCCAGAAGCTCGTTAATCCAACTCCCCAGATTGTCCACTCTCATAGCAGAGACCCTGTTTCTTCATTCCTCCATGCACATCTCTAGGTTTTTAACCTTTGTTCAGGATAGGGCAGGAAGCTGCCGCCAAAGGGTCTTCACTGGATGAGAGGGAAGGACATGGGAGAGGACCACTGTAACATAGAATCAGAAAAGGGAGGATTTGGGAAGTGATATCCAACTTAACAGTCTTTAACATATGTGTCCATGTGTGATCACTATAATGAAAACAATGGAGAGAAGGAAGTTGAGGATGGCAATGATAAAAGGATGCAAGTTTCAAGGGAAAATCAAACACCATTGATACTGATGATTGATATTGGAAAACCCAATAAAATGAGAAGAGGAAAGACTAAAAAACTGATGTGTTCTCTGTAGGTTATAACTAATTACAGCCATCCATTGTGAGCCGTTTATCATTCATGCCTAATTATCATGCAGCACAAGCACAATTATGCATATTGCGAAATATTAAAATCATAGAACCAGAATTTTTAAGCTTGAAGAAGCTTTCCAGATTATGTAGGTCGAGCCACTCCCTGGTGTGAAGTGTGAGACGTTAAATGATTTACTGGGTCACAGAGCTGTGCTCAGACAGAGGGAAGCCCAGCCCAGGTCTCCCAACTCCCAGCCTTGCGCTCCATCCCTGCTGGCCACTGGCCTCCCTGGGAGTTTATCTCCCTTTGGAGTAAATGGGATTTGATTAGAGTGTGAAATTCTATACCGAGTATTATCTGTTGTCTTGCAACAGAAATAGGTTTTAAACTCTGGTTTCAATATATTAATTTTCAGAGGTTAGTAAATCATTCAAGTAGAAATGTTCTATGAAAAATAGTAACTGTGGAGTAATACAGAATGGAACACACAGATTTCGGGGGAGGGCATCTGCATCTGTGGAAACAGGCTGGTGGGAAAATTAAAGAGTATTAACAAAACCCACATGAGACAATAAACCTTTTGAAAATATCCCACTCTATTATGAAATACACACTGTAAGCTACAAGATATTAACTTTTACCTCAATGACTTCCTTTTACCTAGAATCCTTGTGTCAAGACAAAGGGAAGCTAGGCTGGTTATGTAAACCATGTAAATTTACCCCCCCCCCCAAATGGAAAATCTGATTCCTAATTATGTTCCAGACAGAGGCAAGTAAAGACCTCTTTAATCCTCTTCCACCTCCCCGACCTGGGCTCATCCTATGTGAGGGAGGCCCCTCCTACAGTATGATTTGAGAAGTACCAAAAATTATTTGCTTGAAAAAAATCTTCCCTGTTACTTCTTTCTACCAAAAAAAAAGTGTGTTCCCAGAAGACTCCTATACACATAGCAACAGCGCTGTTGAAGGAACAGCACCCGTACACAGATTAAGCCCTGAGGATCCTTGAGAGGATGGGATGAGGACAGGTACGTTTCGACAAGAAGACTCTAGGTTGGGAAAAGAAAATCAAGCCTGGGGAAGAGATAACTATGGTTATGTCTGTTGGGATAGAGACTGCATGTTATCTGTGTGGGGGGCTGGCAGCAAAGGTGGGCTATTTCATGGTTATGTCAATGGCAAGCTCAGTTCCTAATATTCCCATCCCTTCAATATCACACATTTCTAAGTAATGGACACCAGGGGTTTGGGGCCCAGTCATCATTCCTGTTACTTATTCCTGTTTTTTGGCAGAATTTTTCACGTTTGTCTGTATGCATACATACTTTTCCCACAGTTGACAACAGAGGAGACATACAATAGTGGTTGTGGTTTTTCAAACTTGATTTTATATTTTACGAAATCTTCATACTTATCATTTCAATGACTTAAATTATCATATTAATTTGATGTGCTATCATGTATTTTATACTACTGGATAAATAATTTGCCTATGACTTTTTGCTTTTATAGGCATCAATGCATTAAGCATCTTCATGTATATAGCAGTTTCCTTCCCCTGGGTTATCTCCTTAGGATAAATTTCTAGAAGACAGCTTATTGTCGCTAAGGTTAGAACTTAGAAAAAGTGAATAAAGGAAAAGTGAATATGAAGCATATGTAATATAATAACATAAAACATAACATAGAATATTAATATAAATATTATATTTATTTGTATAGAGGTGAGTATATAATATAGGGGTGTGTGTGTGTGTATATATACATATATATAGAGTTGTATAGTTATATATTCTGATTGAGGTGTTATAATTTTTAGCCCCTTTCAAATTTTTACTAGAAAAATTATACTCATAACTTTTAAAAACTGCCACTTATTAATCAAGGAGTCAAACAAAATCTGAGTAATAAGTAAACAGTCACCCAAAAGTTCAGTGCTATTTAAAACTTGAAGGCAAATTTCACCTGAAACATGAGCTCATTTTGAGACTTTGAGAGGAAGCCACATAAGCTCTCTGGGTTTCAATTTTCTCAATTAAAACAAAACAAAACAAAACAAAACAGGAATCTGCAAACTCCCTGCTTGCTTTTTGGCTCTCCATTTGTACACATTATTATTTCATGACTACCCAATACACACACACCGCATATTATGTCTTGTCACAACTGATGGCAGATAAACACTATGTTCCCCCCAAAATGGCTGAGTAGTGGGATATTTAGATAAATGATACTGATAGGACAAACCTAAATATATGCTCTTGGGTTAAGCACAAGGAAATATCATTAGTTAAAACGTCTGTATGACTCTAACCTGGCACATCTCTTAAATAGATCTGAGGTTAGAAACCAGCAACAGATGGCAGCATGCTTTGCGCAAAGCCAATTTCTCTATAACCTTGAAACTCTGAAAGGTCCCCAAAGAAGAAAAATCAGATAGGCTCTTAGCCAGGGTTGTCCTCGAGACAGATGAAGCTAATAGACTCATGTCAAAGAAAGAAGATGAGATTGATGTTCCCTGGGCTTCAGTCTCCCAGGTGCAAGGACATTTTGCCATCAGGCATGCAAAATAAATCTTTGGGTGACTGGGAGGACAGATGTGGAAAATACATTGGCAGGATGAACAGGTGATGAAGGCCCAGCTCACGTATCACTCAGGAGAACAGTTGCGTGGCTGAAGCCTGTCCTGGGTGCAGGTGTCATTTCCCACCTGCAGATCAGAGCCACTCCGGTCCACGTAAGAGAATGCAGAATGTACGTTTCAGTCAAAGACTCTCAGGACACAATTTACTGCAACATTGAGAATCATAATAAAGAGTACAGGACATGAGGCATATTCAAATGATTTAATGGGAAACAGCTGCAATTTTTTTTTTTCCTAAAAGTAAGTGAAACATGCTGTCTTCTTAAAGTTTGGCCAGCCTTCATCAGGGTCATCATCCTTCATCAAATCACTGGGAGAGAGGGTAAAAGATCAAAAAGCAAAGAGTGCCATTTTTGCTAGGGAAGGAAGTTAGAGAATTCAAATAGCCCTTTATTTATGAACTACTAGAGGCTTTCTTAGCTCTAAACAGAAACTCCTATGAGCAAAATTTTGAAAATGCTTAGCATGACCTGAAATCTGCTCATTCAACAAAACCTGTCATTTCCATCTCCCTGACACCCATTCACCTATTTATTTTTTGATATTTACTTATTTGTACATCTACTATGTGCTTAGCAATCCCAGAAACTTTGGGATTTACTCCCAGAAAATGCCTTCATAGAGAGATTATTGTTAAATAATACTGTTAAATGCAGCTTGAAGCATCTCCATTTAAATTTGGAGGGTGAAAGGGTTCAGGATTATTAGAAAAGCAATGCAGAGAAAGAAAGAATTAATATTCGGCTTCTGAAACTCAAAAGAGGATTGTATAGCAAGACAATACACTTGAAAGCCAGGATCTTCTAAGAGGTTTTCTAAATTCCTTTGGTGGCTACATTTTAACCTATCACCCACTGGGACTGCTGAATTAAATCCTGGTGTTTTACTAAATGGATTTCCCAGGAGCATCGAAGGGGAAGTAAAGGAAAAGCTCATCCTTTCAAGCTCTAAGGAATTCTGGGGAAAGAAAGACAAAGAAAAGAGGGACCAGAGAAAAGAAGGCAGAGGAAGCAGATCTGATCCCTACGGGGAATTCTGACAACCCCTCTCAGGAAATTCCAGATAACACTGCCAGCCCTAGCCTCCTTTCTGACTAACAGAAGTGGCCTCAGGAAACCTGAACAGGAAATTAGTATCCACTGTAAATTACAAAGAGGCCCTAAAAACTGCAATAAAGTGTGTCAGCTCCATTGAGTCAAATACATCTCTGGACTCTAAAGGCAACCCCATTTATTCCATTTCTCTCTTCTCCCAAAATAGCAAAATCACCTCCTAACTGAATGATGGTCAAGCATGACCACAAATACAGTCATATATTTGAAGCAGTTGAACTTGACAAAGAAGGTGCTGCTTACACTCCGGATTTTCCTGTAAGAAAACGTTCATCCAGGGGACTCAGAATTTGCCATCTTAGAATTCAGCTTAAACCAAGTGAAATATTTAAAATCATCAAAGGAATGTATGGCAGAAGAAAGTGGCCGTGGATGATGGAAGAAAAGTTGCCAGAATTCGTTTGGAGACGTGGACCCTCTGCCACCATTTGTCTAATCTTAAAAAATATCTTCCAACGTTAACAATCCAAATTCAATGTCACAGCTTGTACCTGTTTATACAAACTTTCTCTTGATGAGAAAACCAAAAAGTGGGTTCATTTGGAAGCTATCAGCTTTATAAGGTAAATTGTGGCCGAGACAGGGAAGGTAAGATGATCTAAAAGGATGGTCAGAAGGACAGCTTGGCCCTAATCAGCTCCACCATCTGTTGACCTGGAAGAGGAGAAAACGTCTGCAAAGGAGACCCATGCACTTTATTCACAATCTTTCATCAGAGACAGAGAAACAGACAGAGTTTCCTTAACGACAAAATTCAAACACATTTAACTCACAGTGGTTTACCTAATTATAAGATGGAGGTATATAAGCACTTACAAATTATAGAGCAGAAAAGTCATTAGAACCTTCAAAAAATCATTCTATAGAACTTCCAGCCAAATGGTTTACCCAGAAACAGAAAGATCTCACATATGCAATACGCTAGTATACCAGTTATTAACTATGGAGGCAATATGAAGAAGAAATTTGAGAAGTCTTTACTAAACGTCAGGAAATGTCTTTGGCTTTGGGGCAACGCTGGTGCTGGGAATACCAAGGGATTCCCAGCTCATCGACAGAAAAGCATGTTATTCAGTGATGATTTCTCTAATGACCAAGAAACTCTGCTCTCTTTCTCTGCAAATCTGTCACTAAAATCTGAAGCGAGAAGATAAACAGAGTCAGAGCTACTGCGTTTGACTTGGCCCACGCTTGTTGGGCTTGGCATATTTTGTCAATACGCTGATTTGTAGTCTAGCCTCTTCTCTGTCCTCATTTATAATTTCTCACCCCTCTGAAGTTATCACACCCCAAGGATACAAATCCCTCTCATTCTTCAAGACCCAGCTCAGAGGCACCACCTCCCACATGATAATCCCAGGCAGAATTAACGGCTTCTCACACGGTATGTGAACGGCCAATCACTCACACCTCTGCTTATAGTAGTATTATTTTAATCAGTCTTGGCTTCAGGGTTGGACAATTCTTTTTTGCTTACGAGAACTCTGTGTGTAATAGCTGCCCATTAAGTGCGTCTTAGCTCAGGCTACTATAACAAATACCATAGGCCGGGTGGCTCAAACAACAGATACTGAGATGTCTCACAGTTCTGAAGGTCGGGGAGTCCAAGATCAAGGTGCTGGCATGCTTGGTTCTTGGGGAGGGCCCTCTTTCTGGCTTGCAAACAGCTGCCTTCTCACTGCATCCTCACATGGCGAAGAAGGAAAGAGCTCTGGTGTCTCTTCCTCTTCTTATAAGGGCACTAATCCCATCATGGGGGATCTACTCTTTTGACCTCATCTAAACCTAATCACCTCCCAAAGGTCCCACTCCCTAACACCATCATACCGGAGGTTGGAGTTTCAACATATGAATTGGGGGACGGGGCAGCGGGGGTAGGGGAGTGGGGGACACAAACTTTCAGCCCATCAGGAAGTTCTGTTTACCCTTATTGAATGTTTCCATCACTGCAAGTAAGCTCTTGAAACAAAGTCTAAAATGAAAACATTTTGTTTTTCACTTGCTTTAAAAGCTAGCAATTCTCACACCAAGACCTTTATTCCACCTCTCAATGGTTTCTATTTTTTCACCAGTGAGTCAGACAAACTGAATGCTACTTTATCAATGTGCATCAGTATTTAGGTGTCCTTTGATGTCAGTGACCTCATCTCTAGCAGTACATTTAGGCTTTTTCCTCTAGCGTGAAACAAAATAAAACAAAAGTTTACTAACTCTCTTCCTTCAGAAGGGATCTTACCAAATGCTACTCTAACATTATTTCCACTCACGCTTCTCAGAAACGAATCTTTCTGCTGCAGATCTGACGATGTAGGCTTGCATTTACAAAGAATTACTCTCCAAATGGTCATTCAAGTGTGACAGTTTTCATTTAAATATGATCCAATTTTTGTCAATCCCTGTGATAGGTCACCTTCCATTATTTCATTTAAGCTTCATAAGAGAGATGATTCTCATTCTTCCTATGAAACAGACTCAGAAGAGGTGAAATAACCCGTTCGGTGTTGCACAGCCAATCAAAGACAAGACAAGATTCTATCTATCCAATATTTTTAACCCTGAAGCCCATATATATTCAACGACATCATCTGGTCTTTCCAAGCCATCTGCCAAAGTATTGAAGGGACACTAAAACACATTGAGCACCTCCTATATGTCACATGCTAACAGATGAGGAAGCGTTCCATAAAAATTTGATGGATGGGGGCTTCCCTGGTGGCGCAGTGGTTAAGAATCTGCCTGCCAATGCAGGGGACGTGGGTTCGAGCCCTGGTCTGGGAAGATCCCACATGCCGCGGAGCAAACAGGCCTGTGAGCCACAATTACTGAGCCTGAGTGTCTGGAGCCTGTGCTCCGCAACAAGAGAGGCCGCGACAGTGAGAGGCCCGCGCACCGCGATGAAGAGTGGCCCCTGCTTGCCACAACTAGAGAAAGCCCTTGCACAGAAACGAAGACCCAACACAGCCAAAAATAATTAATTAATTAATTAATTTAAAAAAAAAGAGAACGTGGAAATAACCAAAGGCAAAGGGAATTAAAATAATTATATAAAAAAAAATTTAATGGATGGGGGCTTCCCTGGTGGCGCAGTGGTTAAGAATCTGCCTGCCAATGCAGGGGATGTGGGTTCGAGCCCTGGTCCGGGAAGATCCCGCATGAAAGAAAGCTCGTGCGCCACAACTACTGAGCCTGTGCTCTAGAGCCCGTGAGCCACAGCTACTGAGCCCACGCGCCGCAACTACTGAATCCCGTGCGCCTAGAGCCCGTGCTCCACAACAAGAGAAGCCTCCACCATGAGAAGCCCGCGCACTGCAACGAAGAGTAGCCCCCGCTCGACACAACTAGAGAAAGCCGGCGTGCAGCAATGATGACACAACGCGGCCAAAAAAAAAAAATTTAATGGATGCGAGTTGGAAAAAAAAAAACCTACCATTGCAAAGCTGTATACGGTTTATATCTCAAAAGAAGTAGAATTTGATCCCTACTTTGGAACATGAGTTTTGTTTGTTGAGTGCCTCTAATCTCATTGATTACCGCCCCCCCAAAACATCCTGTAACAGAGATTAATAGTTATTGCTATTGTCAGAACACAGTAGTGCTGACCTCTGATCTCAGAATGCTGTACTGAGAATTCCATGAATAATATATAGAATACCTAGCACAGTGCCTGGGCACACAGTATATACTGAGTAAATAGCACTTTCTATTAAGTTGTCCTATTCTTCAGTTTATAGGCAAGGATAGTTGTCGGGCAGGTTTAGTAGCTTTTACGTCCTGACACAGCTCTCACAAGGTAGAGTTAAGAGTCAGCTCAAGTCTTCCAGGTTCCAAAGCCTGTGACCTGGAATCTCCCCGCATGACCATTCCTGAAGGCATCCCACTTTTACAATCGACACGGGAAAACTAAGCAGCCATATGTCCTTAACCTACTTAAAAGTAAAGGAATGAACTCTGAAATGCCATCCACTCTTTTCAGTCAGGATATAGAGTCAGTTCAATGTGTATGTCAAGCAAAAAACTATACTCCCTTTAACATGACAACGAAGAATGAGCAGATTGCTCTGAAAAGACCATGCCTTCTAATTCGAAAAGCCACTGCTCTCGTGACTCTGGCCTCTTCTGGAATCACGCTCTCCCCCGAATGCCAATGCAAGGGCTGGCTCCTTGGTTTGAAAGGCGTGGCTGGTGTCATCCAGACATCCTTTGGGAAATATCACTATCAATATCGCCACTTACTGGGGCCCCAATTTCCTCCTCTGTGTCCCCTCTCCCATCACAGTGAAGGCCCACTGTGATGATCTCCCCCTCTGAACCCCGGGATTTCTATCATCACCACCTCCTAGGCCTCAACCTTTCTGCACAGCTGTATGCAGCCCTCCTTCTGTGACAACTGCCCACTGAACATGCAACTGTCTAACCTTCCATCTATCTTCCTAGGCACTGTACTTACCAGTAGTACAGATTTAGGGAGGAGTTAGGGAGGGTTAACCCTTCTTTCTGACCTGAATAATCTGTAAGGAAATAAATTTTATAAGCTGAGATTGGGTATATTTCTATGAGCTCCCCACATTCATTTCCTTGAAAAGTAAACGAATTCCTTACTTTAGGCCATTGCTTTGCCAGTACATCTGAGCTTGACAATTACTTGGAACACTGACGAAAGACACACATCTATGAAATGCACCTCTCTAGAAGAGGGGCTTAGGAAGCCGATGACAGGATACCATCACAGCTAATTCTTACCATCACCCAAGCTGAGAAAACACACCAAAGTAATTTAATTATACATCAAATATATTTTAAAATAAATTTTTGCCAATACAATTATAATTGCCAATTTTATCCATATTTTCACTGTCAACTTTTCAACAATTACAACCATATTTTTAAAGCATCCTGATTTTCTTTTTTCAGTGATGCTGAGGTAAACCTCCAATCCCGGCCTTTCTTTTAGCCAGAGCGTTGGTGAAGGGGCAGGTGTGGTATTATTTTCGGCCACAGAACAAGCACGTGCTGTTAATCCACAGGCTCCATATAATTTCCCGTGCTCCTCACACGTCTCCCAGCAACTGCCCTGACACGGCTCGCAATTAGCTTGAGCAATCTGACAGGATCACAACACCTGCCTTGGAGCTACAACTACACATTTCTCTTGTGAAATCTGATGTGCTTGAGTAATATGCTAAATCTGGGATTTATTTTTACCTAAGAAAGATATAGAGAAACAAAAACCAAGATCGGTCATTAAAATCACTGGGAGTACCTAGAAGCCACAAAACAAGTTCAAGGTTTATGAAGAAATATTATAAAGAAAATTTTATTGTAAAATATTGCCCCTAAGAATGTATTTTAGTAGTTCTTCACATAGTTTTAGATTTTTTTTCCCATTTGGTTGGTGCAATTTCGAAAGCATTAAAAAAAAAAAAAAAAAAAAGCTGACACTTGAAAGCTACAGTATAGTCATTTTTTTGTGTGTAACACTAACCTAAGTAAAGTGTGGAATACTGGATGTGTGTTTGTTCCCCTTACAGTGGTAAACATGCATCGACTGAATAAATGAATAGTAATGTAGCCACTGAGAATAGCAATAGCAAGAATGATTAAAATTATCATTATTGGGGCTTCCCTGGTGGCGCAGTGGTTGAGAATCTGCCTGCCAATGCAGGGGACACGGGTTCGAGCCCTGGTCTGGGAAGATCCCACATGCCGCGTAGCAACTGGGCCCGTGAGCCACAACTGCTGAGCCTGCGCATCTGGAGCCTGTGCTCCGCAACAAGAGAGGCCGCGACAGTGAGAGGCCCGCACACCACGATGAAGAGTGGCCCCCGCTCGCCGCAACTAGAGAAAGCCCTCGCACAGAAACGAAGACCCAGCACAGCCATAAATAAATTAATTAATTAATTTTAAAAAAATGATCATTATTTTACAATATTAAGCATGACATTTAAATAGCTTATGAAGTTTTAAAGCTGTAAGGGGTCTAGACTTCTAAAATATGAAACCCATGCTGCAGATCTGTACTACTTACCATTTCCCCTGATTCCTCAAATAGCTTCATATCTCCAGTCACCTCATCTCCTGTTTTTTCTCCAGTACCTCATCTTTTTGTCCTTATTGCAGTCTAACTCTTCTCCCTCCATCTCTTTTAAAGAGACGTGAATAAAAGAAAAATATATCGTATATATTGACCCATACGGTTACCATTTCTAGTTCTCTTCATTTCTTTGTGTAGATCCAGGTTTCCATCTGGTATTAAAGGTTCTGTGGAGGTAAAATCATTTCTCTTGTCCACTGGACAATGTGCTGTGATGACAGGTATCTCCAGCTGTCACTGGCTACCTACCATGTGAAGCCTGGAAATGGGGCTGTCCTGGGGTAGCAGAGCCCACATTTAGATCCTGGTAATGTCCTTTGAGCACTAAACTGCGTTGCACCTGAAGACAGATTTAATCCTAGACCAGTGGTTCTCAAATCTTACCATGTGTCAGAACAACATGGTGACCTTGTTTAAGCAGATGGCTGAGCCCACAGTCGGAGTTCTGGATTCAGTAAATCTGGGGTGAGGCCTCAGAATTTGCATTGCTCACAAGTCCCCGGTTGAACCACACTTTGGGAATCATTATCTTAAATATTTCAATTAAGTAGGCCAGTAAATCGTCATTTTTTTTTTCTTAAGCATGTTTGAGTTGGGTTTTCTATTACTTGGACCCAAGAAAATTGTCCTACCTGATAAACCCATGAGTATCTGAAATACATTTGCCCCCCCGATATAAGCCTGAATTATTCCATCTCATTTAAGTATTTATACGCTGAAAAGTATATGAAGGAAAGTCATAAGGAAATTGTTATACAAAATAACACAGAGTTCATAGTATATTTAGGGTTTATTCCTACTTCATATTGTGCTACAATTAAATTTCATCACGTCTTGCAATCAAATATTGGAGGTACACATGAAAACTATTTAATACTTAGATTTCTTTTTCTTATAATAGGAAGTTTCTGATATTTTCATTTGGAATATTATTTTTGATGAACTTAAATGGAAGCTTTTTTTTTTTTTGGTTGTTTCGTGTGGCATGTGGGATCTTAGTTCCCCGACCAGGGATCGAACCCACGCCCCCTGCACTGGAAGCGTGGGGTCTTAACCACTGGACCACCAGGGAAGTCCCAAATGGAAGCTATTTTTACATAAGGAATATAATGAACAAGACAGAGAGATCTTATTTTACTTTGGATATAGTAAAAATAACAAGATTTGCAACTAGTATTTGTTTAACACACAACCTATCATTTTATTTCTCATTCATCTTTCACAGCCCTAATGAAATGGTCACCTGTAGCTAAAGAGTGAAAGTGTCCTAGACACCCACAAATAAAAATACATATTTCAATAACTAGAAACTTCTCTGGAGGTGATATTTTAGAGAAAATGAGTTGAGCTCAAGAGTGTAACTGTTCGGAGTCTTCTGGCTCCTAAGACAAATTCATTAGGTGATAAACTGGCAGCCTTTGGGAGCTGCTGTATTCTTTGGCCACCACTGGCCACCTGCAGATGGCTGTTTGGTGAACAATTGCTCCCCATCCTTTTGCCCTCAAAAATATTGCCTTCCCAATTTCCTATTTATGGCCCCAACATAGGTCCTTCCACTCTCCCAGGTAGAAGATATTTGAAGTATTTAACCAGGAATGAGGAACCAGTGCTTAACACCAAAGCAGGGCAGGGTTCTCTAGGCAGGCAGGAATTAGCCTTTTAATTCCAAATTATGAAGAGACCCAGGTGTCTCTGGAATGGGGGCTGGGGTGGGAGGTTGCAAACTTTGGGATTATTTGAAAACCAGTATGACCATAACAGATTCCATTCAACAGATAAGTCTTGTTCCACCCTCCAGCCCCATCCTCAGTTCCTATCAACTCCATCATATAACGATGTACCTAGCGTCATTCTTTCCCTTGCTTTCCATGGTCATCAGCAGACTTCAGAACATGATTAGTTTTCACCGTTGGCTATTAAAATAGCTTTCTCAGTGTTCCCTCCACATAAGACTTTCCCCTTTCCATTCATCCTAAGAGCAGTGTCCCTGAAATTTCTATGTGCAAAGCCAATTCTATGCTCACCATTACTTGCCCAGGGCCGTCCAGTCATATTTTTGGCATTGAAAGGCTCCCACTTATCTCTGCAGGCTTCTCTCTGAGAACCCTTCTGAAAGAACCCGCTGACTTAAAGAAGCAAAACTGGTATCCACGATGTCCTAGCTTCAAATTCTGCTCATGTTCTCCCTCTGGCTAAAATGCTGATCCCCTCAGATACACTAGTTAATATACCTTACTCATCTTCCAAACAGCTCTTTACATGCCAGACACTTTGTAATACTACATTATACTATATTTTAAACCTACTATCAGATTTCTCAAGGAAAATAATCATGTATTTTAATCTTTGTAACCCCTATAGCTACTGATGCAGGGTCTTACCCCATAGTAGTTGCTCAGTAAACAGCTGGTGATTGAACAGTAACACATACAACACAATGATCTGTATCTCTAATTTTATACTCGTATGTAAGTCTTTGGCTCTTTATATACGAAAAAGCAGTCCATTTTCAGTTTCAACACTTAAAGACAGTGACTAATTTATACCAACTTCCAAATCATTAGAAATAATAATTACACACATATTTTTGTCTAAAATATTTATACTCATACGGACTTCCAATAAAACTGTCTTTTGAATTTCAAAATCAATCAAGTTGCATGTTAAAATTAGTCCCTAAAGGACCTAAAGTTCTTCATTAGAAACAGGAAATATAATCTGCATTAAATTAACGAACTACATACATAACAGTGCTGTCAACAAGTTTACAATGGTTGACTGGCCAACCAATGGTTGTACTGACAGCTCACACAATTTAAAACTCTTTGCATTCTCTTCTTCTTAAGTAAATTGAATTCCATTGTTTAAAAAGCTGAAAAACAGAAATCTGAATAATACCCAATATGCAGACTGATTCCAATGCTTTTTTGAAGTTCTCAGGAGATAAAAGAAGTTCCCAAAATAGCTTATCAAAAAACCAAACACATTGTGCTACATAAAATGTTCTTCTAAGGTAGAATAAGTGTGAAAATTAAAGAGAGTAATTTAACAAAAATGTAGATAAATGGCTTACTGAACATGCACATGGAAACAGACAACCACTGAACCTATTTCCTTACATGGTAACACCGATCAATAGTTTGGTTTTCATTGAATCACTGTATTTTATGGCATTTGGAACATGCATTTATCCAGAGATCAGTTGGAAGGTGCCATAAAATGACAGATTTGGTATATTTAAGTACAGCGGAAAGGAACACTCCCCCTTTGACTCATAGAACATTACATCTATATTTAGGGAATTCCTTTTTGTGCGATTGATATGAATTCCTTCACTGAATATTAGTTTCTAGATACATTTTTTCTTTTTTCTCTTTAACTTTCTTGCCCCTTCATAAAAATCCTCAAGATGCCAATATAATTATCCATGTAATTAATTTAATATGGTTACACTTAAAAATGAAACAAAATTACCTCCCAATTAAATCTAAATATCAGATATTCACAATCACATCAATCCATTAATTGCACTGAAGAGCCACTATATTCAAATATTTATGTTAAATGCTGTGGCTGAGAGAATTATTGCCATCAGCTACTCAACTCCCTCCTGCCTACCCACCTCGCAGAGCAGAGAGGGCAGAGCACAGCTCCTGATGCCCTGTCCTCCTCTAGACATCGTTTTGGAGATGTTTAATAAATGCTTGTTAAATGTAATTTAACTGAGGCTCAGAGAAGTTAAGTGACTTGCACAAGGTCACACAGTAAGTGACAATAGTGAAGAAAGAACAGTTTGTTTTTTTTTTTAATTCTAATTCCCAGGCATTTTCCTGAGCAGCCTGCCTCTGCATTTCCATCCTATCCAAACCTTCTCACTTAGCTCTCCCAAAGGAAAGTTTTTTTTAATATATATTTATTTATTTTATTTATTTTATTTTTGGCTGCATTGGGTCTTCTTTGCAGGCTTTCTCTAGTTGCAGTGAGTGGGGACTACTCTTTGTTGCAGTGTACAGGCTTCTCATTGTGGTGGCTTCTCTTGTTGTGGAGCATGGGCTCTAGGCATGTGGGCTTCTGTAGTTGTGGCACGAGGGCTCAGTAGTTGTGGCGCATGGGCTTAGTTGCTCCATGGCATGTGGGATCTTCCCGGACCAGGGTTCGAACCCATGTCCCCTGCATTGGCAGGTGGATTCTTAACCACTGTGCCACCAGGGAAGCCCAGGAAAGATTATTAAATTCAACAAAGGCTTTATTAATAACAGATCAATGTATTGCCACTCATAAGTCTTAAAATTCTTCATTTGGCATATAAGCATGGATACTTGAGATATAGACATGCAGGAACACCAGGCAGATTGATGAGTGACATATGCAGGATGTCCCCAGAAGCCTCATATCATGACCCAAAGGTTGACATACCCACCTTCAGGTCACAAAGGAAACCCTCGTGATGATCTAATCAAAATTGTTCAGTTTTCTATACACATTTTTCTTCTCTCCCTGTGCATCTCTGTCAGTTCACATCTCTTTGTTCTAAAAAGGGCTCTATATATATTAAAAATTACATGTATTTGAATTTCTGGATTTCATATTATGAACACTTTAATTTTATAAAAGTAAAACAAATCTCTAATGTGATTTGTTCGTAACAGCCAAAATATGTAATACACAAAACAACACTAGTTAATGTCCATGAAAATAACAAATATATATTCAACTCTCCTACCTATGTTTTCTTTCACTTTTATACAAAAGGAAAACCAAAGGTTGTAAAAGAGTTTCTCCCACTGCTGGCTCCAGAGAATCCTTCTTATTTGGATAATACTTGGTGCTAAATGCAATCACTCTTAAGAATTTCAGTTACAGCTGAGAGAAATGCTCTTTGTTGGTATGACAAGTAATTTTAGTCCCAGTGATTTCTGCTACCTGGACTTCTTTTGATGCTGAATGAATGAGGTGTTCTTTCTTCTGCCCAGTATTTGAGCTTTTATGTCCACTATCTCTGACATAAGACAGAAAGAAGAGTCAAAAATCTGCTTCTCCAAGAAAAAAATCAAGATATATTTTAAATGTAAAAATGAGGTCCCTGGAAATTATGTTTTCATTTCAAGACTCCAAATTGATGAAAATACTTTCCCTAAATATGTGGTTTTAGGACAACTTTATTATGCTTGAAGAGAAGCTGCCTGTTGATTTGGGGGATAGATTTCTTCTCAGGTTACTCAGTATGATAGATGGAGAATAATAATTTTGACTACCTCTTACAAGTTATATGAGAAGTGAATGAATTGATACATATGAAAATATTTTCCAGCAAAGCATACTCAAATATAAATAGATATTTTCCCATTATTCTTTTGTATTACTAATGCAGCACTAATTTTAGGGCTCGAATCTATCCAAGCAAGCAATCAAAAGAAGTCTATCCAGTACATAGCTAACAAATCAAATATTTTCTTTCTTTCTTTCTTAAAAATTTTCTTTCTTTCTTAAAAATGAGTTATTTTCAAGGCAATACTGCTCTTAGAGCTTATATATATAAGTAATGGTGTTGACCAAGAAAGCAAAAAAAAAAAAAAAGTCTGTAACTTGTCTTTTGTATTTTGGAAAAGAAAAGGTTTAATTAAATGGCCAAGTCATTTTGTTTAGAAAAATAACTAGTTTTGTCTAACTGTTCTGCACAGCAGAAAATGACAGCTTTGAAAGAGCAGTGATGACCAATTAGGAAATACATTTACCATGCTTTGATTTTCTCATTTTGGCTCCTTACTCTCTCCAATTGATTAAATCACAAATTTATGTCAATGCCTTGCTATAAGAGAAGTTTCTAAGCAATACCAAACTCACTGACTTTTTTTAAAAAAAATTTTTAGCCTGGCTTTTCCTAGGAAATATCCAGATAAAATAATAAAACAGGAAACTGGAGTGGGTAACTATTGACTTGGAATAATTTGATGTTTGAACGAGTGACTATGTACAATTAGGATGATAGGGCCTTTGGCATAGAAACTTGTCCTACCACATAAATTAGGACTGAGGTTACACAAGGTCAAACCAGCAAGCATTCTTCTCAAGGTCTTATTTTTCTTTTCCCTTTACAAAGCCATCATTCTACCCAGCCTTAAGTAAGATGATTTAGAGTAGACAGAAGAAAGAGTTCTATTACAAAATATAGTTTCTTATCTGCCAGGAAATGTGATCCTTGAAAAGACAAAGCACTCTTTTCCAAAGAAAATGAGATTTGCAACCTTCTTGCAGCTTTCAGTCTTTATCAATTTAAGAGTTAATGGAAAATAGCTTGAGAATTTACCTGTGTGAGGCTCAGAAAATGCCCTGGCAGGTCCCCCGGTCCTCCCTGTACCAGCAGTACTATACTTCTCCCTCTTCTCAGATGTGACTCGTGACCTTGAATCCCAGACCAGGCTCGGAATCTAAATTTCCCAAAGGACAAAGGCTTCAGATCTCCCAGTTCCACCCGGTTTGAAGTTTGCTTTTGCCAAGATCCTCAGCATAGGAAGACACTTTTATTAACACTTCTGTTGACTGGTGATACCCTCTTGCGTGTCTTGGAGCCCGACTCACTCTAGTGGAAATGTGTACGTGCTTGTGCAAGAGCCAGAGTGCTAGAGAGCTGTGCGCGTGTATGAGTGTGAGCGTGTGTAAGCAATTTAAAATCGAATGCTCTTTCAAGTCTCCTATATCAAAAAACCAAACACAAAAAATAACAAAAACTGCAACCAACCAGAATGTTCACTAATAGGCAAATAGTTTAATGAAGTAATACATCCATACTATAGAATATCATATACCTATGAAAATTCTTAATCATAAATATATATAAAAACTAGAATGAGGGCCATGATGTATTCCTAAAGAGAAAAAGCAAGAAAGAGGAAGGGAAACAACCTACGTGTGTGTGTGTGAGAATGTGAGTGTATGTATGTGTGTTCTTAACACGCATATTTATATAATCATGGGAAAATGTGGAAGTATACACCCTAATTTAATATTAACTCCAGAGGTTATGATTAAAAGTAAGTCTAAAGGGGAGTCACAGCACACATATATTTAACTTACTTGATTTCCATTATATGCGCTTAGGCAATTAAGGTATATATTTGGCAATAAAGGGAGGTGGAATAATAATTTAAAAGCATAGAAATTCTGTCATTCCATCCACTGAGTGGAGGCCCCAAGTGGGTATGAAATGGAGCAAGAAAGTGACATTACCTCTGGGGGCTGAGTTTCTTGATGTCTATTTCCTAGTGTCAGCATCTTACTGGGCTGAGTGGCCCCAAAAGAACGATCCGGCCAAAGCCTGAAAATGTCTTCTAGCCATGGAGTAAACCCCCATTTACTAGTGTTTACTGTGCTATACTAACTGAGATATGGTGGAATAAACTCAGACATGGAGCATTCTTTGGAGATTTGTCAGGGTAATATTTAAACTTCAGATGTTTGATCTTTGCGGTGACGTAGAACCTGTTCTCTGCCTAAGATGTAATGCTGCTGTACTGATTTTTTATTCAATAAACATATTTTCTTTTTACTTTTTGGAGCAAACATGTATTATGTTTTAATAATTTTAATATACAGATAAATCAATTGAAAATTTTTAAATATTTAAATACATAAACAATTTTTGTATTCTCTCTGGTAATTTATATTCTGGTAACCAGACATTTAAAAATTATGTCTTCTCATGGAAATTGTAACCTCATAAATACTTCTAGGCAAAAAAAGTAGTATATGTTGACCATGTAAACAGGCACAGGGAATATATGTCCATAACTGGTCACTTAGTTACTAGTAAATACATTTAAAAGCAAAGACATATTCCCTTCTGCCTTAAAATAATCCCCTTAGAGATGCCAGGTTTAATCACAACAGTAATAATAGCTACTATTTAGAGTGATCATTAAACATCAGTGATTCCATTAGATGCTTCACGTGTATTTTCTCACTTAAACTTTACAATAACCTACCCCAGAGTGTTAATCAGAGCCCATCTTAGAGATGAGCAAACTGAGTCTTGCAGAGTTTACCAAAACTGTTGAAATCCACGGAGCAGGTAAAGAGGTATGACATCCAGCCCTACTGGTCTCATGAGTTCAAGCTCTCAACCACTGTACATATTCTATTCGCCCTGCTTTAATAGACTTGAACTTTTAAAATAAAACCATTGTTTCAGACAGGGTTATATTTAGCTGCCGATGACAGAAAACCCCAAAATGACAGGGGCTTAAAGAGATAAAAGTTTATTATTTTCATGTGCAAACAGCAATCCAGAGGTAGGCAGTCCAGTACAGGTGTGGCAGGTTCCACAGAGTCTCAAAAAAATCCAAATTCCTGTCTTGTGCCTAAGCTATCCTCATAGGTGGCCATATACTCATCCCTTGATTCAAACGGGCTGCTGGAGTACTCGTTACAAAAGCCAAGATGTGGAAGCAACCTAAGTGTCCATCAACAGATGAATGGATAAAGAAGATGTGGTACATATATACAATGGAATATTACTCAGCCATAAGAAAGAATGAAATAATCCCATTTGCAGCAACATGGATGGACCTAGAGATCATCATACTGAGTGAAGTAAGTCAGACAAATATTATACATCACTTATACATGGAATCTAAAAATAATACAAATTTATTTATAAGACAGAAATAGACCCACAGACATAGAAAACAAACTTATGGCTATCAAAGTGGAAGGGGATGGGGAGCGATAAAACAGGAGTATTAGGATTAACAGATACAGACTACTACATATAAAATAAACAACAAGGACCTACTGTATAGCACAGGGAACTATATTCAATAACTTATAATAACCTATAATGGAAAAGAATGGAAAAAAAGGATATATATATATATACACACACATATATATATATCCGAAAATCACCATGCTTTACACCTGAAACTAACACAACATTGTAAATCAAATCTACTTCAATTTTAAAAAGGGGGGCTGCTGGAACTCCAGGTGCAATCTAGGCAGGAAGAAAGGTGGAAAGGCAAAACAAATTCCTCCTGCAAGTTAGCCCCCTTCTGGTTCCCACAACACCTCCCCCTGTGTCTTCTGTCTCCTAATCCAGTTGTCTTCCCATTAATGCAATCTGCTTCTTAAGTTAGAGGATCTTAAATCCAGAGACATATAAAGCTGGTTTATCTCATCATTTTATTTATTTCCTTTTTTCTCCCTGTGGAGGTATGATTAGAAAATTCAGATGAACTCAGCAGAGAATAAAATTTCTGTAATAGTAGAATTTATTGTTATATGCAAAACCATACAAGAAGATATTATTGCCTTGAGAATATAGAAAATTTACAATTTGGTTTATATTTTTAAGACCGCCAGCTACAAAAAAATCCTGAGTGGTTTTTGCATCCAAACCTAGACTCAAGGCTTTAGCATGTAACAGGGGGCTTTGAGGAGTTTCCAAACTCTCCATAAAATGTACGTAGGATAAAAATATGTTAGTGACAAGAGTAGTACTATTATTCATAAAAAATAGGAAAGGAAGCTGTTTTAATCTTTCCCGTCTTTGAACAAAGTTTTAGTGTTAGAAAAAGAGAACTTCTTTACCAAGTATTAATTGTAATTCAAATGTGACTTCAGCAGCCTAATAACATTTAATTGACAGAATAGTGAAAAAGACAATCAAATTAGGAGCCAACCAAATAACTTCTCACTGTCTTCATGAAATGTATTAAAGAGGCAGTCGCCAAAAGAATTCCCCAATAAGATACTGATTTGTAGCATGTTTACACATGTGATAACAATCCCAAGGTGCCTCTTCTATCAGGAGTACTAGCATTACAAAGATTTGAAAATGGAATGTCTCCCCCCCACAGGTAGCAGTCCCCCAGGAAGATTGATTATGCATGTGTGTCTCTGTGTGTAACGTTTAGATGCGCACACATTCATAAACACACATATGTGAATGTGATTGTGCACATATTTATATATTCACATATACATGATATAAACACATACATATGTAAACATGTTTGAAGACATACTTATGTATTCACATGTATATGACATGTGCACATAAAATTAAGGTAGCAAATACGTATTCATACACACATATATATGCTTGTATGGGCAATCAGAATATATATGTACAAAGAGAACCACCTCAGGTCTTGTTATTTATATTATTTATGTTATTTATAAATACACATACATTAAAGCAAGATATGAAAAAAAGTAAAGGTATGTATAACGTTAATACCTGAGGACATCAACTCTCAGGATAGAGGCCAAGACTTCAAAGACCGTGGATGAGCAAGAAACAAGATGATAAAAATAATAGCTAAACTCCTTGCCCCAAATGAGCAGAATTTGGAAATGAAATAAAAATTATGAGTAGTGAAAGAAACAGGAGTCTGAAGAGGCGAGGGATGACTGAGGCACACAACTGGGAACCTGGGGGTTTTAAGAACTAGAACAATTACTATTCAGTCTTAAGGTGTTAACATTCCTGTGATTAAACAACCCCATCCCAATGTCTCTAGAACATTTAGTAATGTTCATTAAATACAGCTGACCCTTGAACTACACAGGTCTGAACTGCACAGGTCCACTTATAACGTGGATGTTTTACAATAAACATGTAGTACAGCACTCCAGGATCCATGGTTGCTTGAACCTGCAGATACAGAACGGCAGCTATGGAGGGCCGACTGTTATATTCAGATTTTCGATTGTGTGGCAGTCAGCAACCTAACCCCTGCATCGTTCAAGGGTCAGCTGCACTCAAAAACTCTGTGAAAGTGAATTATTTTGATTTTGTTTTGTATTGTATTGCTTTTCCTATTTTTGTAAGCGGAATGAGTGGGTTCTGGGATCAACCTATTTGAGATCAAGACTTTGGAGGAGATTAAGGAACAGCCTGGAAATACAGACATCTCAGTGGAAGTAAGAGACAGAAGCAGAAACACACTGAATGTAAGCCTTGCAAATTTGCAGAAATCTTGGGGTTTCCAGTAAAGAAAAAGACTGAAAATTCCAGATTCAAGGACTAATCACACAGTATTGAGGGGAGGGCTCTGGAAACTTCCATCCAAGTCAATTATGATGGTGAAAATTGGGGTGAAGTTTTCAGGGGCAGGAACACAAAAGTCAGCTTCTGAGATAAAGACAGAAATGAGGGTCAGAAACCTAGAAGTCCACTGAGTTGGAGCATGACCCAGTGAGTCTTGGTCTCCTCAAGCTGGCCAGGGCTGAAAGCTCACCCAGACTTGACACTATGGAGCAGGCCTGTTGTCTGAGGTGAGATGGTTCCAAACACTCACTGACAGTCAAAGGAGGAAATGTGAAACATAGATTGAGACCCAGAAGAAGATATGACATGGAAGGAAAATCACTTTTTGGGAGTAAATATCTTAGGACCAAGTATCACAATAGGGTAGAACAGGGGCATCTGACAGAAGTAAGCATAATAACTCGAGTGACCTACTCATCACTCGTATGTGCTTGGCATGATTATCATCCCCGTTTGATACTATTATTGTCCCCATTTCACAGGTAAGGAAACAGACACTAAAAGCATTTGAGTAACTTGCCCATAGCTCCACAACTGGCAAGTGATAATGTCAGGCACTGAACCTCAGCAGTGGCTGAGGTTCTAGGTCACTCTTCATGTTCTGGACCAAAAACCTGGTATTCCTTATCATCACTGGTGTGGAAAAGTCTGGATCTAGGAACATTAGGTCCTGTAGATAAGCTCTGAAAGATGGAAAAGACAGTACTTGCATAGCCTGGATGGAGCATAAGGACAGCCAGGTATTAATGGCCTTGGAACCTCTCTCCCTCATGTACACACATCATGGCCTTCCTCTTGGGCTTTATAGAAGGATGGCTATGGTAGGAAAAAGAAGGGCCCAAAAGATGTTCACATCCTTGTTCCTATAAATATGTTACATGGCCAAAGGGACTTTGCCAATGCAATGAAGATCATGGATCTTGAGATGGGAAGATTATACTGGATATCTGGTTGGATCCAATCTAATCGCAAGCCTCCTTAAAAGTGAAGCACTTCACTTTAACCCCATCCTGTCTGAGCAGGGAACAGACACCCTCAGGCAACCTACATGCAGAGGTGAGGCCAAATCCAAAGCTGAACCCCAGGAGCTGTGCGAACAAAGAAGAGAAAGGGAAATCTCTCGTGCAGCCTCAGGAGTGGCGGATTAAATCTCCACAGCTAACTTGATGTACCCTGCATCTGTGAAATACCTGAATAGACAATGAATCATCCCAAAACTGAGGCAGTGGGCTTTGGGAGCAACTGTAGACTTGGGGTTTGCTTTCTGCATCTAATTTGTTTCTGGTTTTCTGTTTATCTTAGTTTAGTATTTAGAGCTTATTATCACTGGTAGATTTGTTTACTGATTTGGTTGCTCTCTTCCTTTTTTTGTTATATAAAAATATATATATATATTTATATATTTTTTTCCATTTTCTCTTTTTGTGAGTGTGTATGTGTATGCTTCTTTGTGTGATTTCGTCTGTATAGGTTTGCTTTTAACGTTTCTCCAAGGGTTCTGTCTGTCCTTTTTATTTTTTCGTATAGTTTTTAAGCGCTTGTTATCATTGGTGGATTTGTTTATTAATTTGGTTGCTCTCTTCTTTCTTTTTTTTTATTACTTTTAAATTTTTTTATTTTAATAATTTTTTTTATTTTAAGAACTTTATTTTATTTTATTTATTTATTTTTCTTTCTTTTTTTTTTTTTCTCCCTTTTCTTCTGAGCCATACGGCTGACAGGGTCTTGGTGCTCCAGCCGGGTGTCAGGCCTGAGCCTCTGAGGTGGGAGAGCCGAGTTCAGGACATTGGTCCACCAGAGACCTCCTGGCCCCATGTAATATCAATCAGTGAGAGCTCTCCCAGAGATCTCCGACTCAACGCTAAGACACAGCTCCACTCAATGACCAGCAAGCTCCAGTGCTGGACACCCCATGCCAAACAACTAGCAAGACAGGAACACAACCCCACCCATTAGCAGAGAGGCTGCCTAAAATCATAATAAGTTCACAGACACCCCCAAAACACAACACTGGATGTGGTCCTGCCCACCAGAAAGACAAGATCCAGCCTCATCCACCAAAACACAGGTACCAGCCCCCTCCACCAGGAAGCCTACACAAGCCACTAAAACAACTTTACTCACTGGGGTCAGACACCAAAAACAACGGGAACTACGAACCTGCAGCCTGCGAAAAGGAGACCCCAAACACAGTAAGTTAAGCAAAATGAGAAGTTCAGAGAAATACACAGCAGATGAAGGAGCAAGGTAAAAACCCACCAGACCAAACAAATGAAGAGGAAATAGGCAGTCTACCTGAAAAAAAATTCAGAGTAATGATAGTAAAGATGATCCAAAATCTTGGAAATAGAATGGAGAAAATACAAGAAACATTTAACAAGGACCTAGAAGAACTAAAGAGCAACATAATAAATGATGAACAAATGATGAACAACACAATAAATGAAACTAAAAATTCTCTAGAAGGAATCAATAGCAGAATAACTGAGGCAGAAGGACAGATAAGTGACCTGGAAGATAAAAAGTGGAAATAACTACTGCAGAGCAGAATAAAGAATGAAAAGAATAGAGGACAGTCTCAGAGACGTCTGGGACAACATTAAACACACCAGCATTGGAATTACAGGGGTCCCAGAAGAAGAAGAGCAAAAGAAAGGGAATGAGAAAATATGTGAAGAGATTATAGTTGAAAACTTCCCTAATATGGTAAAGGCAATAGTCAATCAAGTCCAGGAAGAGCAGAGAGTTCCATACAGGATAAATCCAAGGAGAAACACACCAAGATGCATATTAATTACACTAGCAAAAATTAAATACAAAGAACAAATATTAACAGCAGCAAGGGAAAAGCAACAAATAACATAGAACGGAATCCACATAAGGTTAACAGCTGATCTTTCAGCAGAAACTCTACAAGCCAGAAGGGTGTGGCAGACATATTTAAAGTGATGAAAGGGAAAAACCTACAACCAAGATTACTCTACCCAGCAAGGATCTCATTCAGATTCGACAGAGAAATTAAAACCTTTACAGACAAGCAAAAGCTAAGAGAATTCAGCACTACCCAACCAGCTTTACAACAAATGCTAAAGGAACTTCTCTAGGCAGGAAACACAAGAGAAGGAAAAGACCTGAAATAACAAACCCAAAACAATTCAGAAAATGGTAATAGGAAAATACATATCAATAATTACCTTAAATGTAAATGGATTAAATGCTCCAACCAAAACATAGACTGGCTGAATGGATAAAAAACAAGACCCGTATATATGCTATCTACAAGACACCCGCTTCAGACCTAGGGACACATACAGACTGAAAGTGAGGGGATGCAAAAAGATATTCCACACAAATGGAAATCAAAAGAAAGCTGGAGTAGCAATTCTCATATCAGACAAAATAGACTTTAAAACAAAGACTATTACAAGAGACAAAGAAGGACAGTACATAATGATCAAGGGATCAATCCAAGAAGAAGATATAACAATTGTAAATATTTATGCACCCAACATAGGGGCACCCCAATACATAAGGCAAATGCTAGCAGCCAGAAAAGGGAAAATCGACAGTAACACAATCATAGTAGGGGACTTTAACACCCCCTTTCACCAATGGACAGATCACCCAAAATGAAAATAAATAAGGACATACAAGCTTTAAGTGATACATTAAACAAGATGGACTTAATTGATATTTATAGGACATTTCATCCAAAAACAACAGAATACACTTTCTTCTCAAGTGCTCATGGAACATTGTCCTGGATAGATCATACCTTGGGTCACAAATCAAGCCTTGGTAAATTTAAGAAAATTGAAATCGTATCAAGTATCTTTTCCAACCACAACACTGTGAGACTAGATATCAACTACAGGAAAAAATCTGTAAAAAATACAATCACATGGAGGCTAAACAATACACTACTAAAAAACCAAGAGAACACTGAAAAAATCAAAGAGGAAATCAAAAAATACCTAGAAACAAATGACAATGAAAACACGATGACCCAAAACCTATGGGATGCAGCAAAAGCAGTTCTAAGAGGGAAGTTTATAGCAATACAATCCTACCTCAAGAAACAAGAAGCATCTCAAATAAACAACCTAACCTTACACCTAAAGCAATTACAGAAAGAAGAACAAAAAAACCCCTAAGTTAGCAGAAGGAAAGAAATCATAAAGATCAGATCAGAAATAAATGAAAAAGAGATGAAGGAAACAATAGCTAAGATCAATAAAACTAAAAGCTGGTTCTTTGAGAAGATAAACAAAATTGATAAACCACTAGCCAGACTCATCAAGAATAAAAAGGGAGAAGACTCAAATCAATAGAATTAGAAATGAAAAAGGAGAAGTAACAACTGACACTGCAGAAATACAAAGGACGACGAGAGATTACTACAAGCAACTATATGTCAATAAAACGGACAACCTGGAAGAAATGGACAAATCCTTAGAAAAGCACAAACTTCAGAGACTGAACCAGGAAGAAAGAGAAAATATAAACAGGGCAATCACAAGCACTGAAATTAAGACTGGGATTAAAAATCTTCCAACAAACAAAAGCCCAGGACCAGATGGCTTCACAGGAGAATTCTATCAAACATTTAGAGAAGAGCTAACACCTGTGCTTCTCAAACTCTTCCAAAATATAGCAGAGGGAGGAACACTCCCAAACTCATTCTATGAGGCCACCATCACCCCGATACCAAAACCACACAAAGATACCGCAAAAAAAGAAAACTACAGGCCAATATCACTGATGAACATAGATGCCAAAATCCTCAATAAAATACTAGCAAACAGAATCCAGCAGCACATTAAAAGGATCATACACCATGATCAAGTGGGGTTTATCCCAGGAATGCAAGGATTCTTCAATATATACAAATCAATGTGATACACCATATTAACAAATTGAAGGAGAAAAACCATATGATCATCTCAGTAGATGCAGGAAAAGCTTTTGCCAAAATTCTACACCCATTTATGATAAAAACCCTCCAGAAAGTAGGCATAGAGGGAACTTACCTCAGCATAATAAAGGCCATATATGACAAACCCATAGCCAACATCGTTCTCAATTGTGAAAAACTGAAAGCATTTTCACTAAGATCAGGAACAAGACAAAGTTGCCCACTCTCACTACTGTTATTCAACAGAGTTTTGGAAGTTTTAGCCACAGCAATCAGAGAACAAAAAGAAATAAAAGGAGTCCAAATTGGAAAAGAAGAAGTAAAACTGTCACTGTTTGCAGATGACATGATAGTATACATAGAGAATCCTAAAGATGCTACCAGAAAACTACTAGAGATAATCAATGAACTTGTTAAAGTAGCAGGATACAAAATTAATGCACAGAAACCTCTTGCATTCCTATACACTGATGATGAAAAATCTGAAAGAGAAATTAAGGAAACACTCCCATTTACCACTGCAACAAAAAGAATAAAATACCTAGGAATAAACCTACTTAAGGAGACAAAAGACCTGTATGCAGAAAACTATAAGACACTGATAAAAGAAATTAAAGATGATGCAAACAGATGGAGAGATATACCATGTTCTTGGATTGGAAGAATCAACATTGTGAAAATGACTATACTACCCAAAGCAATCTACAGATTCAATGCAATCCCTATCAATCTACCAATGGCATTTTTCACAGAACTAGAACAAAAAATTTCACAATTTGTATGGAAACACAAAAGACCCTGAATGGCCAATGCAATCTTGAGAAAGAAAAACAGAGCTGGAGGAATCAGGCTCCTGGACTTCAGACTATACTACAAAGCTACAGTCATCAAGACAGCATGGTACTGGCACAAAAACAGAAATATAGATCAATGGAACAGGATAGAAAGCCCAGAGATAAACCCACGCTCATATGGTCACCTTATCTTTGATAAAGGAGGCAAGAATATACAATGGAGAAAAGACAGCCTCTTCAATAAGTGGTGCTGGGAAAACTGGACAGCTACATGTAAAACAATGAAATTAGAGCACTCCCTAACACCATACACAAAAATAAACTCAAAATGGATTAAAGACCTAAATGTAAGGCCAGACGCTATAAAACTCTTAGAGGAAAACATAGGCAGAACACTCTATGACATAAATCACAGCAAGATCCTTTTTGACCCATCTCCTAGAGAAATGGAAATAAAAACAAAAATAAACAAATGGGACCTAATGAAACTTAAAAGCTTTTGCACAGCAAGGGAAACCATAAACAAGACAAAAAGACAACCCTCAGAATGGGAGAAAATATTTGCAAATGAAGCAACTGACAAAGGATTAATTTCTAAAATATACAAGCAGCTCATGCAGCTCAACATCAAAAAAACAAGCAACCCAATCCAAAAATGGGCAGAAGACCTAAACAGACATTTCTCCAAAGAAGATATACAGATTGCCAACAAACACATGAAAGGATGCTCAACATCACTAATCATTAGAGAAATGCAAATCAAAACTACAATGAGATATCCCCTCACACCAGTCAGAATGGCCATCATCAAAAAATCTACAAACAATAAATGCTGGAGAGGATGTGGAGAAAAGGGAACCCTCTTGCACTGTTGGTGGGAATGTAAATTCATACAGCCACTATGGAGAACAGTATGGAGGTTCCTTAAAAAACCAAAAGTAGAACTACCATACGACCCAGCAATCCCACTACTGAGCATATACCCTGAGAAAACCATAATTCAAAAAGAGTCATGTACCACAATGTTCATTGCAGCTCTATTTACAATAGCCAGGACATGGAAGCCACCTAAGTGTCCATCGACAGATGAATGGATAAAGAAGATGTGGCACATATATACAATGGAATATTACTCAGCCATAAAAAGAAACGAAATTGAGTTATTTTTAGTGAGGTGGATGGACCTAGAGTCTGTCATACAGAGTGAAGTAAGTAGAAAGAGAAAAACAAATACCGTATACTAACACATATATATGGAATCTAAAGAAACAAAAAAAAGGGGTTCTGAAGAACCTAGGGGCAGGACAGGAATAAAGACTCAGACGTAGAGAATGGACATGAGAACATGGGAAGGGGGAATGGTAAGCTGGGACAAAGTGAGATAGTGGCATGGACTTATATATACTACCAAATGTAAAATAGTTACCTAGTGGGAAGCAGCCGCATAGCACAGGGAGATCAGCTCGGTGCTTTGTGACCACCTAGAGGGGTGGGATAGGGAGGAAGGGGATATGGGGATATATGTATACGTATAGCTGATTCACTTTGTTATACAGCTGAAACTAACACACCATTGTAAAGCAATTATACTCCAATAAAGATGTTAAAAAAAAAAAAAAGTGAAGCACTTTTCTAGGCTGTGGTGAAAGAGGGATGTGCCAATGCAAGATGCTTAGAGGCCGGCATCATGAGAAGGATCTGACACCTGCTGTTCATTCTGAGATGCAGATGGGTATGCAAGGACCCAAGAGAGGCTTTTGGGAGATAAGGGACACTCTAAGTTGACAGCCAGCAAGGAAACAGAGACCTTGGTCCTAAAACCTCATGAAACTAAATTCTCTTAATGTCGAATGACCAGGAAATGAATTCTCTCCAAGAGTCTCCAGAAAGGAACAGAGCTTGCCAACACCTTAAGCCCTGGGAGACCCACGTCGGACTTCTGACCTACAAAAGTATAAGAAAATACATTTGTGTTGTTGAAGTCAAAAGGTGAGTGTCAATGTTATAGCAGTGACAGAAAACTAACACAATGGCAGGTAGGATATGGAACTTAGGAAAATGTTTGGTCTCAGTTTGTAACTCCTCAGACAGGGAATTCGTCAAAGGACTGAATCAGGGATCTCTGCTCCAATGGCACTGGTCCTCCACCTCCAGGCCCTGAGCATCACGAGGCACCAGATCAGACTTAACAATCTGTGTCTGAGGCCCAGGGAGCTGGGCAGCTTTTTTTTGGGGGTGGGGGTGGGGGGGTAGGTTCTGATACCAAGAAGCATGGGATGGCAGCTTTAGCATCATGTCTCAAAACATGCTGAAAGTCTTTGAGAACCCTACGGTGGTGATTTATGCTCTACAAATTTAAAATCTGTATCACAAATAAATTTGTTCCCATATGTTCCCTTCTCTTTCTGGTGAAATTTTTCTTAAAAGATAACTGCTGAACTTGTCACATTGACACTATTTGATCTCAACACTACGATGTTATAACTACGCTCTTCTGGATTATCAAGGTGTGCAGATGATCTGGTCCAAGGCCAAGGTATTTCGGTGTCTACAGTAGAGCTGCAGAGTACAGTCCAAATAAAGCCAGACAGTTGACAGAAAGTCATGTGCAGGTCTGGCACTTTCTTTGAGCATGAAAATCTTTCATTTTTATGTGTCCCTTGGGGTAAGACAAGATGCATTTATCCAAAATGGATGAACCTAAGAGGCTAGAGCTCAGAAGAGAAGCTTGCACGACATGGGGAAGCTGGTGGTGCGGGCTCCTGAATGTGTTCTCCAAAACCTCAAGACATGTGAAGACCAGGATGAAAACACAAGCAAAGGGGCAACAAAGAAACTGCAGCCTGTCTGTTCAACACACTCGTTTACTGGAGAGGGCGCTAAAGAGCAGTGAATGCTCTTCTGTGCTCGGTGCTCAGTGCAGGGGCAGAGGGGATACTGAAAAGAAGTAAAGGGTGGTAAATACCAGGGGGCCCAGGCAGAGGTAAAGGAGCGGGCAAGTAGGACAGGACAAGGTATGAAGGAAGGAAGAGAAGGTGGAAAATGGAAGCTCACAAAGAAAGGAAAAACCAAAGGATGACTCCACACAATAGTCTTGGAGACAATTATTCAACAATCTAAGAAAAATGCAACTGTGATGAAAAAGCAGGTCAAACAGTCCTAGGAAAGACTATAAAGAGCCAGAAAGTCCAGTTCTCATGATCATATACAATTCTTATACTATTTATTTAACAGTGTAGAAGTCAGAAATATCTGCAAGAAAAAAGTTACTAATATTTGCATATTAGGTGTGTTTTCATGTATCTTAATTATTTTCATACCATGTGTGTTTACATATATAAATCAATGCTTATAAGGTTCTTTATAATCTGAATAAATGTATAAATGCATAAATTATATTAAATATATTTATACATAAATATTAAAAATTCTTCTGAATAATACCATGCAGAATGTAAAGTTCTTTACATCCATAAAGATGTTCCAGAAAAAGAAACTAAGTTTCAGAAAAATCAAATGACTGTCTCAGGGTGACTGACAGAAACAAGTTAACCCAAGTTAACAATTCAGACAAGATTCCTATCCAACCCCAGAAGTGCCATAAAGTCCAGACTCATTCTTCTAGGAATAATTCTTCATTTTACAGCAATTCCAGATAAAAATAAGTGTTTTCAATTTAATGGGGACTTTTCACCATTGATTAGGAGTTATCTGGTTCTTCTCAGTTCTGCCACATGCCTGGTCACTGACACCATCTTACTCATCCTTGGGTACCAAAGCATGCTGATTCTACCTTGCAAAAGTCTTTAAAATGCCTCATAATTCTATTCTTATTCTCTCTCCCAGGACTATAATTTAAATAGCATCTAACCTGAGGTTCCTCCCCATCAAGTGTCTACCCCAACCTGCTGGGCCCCCAGACACCATATTACTTTTCATGAATCAAAGCATTAATCATCTATCGCTCCCATGTTCAAACTGCTTCATGGCTCCTATACGCTACTTAACTGAGCACAAGCTTCACATTCAGGTTCAAAGCTCTCTACCAGATGTCCAGCTGTAACTCTCAATATATCTTCTACCACTTTCCCCACAGCCCTAAGATCCAGCGAAGCCAAACCCAGAACCCCTCACTCTTCTCCAAACACACCCACGTGCATTTCTGCCTCTAAACCATTCCTTGAATTTTTCTTCACTCAGAATTCCAAAAGGCTACCTCTTGGATTAAAAACTTCCTTATACCTAAAGATTTATGTCCAATGCTACCTTTTTCTAGAGAACTTTTAACCACAATATTTAATTCCTACCTTAATGGAACCCTCATAGAAATTTGTAGAAATTTATAGTCTGCATTGCTTTATAGGCATTTGGTGTTTCTCTGAACCTTCCCACTCAGTGGGAAGCTGTAATATATTCCTCATCTTTTATAGCACCTGTAACAGCAAACAGAGAGTCTAGCAAATATACAGCACTTCATAGTATTTGCTAACTTGGATTCAATTAGCTCTTCCAAGTTCCTAAAACTGAAACTCTTTTAAGTGATATATTTCAAAAGTGATTTAAAAAGATGTTTAAGAAACCTATATTTTATTTAAGTGTCATCACAGATATTCAGAGGGTTATCCAGGATGCCTTGAAGTACTAACTGAAAGTTTGTTTTTACGCAGCCAAACATTTGACTGTTCTCAAAGAAATGAGAACCAAAATGAGCGTACTCCTCGTTAGATAATCGCACCCACAGGAACAATCGCTGGGCCAGACCTTTCTGCTACGGAAGTCCAAGGAAGATTCGTGTGCCATGAGCCAGTGGAGACTCGGAGAAACAGACCACTTGTGATAATGTAAACGTCACCACTCTCAACCAGCACAACTGAAATAAGTATGTCTCTTATGATTCACAGTGTAAGGATCCCAATGGACTTAACTTTAAAAGGGCATCTCCTACAGCTGCTCTGAGGCTGGGCCAAAACAGTTATCCTTGCTTGACCTTTTGAGCTTTGGCTCAATAACAGGCACAGACTACATTAACAAAACAAAATTGCTTTCACTGCATCAAATGACCAACGAATACAAAGCCAGGTTATGTATCTATCAATCTCTCTATCTTTCTATCCATCCATCTATCCATCCCAGTTCACTTTTTGTGCATCACAAAATAATGTGTTATATAGACATATATAAGCATATTAATGTGTATTGAGCACTGACTTCGTGCAAAACACTTTTCTAAGTCTTTTGCATATGTTAAACCTCACAACAATCCCATAAGGTAGGTACTTTATTATTCCCATTTTACAGATGAAGAAATCAAGGCTCAGGAAGTTTATGTAACTGCCCAAGTTCATATAGCTGTGAAGTGTGGGATTTGAATCCTGGAAAATCTCCCCCAGAGCCCATAGTCTTAACCACTCTACGAGAGACTCCCAGAGCATGATTTTGTTCTCTTCACGGAGGTGGGGGAAGTCTCTGGAAGCTACTCTATTTCTGGAAATCACCTATAGGGACTTATCATAGAGGTAAAGGCCCAGGTGCACATAAAAACATAAAAGACGACCTGCTACATTTCTATCTTGCTGGCTATAATATAGGAATTATTTCTTGAAGACGGAATTGAGTAGCTAAACTTGAAGCACAGAACAGGCAGGCAAGCTGGCAGGACCGCCAGATAGGCTGTGTGTAAGGCTGTCCTCACTGCCCTTGCAAATGTAGCCAGCACATTCGCAGGGGCAGATTCTGCACCAGGCCTGGAGAGTAGGTGTCAATGAGAAACAGTCAGAAGAGGATGGAAAACGAACACAGTTATTTCATTCAGCCTTAAATAAAGAGACTCATTTCACCTTCTACAGGAATGCACACACTAGCAAACAAAACCGTGCATGACTCAGTGCGGCATTTTGTACCAAGGAGGAAGGAATGTAGTGACAAAGATGGTAGGACGAAACAATGAATCATTTCCCATGGGAGGTAAACAAAAGTATACATACCATAGCATTAGTTTTACAGAAAGGGACCCGATCAGCTTCCTCAAAAGGGTAGTTTTATCTGGCAACCAAAACTAGCTCACTGGCTGAAAAACTGCATCTTGCTTCTTACTTTTCCAATGAAATGGCGATACAAAAGGCCCGAAAAATGTGTTCAGAACTCATGATATTGAAGAGGCCTTGCCAGAGGCAATCAAAGCCCGAGAAGCCAGGTAGCAGTTGAATTTGGAATGAAATATTAGACAATACTTAGCTTTCATTCCAAAGGGCTGCCCTTAATAACCCTGCAGCTTTTGGGACTGACAAAGCTAAAACAAGTTGTGGCATTCAATATGTTTGAAGGATTGAGCCGCAGCCTTCAAGGCTAAACAAACACTCAGAAGCACCTGTGCCCCTCCAAATTACTCATACGACTATATTTTTTTCACGGCCAAACAGCCTGCATATTAAGTATCCCCCCTGCACTTCTGGGCCCAGATGCCAAGGGAAAAAAAAACATTTTGCTATAAACTGATTCGTGATCTCTTTGTTAGTGTTGGACTCTCATTCTCAGCTACATTGTGGGTAAAATAAATTGATTTTCTTTTCCTACGTATTTGCCAAACCCTGGTGGGAAGGCACTGTGTAGTCCTTTTACTGACAGAGTGTCTAGATCATTCACAATGACCTGACTGAGGTTCTTTGGCCCTAAGTAAACAGCTCGGTTATGTGACACTGGTTAGAGGTTAGGGGTATTCTCTATGAAGAAACAGCTTGACCCTTTCCAGTATCAGAATCCAAATCACTCCTTAAAAATGTGCAAGGGAAATGAATGTATTTTCACTCCACCCTTACAAAATACCAAGTTGCACCACAGCCGAAAAATTGGAGCAGCTAAAACAATACAATAGCCATCGCTTCCAAGAAAATAATAGGGCCCTGCTTGTTCTTCCGATACAGTTTTCTGATATGTGCTTCTCTTTGTGAACTATATGCTCAGTATGAGAGGGCAAATCCACGTTCAAAGACACAATCTGCTCCGCTGGAATTTAGGGAAATAATATCCCCGTGTTTCCTTGGTAAAAATAAAATACAGGCCAGAAACTAACACAAGATTGTAAATCAACTATACTTCAATTAAAATAAAATAAAATAAATACAGGCTTACAGCCTGCAAATATTATGATTCATATTCGTGATTAGGGTAGGAGAGCCCAGCGAAATAATTCCATTTACGAGGCAGTTGGGAGATTTGGTCCGTAATACGGAACTAAAAGTAGAAGCTAAGTGAGATTATTATAATTAAGCGAATGAATCTTACACGTATTATTTCCACTGAAGTTTGGACCCCAGGGCGGAGACGAGCGTTACGAGACATGATTCCAGAACTGAGGAGCAAAAGGACGGCCTTCCCGGCGGCGAGAACTTCCAGGGCTGTAGGAGGGGCCGTCCCCACCCCTCTCGCCCCGGGAGCGCGTACGTCCCCGCCCCGGCGGGCGCGGCGGGCCACGCGGAGGGGACAGCGCCGCCCCCTTACCTGCACAGGTGCTCCCGTCGTAGGTCTCGCACATCCACTCGTGGCACTCGCACAGGGGCCCGAAGTACACGCCGGGCTCGCTCACGTGACAGATGCAGACCCCGCAGTCGCACCGGCCGCGGCCGTGGCACAGAGCGCCCCCTGGGGGCTGCCCGGGCGCCCGGCACCGGCGCTCCGACTCGGCCCGGGAGAGCCGGCACGCGGCGCCCGGGCCCCTTCTGCAGGGGCGACAAACCACAGCGGGGCCACGGTCAAGCCCAGACACTGCCCCTTCTGCTCGGAGCCCACGTTGCCTCCCAGCGTCCACCCAGATCCCAGATCCCAAACGGAGACGTGCAACCCCATGGATAGGAAGCCTGGGACCCCACCTTTCTCTGGAGACCAAGCTGATACCACCCGCGGGCCATCCCTTAAGAAATGACCACGACGCAGAATGTCCAAGTGGTGACCTGCCCACCTGAGAACGGGACCGTCTTCCAGGTGGATTAGGTGATCCGGCCCTGCCTCTTGGCGTTTTGCCTCTGAATCTTACATGCATACTTAAATACAAATTAATCCAGTATATGACACTTGGTTGACTTTTCAGTTCTCTTTTAAAAAGTCCCATTGCTAGCTGGTGGCCAGGGGCAGTTATTTTATGAAAAATAAGAGATGAATATATAGAAAGAGCTTTACATGTTATGATAGCATAGTGCCTAATGCTTTTTCAAGTTGCAATAAGCGATGCTTATGAACTATACTTTTAAAATGTAAAAGTTTAGTTATTGTGACGTGCCCCAAATTCTCTTTTAAAATGTAATGCAGAATGTAATACAGACCCCATGGAATAACTCTGCCCTATAGGCGGTGAGATCACACGGGTACACATAGGATGGCAGATAATCCTCCTGATATGTATTGGAATAGGAGGAAACTATATATTCATTTAATGATTGTATTTTTCCAAAGGAAAAGCAAAATGACAAGGGTAAAGCAATACACAGTGTAGATGTAAGGAAAGGAATAGGAACAGGTTGAAAACAGTTTATCCCGTGTCCAACTTCCTAACTGCTCTTGGCTTAGGGCAGCCATCCTGAAGCTTGAGTCCTGCCCCGCAAAGCAGGGCAGGTCTGTCTGAAAGAAAAACAAACCAGACTTACCTCAGAGATGGCGAGAAGCTTTGAGGAACAGCTGACAGCCCCGCGAAGAGAAGGGAGGACGCCAGCAGCAAGAAGTTCCCGAAGCCTGCGGGACGCATGCTGAGTTTCCCGGCTGCGGAGGCCAGCAGCGCTGCTGCAAGGTGGCGCACACGGGGCCGGGGGTCGGGGAGGCTCCGGGGGTGGGGAGAGGTGCCACCAGCAGATGGCCGGGCAGAAGGACCCCCAGACACCCAGGCGGGCAGGTCCGGGGCTCTCCCCGGAGCTGCAAGGGCGTGGATGAGCTGCCTGCTAGGATTCGGGCAGCAGTACTGCTCTGGGCGGGGTGCTGGTACGAAACCCCTCAAGTGGAGAGTCTAGGCAGGGAAGTAATTAGAAACAGTTGTACAAGCAGATGGTTTATTTTGACATAAAGAAAAAAAAGTCCTGTTCACAGATTTGAGAAAATCGTTTCTTTCTTCAAGTGCAGGCCCCAGAAATATTTGACAAGAGGATATTTGGGCTGGCTGATGTTAAAGGGATAGGTAAAATAATCCCTGCGATGGGAAGGGGAAGGGGGAGGTCGGTGATGCCAGCAAGAACACTTGCGGAGGGAATTACTTTCACCACAAGCTTTTCAAAAAGATGCACAGTTTGGCTCTTTGGGGTATGAGTTGTGAGGGGCAAGCAAAATTGATAAATAGCACTTTTTTTGGACTTTTGATCCTTTGTTTTAAATTATGGGTCTCTCGTTTCTTGATCCTTTAAAGAGAGTGTCATGTTTCTAGTTGTTTGGGCCAGTAGTTTATCACACCACATTTTTTCTTAACTTGGACAGTTCAAACTGTAGTTGTCCCAAGTTCACCCTATTCTCTGCCACGGATCAAGTATGAGAAAATAAAATGTGTGATTAGTGTCAATGGCACTGAAAAACCATCAGTGTCATTTATGAAGCACATACTATGTGCCAGTCGCTTCATATATTTTATCTCCAATTGTGACAATAACCACACATTCATTTACTCGTTAGACAAACACAGGTTTAGCATCTGTTAGGTACCAGGCTCTGGGCCAGATAGAGGAGGCACAGCAGGGAATTAAGGAGACAGGATCCCTGCTCTCGGAATCCACTGGGCTAGCAGACATAAAACAAAATCACAAATATAAAAGGAAGGAAGGTTGAAAGTTATTTCTAGCTTAGCTCCAGGCATCTGATCTAATCAAGATGGCATTTGAGCTGAAGGCGGAAGGAGGAATAGAAGTAAGTTGGGTGGAAATGGGAAAGAGGTGGCAGAGGGTGGGGTAGCATTCTTATTCCCATTATAAAGATCAAGAAACTGAGGGCAGAGGATGACCTCTTGCTCAAAACGACTGATTTGCTCAAATTCACACAGGAAGTTGGGGTTCAGCTGAAAGCTGTGAGCCCTCAAAGCTCCCACATTGTCCCCTCCATTGTGCGGTCATCTGGGAGAGGTGTTGTGGAAGGTTTTAGGGAAGGGAAGAAACAGTCTCCCTTTGCCCTAAGAAGACCTTTAGATGCAGTGGATCCTCATGAAATAGAACCATCCAAGCAGTGGCCCTGGTCTTAAAATCAAGGACCACATAACAGGATGAGATCTCTCCTGTCATTCACATGAACAGATATAAGACCACCCCCAATATTTACCCACTGGGGCAAGAAGGCAAAAGGAGGTCTCCTGAACAGAGCCCACACTTTTTCTCCTGCTTCACCAGACTCCGTCTGTACCAGAAGAGGCTCTGCCTGGGGCACATCCTTAGCCCAGACAGCTAAGCCTCCTTCAAAGGCTGACCCTTGGTCGACCCTTGGGCCCAAGCGTGTACACGCTGGTGGAGGGATCTGCCACCCGGAGGATAGGCTGGGGAGAGGTGTGCAAAGGCCAGAGAGTGGTCTGGGCAGGGAATCCTGGAGTCATGGGTACCCACAGTGTGGTTTAGAAGGAGCCTCAAACGCTCATTGGCAGGTGCCCTGGATCACGTGAAGTACTCATCCTGTAGGGGAGGAGGTACGTCTGGAGAAGAGACAGAGGGAGTCACTAAACCAGTCATTTCCTAAGTGTGATATCTGTGAACCAGCCACAGCAGCAGCGCCTGGGGACTTGCTACAAATGAAAGTTCTCAGCCCCATCCCCAGACCTACAGAATCACCGGCTACATTTTAACAATACTGCTGAGAACACTATTTGCACATCATATTTGGGAAGCTTTGCAAGCCCCAGGGCCCAGGGCTGGGGCCACGGATGCCTGGATCTAAGGATGGTAGCCACACTCGCTCCTAGTTCAACTCCTGGCATCCTGTTCCTTCCTGGCCACGTTGTAACTCTATGAGGACGTAGGAACAGGCTCTCCTGCCAACATCTAAAAACCTTGGTGACTCAGAGAATATGGGAACCATAGAAGGGAAGCATCAATTCCAAAGCCTCACTAGGAATTTGCAATGAAAACATGGAACTTTTAATAAATGAGTCACGTATTACTTTTTGCGTATTTTCTGAGGGGAAAAAAAGAATCGTTGTGGAATAGGGAACTGGTGTTTGAACATTTCTTTCAGGAATTAAAACATTTCTTTTAATCTCCTACAGTGTACCGTGCAATGAGGAATATTATCATGAGGAGAGTGCAGCTGTGAAGCAAAGACAATGTGTTCCAGGTGACTGAAAGCATTGAAATATTCAGATCATTGTATCACTGCGACTCAGAAATAATATTCCCAGGAAGTTGAAATAGTTATATTGCAGCTGAGTTGGTAACTCAGTAGAAAGTCTTGGATCCACACAAACTCTGGCAAGATAAAAGAAAATAACTTAACATTTTCACTTTTTAGCAAACTATGATTTATTTTTTTTCTGCCAAAGTACCAAATATCTTGGAACGACCTACTTTCTTCCCTCTCCTAGTCTGCAGAAAACTGAAGGACACACGTCTCTTGAGGGCCAATGTGGAAAGGACCCAATTGCTGTGTGAAAGGTCCTGGGTTTCTCACTGACCCCAAAGACCCTGTGACAGCTCTGGGGGAAAGGCCTGGGGGTGTCCTAGTATCTGAAACCAAGCTCAAAAGGATTGAAAACATCTTAGTCCTTAAATATAGTTCTGAGTCATCAAGCCACAAAATCATAGAATCTGGGGTTCAAGAGATATTTTAAAGGTCGTCTAGTCCAAAATTAAATTTATTGACAATGTACAGCACCCCTGCCAAATGATTAGGGGCTGAGTCTACTCGGTAAGAATGAAAATTAAGGGAAACACACCCTTCCTGAGAGCAGCTCTGAAGTTTTTACCCCTTGGTTCCAGATCTGCTCTAAGAGGCCTTTTAAAATAATGTCCTGGCCATGAGCTGCTTAAAATATTTTAAGATGTCTAATATATGTGTTCCCCAGGGCCCCCCACCTGTCCACGTACTCCCCAAATAATTCTACCCTTTTCAAGATACGCATCATCGTTTCCATCACCTCTTCCTTGTGTATTACACTGTCAAGCCTCCAATAACCTGGTTTCCTGAGTGTTTTTGCTTTGTCTGGTGTGGATGCTTCTGTAAAACGTGGCAGGCACCACTGAGACCATAAGGTAGGTGCGGCTGAAAGTGCGGGGAACTGCTGTTTGGGAAAATGGGCCTTGTACATGAGGGCAGAGAAAGACCGAAGAAAGGCAGACCATTCCAGATGGGTAAGGGGCAGGTGTCATAAGCAAGGGAACTTATATATGAGGCTTGTCTTGGATGATGCAGAATGAGTAGATCTCCGCACCTGCACACCAGTATCTTAAAAGTTTATGCAGAGGCCTTAACGGAGCATATACGGTCCAGATGATCTCGACGACACGTTGCTCTCTCAAGGTTGCATCCCTCTAAAGGGCTCTCACTGTGGAAAAGTGGACAGAAGGTACATTCCAAGGGCAGAGGAGGAGAGGAGGAGGTGAGGGACCTCTGATTTCTGAGGTCCGGCTCACAGGTCAGCTGGTGGCCGCATCCTCACCTTGACCTCTACCAACTGGAAACGGCTGGGTGCTTTCACCATTCTTATTTCATATATTATATTTCTGCTAATAAACTGAAGATCACATTAACTTTTTGACTGTCTCATTACTCCCATCGTGTGCTTTTACAAGTGTATGTGCCCCAAATAGAAGTCGATATTTATCCTTGTTAAATTTTATTTAGGCTCAGTTCTTCTATCCAGACGGTCAGAATCATTATGGATACAGATTTCATATTTCTCTCACCCTTTCCAAAGTAAATATGATTGAGCATGCTTTCTGTGTCTTTCTCCAAATAAATGATGAGGTAGCTGAAAAAAATTAGGGTGAGGACCAAGCTTAGGAGAGACCTTTCTTCAAGACAGTAAGAATCCCTTTATCTGCACATTCTGAATGTGAAATCTAACCACTTACCAGTGTCCTGAGTTGTATGGAATCAGCCCACGTCTTCATTTTGTTCACAAGACTGTTATGAAAGTTCCCATCAGTTGCCATATTAATCTTAGTTTACCAGGTAAAACTTGGGCTTTTACATGTTTTTGCCAGGGCCTAAAACAGTACCCAATACATATTATATACTCCATACATATTATATTTCTGTCATGAATAAATTAATTGGAAATGATGCGCAATATGAATAATAGACCTAGGAGTCAACAAAGGATGCAGGTGATATAGAGGATTCTGGATCAGTTGGTCAGGTGGCATTTGCAAACTTTAGTAACCTCCTACCATCATGCAGATACAACACGAATCCAAATAACACCAGATCCTCATCCTATATTCCCAATTTTTATTAATTATATCATTTTACTGAATTCTTATAGCCTTTATTCTGAGAATTATTTTTGGCTCCTGTCTACGATTTACCTGGATTGTCCAGTAGATCACTGAATCATGTTGATTCCTCCTGCTTCAACATGTTTATTTTTACTTTTATGTTGCACACCACTGCCATAGCCTCCAAACTGGCCTCACTGCATCCAGTCTCAGAGTTTTGTGATTTTCCTTATCCCACTCCCTAGGAGGTCTTTCTAACACGCAGTTTCCATCACACTCACTCCCTGCTGAAAAATATTTAATAGCTCCCCATTGTTTATAGTATAAAGCTCAAATACTCTAGCATTTCATAGAAGACACTTTATGTTTGGTATCCATCGTGGATGCTCCCGCCAGATCCCCTCCCCAGGGCTTATGCACCCACCCCCTGGCTGATGGCAGTATCAGCCGCCGACGGCTCACAGCTGCACCCCTTGCTGGAAATTGCCCTAGGCCTCAGGAACAGCCTCCCCTGCGGCTGGTCCCTCAGATCCAAGACGGTGCCCTAATCCCCACTTGCAACAGTACGGACATCCTAACACACCTCCCTTATGGAAATTGTAGAGCTGGACAGCTCCATCATTGTGATTCACGTCGACAAGGCGGGAGAAGTCTCAAAAATTGAAGACAGCGAGATGTGTGAGATGTGAGGCTGAGCAAGATTTTTCAGAAGTATTTATCGGTTTACTTATTTGTTTATTTATTTACTTATTTATTTACTATTCCCTTCCTCCTGTCCTTCCTTCTTTCTTACCTTCCTTCCCCCCTTCCTTCCTTCCCTCTTTCCTTGCTTCCTTCCTTCTTTTCTTCCTTCTTCCTCACTCTGTCTAAAGCTGCCCTCCAGACCAAGCACCCTTTATTCTGTCTTATTTTTTTGGCAACCCTTCCCAGGATCTAACATTATGTTTTTCCTTTGTTCACCTACTGTGTATAATCTACCTCTCCCCAATTAAATACAAGTTCCATGAAAGCAGGGACTTTGGCTCCCTTGTTCTTTGCTGTCACTCCAGTGCCTGGCACAGAGTAGCATCTCAACAAATATTTGCCTAGAGAATGATTAAGTGAATGAATGAATGACTTTTAAAAGTTTGATACACCTTGATTAGATTCAACAGTTTGACCAAAAGCATGGTTTTCCAGGTTTAATGGAAGGGAAGAATTAACACACCATTATGAGATAAATTAAGGCAGTTAAAATATAAAAATCATCAAGAAAATTATATTTGCCATGAAAAAAATCAAGAAAGCTAATCTAGAGTCAGGTAATCAACAGCTCTTACTGATCTCTCCATATATGTGCCACACTAATTGTTCAATCACTTAGAGTCAAGTTTGAAGTAAAAAAAATCACAATTTCACTCAAAACTCACTTGGATAATATTTTCAGCTAAAAAGAAGTGTCCAGGTTTTCAAATAGTAAAAGGTACATCAAAGCTTTCAGGAGGGCTAAATATTCTGGGGCAGCAATAAAAATAAGTTTCAATTTCCAACAAAAAGAACTTTTCAGCTGGGCCAGAGCTGTGGAATAAAAAGGTGTCTAGTTAACACCTTTTCCAGGCATTAGTGCAGAACCAGAAGCATTTTTTTTTCCTCCCGCATAGTAAAAACACCTGGAAATATTAGGCACTTCTGGGATAAGAAATAATCTTTCAGTCTTCTGAATATTTTTACAGTTCTGGTTGATGCGGAAGGGAAATTTTGGGAAAAAAATATAGAGGTGGTTTTCACTGACTTCAGGGGAAAAAGATTTATCACTTCAATATTATTTTACCCTAATAGACTCTTAATTCTTAAAGTCATGCTCAACGGTTAATCAGTTAATAACAACCGGGAAGATAAAATCAGGAGCCCACAAGTGGAGAGAACACTGAACTGTTTGTTCAGAGAAGGTTTTCTGACGCTGGCTCTGCCATCCACTAGCTGCCTGATCTTGGCTGGGTTCCTTAACCTGCTGAATTTCAGGTTCCCAAATGGCGTGGGTGAAGGGAACGTTGGTTTTCCCCAATTCTAAATTTCTGTGATTAGATTTTCTTTGTATATTTGTCCAAAGTCTTCCAATAATAAAGGGGGAATAGGAAATATATACATATATACATATGTGTATATATATTTGTATATAAATATATGCAAGCGAATGTAAACAAATATATATATTCACTTACATATGCACATCTATTAGGGATGGAAATGATAGAAAGTTGTAGTCTTCTGGTAATGGACATTTATATAGAGCTAGTGTATGTAGCTAGTTAAAAAGAAGTTAAAAATATATTTCATTTATGTGTACTTTTATGTGAACTCTGTGCTGGTTGGTGCCTTTCTCACTATGCAGGCTGGTCAGTGACTTAGCCCCTCAGCTTTCTCTTCGTCATCACTGCTCACAGTTTTTGTGCAGTGTACACCATACACTACCCTGTTTTAAAACTTATACGACTGTTTCCATTATTTTGAGTATTATTCCAACAGGAGAAGGATCCATTCAACATAAATCAGAAAAAAAATAAGCAGACTAAAGGCACATTATCTAGGTGAAGAGAGATGCTTGGCAGGTTGCATTATAGCCCCCGAGTCAGGGGCCCTGAGTGTGTTTTCTGAGACATTGATAAGCATAATAATAATTGATAACAATTGATAGACATTGATAATAATAATAATAAGTGTATAAAAGCTCAGATCAGAGATGAATATTTTCCCACAATAATATGCAACTTATAAACTAAAATTATAGGTATAAAAAACATTATGTGGACTTTGATGTAATATGTTTGACTAGGCAGCTTGCAAACATTTTCTTATTGTGATGAAAATTGTCAGCAAACCTTTTTATTTTCATAAACAATGAAGAAATTCAGTTTCATAGAAATTTTATTTGATAGAAGCCTCGTAATCAATCTAGATAAATTACTGTAAATGGGATATGAATTAAATTGCTTTAGGAAAAAGGAGAGGGATCAAATGAGGTCAGTAACCAACAAGAAGATTAACTGAGTAGCTGAGTAAGAACTGGGATGAAAAAGCCAGTTGTGGAAGAGACAGCATCTCATTATCTTGTCTTTGAGTAACTCACTCGATTTCTTCTCCTTTCACCTTCTGCTTTCCTCTTGACCTCGGCAGCACCATAAATTTTACTTGCCTTTCAAGCTCTGGTTGAAATGGTCAAACAACTCATTCTTTTAGTTAATTTTGCACCTAAATCAGTTGCTTTGGCATTGTAGATTAGAATGAATCTTCACTTTTAACAGTTCTTGAAAACCTAAATATCTTTAATATTGTCCTGATGTGTTGAAAGGATATTTAAAGCAATGGGAAAATTGAGTTCATTGTTTTGTAAATGTCATATTTTAAATTAACTCTCTTCCTAGGACTATTTACAACTGACTGGATATGAGCATGTTTAGAAAGAGAGATGGCATCTATGTCTTTCAGTTAATGATAAAACTACAAATATATTTAAAAGATGTTAATTACATGATTAGTTTTTACTTTTCATTGTGTTCGTTCTTCCAAAGCATTATTGCAATGACTTAAATACCTAAGTTCTTTTTTTTTTCTTTTTTGGCTCCACCATGCAGCATGAAGGATCTTAGTTCCCTGACCAGGGACTGAACCTGTGCCCCCTGCATTGGGAGTGTGGAGTCTTAACCGCTGGACCACCAGGGAAGTCCCTTAAATATCTAAGTTCTTTAAGATTGGTGACTTTACAAATAACTGAAAAATCAAGTCCATTCACTCTCGTTGAGAACCTATGATGTGTCAACCATTTTCCATGCTGTATTTCATCAAATATAAGATTCATTATTATTTTATGCACCACTGAGAAAGAGAAAATGTGGCCAGCTAAACTGTGATGTGTTCTTATCAGGTAGATGTTTTATTTTATACTGATTGAAAGAGATCTTTTAGACTTATCTATATATATATATATATATATATATTTTATCATATCTCTCTATTCTATAAATCAAAGGGAAAGCACAAGTGAAATAAATTGTCCTTCTAGAGACTACATCAGCTTTCCAGTCAAGGTCATGACTCTTCTCAGGATGACCCATCACTGGCTAGATAAGGCAGTGGTGTGAGAGTCCAGCCATTTCCGCTCAATGTGGTGCCACTACGGGACAATCACTGTGTAAGAGCTGCCCATGGGGCTGGCACGGGGCAATGTCAGGCCGGCATAGTATTCTGATGGCTCCCCCTCCCCAGTCTTGCTTCCTCCATTTCCCTTCCCCAGGTGTTACTCCCCCCAGACCTTCTGTATTCCTAATTCCTTCTCAACGTTTGCTTCCCAATCTGCAAAATTTTGCTTTTTCATCCACTTAAAATGTCCTCTCTTTCCCTCCATGCAATTAAATCTTCCACATTTTAAAGGCTGACTTTAATTCAATGCCTTTCACAAGTCTTTTCAGTCTTCTCCAGCCAATGTGGATAATCTTGACAGTCTCAACTAATGTTGGACTTACAGTGACAGCTATTTAACTAATTCTTGCATTGTACTATAACTGCCTTATATATGTTGGTTGTAGTTTCTCAGCACCTTGAAGGCATCTACCATAGGTGGCAGACATTGTTGGTGCCCTGCCCAGGTCCCCTCAGTTTCTCAGATTCTGTTGGTATAAGTGGTGCCCCTTTGGTACACGTTCAAAGACTGGCACCCACAGATCTTCAGGACATTGCCCTCAGACTGTTGGGACCACTTGGTCAATAAGTGCAGAGAGTCAGACGTGCCTGGATGTTTATTTTTATTCCCTTACCTTCTCCTCTTCCCTCTCCCACTTACCCTCCCGAAGCCATTAACCAATGGCTGTTGGGTGAAAGCCCAGCAAATTTCCCTAGGTTTAGACATTTCTGAGGTGTAAGTTATAATTCAGCATTCCTTTACATAATCATGTTAAAACCTACTCTCTGTGAGTCTTGTGCCTCAAATCGCTTCTTTTTCCTCTTTCTCTCCTGCTTCCACTTTGATCTACCCTGGGAGCACTTCTTTTAAAATTAATTGTACACACATATTCATCCCAGTGTCTGCTTCTGGGAAATTCAAACTAAGATACCATATCATATATTTTCCGTGTACCACATGTAGCACCTAATGTTATGTGGGATATCTTAGTTTAAACCACAAGCAATTGCTGCTATTCAACTGTTTATGACCAATGAAGATGGTAGTGATCTAATAGTTGTGATCTAATAATTGTTGCTCAATATAGAATGATTGATCAAGAGATAATTAATTGCTTAACTTGGAGAAAAAGATTAGGCTAGATTTAGCCATTGCCTTTGTGAATTAAAAAATTCATATAATAATAATAATAACATATAGGCATATACACAAATACAAAATAAAATTCATGATAAGCAACCATTTTATATCCACTTACAATGTGACAAAGGCAGGAAATAGGCTTAAATCAAGGAGAAGATTTCTGGTGACTATTTGGAAAAACAAATATACTCTTGGATCACTGGAAGGCTTTTAATAAAAAAAAAATCGTTGCTGGAGTCTGTGATTTTAGTTAAAAAGATCCATTACATCAATGGCTTAATGTTATATAAACACAATAGCCAGATCATATCTATACTTTTTATTTTGTTATATAATGTTGTGAAAATTTATAGCTAAAACAATTTTATGTTTTTTCACTGAAGGTTCTTATGTAAGAGAGGCAACAATACTTTTTGTATAATTTAGTTATCATCCTGCCTAGATGTAGATACTGAATCCAATGGCCTCTGCAGGCTTTTTCCAGTCTTACAATGTGAAGCTGTTTCAAAAATTAATGAGGACATACTTATTCAACATCATCCTCTATTTTATTTTCACACTAAAGTAGGAAGCTTCCGTTCCCTGGCAGTTTAGTAATTAGACATTATCACAGCTGTGTTTTGAGATTGCTTTCTGGTCAGGGAATGGAAAATTTTCTGTTCCTAATATAAAAATATTTGACAGCCTCACTAAAAATACCTTTCGCATCAAAGGGAAAATTATTCATACAAAGTGTTTAATCTTGGACAATTAAATTTGTGAACTAATTGGTATTTAGTTAATTCGTTAAACAAATATTGATTGAGCACCTTACTGGGTAAAAAAAGTACTAGACAAAGCAAAACAGGGATGCAAAGGCTTATAAGGTTAAGTTTAAGGGCCTTAAAATCTAAATAAGTAGACGTGTTTACAAATAATTACCATAAAAGACAGTATGGAAACAAGACTAGGACCAATTTATCCACTAGAAAATATTAATGTAGAATAATACATCAGGTGAATATATTTCTCATACCTTTTAGAAATTTCCCTTGATTACTTGTGTTCTTTAAGAAATAGATGTGTTTTGATAGATTCAAGCTGAAAACATCTCAAAATCAACTTTGCAGGTTACCACTGAGATTAATGAGGTTGAATAGTTTTGGAGAGAAACCACAATGCATATTTCTTAAAGAATCCTTTTATTTACTTGATATTGTCCAAATGGCTTCATCTTTCTTTCCCCTTGATAATATATTTTCTCATTTCTTTTTTCTCTCTGTAGATATCTTCCATGAGCAAAAGGGCTATTGAATTCAAAGAAACCTGTGTTAGCGCAAGATTCATTGACTTCAGAAAGTAGCATAAATCTGACCTTATCTTCTTAAATTCTATTTTTTTTTTTATTTTGGGCCCAAACAGGTGCAATATTGTAATACCTGCAGAAATAATGTGATGTGAAATCAATGAACTTTCACAAGAAGCCTTGCTACTACGGTACTGGGCTTGAAGATATTGTATTATTTGCCAGGATAAACTACAACCCGGAGAAAAACAGATTACATAGGAATTACCTTCACTCATGCAACTAAACAAGGCTAGGAAAAACTATGCATTTCTTACAATAAATTCATAATCAATAATTTCAAATGGGTCCTTAAGATTACCAGTAATCATGTTCCCTAGTGCAGCCACTCCCCCACTGTCCTAGTTGACAATTTCCCAACTTGTTTTTCCCTCAAACCTCCAACACATCCTTCCTCAATCCTTACCCTCACTTGATGAGTTTCTTCCTCTTTCACTGAAATAAAAAATAAAATCAATTAGAAGATAATTTCCACAAGCTCATGCCATCCAACTCCCCACCTCCCTGCATGTAGGACCTGACACTACCTCCTTTCCTGTTAATATGAATGAATGCATGAATCATCTGTGCTTCTTGGTCAGGCCAGCCCTCCTTTGTCTAGTAAACCTCAACCCTCTCTTCTACTCAGGGACATGCTTTACTTACTCATCATCTTCCTGCATCACCAAGTTTTCCCCATCCAACTGCATTAGCAAAAAATGTATTGTTATGTCTCCCACCTTAAAAAGAATAATGATTGTCTTTTCTCCACTTCCTCTTTCAGCTCCCACACCATTTCTCTCCAAATGTTTATAGCAAAACTCTTTGAAATAATTGTCTATATATAGCTTCTGCATTCTCATCTCCCTGGCCTCGAAATGATTGTGTGTCCATTTTGTGTCGTGAAGAATATTTCCATATGGTGTCATTTGTTTAAAACTTAGCTTTTCATATAGTTGGTCTTTCGGAAATCTTCAGAAGAATATATTCCACATGGTTCTGTTTTTCATGAAATGCTAATTATTTTAAAATTTCCTCTAAATAATAAAAAAGTGCTAACACTGGCCCAATGTGAATAGATTGTGCAAGGGTTTTTTTTTTCTTTTTTAAATGATAAGCTAATTAAATATGCAGAACTAGAGATTTTATTTTCAAAATGTGTGTATGTGATTTTTTCCCATCTCTTGGACTATAATTTTGTAATAGGGAATGGTTCTTTGGTTTGGGGGTTCTGATTTCTCTTCTAGAGGAAGTTTCATTCAGTTTCCTCTCTCCCTGTATTTATGTGCTTGTGTGTGTTTGATCCGTGTGAAGACAGGACCACACACAAGCACCAAATCACTGTCAAGGATTCTTGGTGGGTTCAATATCTGACTACAAAGCAAGATGCCAGCGCCTGAGTAAACTTTTCAACAAATGCAGCTGAGAGGATAATGTCCCCTGGGTCCGAGCAAGATGCTCAAATTTCCAAGATTTCCCCAAACCTGCTCCGATGGGAGCCCCAGGAAACATCAGGTGCAGCTTCCTGTCCGGGTATCGTTACAGCGCCTGGAGGTGACCACTTTTTAAATGGCCATCCAGCCTCATGCACATAACGAAATATTTTAATGTTAAGAGAAAATGTGAACATGCTTAGAAGAGATCAGTGTCACCGATGCCCTCATGATTTAGCAGTTTCGTACTCAAGGGTGAAACTAGTCCGCATCCTCAGATACTGTGTCCAGTAAGACAAGAGCACACGTACACGGGCCCTGCTCGCCCGTCCGCGGTGGCCCTACGTGCGCCCCGCGTGTGCCCGTCCCGAGTGCACGAGGAGCGCTCGGTGAGCACACCAGGGAGCATAGGAGGGGCTAACTGGAAGGGAGAGCCCAGCTGCTGCTGCTGGGAGGCTGGGCCGGTGGCGGCGGCCGGAGACAAGGAGCCTGATGGCACCGACCCTCCCGCTCCCCTCTGCCTTCTCCTCCCTTCAGCCCGGGGTGCCTCCAGCATCCCAGCCCCTGCGGCAAAGCCAATTCTGATTAAAAAAAAAAAAAGACAGAAAGAAAAAAGCCCTCCCCCCCCGCCCTCGCAGGCCCAGCAGCCCGGGCGGAGCGCGCCGCCGGAACCGCGGAAGGTGAGGGGCCGCGTCCCCGCGGTGGGTGCGCGCCCCGCCCGCCGCCGCCCGCCGCCGCCCGCCGCCGCCCGCCGCCGCCCGCCGCCGCACCATGACCGCTCTGAGCGCCGGGGTTACAGGTTAGTCGCGGCCGCCGGAGGCCCGGGGGGTGGGGGTGGGGGTGGGGGCGCGCCGGTCGCTCTGGTCCCGGCCGGGCCCAGGCGGGCCGGGGGCGGGGGGCGAGGGGCGAGGGGCGAGGTCCGGGCGCGGGGAGCGGAGCGAGCGCCACCCAGGCTGCGCGGGGAACGGGCGCGGGCGGCCGCGAAGCGCTTCCCTGCCCCCGCCGCGGGGTGCGCCTTCCTCGGCCTCGGACGCGCGCTGGATGCCCAGGGCCGCCAGACCTCGGCCTGCCCCGCCGGCACCCGGGGGCCAGGTGCCTGGGGGTGAGGCGGAAGCGCGGCGCTCCCCGGGGCCGTCGCGCAGGTGTGAGGGCCGCCTGCCTCGGCAGGTTTCCGGGCCGGCCTTGCCCGCCCCGCCGCCAGGCTCCTGCGCACCGCTCTGCGCCTCGCATCCCTTCCTTTATGAATTGGCCCGTTTGAGTGGCTGTCATTAGGGTGGCCAGACGGCGGGCAAAGCAGGGTCCTGCCAGAGCCACGCCGTTTTGTCATTGAACCCTTAAGAGACCGGTGTGGGTCGCCTGGCTGGAAACTCAAGGCGGGCCCAGAACCCTGAGCAGGGTTGCGTCTCTCTGACTCAGATTTTCCTCTTTCAGGGTCGCGAGATAACTCTAAACTCAGGTCCTGATAAATGCTTGAAATATCATAGGGTAAATCTTTCAATTTGAGGCATAATTGTTCAGGGAATATATGATCAGGGATGCGTGTTCAGACACACTCAGGTTCAGGCCTCGGAAGGATGTGTTTTTAATCTCATGTTTGTACATCATCAGCTAGGCCTGGATTTCCCTGGCGGTGAGAGTTTGTGTACCAGGAGGTCCGGGTTGGCGAAGACCTTTAATAGGGATCAGAAAGTAAGAGGTGGCTATTTTTTTTAAAAATTATGATTCATATTTTCATAGCTACAACTGTGACTTGAAATTAAATAGGAGAGGAGAGGTTGGCCTATGGCAGTTATCCGCAAGGCAGATATAGAGCAGGAATGGTGTTTTTTTTTAACATTCAAAGATTAAGTTTCAACAGTTCTAAATAAAAATCATGGCTTCTCAATCCTCTACAACAACAGGAAAAATGTATTTCCTAATCGGTGGGCTTTTGTTCTGTGGGCCTTTGATGTTGGATTTTCCATGCATCTCTAGTATATTTGATCCAGCTATTGTTAAAACCAGAGTGAAGGAAAAGTCAAGTTTGAGAGAAAAATGAAAAAATCAACAGTCTGGTTGGACACACTTGGAGTTCGTAGAAGATGTGACATTTTGGCAGAATAGATGGTAAGCATACTAGGAGCTCTGTAAAAGTTGAAGACAAGCCATGTGAAATGGTGGTAAACTTTAGGTATGATATAGTCAAAAGAGGAAAAATATTACCCTTGTAAAAGAAAAAATATCGACTCGAAGCAGTAGCATTTGCTTGCGGTTTAGAGAATTGAAGTGTTGGGTACCATTTTTTTCTTCTTCTTTGGGTATGGCATTTCTTTGAAATGAGTTCCATTTGCTTCTCTTCTCTTTCCTGCATCCATTGTGAGTGTGTATATGTGTGTGTACACTTGGGCAGGCATGTACATATTTGTTTCATCCTTTATCAATGATGCTGTGATAATTTTAGGATTTTCATGGCTATGTGAATATATCCTAGGGGAAGAGTCACAAGTTTGTGAAGAAAAAAAAAAATCACATCTCCCCATAACATTGTATCCCAATGTAAACCAGGCGCTGGGCTAGGAGCTGGAGGTTCAATGAGGAAAAGAGATAGACCAGGACCTATGAATCTGTCAGGAAAGACAAATATGCAATCAAGTGGAGAGACAATGAGATAGCCTATTTTCTAGTTTTGATTTGGAAACTATGACCTTCAGTCTAAAGAAATTATAAATTGCCCCCCACCAAGTATCAACATTTTGGAGGTTGTCATGTTATATGATTCTTACCTGTCTCAAGGACTCATGCAAGAAGTTTTTACACTTTCAAAACTCTTTGTGCGCAAACTTTTAACATTTTAAAATTAATCCTTTCAATTTAAAAATAATTAGATATGAAAGAAATGACAGAAATGATGGTGAAAAGAGAATAAACAACCATAGTCCCAATAACCTAATACAAAGGATTGTACTATCTGTGTATTTTTAAGACTATATGACTTTTGTGTAGCTGTGGTCATGTGTTGTACATTTTTTTATGCTGTTTTTTTCCATTTATTATTTGTCATAAGTATTTTTCATGTTTCTATATAGTTTTCTTCCTTAAAAAATTATAAATGGCTATATAAGACTATGCCCTATGAATATAGGCTCACTTAACATGGCTATAATTCTATCATTGGATATTTGCTGTTTCCAGCTTTTCATCATCATAAATAATGTCCTGATAGATAGAGTATAGGGATTTATTTCTATTGGAAGTTATTATTTTTCATGATAAATTCCAAACAGTGATATTCCTGGAAAAAATGGATTGTCTAAATTTTTAAGTAGATACATATTATATATAAATTTGTGGAAAGATATATAATATATATTGTAGGTTACGGATATGTACATAGCTCCAAGTTGGCTTTCTAAAGGTTATGATTCGGAATAAGATGATTTATATGCTTTCTGAGGTAAATCTGCCTTCTTTTCAGTATTTGTGGATCATCTTTCCTCTTTTACAGGAATAATAGAAGATAAAATAGCTTGGATTTGTGACCTTTGCACTATATAAAGACTTGACCCTTAACAGATTCATCTGAAATCCAGCTGATAAAATATACCTCTTAGAGTAAAATCAAAGTAGGAATGCTATAAAAGTTGTAAAGCTGAATAAAAAGAGTAAGTAAATGCGAGGTCTTTTAGGAAAAAGTGATTTTTGAGCTCAGGTGTCTAATTCCGCTTTTTGCTTTCCTACTCAGACTTCAAATAAATGATCAAAGGAATTTATATAGTGAGAAATCTGTGCCCTACAGGTGCAAGGAGAAGAAGACCGTTTGTTCCTAGGCTGTCAACCCTAAGGCATTTCTTGTAGATTCAGTACTGATGGAACTGGGCTCATGAAACTGATCGGTAAAACTAAGGTTCAGGTCACAATTCCCTTTCTCAGAGATTTGTACAAAAAATAAGTAACAGAGCTTCTGCAGAAGCCCTTAATGTGAAGGGGTGAAGGTTAAAGATGGAGCATTCTGTTGGTAAGACAGAATTCGCTGACTTCTGAGGCAGTTTCTCCATGAGACCCCAGGGCAAGGGCAGCCACACCAAATGGAATGTGCTCAGATGACAGGGGCTGACCCTGTGAGTCCAGAGGTTGGGGCAGGAGACGGGGTTCCGGGGAGGGAGTCCAGGACAATTAGAAGTATGAGAAGTCAGAGCACTGCAGCCAAGGGAATCATTTATGCAGAGATCAAGAGTGAGACTTATCTCCAGTTATGCAAAGGAAGGAGATGAAAAGAGGACTTTGTTTGGGGCAAGGATGCTATATGTGGAAGACAGCCAACACAGACACACAAATCAGCGCTCTTCCTGACGGGGAGAACAGAGCAAATGGAACACGGGCCTTGTTCTAAGGGAAATATAATAATTATTTTGTTTTAGATGGAAGAATATTCAGATGAAGATGGGTTATCATGGACCAGGAAAAATTAATTAAAAGTAGCCCGCATGTAGATCTAGCCTGGTGAACACTTTGAATTTGAAAAATAAAAAAAGGAAAATATTCCATCAGTGTTTTTATCAAGTTGAAAAAAACTATTCACAAGGGAAAGTTTAGACTAGCTTCATTCTCCTCCTCCAAAATTAAAGGATCAGTAAAATAATATACTGAAAATGTGTAATTCTGAAAAATAGCAGAAGACTGTTCTCTTACGATACTGGTATGGCTCAAAATGAAATATAAAAAAGATGAAGAAATACGTATTAGGCGCCTGCTACCAAAAGAAATAAAAGGTGAGGTAGAAGTATGTAAAAACAGAATAGTTCAAAAAATAATTAAATGAGAAAAAAAGCACCTTATAATAATAAAAGTTGCTATCTTTAATAAAGTTATAATTACAAGCTTTCTATATATAATACATATACTAATTATCATAGCATTATAGTGTAGATAGCCAAAAGTATTCTTGTGTGTATTCATTTTGGGCAACATGGTCCTTAGATGTAGTATTTCCTCAAAAGGTCTGTGACCTACGATGGGATAAGGAAGCAGCATTTCAACTTAGGAAGTAAAGAAGACAACAGAACAGAACTAGAGAGGTGAAGAAAGAGGAGATTGTTTAAAAACATGAATGAATTCATGATGAAATAGAAAAGCTTTAGATCTGATAGAAAAAAAATAAAGCCCAGCATTCCAGTCTTTAAGGCCTATTAATGTATAGCTATCTATAGGAGGCATCAGTGTGCCAAGAACTAAGAATGAGGTCAAGAAGGAGAAAAATAAGAATGGGGGCCAATGAAGAAAGGTGTTGGAGAAACTGGGCATGAAATTCTAAGGATGGGTAACTGACCTCAGACTACAAGAATGGAAAAGGAGAGGTGGATGGTGATTTATCAATAGAACAAATGCTAACAGAACTTGGTGGCTGAACCAACAGAATGAAAAGGAGGGGTGGGTGAGGAATGAATCCAGGACCTCAAGCTTGGGTGATTGTGGACATTTTTGCTCCTATTTGTAATGCCTAGGTAGAACAGCTAATCACTTCTTTATCTTTAAGTTAACTGTATCTACAGGTTAACTCCTTTGCTTCTTTATTTCTTTATTAGTTCTTTATTGTTATTATGAAATCCACAGGAGATCAGCTTCACGTATCACGTTTGGAGTAGAGGAAGGATTTTTTTTAAATTACTTATTATTTCTGAAAAGTACAAATTATGGAGGCCTGTGTCAGACAAGATACAAATTTGTATCAGACAAGATATGTCAGTGATGGCTTAAAATACTATTGAGTATATGTTATAAAATTTGCCTGGGGTTAAAAAAAAAAGGTAATTCAAGTATGGAAACTTCCTTGGCTTTTCCTCCCAGGAGCTGAAGCTCAGAGAATAAGATAAATATTGTAAATAAGGAATTTAAATTTTCAGAACTAGAGCTTGTTGGATTAGTCTTTCTATTTCTCTCAATTCCATATGTCAATACTTTGTGGAGAAAAGAAATTTTAAACTCTGGGGAACCTCAAAACAATTTTCTACTTTTTATTAAGTAAAAAGTGAAAGCAATGTTAAAAGCTAGTTAGTTCAACTAGACAAATTGTTTTTGCTTTGTTCCTTTCAAGAAATGAATAGCCATATTCTAGACTAGAAAATTATCGTAGAAAAGTCAAGGAAAAACCAAATTTCTTAGTTGTCTTCTCATAAGACAAAAATGTATTCTTGTATATCAAATATATTCAAATATATTTCAAATATATTTAAATATATCAAATATATTTTTGTGGAAAATTCTGAAGTTCTCTGAGGAAAACTTAGAATATACTTTATATACATTCAGTTATAGATCAAATTTTTGTCTCAGATTTCTATTTTACCTTTATTGTTTATACCAGTCTCTCTTATTTTTTTCCCAAATAACCAGTCTTGACTATCACCTGTAATTTCTGTAGTGTCAAAATGCTCTTCTGAGCATCTAGACCAGTGGTTCCATCACTATTGGGAACAGCACTGGGAGAGTGTGTTAAGAATCACCTGGGGAGTGTTTTTTAAAAACACCATTTCCCATACTTTACCCTGCAAGGTTCTGTTTTAGTATGTCTGAGTGAAAGATACCCATGGTTGAGAATGTTTACAAACCTCCCTAATGATTCAGATGTTAACCATCTTTGGAAACTACTATTTTAAAACATTCACCATTGTCCAAATTTTGTGAATTCATATAAAAAATTAAACAACCACACACATACATAAATAGATAGCTCCTTTTCATTTTCCACACTATTTAACTACTGTATGGAAAAGTTTTGAAAACCACCGTTTTAACCGTCCATCTTCTTTGTCCAACCATTGCAAATTCATTACAAGGTTAATTAACTACAATAAAAAGAGATAATCTCCTTTTCTGATCTTTCATAATATTTAAATGATAGTAGCAGTTTCTTAAAATAATATGCCCGTCATTGGACTATTGGATGATGAAAACCCATGAAACGTCTGCCACGACCTGGAGGAAACTGGACCTTTCTAAAAAAATTACACCATCAGCCTGTGGTGATTTTTAACTCTGATATTCTTCTCTTAAAAATTTCTTACACCTACCTTGTACCCAAAATAACTCACAAAATTAAAAATGCTTATCCTTTCTAAACTTGGAGTGAAAGGCTAGGGCTTGTTAAAAGGATTGACTGAATTTTCTGAGTAGAGAGGTTGGAAAGAGGCTGGTCAGCCTACATGTGTGAGCTGATCGCCTCATTTTGTAATCAATACAGTGATTTAGGAGACAAATACAACTTCTAACCCTCTCCTACTAATGGGCTGTTGGCCTGCAGGGTGCAGTGGTGTTGGGACATCATAGTCTATCCTGAATTCCTTTACCAAATCTAGTGATTTTTAAAGGTCAAAGAAAATTCAATTTTCACAATTAAAAATGAAACAGAACTAAATCTTTGAGGAAGTAATGACACTGTTTTGAAGTATTTGTAGAAAGAACTAGAAAAAAAATATGCTGCTTTTCTTTGGGATTTAGGAAGTAGACTCAGTATAAAAAGTGGGGAACCATTTTCTGTTTTTACTCAGTGTGTTGACAAAAGGAAATGAGAAAAGAAGAGACTGCGGTTGGAGATGGCCCTTTGAAATGTTTAGCTTGATCTGTTCGGTGGCCCATCTTGGGTGGCTCTTGCTATCCTGCTGAGACTGGACCACGCATGTAACACTGTTTTTGCAGGGCTGCATCCCGATTTAGCTAGGGCCAAGACGTAGATGAGAAAGCACCCAAATGAAAAGTGCATTTGGAGAGAGAGGGGCAGAGAGATACAGAAAGAGAGATTGCCGCTGTGATCTGGGGTCCAGTTTTAACGATGTTTTAGTTTGCCTGCTAAGTGATGTGCTCTGCTGTTGCTAAGGCAGACCTAGGACTCAGGCAGCTGCCTGCCTTTCCTCCAACCACTAGGAACCAATTAGAAGAAAAGATGCATTGCATTGGGCCAATTAAGTTTCAAGAGCAAAGGGTAATTTGGGAACAGGAGACACTTGCCCCGGGGCATTGCAGTCTAGGTGCTGCCTTGCTCTAATTTAGTTTCACTACTCAGACTTGGGAGAGGCCAGAACTTGGAGACTCCCCATCTCTGTTCGCTGGGGAAAGAGAACGTTCTATTCACAAAGCCCTGGAAAGGTCAGGTTGAAACACAAGACAACTGAATATCATGGGGGTAAAGGTCAGAAAGTGACCTTGGGTAAGGCACTCACCTTCTCTAAACTTCATTGTCATCTGTAAAAGAGGAATAACAGAGACACCTGCTTTATTGGGGTGTGGGGATCAGTTGATGAGATAATCCACGCAAAGCTCTTAGCCTCACACATGATAAATCCTCAGCAAATGTCAGGCGTCATTTGTTTATGCTTAAAAACTGATGATTTTCATATTTTACTTGTCTTAAATTACAATGAAATTCATCACTGTTGCAAAACATTTGAATTGTACAAAAGTTCTTGAAGTTCAAAAGTAAGTCAAATTCTCTGCCCATTCTCTCCCTCCCTCCCCTACCTCTGTTCTCCCAACAAAATGGACTCCCTGGGTTCTAAACTTGCTTCCAGTTCATGTGGATCTGGGCAAGCTTGCCTCAAGACTTTTAATCTGTACAATGGGGATAATACTAAAAACTACGTCAAAGAGGTATTACGACCTTGGAATAGTGCCTGGCACAGAGCCAGCTTTTGATAAATGTTGGCTCTCATCTTACAAGTGAAAAAAAAAAAAAAGAATGTATAATGCTTAAGCTTGATTCTCCTCTAAAATTATGTACAGTAACTTACAGACCACCATGCTACCCTGAGTTGATAAAATGCATACAATTATGAGCAGCTTCAAGTGTGTGTTAAGAAATTTTATCAGTGGAAGTCTCTTGGGAGGTCATCCATTGCAAACTCCCAGATGTGTGTGTAGTCATTCTCTCTGAGAATATCCAGAAAGAAGTGTACCATTTCTTGGGATGGCCAAACACATTATTATTAGAAACTTTTAGATTAAACGGTTCTTTTGTTGACTAAACAGCTACCACTTGCTAACTTCTGATTGGTAGCTTCTATTTAGTCTGGATTTTCCTTGCTAGAAGAACAAAGAACACTACAAAATAGAATCACAACCCTGACAGTGCCCTGAGCTTTGCATTTTGACTATGACAGAAGGACTTCTCTCAATAAAGCTCTTCTTTCTGCCCTAATGTAATCTCTGCAGAAAAACATACACTCTTTTACCCATGTATCATAAGTCAGATCTGTTTTCTATTTTTCATGTTCTCAGCACATTCGGTCAAGAATTTATGAGACTAAAACTAACTCTAAGAAATGAAGAAATCTGTCATCCTTAGGAAGTTAAGACAGCTGTCTCTTTACTACATGATGTAAGATTATCAGATGGGAGTTAGTAAATGCTTCCTTATCTGTTTTTTTTTTTCCCCACAATTTAGACAAAAGATGATAAAAGCATAATAAACTATCTCTAGGATTCATCCTCAAGGAAAAAGGCTGGATACATGAATAATAACTTCAGCTATCTGAAAGTGACATTTAGATAGATTTGATGAGGCGTTTGATGATTTCTTACCAGAAAAAAAAATCGACACATTTTTATAAATGTGTGGCTGGAATAACTATGATGTGACTCATATAATACAAATGGATTCAGTTTTAAGAGAGGAGAATTTCTGTAGTATTTTTGCAAACAATAATCAATGCTAAGAGAGTTTAGAATTACAAGGTTGTATGATGAGAAAATGTTGAGGGACTTCCCTAGTGGCGCAGTGGTTAAGCCTCCAAGCTCCCAATGCAGGGGGCCTGGGTTTGATCCCTGGTCAGGGAACTAGATCTCACAACTCAGAGTTCGCGAGCCACAACTAAGACCCAGCGCAACCAAATAAATAAATAAATATTTTTTTAAAAATCACGCTTTAAAAAAAAAAAAGTTGAAAAGTAGTTTTCTTTTTATTACCTATTTTATAATGTACTTAATTTTTAATTTAATAGTTCCGTGAATCACTTTGTCTTGGTTCATATCCTGGCTCATCTCTGTACCTAAATTTCTTCATCTGTGAAGTGGTTCTTGTAAGAATCGAATGACATGATGTATGACATGCTTAGAACCAGGCCTGGCATGGGATAAGCCCTCAGTAAACATCTTTGTGGGAAGGAGTCTTTTACATGGCGGTCAGCTTAATTTGGGAGGAAATCAACTGATAAGCTCACTACTTTACCATGGGGAACTTCTGTGTCTTCCAAAGCGTTTCATCTCCTTTTTGTGGGTTTTTTGGTAGATTTCTCAGTGTGTGTGTGTGTGTGTGTGTGTGTGTGTGTGTGTATTTGAGGATTGTTTTCCTTTTTATACAGCATTCAGACTGGGGAAGATCTCTTCAGTTTTACATCACATTCTAGCTGTATCACTTTCCCTTAAGCACTGTTGATTGTTAAGACCGGGAGGCAGAGCATCACTGAACAGGAAACCCCGGGGTCGCTGGGGTCCAGTGTGGGAAAGCACCACGTGCCAGGCTGTCAAGGCTGTAAGAGGCGGGCTCGTGGAGGGAGGTGCAGGGTGCCCAGGCAGCACGGGACACCCGTCCTCGGTGCCCAGAGCCGAGCACTGAGTTGATCTGGGCTTGAAGAACTAGAGGACAAGTTTCAGACCCTCGAGATGGGGAGACAGGACACTCAGCTGGGCAGAGAGAGGTGCAGTCACCCCAGGCTCTGAGGCCCCAGGGTACCCGGGAGTTGGAGGAAGGGCCAGTTCTAGGTTAAGTGTGAGGCAGGGCAGAAGGATTTGGGGTAACAGAAAACAAGACAGAAATAGTGGGGTTTTCCTCCTAATTTAAAACCACGGCATAAAATGTTATGATTGTGTATGCATTTGTTCTGAATGGACATGTCCTCTGTCAGGAAGAAAATTTGGCCAGACAAAAACAGTCTAACTTTAAGAACCAATGACATTTGTCAGCTCCAGCTTGAGGAATAAGCATCCCCTTTGGTCTTCACATTGTTATTATGATGCGCTGAAGTACAGTGGAAGCTTTTAATATGCATACACCAGGCATATGGGGAAAGGCAGGAAACTCTTCTTGTTCCAATGGAGATATATAGGGTGGTTTGTTGTTTGGGGTTCTGTGGCCATTTAAAAAAAGAGGGAGACATAGAAATATTGAAATAAGAATTGTTTGTAATGCCCACATCAAAAAAAATTGGTAACATCGAATTCAGTTGTCTCCCAAAATATGTGGTGATACCTTTCTCAACAACAAATTCAACATTGGTGCTTAATCTAGAAGACGTGTTTGTATCTGTTTGCCCAGCAAGGCCTTGCACATGTAAGGTTGTAAATGAGCTTAGGAGACCAGAAAGACAAGGAAGGGCAGATGTTTGAAGGTGGTATTTATTAATAGTTAGGGTTTTCTGTGCCTGCATACTTATTGACAGAGAAAGATTTCACAGGATACTGCTAGATGAAAAAAAAAAGCTGGTTACAAAACAACGTTTAAGCACAAATACTTAAAAATAAATATATGCATGGAAAACATACAGTATACGGAAAAGAAGATACTAAAAGAGATACACTCCAGACTTCCCTGGTGGTCCAGTGGTTAAGACTGCGCTTCCACTGCAGGGGGCACGGGTTCAATCCCGGGTCCGGGAACTAAGATCCCGCAGGCATGACGTGCGGCATGGCCAAATAAATTTAAAAAAAAAGATATACTCCGTATCCCATTGGAGAGTAAGTGCTCCAGCTAAAGGAAATTTCAGGAGGAGAGAGGGCATATTTGATTATAGCTCTGCTGCGGCACTTTGCCTCGTGGCTGGCACAATGTATGCACTCAACAAATACTTTGCCAAAATAATTGAGTGCCTAGAATTCCTGATGGTTTTCACTTTGTTTCTCGTTTCGTTTTTATATTTCTAATTTTCCTACCGCAAAATTTTTGTGTAATGAGAATAAAATTAAAATAAAATGAATTTCTTCTAGTTTAATGTAAGGTTTAGGTATCTGAGGTCTAGGAAGGGACCAGTTGGTCGGCTGTCCTGGCTTGTTTGTGAATCTCGTTATGTCTGGTAGCACAGATACAGAGGCATATTGGGGATCAACTATTCAATCGGAGGTGATGTGGAGCTAGCGATGAGGTAGTGAAAGAATAAGAAAACCAGCAGGTGGAGGTTGCAGAATGAGAGCAGAGTGGTCAGAGGCTCACCTTTAATTATCTCCTCTGCTTTTAAATTAAGTATGTCTGCTGTGTCAGGAACATGGGGCATTCAGGAATTCCAGGAGGAAAGAGACCAGGCATGTTTTGCTAGTGCTGAATCCACATCACCTAACACGATGGTTTGGATGATTTTTTTTTTTTAATGAATGCATTTATGTAAGCATGAATGAATGAAAAACCTCTGCTGGCAATGAAGGCCACTCCGCCAAAGACAAAGAAGTAAAGCTTGGGGAGAGAAGTTGGAGGGATATTTTTGAACATTTTTTTTTCTTAATTTCCTTCCCAAATTGTGACGGCAATGAGATAAAAGCCCACCCTTAAATGTGTGTGTATCTTGGATAGGACAGTAGCTAAACGATTCCACTTGAACTTGTAAAGACCCCAGAGTTTGTGCACATAAATGACCAGAAGACGAGTTGTTGATTTCGATGTGTCGCCAGTTGTAATGACACCTAATGACTAGAAATAAATCAGTGACTTCTGTCTTCTTGGGGGGCTTTTTAGAATAAAATAGATGCTGTAAGTCTGCTGGAGTGGTATGTTTCTCTTGTCTACACTTTTATTCCCAAACATCAAATCTTTCAGGTGTTACAAACGAATCACACGTAGAGACAAAAACTCTTTGTGAGTTAAAGAAGGGAATAGGAAGCACCGATGTGGGATCGGCAGCAGAGGACAGAGGGGACACAGCTGGAAAAAGGTGCTGAAGCAGTTGAGAAAGGTTGGAGGGTGGCAGGTAACGGGGTGTTTGGCCAACTCAAGTGGAGTGTGTGGGTGTGAGTGTGAAAGAAACGCAAGTGAAAATCCCTGGCTCTCAGTGTCCTTGAAACATAAGGTTAAATAAGCTCCAGGAATGCCTTGCTGTTCCCATCACATGTCACAGTGCCTGGTACCACAGTGGATTCGTAGTATTTTCTGTGTGAATGAATGAATGGGAAACAGGATAAGGGGAGGTTGCCTGGGTTACAGGAAAGACCATCTCAGTGTGTTGGAAAGCTGATTCTAATATAAAAGACAGGACATATTAGAAAGGGTGATGTCAGGAATTCCCTGGTGGTCCAGTGGTTACAATTCTGTGCTTTCACTGCCGGGACCAGGTTCGATCCCTGGTTGGGGGACTAAGATCTTGCAAGCTGCACAGCGTGGCCGGAAGAAAAAAGGGGTGATGTTTGTGACCATCCAGACCTGAGGTCCCATGGCCTGGAAAGGGCTCTAGTAACGGGGATAAAGGGAAAGGGGCCTTGGACATACGTGGAGTGAGGAGGGAGGAAAGAAGTCACCAGTGAGGATCTGTGACGAGGGAATCTGTGCATGTGTGGGGACCCGCCTGTGGGGACTGGGAAAGTTCAGGGCAGTAGGATCTGGGAATTGAGAGGAGGGGGTGAAGTAGAAGTATGTCGGACCGCTAGCACCTGTCCTGTTGATTTTCAAGTGATGATGGTGTTGGCATGGCTACAGTTGAGGGAGAAGCCACGTAGGTACATGACTCAGTAATAGAAGCTGCTAGCCATCGACAGACGGTGATGGAAACTGTGGGAACAGATGCTCATTTGAGGGGTTAAGTACAGAGGACAGGCACACGGGGCAGCAGGTAAAGGACATGCTAGAAACCATAATGTAGAAGATGGAAGATTCAGAAGACGAATGCAAACCCAAGAGAGTTCCAAGGAGAAGAAAAGACCCACAGGGTTGCAAGTACCTCACAGCTAAAGAAAAATGAATATATTTTCTTTTGGTCCAGAGAGAGCTGGGGTGACCTGAGGAAGTAAAATATTGCTGCCACGGACTACAAAACTGGATTTTAACCATTTAAAAGAGAGCCATGAACCAAAGTGTCTTTTCTCCCTGAGTTGCCACTAGCTGTTTCCAAGTAAAAGATTCACCAATGAACATATTACAACTGCAGACTCCACCCACTGTTATACTATTTAAATACCAGCTACTTTTAATAAGTGTGAAAAAGCAACTGGAAACCCCGCTTGTCAAACTTAGTGCACTGCCTTATGGAGGACACTTCTGTAAACAGAGAAAAAAAAATATCGTGTTATAAGTACATGATAGTGATAAGGCTAAGATACACAGAAGCAATTTCCCATCAAAATAATAAGCGTACCTAGGATACTTAAATATTCCTCCTGGTCTTTATCAGGGGAATAATAGGTTTGCTGTACTCAGTTATATTGATTCAACATGAATGAATGTGTATGACAATATTTCTGTATATAAAGGAAAATTATTACAATTAATTGCCTCAAATTAATGTTGGATTCTTCATATGTTTGTAACTTGAACTTATTTAATATTATTAAATCAGTTATAGTTTCAGTGATTCAGGAGCTAGTTGTTGATAAATACATATTTGTTGAGTTTTAATATATATGTGGATTAACCAGGTTTTCCTGGGGACTGTTTGATTTGGTGACACTTTTGTATTAGGTCAATTTTGAAAGTAGATGATAACTGATGTCATTCATTGTAGTTGCACAGTTTTGGTGGCTCAAATATAGCCATCGTGGAGATTTTTAAAAAAAATAAATTCTGGATGTCTACTTCTCTAAGATAACAAATCCATAATCAAAAATCGGTTTTGCTCCAGATGGAATATTAGTAATACAAGGGTGCATGGAATTCATATGTGACGATTTCACATTTATACATCAAAATTTTTTCAGACCTTAACTTATGGCCGAATCACAGAGCAATAAATGGCCATCCATAAGCTGCCACTGGCTCAGTGGAAAGGTAGTATGGCTGGTAGCTAGGCCTATACATTTTTCTTCTATCATCTTTGAACTACATTGTAAAACCTCTCTTTATTTCCTCCTTTGCGTTGTGTGAAATCTTGAAGGATTTCTGAAAGATCCTGTATCCAGTTTTTGGGTACATAGGAGACTGTCATTCGAGACGCATCCCAAATTGAGGCCACCAGATGTTCCCCCGCTCCACAGTAAATCCGAGAACAAGCATAATTTGAATATCCTGCATATATTTACATATCAATGTCAAGAGTCCCTAACTCCAATTATGTAAAATAAAATTAATTAGTGCAGCCTCCTGCAAAACCCATATTCAAATCCAATATTCAGGGCAAGGCAGCCTGGAAATACCTAGCACATCTTAAAGGCAATTAGCTTGATTTCTTCTGGGAATAAAAGGGCCAGGCAGATGCGCCTACCTTGGTGCATCAAGGAGAACAGACATAGAGGTAGGCGCTCGAACACAGGGAATGGGATCAAAGGCGATTGGTCCTGAGCTTCTGTGTTCTCTTTCCCAGTGAATGTTGCACACATTTACACAATCTGCAAACACATTCACGTTCTTCTCCTGCTCCCGCGAGGATTGAGTGGCACTCGCTGTCCTTGGTTAGGTTTCTTTCTCCAGCCCCAAGGAGCAGCAGAGAGCAGAGCCAGTGCACCTTCCTGGTGATGGAACTACTGCATTTTCCTGACTTGGCGTCGCCATGGCTGTGTGCTGCCTGGAGGACCTTTACCCTCCCTTACCTGCCTTTAGAAATTCTCCTAATCATTCCTCAGCACCAGTTTGGTCTACTACAAACACCTTAGACTTTGTAGTCAGAGCTTCTTTTAAAACCTCAAGTTTGCTTTGGTGACCTTGGTTGCTGCCTCGAGACTGGACTTCCTCATGCTTGCATAAAAAGACAAGATGCTTCCTTTCTTCCACCAGTTGTAAAAATTAAATATCATTGCTAAGTGCCCAAAACATAGTTCATATCCAGAAAATGTTAGCTCCTCTCCTTCCTTTAAGACTCAAGCCAGGGACTTCCCTGGTGGCGCAGTGGTTAAGACTCCGAGCTCCCAATGCAGGGGGCCTGGATTTGATCCCTGGTCAGGTGACTAGATCCCACATGCATGCCGCAACTAAGAGTTCATATGCCACAGCTAAGGAGCCCGTGAGCCGCAACTAAGATCTGGCACAACCAAATAAATAAATAAATATTTAAAAAAAACAAAAAGATTCAACGCAGGTGTTAATCAAAGGAGAAGTCTCTGTGGGTGCAGGGGTGATCAGGCACCGCCTACCTTTACAGTATCTCCTCCCACATTTTTGCACTTACATTTGCTACTTGTGTCCTGAGGGCCCAACGTGTAGCTGCTGGATTGTGGCTGGTGGTAGCGATGGCTAAAGGGAGGTGACATGTATAGCAAGATGGGGATGACTCAGAATTGTGGAAATCTAAGTGGAAAGCAGGCATTTCATCATACCCCTCTTCAGTATGCTTTGGGTTTACTTCAGAGTTGGTAGAAGAATTGGTATAGTTACAAAATTCATAAAAGAAAAAAACGCTTTATTTAGAGTAGATTCTGCCCCATTCTGTCTGGCTCCCATCCACTATGGCAAGGACAAAACTGGGAGGTCAACTTGGGTCTATCCTATTGTTGGAAATAAATGTCTGTGAGTGTCACATTAAATTAACCCCAGGGGAAAATTCTGAGAATGATCTGTAGTTTATCTGGACTGGTCAGCTGTGCTCTGGCACTGACCACCTTTAAGTGGAGACAGCTCTAGGTATATGAACATAAACCTCAAAAAATTTCCTATTCATATGTGAACCCTAAGAGGCAAAGCCATTTTACCCCAGTTAATCCAGACCCCAGTGGTCTCTAAAGTAGCACACAGAAAGTTTTATGATGTGCACAAGATGATCTGTTGGGTTGGGAGAAAAAAAATTCAAGTTTTTTTAATTAACTTTTATCTCATCCTTTAAAAATTTCTAGCTGCATGTATTGATTATATACAGTATAATAGAACATGGGTGAAATTAACAAATGCCTAGGCATGCATGGGAGACTCTGTTTTTGTGATTAGGGTAAGGATGGTTTAGGGCACTAACACCCTCTCCATTTCCGCTTCCAGACTGTGGTTTTGAACTTGCTCCCCAGACCTAACTTCAGCATGCTCAAAAGGAAGCAGAGCTCCAGGGTGGAGGCCCAGCCGGTCACTGACTTTGGTCCTGATGAATCTCTGTCGGACAACGCAGACATACTCTGGATTAACAAGCCAGTAAGTTTCTTTTTGGAAGTGTGGAGAGGCCCACGCTGATATAAAGGAAATTTGATTCATTTAATTCAAAACTCATGTAGCTTTGGCTTTGAAATGTCTGAACTGCATAGAACTGCAGCTTTGGAGTCTGGAGGTTGAGAACAATCCCGATGAAATAATGAGGTGCCGCTGTGAGTTATTCACAGAGGAAGGCAGGGGAGGTGGTCTGGCTCCCCCTCCTCCCTTCAGAGTCACGAAATGTGGAGTTAATACCACTTCTCAGGTTGACCCAAAGCTGGAGACCGAGATGGGGAACCTGTTCGACCAGACTTCCTTTACTTACCTTCTCATGATGCAGGAGTCTGAGGAGATAATCGGAAGTTTGGAATTAAAGGTCTCCTTCTGAGTTGCACGGAAAGGTTAATGAGATAGTGGATAGTGTCTCTGAAGAACTTGGTCACCGTCTCTGCCTAATTAAGCTGAAGGGAACTTGAGGGGAAGCCTGGCTACACCAAGTGTCATTGTACACGAGACAGTCTAGCAGCCAGAGCTGGGGCGGAAGGCAGAGTCACAGGGCTGGGAAGCTCAGCTCTAGGATCCTGAGCGGTATAGACTCCTTTATCAAACCAGCAGCAGGGGCTGAAGTCAGGAAATGAACCGCTACTCTCGCAGTGCTTGCCTTTCCCTTGACCTTGATCATGATAAAGATGATCGGCCTTGGTCCCCCTGTCCTTTCCCGTCTAATCTGTCCTCAAGACTGCTTCTCGCCTGCTCACATTTCTTTCCACATTTCCGTGTCTGTTTACGTCACCCTTCTGCTTTACGACCATTGAAACATCCCTGTTACCTACAGTGCAAATCAAAATGCGTTAGTATCACATGCAAAGCTCTTTATATTGTGGTTCTAACTTGCTCAGCAACTGCCCTTTCCTGCATCTACACTCTGTTCCCTTGTCGGTGGCTTCCTGCTCCTCCGAGATGTTCGGCCAGTTCACGTTGTTTCCTTTGCCCGGAGACCCTTTCCCAGCAGCTCAGATGAGTCACATCCCCCTCACCCATGAAGCCTGGCTCAGATGTGACCCCTGCCCCCATCCACTCTGAGTTTCCTCCTTTGACCCTTCCCCACCACAGATGGAATGAACCTCTTCTTTGTCCACTTATCCTACTTTATATGTAAGTAGAAATGATATTGTATATAAATATCTATGTTATGCGTATCAGACTGAAAGTAATGATGAGTCAAAACTGTGTTGTTTCCATTTGTGTGTCCTCAGAGCCCAGCATAAGTTCTGACACATAGTGGGTCTTCCATTCATGTTTAGAGAGTTTGAACGGAATAGACAATAAAGCAGTCGCTAACTTTTTCTTAGTATCCACCACATACAGAGCTTTCTGAGAACTTCTGAAGAAGGTAGTTTTATAGATGTAGGCGTGTAAACACTAACTAGAATGATTAATGCTTAATGAGAATTCATTCTTTAAATTCACGACAGTTTTGTTGTGGGAGAACCCATCTTTTGAAACTCTTTTGTAATTAGATCCTTTGTGTTGGAGGCCCAGATGGGGCTAAATTTACACACTGATGTTTATTGAAGCGCTTCCTAATTGCCATGAAAAGTACATCAACTTTTAAAGTTAATCATCAGTGACTTATATGGTATGGAATTAGCAGCATTATGTCTTCATGCAAATCTTACAACTGTCAGATTAGTATTATAACCCACTCACCAGCCTACAGGGGTCTGAGTCTCCTCAAAGTTCTGACAATTTTTCTGTTTCTCATTGTGGGTGCTTGCTAGCTTGTGTAGCTGCAGAACCATCTACTATGAAACTAAAACATCTTCTTTCAGGGGGAGTATATTAAAGGATTAATGTGACTGCATATATATATATACAGGACAATCGATAAATAACACATTGAAATTACGTTTAGGAATTGTGTACTAACTGATTAGCTAGTAATATTAATTGTGTAGGTTTAGCATGCAGATGCGTTAATATTTTTTCTCCTAGGTGTTAGTTTTCATAATAAGATGTTATACGTGAGTAATTTTATGTCCTACACATGTATACACACACATTTATCTTTTTAATTCCTACTTCTTTAGGTTGGGGTTAAGGAAAGTCTTCAAACAGCACATGCACTGCCAGAATTGCACACAGACTTATTTTTTGGCATTTTAGGAGAGATATCTGGGCTAAATTTTTATAAAACATGTTCTCCAAAGTAAAGAGGAAAGTCCATTTATTATTAAGCTTTGAAAATATAGGATGAGAGCAGATTTTAAAACATATTTTTATACAAGGGTGTTACATATAAGATACAATAGAAAGAAAACCCTCCTTATGGAATATGTATCAATTTATTTTAAGAAGCATTTGAGGTCTACTAGGATTGGCCACTGTGCTAGATTCCAGGGAAGTTACAATAAATATGGTCCCCGTTTCTAGGTGCTCATAGTACCTAAAAAAGTATGAAAGTAATAGCATGTCACTTTTCTATCGATATATATTTTGATGGAATCAGAATCTCCCTATATTATGGCCTTATGCCCTGGTAAGTATCAGAGCCATTGGGGTAGCCTGACCTGGTTCACATCGAAGCTTTGGCTTTTATTAATGCAGGACCACAGACAAGCCCCTTAACCTTCCTTAGTGTTTTCATGTTGAAATTAGGCTGCTTTGAGAATTAAACGATGTAAAATACGTGAAAATATTTAGCACGTTACAAGTGTTTAACGTGTTAGTTTCCTTCTTCCTTTTCCCCCTACTGGTGAAATATTTCCATCTCGCTATTACGTTTTCCAAATAGCATGGTTCATAACACAAGTTTAGGATATTTCGTGGCATCAAGGTAGTAACTCTGGACCATCTCTGCAGTGGGTTCATTCTCTGCTGCGCATCTGTGCCATCATCAGCGTCATTTCTGTCTGCATGAACACGCCCATGACCTTCGAACACTACCCTCCTCTGCAGTATGTGACCTTCACCCTGGACATTCTGTTGATGTTCCTCTACACAGCAGAGATGATAGCAAAAATGCACATCCGGGGGATTGTCAAGGTGGGTATTTCCATGTTATTTAAGCTAAAAACCAAAGTGCATTGAAAATCTAAATCAGTTTAATGCTTTCACATTAATTTCAGTCAGACAAAACGTCTGTTTATTTTTTCGATATTGAAGTCCTTTTAAAAAGGGTATAACTCCAGATGTTGGTGAAAATATAATACATTAAGAATAATTCAAAAGTGAAGTCAATTGTGTAAGGCACAAAGTCTTGGAATATCTGAGAAGGAGCCAGATGGCCCCACTGCTGACTTCGTGAAGGCCAGAGGAGGGTCTTTCATGCCACCTACGGGGTGAGCACGCCACCTAGCCCGAGGAGGCACCTGTTGATTCATGGAACGCAGAATAAACGTCATGTGATAAATTTGCAGTGCTATGGTAATCAGCAGGATCTCATTCGCCTGAGGCATTCTGAAGATATTAAGAGGTAAAAAGAAAGGACTTGAAATGGAAAGGAATTCCAGGACTGTAACACAAGGAATGGGTAACGTGAAATTGGCACCTTTGGGAGACAATAAATAAATAAATAAAAGGAAAAGGGAAAGAAAGAAAAAGAAAAGGAAGAAAATTTCTGTCCCGGGGTATCTCTTCCTTCTGTAACCCTAACCTTCACAGAGGGTTTTTATTTATTTATATTTTAACCTTCATTAAAAATACGTAGATGATGCTGTCTCTAAAGTATTTCAAATTGTACTATTTAGAGAGACAGTGGTATAATGAAAGAGCAGAATGGGTGCTAGGGTCTGACAAATGACAGATTTGACTCAAATCCTAGCCTTTTCTTTTACTGGCTGTGTCAGCATCTCAAGTGAGTTAATTTTGATGAAGAAGGGCCTTATTTTGTAGAAGGGTTTCAAGACTTTAACAAGATGATGCTTAAGATATAGTTATTGGGTCAATTTTTTTGCTTCTCTTTACAATAATTCATTTTGTGCTATCTTTAAAAGAGGGGGTTCACAGTCAATGCACTACTTTTTTCACTTTTAACTTTTTAAAAACTTTTTATTATGGAACTTTAAAAATTTACATGAAAGTAGAGATTATAGTTGTAATGAATCCCTGTAACTCAGCATCAACAGTTATCGGTATTTGCCCAGTTCTATTTCATTTTAAAGCAAATCTGAGAAATCAGATTATTTCAGAAACAACTTCTTATTCATTGCTGACTGACAAAATCTTTTTTTTTACATATTGCATCTAGCACAATTATCAATAATTCCTTAATGTAGGCTAATACCCCATCCATATTCATAATTCCCCAGGTGTCTAAAATATTTTCTTTTACAGTTAGCTTCTTTGAATCAGGACTCAAAGAAGCTGCACAAAGTGTATTTGTTATATTTTAAAATCTCATTTAAGTCTCTTTAAATCCTTTAGGTCTCAGCTCCACATGCCCCGCAAAAAAATTTTCCATGTCATTGATCCATTGGGAAAGTGAGTCTTTTGTCTTGCAGAATGTGCTACAGTCTAGGTTTGGTTAATTGCTTCCTGGTGGCTCTATTTAATAGTTTCTGTTTACTCCATATTCCCTGAACCTTTTTGACTGTTGACCAGTGATGCACACAGGTGTCTCTTTCACCACGTGGTCACCACAAAACAGGTTGTCAAACTTTTGGATATTTGCCAATCTGTTAGGTGGCAAATGGTAACTCAGTGTGGTTTTAATTTGCATCTCCGTTTGATGAGTGAGGTTGAACCTGATTCTATGTATATAAAAGCCATTTTCAAGTTGTCATTATTTTTCACTCAAATTTTGGGCACTTTCTGTGTGTTAGGAATATTAGCCCTTTATGATGTAAGTTGCAGTTATTTTTCCCCATTTGTCATTGTCTTTGGCTCTGCCTGTGGTTACTGGTACCACACACACTTCTTCCCGTCCCAGATCATGGGCAATCTTTCCATTCTATCAAGTCTGCTCCCACACCTTAAAGGACTGTTTTATAGTTTTCCTCATGTAGATTTTGCATGTTTTTTGTTATATTTATGCTCTGATTTTTTTTTTTTTTTGCTCTTGGCGTGGGGTCTTATCTTTTATTATGTATTCTTACTTACTGTTGTTCTTTTAAATGAAGGCTGTTGATTTCTGTGTGTTAATATTATATCCTGCCACTTTACTAAATTAACTAAATTCGTGTATTGTTTATAGTAGTTTTTCCATTCATTCTTTTGTTATTTCCATATCACCATATCGTGTACAAATAAAGACAGGTTTGCCTTTTTCTTTCCAATTCTTATGCCTCTAATTGCTGCCACTTATTTAATTGGGCCAGCTAATAATACATACAAAATTTTAAATAGTTTTAGAGACAGTGCGCATCTCTGCTTAGCTCCTGGCTTTGTTTAGAACACCTCTGATGTTTCCTAATTACGTAATCTGAAGGATTTGCGTTTGAAGTATGAATATTTTATCAAGTTAAGGGAATAAACATCAATTCCAACTTTCGAGAGTTGTACCTTGAATAGCTTTTAAATTCTGTTGAATGATGATTTTTCTCCTTAGCTCTTGTAATAGCGTGGATTTCCTAATAATTGAACTATCCTTACATTCCCAGAAAAAACTCAGCTGGGTCATGACACAGTTTTGTTCTGTTTTAATCGGTTATTTCATTATATTTGTTATTATTTTCCTTGTTTAAATTTTGTCTAATCTTTGTCAGGTTTTGATGTTAGATTTTCTCTGTGTATGTGTGTCTGTTTACTTATATGCTCTAAAATAATCTGAGTAATCTTGAAATTATTTTAACTTGGAAAGTTTGTTAGAAATCCCCTGTGAAACCATCTGATTCTAGTGGTTTTTTGATAGGACTCCCTCTTCTTTCTGTTTCTCCTAGGGAAATTGGTCTGTTTAGACTTGCTTGGTCTCTTGGGGGTCTGTTTGATGAAGTAAATTTTCTTATGAAATTATCCACTATTTAGTTTGTTTAATTTACTAACAGTATATGTTTATTATGCACTGATTTCCAGCTAAAATATTTGTACAGCTCTTTGCCAAACAATCTGAAAACTTATTAAGAAAAGTGTAACCTGATGCTTAAAATAGAACACGATGCACGCATATACTTTATTTGGGTTGGTAGACTCAAGTCCACGTCCCCGGAAAGGCTAATGGGAAGAGAGGGAAGAGGAGGTAGTGATACACTTAACGCTTATCGACTGTTAAGTATTTAGATAAATGTTGCCAGCACAAGATTTAGCCCCCAAGAGCAGCGGCCCTGTACACACATCATACCTCCTTGCAGGATTCACGGACAACTTCAGTGTTTCCACTGGCACGTGTACACATTCGCTACAGTGGTTCTTCTAGTTACACAGTGATTTGGGGGCAAGTATTTTAGCAAATGTAAATAGCAAAGATTTGTATAGTGAGAATTCAGATAGTGAGAGATAGACCTTCAGTATTTTGTGAAAATGCTGTAATAATGGTCTGAAGCAGGTACAGGGGAAGGGGGCACAAAAAATAGTGAAAAAATCTGCTTGAAGATGTCAGAGAAGTCTTGAAGAAAGAGCAAGGTGAAGTGATGTCTTGAAGTGTGAGGAGGTGTAGTCTATGGCGGGGGTATTGGCGGAGGGAAGTAAAGGGTTTCACAGAGAGAGAAAAGCAGTGCTTTGAGACACACGGGCTTGGAACACCCTGGAGCCTTGGGGCACTCTGCGTAGTCAGAAGTAGCAGATGGGAAGCTCAGGGAGCAGCTGGAAAGGACCCTGTGAACGCAGCCCGGCTGCACCGTGGAGGGCCTTGCAGCCCTGCGAGGAGCTCAGGCTTCCTCCTGTGGTCAGTTAAGATGCGTGGGGCATTTGAATCTGAGAGTGACACCCTCTGATTTGTGTTTGAGGAGCTCACTGTGGAGGTCACACGCCCCACGCACGACAGGAGAGAGAAATTGAAGCACAAAGTCCTTCCGGCAGAAAATGTCCTTCAGAATTTTCATTAGAGGAGTTTATGTATTTAAAGGATTTCACATCTTTTATGACGTTCCCCAAACTTGACTACATCTGCCAATTAATTCCCGCTGCCCAATAATTTGTTTCTAATTGCCTCCCCCACTAATTCTTGTTCCAGGAAGCATTCTAGCTCACCAAATCCCTACAGGCAAAAATAAAGCATTTGGGTGATACATGTTTGTGTTGCTGCAAAGCGTTCCATGTAGTGCAGACTGTGAATTCTTCAGACAATTCTCAGTTGTCTATTTTGCATCTGGCAATAGACCTGGCTAAAAGTAGCATGCATCCTCTGAGCACTTTTGAAGTAATAAATAATAATGCTAAGACACAGTGACAGATGGGCCCTGGGAACTCGGAACAATAAATCATGTGCTTATGAAACTACACCCGTGCATATTGTTTTGTAACTGCAAACTATATCCCTATAAATGTCTTCAGGTAAATGTGTTTGGTTTCTCTGCTTGTTAAATCCTTGCATGGCAATTTAAGGTCCTCTCTTATACTGTATAATTGATTGGCAGCCTCCAAGTGTTTATCTTTATAGAAATTGACGGACAGCTCTTGAATAACTCATCTCCTCAGGCACCAGCCTCCTGATTTCTGCCCATAACTCAAGTACTCTCTGCTCTCCCTTTCTTGTTGATGCAACAAACAAGTTAAAACCTTTCTTACATATTGGAGGCATTAAAATTTCTCAGATACCACTGGGCCTTCGTGTGTGTTAGGTTCTGGTTACATTTTGGAAGCAGGGGAAAGGGACAATTTATTATTTACAAATATTGTAACTTGAACATTAATACGGTAGGATTTTAAAAGGATCTGGACGTACTGACAAATTGAATCATAGCACCGTTTAACCAGTTATGGTGAAGAGTCTTTGAAAATACAAATTGAAAAAGAGGCAACTTGATGAATATGTCAGACACAAAATGCAATATGAGATTATGTTACGGAACCAAACTTGGGTCCCCTCACCCTCATGCAGTAAAGCCAATCTACTGACACTGTGTTGTGCTGAAGGAAAGTGCAGTGTTTATTGCAAGACCAAGCAAGGGGAATGGGTGACTAACGCTCAAGGACCCAAATTCCCTGAAGGCTTTCAGGGAAGGAGCTTTAAAGGCAAGGTGAGGGTGAGGGTCAAGGAGTGCATGATCAGCTCATGGAGCTGGTGGTGAGGTGACTGCCTTCTGGTTCCAACCAGTCTGGGGTCTAGGTGCTGGTGGTCAGCATGCAGTTAACTTCTTCCACCTGATGGAGGTTTTAGTATCGGCAAAACACCTCAAGGATATGGGCTCAGAATAGTATCTATAGGCCTTGAAGAGGAATTAAAAGTCTTTGACTATGTTTTATGGCTAAACTATTATTTTGCCTTGTTTGCCTTTGTTTCTGTATTTTCTCACTTCTCTGATTAAACTTGCTCTTTGGAACTCTGGGAAGGCCTAGGAGGCTAGAGCTTTTCTACCAACAAGAGGTGGGGGACAGGGCAGGGTCCCACTTGGCTTCAATTATATTTCAAAGTGCCAGGTTTCAAAGTCCCTATTCTGTTTATTAAAAGGTATTTTACACTTATGGAGCCTTGGTGATTATCAATAATGATTGATATGATATCAATTTCAATTCATATTTATAATTCAATTATATCTACAATTTCATTAAAATGCAAAAATTATATAAACCTTGACCTATTTGCATGGCACATAGTCTTTGCTGATTCAAACTACACTAATCCAAGAAATATCCAGATGTTATCTCATCATTTCAACTGTGATCTTTCATGATTATGAAGGAAAAGAGTCTTAACTCTAAGGTATTGCCTTGAAAGGTACTCCATCTTTCTCTTTTTGCCACAAAGAATCATTTCTTTAAAGGAACAATTTTAGTAGCTTCAGTGAATGGATAGATGCATGGATGCATTCATGAAGCATATGCACTGACTTCTTACTGTCTGCATTGTAATCTACAGAGGCTCTAAGACATGGTTCCTGTGCTTATCTCATAGATCATTTAATATCTGCTGTATGTCGTACATGGTGCTAGGTGGTGGGAGTGCCATCCGAAATAGTCTAGTAAGTTTCAAGATGCTACTAATCTTCAGAACAAACTCAAACATTTACAGTGGGGAATAGACCTTTTCTTAAATGCAACACCAGAGAATACGTTTAGAGAAGATTTAAGTAGGAGACCCAAACTGCAGGGGCTAAAATATAAACTCATTAAATGACTGGATGGGGATTACAAAGGACTCTTCTGTAGGTTACACAGTATGAACCTTATTTATTTACATGAGCTGAGTTGCTGGTGGTAGCATGATTTGTGAGCAAAAGTGCTGATCAGAGTAGGCTGTGATCAGACCAAAGTCTGGAGGGAAAAGTTGGCACAGACTGCGGAGAATTTTTCAGGAAGATGGAACAGCATGAAGAACAATGGATGCTAAAGGGCAAAAGGTTAAAAGAAAAGATGGGAAAAATCTGAGTGTTATTGGCCTTTGTATCCCAGGTCACAATAACACAGCTTGTTAAAGGTTTTTATAAATAATGGACGACCCCTGGAAACAGGAACCAAAACATAATGTATAAAACTTCTGCTCAGCGGATTATTTCACGTATTATACCAGACGAGTAAAAAGAAGCCAGTTTTAGTTGACCATTACGTGCCATCTAGTATGTGGTGGTTCTTACTGGGGACAGCCAGATGCCACTGTGAATTTCTGCAATGTCTAAAGCAGAAAACATTCCAAATAATGCAACTCAAATGACTTTGTAATTCAGAAATAGTTTTCTACATTATACAGTAGTAGTTTTTGCTAAGCCAGTTTTCATAATATGAGGTCATTTGAAATTCAAATGTGTTTTTATGCTTTTGTTTTATTTGGGACCCTAAATGATTTAAAATAATCCTTTTATGTAGGTCAAACTATACTCCAGGTCAGCTTTGCAACATCAATTTCTTTAGCAGACAAATTTATGTAGTAAATAAAAAACAAAAATTCAGCCAACTCTGTTACTGATAACTTTACGTTGTGAATTTGTGAGGCCCAAATTTTTCAAATTTGACTTTATTTGCACCAACTGACAAAGTGATTTTTGTTAAAGCTAAAATTTTCAACTTTTAAAAAATTTAATATTGAAAATCTATTTAAAAAAATATAACACATGACCATTAGTCAAAAGACACATGTATGGATATTCTGTGAAAATTATGTCTCTCTTCTGCCTTTGGCTCTTGCCACTCTGTTCCCCTCCCAGGGAAATACCACTATTTATCCTCACTTTTTATATTTTAAATAAACCTCAATATAATGAGAAGCTCTTACCCTGTATCTAATTGAACATAATTTGTTACTAAAGCAAATTATGAGCAACAATAGAGGTTAATTGTAGTAATACTACATGCAACATTTTTTAATGCAAAATAGGAATAAAATAGTAATACTGTTTGGGAAAAAATATTATATAAGCTCATTCTATTTGGGTGCCTGTGTACCCAATTATCTGTAATTATTCTCTTTCTTGCCTAATATTTACTTTTAATTGTTACTATTTTAAAATAGTTCTCTGCTGAGCCCCATAAAATTTCAGTTTTCATTTTTGGAATTTTTTACATTTTTAAGCAATCACAATTATGCCTAGTTCTTCAAATAAAGATCAAGTGATATTTTTCTCTTACTTTTTACTCAACATACAAGTAAAGAACACATTTGTTTAATAAAAGTCAATTTGAAAATATATAATTTTTCTGTGTAACACTTATCAACATAACGTACTGTATATTTACATTTTTAAAAAATTAACATTTAAAAAAATTTTATAAAATAATGCATTCTCATGTCAGAGTAGACTCACAAGTAAAAAATGAAAGTAGTATGTCTTCCTTATCTTTCTTTTACATTTAAAATCCCAATTAAGTCGATGTATGTTTATTTTGGAAATGAAGGCAAGTTTCTTCATCTTCACTTTTAATTCAATTCAACATGAATTCCTGGTTAATTTCCCGCTAATGATGGTTGTTCCCAGAGATTTAAAATCCTTCACTGACCACTGTGTGCTCAATGGTCAGTGAAGGACTAACCTTGGTTCTTATAGGAAGAGTTGGTTTTAGGACCTAAGCAGCCTATTAAGTAGGATGGCCTCTGGTTCCTTATGTGATAGACTCTGTGTGGCTAAGAGAAAAAATAGTGATCTTTTACCTTTGCATGAATTTAAAATTTACATGCAAAGTTCTGCAGTTATGGAGTGTTTTATAAATTATTTTCCTCATATATAATACCATTTAAAATGCTAAAAGTGTTCCTTTTGAAAGTCTGCTCAATTATGATACAAAAATTGTAGATAGCTTATGCTGAATTAACACTTGATTATTCCCTCCACAGATGTTTTTTGAAATTATTCATTTTGTCTGATAACACCATGTAAAATTTATTTTTAGGGGGATAGCTCCTATGTGAAAGATCGCTGGTGTGTTTTTGATGGATTTATGGTCTTTTGCCTTTGGGTTTCATTGGTGTTACAGGTAATTAAACACTTTTAAATTACAAGGGGGTATTTTCCAAAATGGGCATTATTTTACATTGAAAATCTAAATAGATATATTAAAGAGTATATATAAAATGTGATTGTGTAATTTCCTAAAACATTATTTTTTAAATGTTTATTGGTTTTAAAAAGCCTAACATTTAAATCATTGTCAGTCACATTTTTGAATTATTTCTCAATCAGAAATAAAAATTAGTACCATATGAGATTATTTCTTATTAAGCAGATGTTAGAAATATATTCATTGAAATAAACAAAAGAACATGGAGTGAGGTTTCTGTATTTGTAGAATAAAAATTTGAATTTAAAAATTAAAATTCCAGTCTTTTAGGTGACTGAATTCTCACTAAAAATAGCTAAAATAATATAAATACATTGGGATAAATATAGGTTAACATAAAATGCTGTATTGCTAATAGAAAACGCCTTACTATGAGAAATGGGGAACATAGATTAAAAAGGCCTGAAGGACGGGTTTTATTGAAAACCAGTAGAATTCATTCCCATGCATTCATTCAGGCTTGATTTTGCATTTAATTCAACTGAAGTTACTGTATTCTTCATTTAAAAAAAAATCAGAATAAAATAAATTCATAGTCTATCCTGCAAACTCATCATGGTGCTTATTGATAAGCTGTCCTTATTTTTATAAAGCTCACCTCTCCAGTAATTAATTTCATCCTGCATATTAAATGTGTTCTTTTCCATTTAATAACTATTGTATGATTGACAAACATTTCCTAATTATCATCTTGCCTCTACTGGTAAATGGAATTCTTTTTCATCTTTTTCATAGTATTTTTAACCCTTTCGCCGTTACTTTGTGTTCTAGATACTCAAAAAAGTTCCGCCAAAGACCATTACTAGTGAGGAAGGCTTAGCATACTTATTCTGTATTCTTCGTTGGCACTTATTTTTGTAATAAAAACTGTGCCTTGATGGATTATACAGGGAATGAACAAGATTAATGACACTTTCATTAGTTTATGTTTCTCTTAAGAAAGCTATAGCTTCAAAATGTACTCCAAAGAAAGTTGATTTCGGTGGAAGATAATGCAGGGCCCAGGATGAACCTCTGATGCTGTCTGTATAGTCCTGACTACAAGTATTGCTAAGCGAAAGTCTGAATTGTTTGTTCACCTCTGAATTTGCAGGTATTTGAAATCGCTGATATAGTTGATCAGATGTCCCCTTGGGGCATGTTACGGATCCCACGGCCACTAATTATGATCCGGGCATTCCGGATTTATTTCCGATTTGAACTACCAAGGACCAGAATTACAAATATTTTAAAGTAAGCACTGCTTTTACGTAAGTTAAGGGGATAGGTTTATGACTTTTGGGGTAAGTTTTACCTACTTTACCTATTTTTTCCCCCTAGGCGATCAGGAGAACAAATATGGAGTGTTTCCATTTTCCTCCTTTTCTTTCTACTTCTTTATGGAATTTTAGGAGTTCAGATGTTTGGGACATTTACCTATCACTGTGTAGTAAATGACACGAAACCAGGGTAAGTTTATCTACTAACTGCATTTTTTAAAAAATAGATCTTTATTGGAGTATAATTGCTTCACAATACTGTGTTAGTTTCTGTTGTACACCAAAGTGAATCAGCCATGTGCGTACATATGTCCCCATATCCCCTCCCTCTTGAGCCTCCCTCCCACCCTCCCTATCCCACCCCTCTAGGTCATCACAAAGCACCGAGTTGATCTCCCTGTGCTATGCTGCTGCTTCCCACTTTTATCTAGGTGATTCATAAGGACTTTTCTGCAGTTCTCATGAGAAAAACCTCTGTGTCTCAATTTTTTAAAAAGTATTTATGTGCCGTCTATGTTCTGTATTCTCTGGTTCTTCAAAATTGTTTTGTGCAAATGTTTAAGACAAATACTCAACACAAGCCAGACTGAAAAATGTAACCCTGTGGGAAAGTAGATTCAGCGAATTCAAAGTGTACATTTAGAAAGTTTCCTCAGCGTGGGAACATAATACCGTCAGGATATTTTCATATCTTATTTAAATAAGATGGGAATGGAAAATGGTGTAACTACTTTGAAAAACAGTCGGGCAGTTTCTTAAAAATTAAACAGACATCTACCACATATCCCATTCATTTATTCCTGGGGCTTAACCAAGAGAAATGAAAACTTATGTCCATACAAAGACTTATACATAGACTTATGTATGCTTATACATACAAAGGCTTTATTTGTAATAGCCCACTTTGGTAACACCCCAAATTTCCATCAACAGGTAAATGGATTAACAAATTGTGGTATATCCATGTAATGACTACTATTTAGCAATAAAAAAGTGTGAGATATTGATATACATAACAACTTGAGTCTCAAGATAATTGCGTTGAGTAAATGAAGCTAGATGAAAAAGAGTACATATTCTGTGATTCCATGTATATAAAATTCTAGAAAATGCAAGCTTGTCTATGATGATATAAAGGAAATCACTGGTTGCCTGGGAATAAGGGTTAGGGTAGGAGAAAGAGATGACCAAGGGGCACTAGGAAACCTTTGGGATTAGTCAGTATGTTCATTTTCTTGAGTGTGGTTCTGTGCATATGTCAGAATTTATCAAGCTGTTCTTTTTAATATGTGCAATATATTGTATGTCACGTATACCTTACTACAACTGATTTTCATCATATGGTAAGGCAGTTTTCCCCGCACTATTTATTGTGTGTCATTACTCACAGAATTTAACGCCACGTTTCTCATTTACTAATTCCCTGTCTATATTTGGGTCTGTACCTATAATCTCTATTGTGCCTGATTGACCTGTTTGACGATCCCTTCACCAATATCACACTCTGGAGCTCGTTTTAATCATAATATGTCTTTATGCATGGGGGTCCCATTTTCCGCTCCCAGACTCACATGGGCTTAGGACCCTGTCTTCTGCTTCTTGTAGGCATTGAAACCCAAGCTCTTGGCTACTGGGTACTTAGTCCCCATTGAGACCACCATTTAGTCAACTCATGTATTTCCCTTCCTCTAGTTTTTAGTTTCCTCTTACATGTTGCCGTTTTGGAATGTATTTTTCTTTCTTATAAGCCCAGATATGCATTTTTAAATGTTAGTGTTTATCCAACAGATCTAGCTGTTTGTAGTGGAAGGAGCTAAATTTAACGTAGCCCATCTTGCTAGAATTAGCACTCTGGCACTCACAGCTATTTTTTTTCCCTATTTTCCTCATTACACTGTGAGGTCCATAAGGACACATTTGAGAAAGGGTCGATAAGATTCATTTCCCTTTGGTCAGTACCTAGTATCCTAGCACAGAGTAAGTACTTAGTAACTATTTATTGAAGGCATGGTTAATAGTGTGTTATATTTAGACAGATAATGACAACTTTATGACAAATTGATAAGGAGGGGGAAATAAAAAAAGAACAGAGGAAGAAAAGCAAGTTGCTAAAAGTGACAAAGGAGAAATTGTTAAAAAATAGAAAAGCAACGTTAAAAGCAGAGGAAAGCAGTGAATTAGTAGAAACACAGGATAGGAAAGTTGAAGGAAGTGGTGAGTAAGGGAGTTGACTTGTGTGGGTGAGGGAAGAAATGCATGGAAGGAAACCTGTAGGTAGTTTTTTTTTGAAATGTATGTGGGCTGTAGAATATGTCTAGATTGTTCCATGAATGAATATGAGGGTGGAAAAATATCGTGTGGGCAGGAGACAGTAGACGTAGAAGTGAAGAAAAGAGAAAGCTTCTGGGTAAGGAAGCAGCTATGTTCTAACTGCAGTGAGTTTAGGAGGCTGGTTTAAAGTTCCCATTTTGTTAAAAACCAAGTTGAAAGGCAAGAATTCTCAAACTTGTTAACCCAGCTAGGAGATCAGGCATCATGCTGCAGACTTAACTTGGACACAGAAAATATAATACAAATAGGGCAGACAGGTATGAGTATCATCTGAACTCATGGCCTTTGAATCATTCAGTAAGTCCTCTTAGCCAGCTCTGTGCTGTACTCTGTTCTCAAAAATGAGTGTCTGAAAAAAATGTTAAAAGACCTCTCATATTCTATTAGCTCCAGCTCATTACGTTATCCTAAAAAAAAAGGAGTGCACTGGGAAGAATTTCATACGTGTTGGGAGACTTTTCAGTTACTTGAGACATAGCAGTTACAGGGAGATGTCTGCATTTTCTCTTTCTTATATTTGTAAAATCTGCCCAGTGGCTATGTACACACACATGGATTTTGCCTTCTCTTTATGTGATTCTTAATTTACTGTTTAAGAAGAAAATACATAATTGGCCACATGGTTTTATGAGCAGTGTTACTGATGAAAACAATTTTCATAAGTTTGATGACTTATTTCAAGGACCAATCATTTCCACCATTTTTCTTTTATATTTTCAGTTCAGTGTTAACTGAGTTTTAAAGTCTCGCTCATTAGCAGAAAAACTGTCAATACAGTTTTACCGTTAGTTCCAGCCCAGACATTAATTTGCTTTCTTTTTAGAGACTCAAAACAGTGTCCAAAGTCAGAATGAAACACATAAAAATCCCAATTTAAAAGAATTTCCAACTTTTTCCTTTCCTTTTATTGCTTCTTAACTAGGAATTTCTCATAAACATCTCTGAGTCAGATATTAAGCTTTGGTATGATGGTTGTGTTTCCAGAGATCAGTGTTGCCGGTTGCCGTCATGACCTCATTTCTCTTAATCATCGTCCTTGAACAATTGTTCCAACCTCTGCTTAATTTGCACGCACTGTAGCCCAATAACGGGAGAGCTTTCAGGCAGAGATGCACCTGTTCAGAAACCTGTATGTCCCAGGTTTCACGGCTGACCTCCAGAACTGATTATGTTTAATCTGTGAAGCAAACAGGATAAATAAGGAAGGGATTCAATACGTGGAGTTTTGCTTTTGAATGGAGGTGATTTCTTACAAAGCGGATAGAAGGGCATCTCAGCTGTGTCCTCTGTAGCATTACTAGTAAAGCTTTAGCTTCTTCTCTGGTAATGAATCGTGACTTAAGACAATTATGGAACAAGTAATGGGATTTGACTAAGCAAGGCAGTTCATATCCTAAAGAGAGCTGAGAAGCGCAGTGGACTGTGGCAGAAACAGGTGTTGCAAAATGCCAAACGTGATGGCACAAATCTCCCTGAAGCTAAAAGAGGAACATGTAAAAAGGAGCTGGTAGGTGAAATAGAGAAGATGAATATTTACCTGACACCTTATTATCATTCCTGAGAAAGGAGAGAAATTTATTCATAGCTTAGTATCAAATAATGACATCTCATCCCCAAGATTGAGATAATTAGAAAAGCTTTAAGGTAACCAAATGTAAATGTTAAGTTCATAAAAGTTTACTGTGTGGAGAGAAGATTCAACCACGAGTTCGGGTGAATATTTGTAATGACTGGACCATCAGCTTTAAGACCCAGAGGTAGGGGATCACATGTCACAGGCACCCAGGACAATCCTGGTGTATCCCTGTTGCTGCAGGGTAATTACTAATAACTTCCTTTGTGATCTCAGGAGAGTCTCAGTATGGACAATACACTTTATGGTTACCCCACCCAACGGCAGTTTTTAGGACTTCGTGGTATTTTATAAAATACTAAGACTTAGACCAGAGACAATATAAAGCTGGATTTGGGGCAGTTTTCTATTGCTGGTCCAAATAAAAATTTTTTAAGTTTTCCCTTTAGGGTACTTATAAAATAAATGAGTGATTGTCTTATAAATTCTGTTCACAACATAATGGGGTTTTTTAAAACTGGAAAGGTCAGAAGAATTAAAAATAGAAACATGGGACTTAGAATATTAATTTTTAATTTCCATGGACTTATCAAGAGAGGATTTTGTAGAATATGTAAAATCATAAGTGCCTCAAATTCATGCAAAGGTCTGTGAAGTCTTCTTGATTTATATTTAAACTTCTTTTGAAAAGATGAAAAAAGACTACTCTATTTAACTTACAGGGTTCAGGCTGAGATATCTGCCATGTGGGAGATATAAGAACAAGTTTGGATATTGGAAACATTTTCTTTAATATTTAAGAAATGAAAGTACTCTGATGATATATGTAGATTTCTAAATAAATTAATAGCAATGATTGTGGAGCACCTATTATGTCTCAGATATTTTGCTTGTAACTACCTTTTAGAACAATCTGAAGGGATTATTTCCCCCATTTTGCAGATGAAGACACCGCCTCAAAGAGGTTAAATAATGTGTCCGCATGGTAAACGAGAGAGCTGGGATTTGAACTCCCAGCCCATGCCTGTGCCGCCATTTAACCAGCCTCTGCGATATTATAATCTCACATTCATAAACCTATTTCACATACAGATCCACATCCATATACATAAACTCTTCATAATATATGTCATAGAGAAAATTAAAACCATATCATACCTAGTTTCTATCTCTATGTTGATGTTATATTCCAGGGGGTTCAGTCTCATCTGAATCTGTAAAATAGTGATATGCAATATATTTGTATTACTCCATATATCTCTTTTAAATTTGTTGTGCACATGCATCTCAAAGATGCAGACCACTTGAGCCACCAGTTAGATTAACCTTTCATATGATGATAATGTTTTAAAATTAAATATTAGAAAATATTTGAGGGAGTTCCTTGGTGGCCTACTGGTTAGGATTCTGGGCTTTCACTGCCATGGCCCAGGTTCAATCCCTGGTCAGGGAACTGAGATCCCACAAGCCGTGTGGTGTGGCCAAAAAAGAAAAAAGAAAATATTTGAGAATAAACTAAACTCCCATATGAAAAATTAATACCTGTGTGATTTTCACCAAAAGAGCAAAAGCATTCGTGAGAGTCTTCGGGATGAAAAAAGAAAATCCTACAGTTTGAAAAGGGTCTAAAAGAAATTGAGTAATTTATTTTGGTCAATTACACTATAGCACTTCTTTTGATCTTATGTTTACTTCCCCAAAAGAGGATAATGTAATAATATAGATTTTATTATTAATATGATTAATAATATATTTATTATATATTATAATCATATGCAATACTAATTTATAATTATTATATTGTAATTAATATGTTAATAATTATATTAACTAGTTAATATAATTATTAATATATGACTCCTATTTATTGTTAGTGGAAATAACCTTCGTTGAACAACTGATGTCTGTTATTTTCTCATTTAATACTCGTAACAATCTGGTAAGTTGTGTTCCACTTTTACACCGTCTATTACAGAGAAGGAAATTGAAGCTCAATTTCTTTAAAGAAGATGTCTAGGATGAAACAGCTTGGAAGTGCCAGAAGCAAGGTTTAAAACCAGATCTCCTTGACACTGATTTCTGTGCTTTTAAATATTTACTGTAATTCGGTCAATATGTGAGGTGATCTTCAGCATGTGTGTCTCCAGAGTATTTGAGTAAAACCTTTAATTCTTCTTCGGTTATGAGAAGTGTATGCTTAGGAGACAAGTTCTGAACGGGCCGTATGAGTAAGTGGTTAAGGCTGCCTGTTTGAGGGGTGAGTTCTCAGATGATGCACTGCCGCTTCGGAACATACCGCGTGAATGTGAAATGAAGAACCTGCCGATCCAGCCCCTGGCAAAGAGTGTCGACTGTAGTTGCCTTCGTAGACATCATATGTAGTGTCATTGTGATGTCTCAAGTTCAGCCAGACCAGCCTGCTTTTCCCCGGGATAGAAGCCGCACCAGCACGCCATGACTATAGCAGAACAAGCAGTCCATTTCGGGAATTCATTTCTAGGGTTAGATCTCTTAAGCAGAGAAAATCACCTGGGGAACTTTGTGAAAATAGGGACTACAGGCTGCATCCACGGATTTGTATTTATAGGCAGGGCTGAAATTGCCAGACTGGCCGGATTAGAAATCAGGGACTTAAAACCCTAGTTTTGCATTAAAATTCCCGAAGATACGTTATAGACTAGAACACAATTTGCATGGCTTTTTAAAAGATAAATCACGTGTCTTCAAAGAAATGCTAAGCTTTTAGCTGCTAGAGCTCCACCGGGGGGGTGATTTGAGTTTCCTCTTCCCTTAAGGCTGTTTCCCCAGAAATGTCTAAGAAGCAACAGACGTAATTAGAGCCTCCTGTCTTTCTCACAAAGAAGCAGGTTGTCCATGTGTTCTGGGAATTCTAGGGCAGTCCTCTCAATTTTATTCATTCAGTGACTTACGTGTTTTTAGGTCTAGCGATTGCATTGTCAGGTGAACCTTGTGGTCAAGCGCACCTTGTGGTCAAGCGCATCTGGGGACAGGGGCTTTGGCATTTCCTAAATCCTTGCCTGGCCTTCACGTTTCAGGTAGCTACATGTTCTTACCTTTGTGGAGCCCTTAGCATCCTTTGACCATCCCAAAAGGTAGAAGCCTACAGAGTGAAAAAAAACGCTGTTCTCCAACCATGTAACTCGGCCAAGCCACAGCCAGTAAACGTAAATACAGTTTGAGCTCCTAAAATGAATGAAGTACTTTATATTCCTAACTGCTAACTCATAACGTGATCTCATAGACTGGGTATTATGGTCCTCGTGAGAGAGAATAGGAAATAGCTCCTTGCCACATACTCACTAAGTGGCAAAATCACCAGCTGAAGTCCTGTAATCTTGGCCTCAAATTGTGGTGACAACTAGCCATCGTGTCACCTGACTGCTTACAGATATCTTCTCACTCTGATCTCCTAGTTCCTTAGGCAAAGGGCGGAGAGTTACTGCTTGAGTAGCTCTTGGCCCAGGTTCAAGGGTAGTAGACTTTGTCTTATAACCTCAAAACAGTTTTCACATTTCCAGTTTGGAGCTGATCACTGAATTTGCTGTGTCCTGATACTTTGCCTTTCTAATAGTCTTTTTGAAGACATTCATGTACCTCTCACTGCCTGAGCCTGGTTCAGATGCTGGTCTCCTGGCCCTTGTCACACCTTTTTGTCCCTTATCCATATTGGCACAGTAGTGAGAGATACAGATAGGGAAGTAAACTTGGGGAAAATATATAATTTAAAAACTATTCAGAGATAACAAGGTAAGATGACTATTTTTAAAAAATTTAAGTAAAATAACACATTGTCATTTAAATTTCATGTGATGTTTGAAAAACTATTTAATTTTACCATTTTGGTACACGATGGATTCAGTGCTTTATGGCTTTGCCTATCTAGCCATTCAGGAAAGGAGGAAAGAATGGAAAAATCATATTAAAATACTCTCAGTTTAACAGTAAGGAGAAATTTATTTCCTAATTTCTTAGAAAAAGTGCCAGATTCACTTGTTTATGAAAAGAGGTGTGATGTCAATATTATTTCCTGCCAAAGACTAGTCATCTTGTTTTGCAGTCCCTCTAAAGGTCCAGACAGAGCAATTAAAAGTTTTCAAAAATCAGTAACTAGTTTCATCTCTGCAAATTCCAGGGTGGGATTCGTTTTCCAAAGCATCCAGCAATAGAATTAGCCAGGCCAGTTTATAGGAGTTTTTAATTAATCCTGAGAGAAGAGGCCAAATAGAGGTGAAAACAAAGCCCAGTGATTCTGTGGAACAAATCTGAAAGGCAGGTAACAGCCAGAGCACGTTTGCTGTCAGCACGTGCAGTGAGAGAGGCAACCTCTAAATGCAGGGCTGAGCTTTTAGCAAGAGAATGAACCTTGTTTTCGTGTCTGCCACTAGGAGTGAGGCAAGCAATGACCTAAGCCATATTCACTATTCTCCCAGTGTAAAGATGGTGTGTGTATTGACTCCATGGGTTTAACTGGAAGTGTGTTCTTCTATTTATGATTTCCTCCTAGAACATACACTAGAAATAGAAAAGAAACCTTCTTGATGCAATAAGTTACAAAACGCTCTTCAGGTGTGTAGTGTTGTCTGTTGCATGTGGGTTTGTTGTGCTGTGTACTTCCTTCTTTGCATCATTGACAGTTTCCTTACAGAACGCAAACTTCAGAAATATGTTGTAGCTTGGCCTCTGGGAATGTCTTTTACAATAAATGGATAAGATTTGGCTATCGAGAAGTCATCATCTTGTTTAACTTCATTTCTTCCAGGGGAAAAAAGTAAGAAAAATGTCAACAAAATTGCTATCTATAAGTTCACATTAAAAGTATATTTCGTGAAAATTTTGCAACTAATTTAAGTTATAACCTCTTTTGTTAGTGTTTTTTTCTTTTTTTTTTTTTTTTTTTACTTTTTGGGCTTTTCTCTCAAATGAGGGACACCAGTACTCACCACTCACCATCCACAGTCATATGTGATGTTTCCACTTTGTGCTCCTGTAACACCATGAGCATATAGATAGCTCTTACCTATTCATCATGTTCTACTCCAGTCATTACTTTTCTGTTCTGTCTCTCACACTGGGCAGTAAAGTCCCCGAGTTGGAAGTACCTTCTCAGTCGTCTCCATTCCTAGCATGTTATGGGGCATAGAAGAGACCTGCCAAAAATAATTATTTTGAATGAATAAAAAGACAAATGAAATCAAGTGGCCCTACTAAGAATATGAGAAAGACGATTTCTGAAAAGGGGCTAAATAATAATAAGCACAGTTATGTTTGTAGGTGGCAGTAATGACAGAAGGCCAACACCTCATGTGGTGCCACCAGCAGTGACAGGAGTTTGCTATCAGTAGAAAATGACATTGTGAGTAATGAACGTGAAGCCTTGAGATACTGCAGTGGTGTTGTAGAGCCTTGCGGAGGGGTGAGAACAGAGCACAGTGGGGCACGTGATTTCTCTCTTATCATTTACCTTTTCCTTCATATGAAAGTGGGATGCGGTCCTTCTGGGAACTGTTTTTTAAATAGCTGAAAAGTTTCACGTATTACAGATGAGGAAACTGAGGCTCAGACGGTTAAAGTGAATGGTCCGAGGTCATTAAGCTGGTGCATCACTGGACTGAGATCGTAATGCTGTGCACCAGGATACAGCTGAGTGCTCTGGACCATCAGGAGTGATGGTTGATTAACTTAAAACCATAAAACTGTAGAAGTGTTGCCTGTGGCCATAAACGGTCTTTGCGACAAGTTCAGAGCACATTTTCTTAGATCTCAAACTCCCGCTTACTGTTATTTGCAAACAGGATTTTTTGTTAAGAATTAAAAAAAAAACATATGCCAGGCAGAAAATGAAAGCCTTTTGAAAAACAACCACTCTGAGGGATTCCAGTACTCTTTTTGACACATGGAACAACTATAGCCAGAAATTTAAAATATTGAACATCCGGGCTTCCATGGTGACACAGTGGTTAAGCATCCGCCTGCCAACGTAGGAGACACAGGTTCGAGCCCTGGTCTGGGAAGATCCCACATGCCGCGGAGCAACTAAGCCCATGCACCGCAACTACTGAGCCTGCGCTCTGGAGCCCGCGAGCCACAACTGCTGAGCCCGTGTGCCGCAACTACTGAGCCCGCGTGCCACAACTAGTGGCACGCCCAGAGCCTGTGCTCCACAACAAGAGAAGGCACTGCAATGAGAAGCCCGCACACTGCAACGAAGTGTAGCCCCCTCTCGCCGCAACTAGAGAAAGCCCGTGCACAGCAGCAAAGACCCAACACAGCCAAAAATAAATAAATTAATTTATAAAAAAAAAAAAATTGAATCCATGCCGATTTTTAGATATCACACTAAAAATTTGTGTAAAAACAACAGGAGCCAATTATTGAAGAGTCTCCTCTGTAGTTACTTTATAGATAAACATAAATAAACAAATTTGTCATAGATTTAAATAATGATGGAAAGAATGACACATTTGTTAATGTATTCAAAGATAATTATTAAGCTTCTATTCTGTATTAGTCAGAGTTCTTCAGAGAAATAGAGCCAGTGGGGTGTATACATATATAGAGAAAAAGAGATTTATTTAAGCAATTGGCTCATGTGATTGTGGGGACCAGCAAGATAAAAATCTTCAGAGCAGGCCAGCAAGCTGGAAATTCCAGCAGGAGTTGATATTGAAGTCCTGAGTCCAAAGGCAGCCTGGAGGCAAAATTCTTTCCTCTTTGGAGACTTCTCTCTTAAGGCCTTCCCCTAATAGGATGAGGCCCACCCACATTATAGAGGGTCTTCTGCTTTACTTAAAGTCTGCAGATTTAAATGTTAATCACATCTAAAAAACACTTTCATGGCAACATCTAGACTGATGTGGACCAAAGATCTGGGCAACACAGTCTATCCAAGGTCATAAATAAATTTAGCCATCACAGACTATGTGTCAGGAGCTATATGAAATTGAAAGTTACACTGGGCAACAGTCGAGTTGGGAAGAATCCAATGAAGAGTTGACCACACAAACATGAGTGACACGGGTCCCAAGTGCCAGAAATGAAAAGTGTGGGTGCTTTGAGAGCTTCTAATAGGGAAACCTAACCCAGTCTGAGTGACTTAGGGTGGCTCCCCTGAGAAGGTGACATTCAGGCTGGGCCCTGAAGGCTAAAAAATGGGGCTAACCAAGCAAAGATGGGAGGAGAGATTTCCAAGCAGAGGAAAAGGTTCTGCAGTAGATGGAGCTGATGGAGAGCTGGGGGAAGACAAACGTGGTTGGATGCTAGGACACTTGGAGAGGCAGGAGCCAGGTCCTTCATGGTCTTGTAGATCATATTAAAGATTTGTCACTGACCGACACAATGTAGGACAGTGATGATGAAAAGCCTCTCTACATGCTCTGTGGCAAATGGATAGGAAGGGCTGAGAGAGGCTGCAGAATGACCAGCTAGGAGGCTGGATTCTGGTGCAGGTAGAGGTGGACATGGAGAGTTGAATGAACCCAAAAGATATTTTGGAGGATATTTAGGGAACTTGATGATTAGTTACAAGGGTGGCAGGAGAATAAGGTATCAAGGTGATTCCAAGATATCCGGCTCGCTCAACACTTTGGATGATGGTGCTCTGGTGCTGCTTGTGACAAGAGGGGACGTTGGCAAAGGGTCTGAGTTTAGTATGGGGTCCATAGAGTTGGAGGTGCTTGTGGTGTAGCCAAGTGGAGAGATCTAACAGGCAGTTGGACATGTAGCTCTGGGACTCTAAAATGACATCTAAGATGGTAGAGAATTGAAACTATGGAAGTGGACTTGATTGCATAGGGAGAGAATATCATGAAAGCCAAGGACCAAGCTCAGAGCAACTCAGTACTGAAGGTGAATTACAGGAGGAGGAGATGGAAAAGGAGAATGACCTGAGACATATGGACAGAACTAGCATCTTCAAAGCCAGCAGCGTTGCGTCTCTCTGAGCCTTCCTTTCCACAGGCACAACTCTCTAACCACAACCTGAAAAGACTTTCCACGTTGAAGAACTTGTGCGATTAGGTGGGGCCCACCTAGGTAATCCAGGATGATCTCCCCAACTCAAGAGTTTTAGCCTTGTTCACATCTGTAACCTTAATTCCTTTTTGCCAGGTAAGATAATATATTCACAGGTTCTGGAGGTGAGAGCGTGGATCTCTTCAGCGGGCTGTGACTAAGAAAGTATTGATTCCCACTTAAGCATGAATGGATATTTATTATGACTGGGAGAATCATTGTCTCTATTTAGTATATGGCTGGTTGGAGCGAGAATTTCACCGCCCTGAAAGTGGCAGGGGTGGGGTGGTGGGATGAATTGGGAGATTGGGATTGACATATATACACTAATATGTATAAAATATATAACTAATAAGAACCTGCTGTACAAATAAATAAAATTCAAAAATTCAAAAAAAAAAAAAAGAAAAAAGAATTTCACCCCCCTAATTCCAGAGAGCCTCTTGTTCTCTCCTGACTATCTGAGGGAAAATGAACAAGGAAGTAATTAACATTAACAAATAAAAATAAAATCTAGAAGATTCTTGTTTACTGAGAAAATGAAACTAAGATAAATAACCAGCAGATATTCTGAAACTCATGACGTTCATCTCAATTTTTAGAAAGAATATTTATCATGTGGTTTTAGATACGTAAGTTCCAGAGCAATTAATCATCTAATAAAATGTCTCTAATAAGCATCCTCTAAGAGCTTGATGTTGGCAAAAATAACGTGTTTCAAATCTGCTGCCTCTGAAGCCAAAAGATTTCAAAATGCTATCTGTTCTGGTGAGGGTTGTGCTTCAAATGGGAATCAGTACTAATATGAAAGAAAAAACAAGTGGAATCAAAGAGGAAAAAATACCCTAATATTTATAAGTTAATGAAAATGATCAAAATAGTTAACAATTATTGAGTGATTAACTTATTTCCAGTGCTATTCTGAGAGTGGTACATTACCACATTTAATCATTAAGACCCCCCCCAAAAGGTAGGTACAATTGCCGTCCCCATTTTTGAAATGTGGAAACTGAGGCTGTCCATGCCAGGGCTAGGGGTTCAATCTAGGGAATGTAGAAACTTCAAACTATAAATTACAATAGGTCACACCTAGCACTTATTGTCTACCAAGTGCCTGTTTTAAGTATTTTAAAGACGTAACATTTTCCCCACAGCTCCTTGAAGGAAGTATTTTCCCACCATCGTAGAGATGAGGAAACTGAGGCACAAATTGGCAAAGTCACACATGTAGTAAGGGCTGAGCCGGAATTCACACCCAACAGACTGGTGCCAGAGTCCAGTTATCCAAATAACTGAAAGATGATGTGTTTTGAAACTTTTTTGTGTAGACAGAGTGTTTTTGTCAGATATTTGCTACTATTGTCTTTTTAAAGTATTGGAAGTGAAAAAGAATTACTGATTTTGATGGGCTAGTACACTTTCCCCTTCCAGCACTTCACCTTACCTTCTTCACTTATGAATTAAGAACTAGGTCATCTATAAAGTTTCTTTCAGCTGCCCAATTCTGTGAACAAAATGCTTTCAGGATCACATACCAAAATTCCTTCTATTCTTTTGACAATCCTTTATTGTTGTGTTTTCACATGCCAGGATTTATGTTACATTTTATTATTGTAGTGACTAATAATCATTTATAGTAAGCATTTATTGAGTACTTGAAACATGCTAGGTGCTGTGATGAATGCATTACTTGGTTTATTTTACTTAAAGCTCACACAAGCTTCTCTCCCTGTTTCACAGATGAGGAAACCGAGCTTAGAAACATTTAAAATGATTCAAGTCACACAGCCAGTCAATGGCAGAGCTTGGAACCAACCCAGAAAGCCTTCCTCTGAAACTCTGAAGCCCAGTTCCCTTACCACTTTGTTCTGATGTGTGGGTACAAACTCAGAAACATAGAGTCAGGCTAGACTTAAGCGAAGATGCATCATTTGGCCTACATATAAGGATGTAAAAGGAGGGGAAATAAGTGACATGTGTGCCTAAAATCATATCTTTCTGACACAACCAAGTGGTGATTTCCGCAAGCAGAGCCTTTCCTTTTGCATGTGGGGTCCAAAGGAGCAGCTTAAAATGTGACAATTATTTAAACATTCCCTGAGATGTATCGACAAATTAGCTAGCTTGCTGCTAACAAAGAGCAGAATCCTGAAGGAATAAACATAGAGGTTTGTTTTGACTGAGGTGGAACTGGGCAGTGTATCACCAGGGATTGTGTGCATGTGTGTGCATAAGACTGTGTAAAATTGTGTATGTCTTTGTAGGAGATTGTGTGTGCACATGTGCATGGTGGCCTCAAGCAGCTAAGGGATCGTGGAGAGTTAGGCATCATACTCTAGAGAAAGCATGTTATATAAGGGGAAGGAAGTGGCCAATTGAATATAAGAAGATATTAAAAAAAGAAATGTGACCCAACACATCTGCCTCAATTTGGCCATAAGCAGAGGAGACTGAGACAGTCCTAAGGTTGGTCGCCATTTAGGAAATGCCTAGAAATATTGATGTAGTGGGAAATGACTATAATAAAGTCATGGGTTTGTAAGGTTTGTGAAATCATCTAGCTTAAACTTTGGCCCCTACACAAACCATGTCAGTCGTCTCAGATAGCAGCTATTTGGGGCCCATTTTAAGGTCCCAGAATGAGATTCCACAATCACCTTTCCAGTGGTTACCTGTACTCACTACCAAGAAAGCCATTACATGTCTAAATCCTTCCACATCAACTTAATGTCCAGTGTGTCCTCCAGAAAGATGAAAAGTAATTATATCACCAACTACCTAAAAAATAAATAAATAAGAACCTGTAATACTCCTGGAGCTATCACTAAATCAGCCCATAATCTCTCTCTTTCCAATGTGATATCTTTAATTCCTTCAGTCTCACTTTATTTATCTGGTTTTCTTTCTAAACTGAGCATCTGACAACGCAGAAGAAGGCCAAGTATCATTTATGAGACTTAACAGTACTTTTGTACCATATGGAAAATGCCTATCATCATTTACTGTTGCTTAGAAGTGGAGAAGTAACATTTGTGCCCATAGTAGGAGAAGGATTCATGAATAACAAGGAATCCCCAGACAAGTTAACATTCCTTGCAAATCTGCAGAAAAATTCCTTCCTTCGCTTTTTCTGAGTCTTGGTCTTCAATGACAAAAACCGTCATGGCGATAGATAATGTTCTTATAAAGAGCTTCTGTGTGGATGAATCAGGTATCGTTTGAGAATGTTCATGGCATTAATGTTATGAATACCATTCATGAATCAGGAATCTTAAATCTGTGTCCATATACAGCAGTTATTAATGAAGAATGATTACATTATGCATTTTAATCAACACTTACACTTGTTGAAATTGTCTAATCCTTTTCTGTGTTGTTTGCAGAAATGTAACCTGGAATAGTCTAGCTATCCCAGATACCCACTGCTCACCAGAGCTGGAAGAAGGCTACCAGTGCCCCCCAGGATTTAAATGCATGGACCTCGAAGATCTGGGACTTAGCAGGCAAGAGCTGGGCTACAGTGGCTTTAATGAGATAGGTCTGTCTTACTGATAAAACACCTTTTCAGTTTCTATTTTACAATGTTTATGAAATGGAGAAAATAGTTGTATAATTGATATTTTATGTTCAGGCTAGCTGTAGTTTTTAAGAAACACAACTGTAAATTTTAATATAGTCTCCCTTATAGTCTATAACATACAGTCTGTGTCTATGTATATTCAGCCATGTCTGTATAGACTTAAATATCTCTCAATTAATTCTTAATTATAGCATTTAAAACTATTTGTCTGTTGAGTAAGGTTCAGGGTTGTGGACTCAAAGAACCCCTTGAGCCAACAAGACTTGGCTTCCTTCCACATTTAACTAGTAGGCAAGGCAAGTCTTAAGTAACTGGAATACTAGACATTGCGGAGTGTGTGAGAGCCGAAAAGTAATTCTGGAACAGGATACAGCTAATGAGATACTTAATGAATGTACATCAACTATATAACAGAGGTATGGGAAATGCTTGTATGTGAATATGATGTGCCAAACGTGTACGTTGATTCGTGGCTTGTCCTACTAAGTCCTGAAACGTGCCGTCACGCACAGTAAAGAAAGAACTTGGCATCTGCCATTTAGTTGGTATCATTGCATTTGTTACAATTCCATGCAAGTTGCGTGTCTTTCACGATTGAAGCAAAAAACCATGGGATTCTAAACAATTATTTTATGCTCTGAGAATTTGTCTCCGTCAGCTCAGGCAGCCATAACAGAATATCGTAGACTGGGTGGCATGAACGACAGACATGTACTTCTCACCAGTCTGAAGGCTGGAAGTCTGAGATCAGGACGCATGATGGTTGGGTCTGGTTACCCCTCTCCCTGGCTTGCGGATGGCTGCCTTCTCTCTGTGTGCTTATGGGATGGCTTGGGGGGAAGAGAGAGAGGGAGAGTGGGGAGAGAGGGGGAGAAAGCTCTCTGGTCTCTTCTTATAAGGACACTAATCCCATCATGAGAACCCCACGCCTCCCAACCTGGTCTAAACCAAATCAACTTTTAAAGGCCCCACCCCCTAATACCATCACACTGGGGGGTTAGAGCTTCTATATATGAATGGTAGGGGCTGAGGGAGTGGACGCAAACATTCAGTCCATAGCAGAATTGTTGGAGTCAGTTGAAAAAATTTAATTTTTCCTTAAAGTTTTAAGGCCCAGGTACATTGAAGAGAGTTCTAGACACTTTTACCCAGGTCCTAAGAGGAAAGTCTTTCAGTGTGTAACAGGATGGTGGTTGTGCTCTTTTGGAAGCCAAATCTACTTATTTTTAATCTGTCTTTTGGTGTGGTTTCACTTCTTAATGGGCCAGCTGTACAATGGGGATCTCATCGCCAGGGAAGAGAGCATCACCTCTGTCTACCCAGGAGGGAAACTGGTTCAAACCCAGCCCATCCACCTTCACACATCAGATAGAGTGGCTGATCAATCCTATTCCCACCCTGGCCTTCCGTCGTAGCAGCTCCTGGATAGTGTTATGCAGGATGGCATAGTGAACTCTGGAATAAGTGTTTGAATTTCAGAAAGAACATGTGAAGATCTTGCACTGAGTGAGAAATACGTTCTAGATATATGAACTAAACCACAAGGCTACAGCCTTTGGACTGAATATAATACTGAAATTGGGCTGAAAGAAACATAAATAGTATTTTTAAAGAGTGCATTTTGCAAATAAATCCCTAAATTTTATTCTTATATTTTAGTATGCCCTCATAGTAAATTTCCAGCATTGTATTGATAGTTAGATGGGCATTCTTCTTTTGGCCAATGATACAGTTTTCTGGTTCATAAAAATTTAGAAGCCAACAGATGTAAAGCATTTTAATTTGCTGTCTCTCTCATACTTACCTGGCTTTGGAACCAATCTTACATCCTTCCCCCTGTCTCAGAAGTGCAAAGACTTTTACAGATTATGCCAGTGACTTTCAGGCATGAGCAGGAAATCACAGGTGTGGTGTGGGAGATGAGATACTTTATAGATTTAGTAACCTGCTCGGAGCAAGCTCCAAGCTGGGGCAGGACTGGAATGCATGGTTGGTTAGAGTCTGTTGCTCTTTCTTGTAGGGGCTGAGTGTGCCCATGTCTTGTATGGAGAGTGGCCAGCATTCAGGAGTTAGACTGTCCTTGCACTGGAAACCTCCAAGCCTTTAAAATCATGTTGCTAAATCAAATCACCCCCTGACCATTTTAAATGCAGCAGTTGTGCCTAAACTCCAATTGCTGCATTATATTAATGTGGATTTATCTTTTCTCACTGTGACTTACAGTAACTTCAGCTAATGTAGGGGACAATATCTCTTTGAGCAAGAAAGTCTCCTTCTAAATCATGTGGGCTTAAGAAGCCCAGTTGTAGGAAGGAATTGCCCTGGAGGGTGGTAGGCTCCCACAAAGGCAGTAATCTTACTGTAGCTCTACTGTTTATTTGCACATTGATCTCCAAAGGATTTAAGCTCCTGGAAAACAGGAAGCACATCTTTTTATCTTCATGTCTCCGGGGCCTGGAGCAATGCCTGCTTCTTAGGAAACCCTTTATAAATATTTACTAATGGACCAAAGTATGTGCCCTTTTGAATTCGTAGGTGACACGTCATATTTGTATTAGGATGTAGAGCCATAATAGAGAATTAAGTTGTTTTCTCGTTGTTCTTTTCCCTGATTTCGTCTGCTTTTGTTGGCAGTGTTCATTCTTCCTCATGACTTCCCTTTCTATACAAGCTTAATTTGGTCTGTTTGCTTCCTTTTCTCAAACGATGATTGAATTCAGCATCATTGTAGCACTAATGGTTAGATAATGAAAATGTTGCCTTTGAACTATAATCAAAAAATGTTAACATGGTCACTATAGATTGAAATTGGTAACTATTTCCTGATATTATGTATCTATGTAGATACACAAACTAGTGTTTTAGATTATTTTGAAAGTTCTTATGGAAACAAAAGATAATGTTTCACCAAAATGAGGAAATTAATTTTATTAGGCACATGTGATCATCTCTTTCTGCATGCAGCTAAATTTAAAACATAATTAGGTGCCTAATTGTGTATTTAAATTTGGCCAGTGTACTCTATATATAAGTAATCATGATTAATTTAAAAGGAGCATGTTTCCTTTTCTTACTAGTCCAAATTATCATGCAATACATTGAATTTCAAGCATTTATAAAATTTTATTTATAAGTAGCTTCATGTCTCATTAAAATTTAATATTGATGATGTTGAAAAACTCAATTTTTAAAACTGTATTAAGAACCAGAGTCATTAGGTAGAAAAAATTACAAAGAGCCCCTATTGTACGATTGCGGAGTAAAGAGACCTTTTCGTCTCTAAAATCATCCAAACATCAAGGAGACTGAGAAACAGAAATGCAGTTTCCATATTTAAGGACTCTGAAAAGCTTATAACTATAAACCACAATATCAGAGGGCCAGGTGTCTCACAGAAAACTTCCTGAAAAGGCTCTGGCTACTAAGGATCTCAGAGCCAAAAGAAGACTGACGTTCTAAAACAGCCAGTGTTCCTTGTCCATTCAGTTTAAAAATTCAACAATAAAAATTAAATTATAGAAAATAAAAATAAAATAAAATAAAATGACCAGTGTTCCCAGAGAAGCAAAATAGTCCTCTCGGGGCTTCCCTGATGGCGCAGTGGTTGAGAATCTGCCTGCCAACGCAGGGGACACGGGTTTGAGCCCTGGTCTGGGAGGATCCCACATGCCACGGAGCAACTAGGCCCGTGAGCCACAACTACTGAGCTTGCGCGTCTGGAGCCTGTGCTCCGCAACAAGAGAGGCCGCGACAGTGAGAGGCCCACGCACCGTGATGAAGAGTGGTCCCCGCTCGCCGCAACTAGAGAAAGCCCTCGCACAGAAACAAAGACGCAACACAGCCAAAAATAAATTTAAAAAAAAAAAAAAAAAAGAATAGTTCTCTCTTCGAGTCAGGGCATCACTGTGTAGCTGACGGTAGGAGTTTTCTGGAATTCCATGTGGCATCACAGAGGAGAGGCCCTTATTCTGCAGGCAGCTGGGAGAGAGACAGCTGTGAGCACCCCGAGGCGGCTGATCAGCGTAGACTCGGACGAGGGAAAGACTCTAGCTTTGCAAATCTGGCTCTACCTTACGATGACCTGAGAGCCTTTTAAAACTCACCGATTCTCAAGCATCATTCTCAGGCCAATTGAATCGAAACCTTACAGTGAGTGAAGGCACAGGCGGCTCTAAAAAGTTCTCCGGGTGATTCTAGCATGCATGCAGAGTGTGAACCACTGAAGCCACACCGATAGACACATACCCACCCAACTTGTGAAAATCTTCACTTCTACCCCACAGCATAACTTCACCCTTCCCTACATGAAACAGGACAAATATCTGGTGCTCTCAAAATCAATGTCAAAGGTGAAGGATAATAAAAAAGAATCAGGACCATTTCTATAAAAATGTGCCTTTCAGTATATTTAAAACTGAAAAAAAAATACTCAAGATATATATAACTCAAAAGAATTGCAGAAAAAGAAGACTTAAATATACACATTAAAAGGGTACAAATTGACTCAGTAAATTGGCAGGGAATAGTCAACGCTTAGGCCTATCTTAGTAAAGATGCTAGAATTCAAAGCTAAAGAAAGCATCCATGGGGTATCCAGAAAAAAAAAAAAAGATCAAGTCAGTTCTAAGGCGGACCATCAGAGGGGCCTGAAACTTCATGTCAATATTCAGCTCTCAGATACAATGTCACAATGCTTACAGGGTCCTTAGGGAAAGAATGTGTCAAACTCTTTTTGATTATTTTTGAAGAGGCAAGAATTCCGAGACTTCATTTTACATGAAGTCTTCTTGAAGCCATTCAGCCAATCAAGAATAACTGGTCATGGGCCTGGTCTCTAGTATGTATTCACTGTAAAAGCAAAGCTAATACAACTGTAGGATTTACAGACTATAGTGTAAATATTACAAACTGTGATTGTGTGGAACAGAGGACAAGATCAACAGGGGAGGTAGGGTGATGATGTGGATGTTTATACTTAGCAGTAAAAAACAAGTATCATTTTATACAATATATGAATCCAGCAATGGAGGCATAAGGATACTTGCCATGAAAATGCATTACAAAGTCAAAAACGACTTTAGAAAAAATTCAAACTTAAAATAATGGCCTTGGGGTTTGGATCATGGCTGTACTGTATACTAGCATGGTGACCTTGGGAAAGTAATGAACCTCTCTTGCCTCGATTTCCTCATCTGTGAAATGGGTGAGTGATAGACCTACCTTACAGGGTTGTCAGAAGCAACTGAGAAACTGCACATAGAATAGTGTCTGGCACAGCACAGACACACGATGGGCTAGAAATTAGAGCTACGGTGGCAAAATAGGAATACATCACTGTTATTTGAGAATAAGTGACCACTTTAACAAAGGAGGGCAGGATATAGATGCTTCCAGATTAGCACCTCGATGTCTGATATTATTCCCTTTTCTTTGAACCAGTTTGTCCCTCAGGTTGTTCAGGATCTTACAGCAAAGGAGAAGAGTGGAGGGGACGGGAACAAGGTGTTCTTAACTTTGCATTATTCTCCCATTAACTAATATCTCAAATTTTACTTCATTCTAATCAGTGTATAGAGGGCCAGTATTTGGTGTTGTGTAGTCTTTTTTAAAAATTTATTTTATTGAAGTGTAGTTGATTTACAATGTTGTGGTAATTTCTGCTGTACAGCAAAGTGATTCAGTTATACATATATATACATTCTTTTTCAGATTCTTTTCCATTATGGTTTATCACCGGATATTGAATATAGTTCCCTGTGCTCTACAGTAGGCCCTTGTTGTTTATCCATTCTATATATGATAGTTTGCATCTGCTAATCCCAAACTCCCAATCCATCCCTCCCACTTGGCAGCCACGAGTCTGTTCTCTATGTCTGTGAATCTGTTTCTGCGTTGTGGATAAGTTCATTTGTGTCATATTTTAGATTCCACATATAAATTATATCATATGGTATTTGTCTTTCTGACTTACTTCACTTAGTATGATAGTCTCTAGGTCCATCCATGTTTCTGCAAATGGCATTATTTCATTCTTTTTTATGGCTGAATAATATTCCATTGTATATATGTACCACATCGTCTTTATCCATTCATCTGTTGATGGACATTTAGGTTGCTTCCATGTCCTGGCTATTGTAAATAGTGCTGCAATGAACATCGGGGTGCATGTATTTTTTGAATTAGAGTTTTGTCCAGATATATGCCCTGGAGTGGGATTGCTGGATCATATGGCAACTCTGTTTTTATTTTTTGAGGAACCGTATGTGTTTTCCATAGTGGCTGCACCACTTTACATTCTGGTGGTGTTTAGTCTTTGTTAATCAATTATTCCTCTCTTGCCACTCTGGAAACTATCCTCACTCTGGTGTTTTACCTGTCTCTTTAGAATCTTATCCCTATTTTGCCTGCGCCATTGAATTTTTACAGTTTCATTAAGGCTCGGATGTGTAATTTTATTTATCCCTATGCATTTGAACTTGTGGGCCCCGGATTCCAGCCACACGTGTCTTTAGCAGCCTTTCAACAGATGCTCCTTCCACAGCCCTAAGCAGGGCACCTGGCAGGGCACTGAGCGGAAGCCACGGCCGCACTGCTTCCTGGGCCGCTTCCAGCACTCAGTGGCTTGTCTTCTGTCCTCCCCTAAATGCCCATGTCAAATGGTGACTGAGATGCTGGCTGCTTCCCTGTCCCCCTCTTCCATGTACAGACCTCTGCATCATCGTTTCAGGGGGACCCTTCTTCCTGTGGCTCCTTCTTCAGGACCTCAACTCTCACATCCTCTCTGAGACGTTAGCCTGTGCACCTGAGACACCCCGCGCCCCCATGGTCCAGGCCTACTGAGGAATAGACGTTATTGAAAGGACGTATTTGAGGATCACAGAATCTGTTTAGCAGACACTCAGATTCTGTGACTGAAGCGAGTGTGTGTGGATGTAGGTAGTAAGCACGCAGTGTAAAGGTCTGGGGACAGAGGACACCCAAAAAACCCATGCTGTAGAGGTGAAACCAAACAAATCGTATCCATTTAGTCTATTTAGAAAACGTGTCTACTTCCGCTTTCTGAGTATTTACCCTCCTTTCAGCCTGTCTCTTCCTCTGTGTTACCACACGCTTGTCAACATGCAGGACGTACAACCTGAGACATTGCAATTTTCTGTGACAGCACTAAACGTGGAATTAGAGGAGCTTTGAGCTGGAAAAGCTGAGGCAGTCCTGGGGCTCACTGACACAGTTTTCCAGGTGGAGAAACTGAGCATCAGAGCCAGACTGGTCAGAATTCCAGAGAACTCCACCCCAGGCAGGGCTGAACTCCCTCCTCATGATTCGCAGACTCACCCTATAACTTACTGTCTCCCTCAGACCTCTTTACATTTCAGATCAGTGTTTAATTCAGAAGGAAACTCAAAAAATACCTTGCAAAGCTTCGCTGTATTCTTAATTTTGTAGTAGGAGGTTAGCGTCACTCACCTTTGGTAGAATGCTGGTGGAGAGGACAACCATGCAAACAGATGTGATATGCCAGTTAGAACAAAAAGCAACAGCAAAATCCATCCCACGTGGGAAGGAAATCACAGCCCAAGAAACTGGCAATTTTCTTGTCACGACATTTCAAAAGAGGGTAAGAAATTGGGTACAGAAGATGAATACAAAGCTATTCAGGTGGTGGTTTTTAACTCTCCATTCATTGTACAGTCAGGTAAAAAACAAAACATATTTCCTTTTGGTAGAACAATCCAATGAATGTCATTTAATGATAAAATTCACCCTGGGAGGTCACTTAGGAAATAAATAGCTGTCAGGCATTGTTTGGTTGTTTGCCTTCAGAATCATAAGAACAAAAGAGAAAAGCTCAATGTTTAAAAAGTCAGAATGAACTAAACCTGATTGAAACAATTTATATCAGATAAAGGAAGCCCATAAGTAAGATCAACCTATAAACAGGGCATTTGGAAGATAACTAATCAAAAAGACATTTAAATTATACATGCTTTTAATGCTACATGGACCGTCTATAGTGGACTATTTTCCTTATTCTAGCTACACAGTAATCAAAGATAAAGCCAGTAAATAACAAACACCATGTTGTTATGGTGACTAATTGTCCAGCAGACAGTCTTTATTATTATAATTACTGTCATTACTTATGACAACTACTGCTATCATTTATCGATTGTTTATTATGTATCTGGCATCAGGCAAAAGGTTTTCCATCCATTGTGTTTTTTAATTCTCAAAATAAATCCATAAGGTATCATTATTCCCAATTGGTAAGTGACGAGAAAGAGATGAGAAAGAACTGATTCGCCCACAGTCACACACAGGCCACAGTTGGGAGCCAAGGCCTACTGCCCCGTGTGCCAAGGTGAAAGCCTGTGTTTTCTGTCTGCAGACTCTGCCTTATCTGTGAGGTCAGCCAAGAGTGACCACCGTTCCCTGTGGCTTGTCAGGATGGCTGGTCCATTGTAGAGTCTCATGATGGTGGAAGAGGAGACATGTTCTCCAATGTAATAATCCACCAGACGTCCTGCCTTCTCATCCTGAAGTCTTGAGGACACAGGGGTGAGTGTGAAGAAGAGTCATGTCCACTGCAAACCGAGGGCCACTCGGGGCTGGTCTCTGCCTTTGAATCTAGCCCCTTGCAAGGGAGTTGGTGTGTGATCTGTGTTCATTATGTGGACGAATTTCAACGTAAAAAGAATATACCCGGAGATTATCATACTAAGTGAAGTAAGTCAGAAGAGAAAGACAAATATCATATGCGGAATCTCAAAAAAAAAAAAAAGGAACTTATTTACAAAACAGAAATGGACTCACAGATTTAGAGACTGAACTTATGGTTACCAGATGGGAAGAATGGGGAGGGGGGAGAGATGGATTGGGAGTTTGGGACTGACATTTACACACAGCTATATTTAAAATAGATAACCCACAAGGACCTACTGTATAGCACAGGGAACTCTGCTCAATTCTCTGTAATAACCTAAATGGGGAAAGAATTTGAAAAAGAACAGATAATCTATACACGTGTATGTATAACTGAATCACTTTGCTGTATACCTGAAACTAACACAACATTGTTAATCAACTATACTCCAAGATAAAAAATTTAAAAACAAAACAAAAAACAAACAAAAAGAATATACCTGGGCAGCAATGCAGTTTTACAAGATACTTATCAAGCTATGGACATTTGGTCAAGGATTAGAGGCAATAGCAGCAAAAATGAGTAAATATGCTTTTGATATAAAGTGAGATTGTAGGCACATTGACTAGAGATGTGGGAGAAAACTTTGAAAGTAACAAAATATGTTATCTGGTACATTGCAGTCAGGTTCATACTTATTTGAACTAAATTCAAAATTCTACTGTGATACATCTATTTACTGTTTGTAATCTGCACCTACACGCGTCAATTTCTCCTGTGTATTTGAACTTAACTTTCTCTTTCCTTTTGAGATATGAGTATTTAAGTTTGCTTTTTTTTCTTGTGATGAGAGCTCTTAGGACTTACCCTCTTAACAACTTTCATATGTAACATACAGTAGTGTTCATTATATTTATCCCTAGTACTTATTTACCTTATAAGTAGAAATTTATACCTTTTGACCGCCTTCATCCAATTCTCTCTCCCTCTACCCCTGCCTTGGGTAACCACCAATCTGGTCTCTTCTGCTATGAGTTTGTTTGTTTGTTTGTTTTTGAAGTATAATTGCCCTACAACACTACGTTAGTTCCTGTTATACAACATAGTGATGCAATATTTCTATATGTTTCAAAATAATCACCGCGATAAATCGAGTTACCATCTGTCACCATACAAAGATATTACATAGTTATTGACTATGTTCCCCACCCTGTACATTTCATACCCGTGACTCACTATTTGGCAGCTGTTAAGTTTGCCTTCTAAATACTGCAAATTAACCAACAGTTTTATTTAAGTTGATTTTGAAAATGCATATTAGTTAATTTCTTTATTAGACATATTAGTAAAGAATATTTAACTTATTTGTCCTCTTTATAAAAAAAGTAAAAACCATAAAGCTCTTCGTAAAATAGAAAAGCCCTCCTTAAAATATGAGGTAGAAAAACCACAGATCATCAGCGTCACAGAAGTCAAAATGTGAGTCTTGAATGCGAATACAAACTTAAGGCATGACTTACAATTTTTGTAAGTTCTTTTCTGGCAACAATAAATTAATTGGGCCTTTCAAGAAAATGAAAAAATTAGAGTAGACTGCAGCCTGCTAGATTCTTATACAGATACTCCCAAGTCACTTCTGAAGAAGGCTACTATGGAAACTGAAATTTGGGACTGACATTTTTCTCCAAGGGGTAGTATATTTTAGCTGTGACTTACTTTTGTGGTATTTTCCTCATTTAACTTTGGGTAGTATTGGCTACAAGATATAAACTCAGTTACCTGTGTGAGTCATAAATCAGGTTTATTAAATATTGATAAGAAATAACATCAGTGGTTATCTTCACCCCTGGTGGTGTTCGGTGCTTGGAACTACCCCTGTATTTTCCTGCAGGAGGATTGACAGTGAATCCACCTACACAGTCTAATGTTTCAGTTTTAGGATTTGCTTTACTTTAAAATTCCTTCCTATGTTTTTTTCTACTGGCATGCTATTATTTTTATAATTTGTTTCTTATTACATCTGATATTAAATATGGACATAAAATGTGGCGAAAGGAAATTACTTTTATTCAGATCATAATAGAATGTAAATTGAACTGTCTTGATGCTGCTGCTAAAAATTGATTCCTCAGATTTAAATGATGTTAAACCATATTTCATGTGGCTGTATGTGATATCAGATGAAAACTTACAAATGAATAGAAAATAGAAATTTATTATGTATCTATAAATATGATTTATTACAGAATGTACATTTTTATTGCAGTTACAAAAAAGACACAGTAAAGACTAATCTGTAAAATATGTAATTGAGATTTATAATACTTTGTGAAAAAGCACCAAAGGGTTGTTTTCCCTGCATTAATCTTTATGTTTAGCGTTGCTACTGGGATTACTTACTGATTTTTATGAAAACACATGTAGAAGAGAAAACTAGGGTACTAGAATTCAACCAAAAGGGCTTACTTTAATCTGTGATAATTCTCTACTTGATCTCTGAAGGAATTCCTTTACCATGGGACAGGGAAAACGATGTATTTTTGTTAAATAGAGGATAAGATCCAGAAGGTTCAATAAGAGAAATAGTTATGAGAGCGTTTGATCATATACCAGCATTTTATCCCTGGGTTCAGTCATCATAAATGCCCTCAGGTTACATGCAGAAGTGTGTGCTCGAGGTTTTCTAAAGGAACTAAGTCTTAGGGTTTCATTAGATTCTGACAGTGTCACAGACTTATTTAAACTAAAATTAGATATGCAGATAAATATTATTCAGAATATTAGGAAAAAAGGGGGTGTAAAGATAGAAATTGCAGACATGATTTAAAAAAAAGATATACACTGTCTAGTATGTAGCAGATAGGTGTTCAGAAGTTCTTGCTGAATGGATTAGAAAAGGCAGCTGCTAGAGTGACTTTTCATTGGACAGTGAAAGAAGGAGTTTTGAAAGTGGATATCTGAGGGCATGAAGTGATGATTTTTTTCACATGATACATAGAAGACAGTACTCATTGGAAATATCTAGTGGTTTCCAAGAAATTAGCATGCTTATAGTTATATGTTAAGTATTTGTAGTTTATAAAAATAATGCTTTACTTTGTGACCACCTAGAGGGGTGGGATAGGGAGGGTGGGAGGGAGATGCAAGAGGGAGGGGATATGGGGATATATGTATACGTATAGCTGATTCACTTTGTTATATGGCAGAAACTAACACAACATTGTAAAGCAATTATATTCCAATAAAGATGTGAAAAAAATAAACACAAGAGAAATTTAAAAAAAATAATGCTTCAAATAACATGAGATTTAATGAAAGTAATAAATTCTGCCATATATAATTCCCTCCCTTTCTCTCTTTCCTTTCTTCCTTCCTTCTTTCATCTTCATGTTTCATGATATTTAATAAAACACTTGTAACCGTTTCCCTACCAATAGACACCTAAGTGATTTTCAGTGTGTTACTGCAAGTAATTCTGTGCTGAATATACACACTCACACACACACATGTCCTGTGCATGTGTGTGAGTATTCTTTTTTTTTATAAAGTGAACGGTGTTTTCTTTTTAATTAATTAATTAAGTTTTATTTTTGGCTGCACTGGGTCTTTATTGCTGCGCGCAGGCTTTCTCTAGTTGCAACGAGCGGGGGCTACTCTTCGTTGTGGTGCGCGGGCTTCTCATTGCGGTGGCTTCTCTTGTTGCGGAGCACGGGCTCTAGGCGCGCACGCTTCAGTAGTTGTGGCACGTGGGCTCAGTAGTTGTGGCTCGCGAGCTCTAGAGCGCAGGCTCAGTAGCTGTGGCGCACGGGCTTAGTTGGTCCACGGCATGCGGGATATTCCTGGACCAGGGCTCGAACCCGTGTCCCCTGCATTGGCAGGCGGATTCTTAACCACTGCGCCACGAGGGAAGTCCCTGTACCCTTTCAGACTTTAAACTCACCTGCATATGAATAGGCATATGTATGTGTATATAAAACATGCGTAGTGCTGTTTCCTTATTATTCACATGAATAAATGTGCATCTACTTCACTTAGTTTAGCAGTTAGGTAATTTTTAATTCTATGATTGTCAAACATTTTATTTGTTCATTCTACAGTTGATAGACATCTTCTCCTTTTTGTGTGTGATTACTCACAGTGGAGTATTAAATATTCTTGCATGAGTCTCTTTGTGCACAGTGTGAATAGTTCTCTGTAATAGATACCTGTAAATAGAAGTGCTAGGTATGCACATTTTTTGTTTAATAGATACTTCCATATCGCTCCTATAAACTCCCACTAGCACTATGAGTACTATATGTTTTCCATTCAGCATGTCAGTATTTGATACTATCAAACTTTTAAATTTTATCCAATCAAATGGGTGTGAAAAGATATTTATGTATCTTTCTAGTAACTAGCGAGGTTTTAGTCAAGTTAGGCGTCTTCTCATATGTTTATTGGCCAATCAGATTTTTTTTCTTCTGTAAATTGCCGGTCTGTATATGCTTTGCCCATTTTTCTCTTGGGTTGTTTGCCTTATTCTTATATATGTTCTGGATACTTGACTTTTGTCTGATATTTGGAACTATTTGGCACTATTTGGCTGTAGTATTTCAGAGTTCATGAAAGTATAGATGCTGAACGTCTAGAACTCAGAAAGGTACAAGGGAACATTCTGCGCAGAAGCCATGTTCTAAGTAAGGATTTGGCTTGTGGAAAGAAAGAAAAGAGTGAGGTGTCATGGATGAAGGACTTACCACAAATGGGCAATGCAGAATCAGGAATGTCTTGGTCACAACACAGGCACCATAGAACGATATTGTCACCTATATCATGATGGAGAAATTAACAGGGCTGCTCTGTAGACTGGCAAATCCCATTACCCTTTCTTCTAACCCTGGGAAAGTATTTCTAGAGTGGAAAAAGATGTATGACAAGGGAGTGTATTAAGAGGGTATTAGAATCAAATCAAAGGAGGAATAGATGTAGCAAGAGAGGCACAGTTGATAGCTGCCTCCATTCCAAGAACAAAAAACCAAATTAATAGTGGATAAGTTCATTGAGGGCATCGGTCAGGAACAAGGATACAGGTCTGAAGCCTGACTGCAGTTGATAACAAAAAGCCTTTGAGACAGATTCTAAGAACCTGAAAGACTAATAATGGGCCATTCCTTACAATCAGTGTCTTAAAAGGCAGTGAACTGTCTAATAGGATACAAAAATGGAGACTTTTTCCTTCCCCATCCTAATATTCTCCTGTAAAAAACAATTTTATATGGCACTGGAAATAATAGTATACAGCAAGAATCATACTTTGTGGCATTACTGAGCATCTCAAGTGTCTAAAAAGTAGAAAGCTAAAAACCAAATGACTTCTGCATGGAAAATGTCCCAGAAGTTGCGATTTTACTTTTAAAACAGAAAATTAGGGGGAAAAAACAACCTTAATCTAAAATCAAACCTCAAGTGGCAACGAGAGGTTTTCTAACAAGTATTTTATTTAAGGATGTTGCAAATTCATAATGTCCTCACTTTTTATTAATATTAGTGAGTTGTAATCTGAGGAAACTAGGAAAGTCTTGTAAAATTCTTCATAGCTGAGAAGTTGTCACACATATATGTAAGACTTGCTTTGTTGTTGTTGTTTTTATAAGTTGAATACCTGCAGGTAGATTTAGAATACTGAATAGCTTAGGGTACACTCAGTACGAACAGGCAGAAAAAGATGGAAGATAAAATTATCAGGATGCCAAGAAATGTTCTCATCACACAGGAGTGAGAAATGAGATGGGCAGAGAGAACAGGAGCCATGTCTATCATGAGAAACGTAAGAAGAATTTGATTTTAGGTATTATGTACTTGAGATCAATTTCGAAAGAAAAACTCCTATTTACAAATCCACAGAGGCTTAGGGAATAATTATTATTTTTAATAAATTGTAATTTTCTATTGGTATATTTTTACAACCCTGGACTATGGACTTCATTTAAAGTAAAATTATAATTAGGTATGTTTTCTGATTATAGTAGAGTCCACCGTTTAAAAGGGCATCCAAATTCAGCCTTCTTTGTTTATTATATACAAGGAAATCCTTTTCCTATACAACAAATGGGTATTTTCAAACTCCATGAGTACTAGTGGGTGTATAGAATATACAAGGTTGCTTGAGTTAAAATGTTTCATTATAAAAGTAAAACACAAGCATTCTAGGAGTGTTTCAAAATGTAAAGGTATGTAACAAAAAAAGTCACCTTGAAAACATGGTTTACATATTTTCCAAAAGTGAAATGAAATACAATAAAATCTATTTCAGGCCAATATTTTGAAAATGATTAAATCTCTTTGATTCAGAGGGTATATACTTACTGAACATTTCATTTTTTAAAGCAAAATGTTTCATCCTCCAGAACTATAGCTATTTCTCCTTTGGAGGGTCTATATGATTGAGTCACAACCCCCCCAGTACAATGGCTGGTCTGGCACAGGATAGAGCAAGGCTCAAACTAGAGGGGCTAAGAAGGACAGGCAGGGAGGCTGGAGGAACTGAGAGGTCTTGATGATGAGGTTCCCCAAATAGAGCAGATTAGGACTGAAAAAGCCCAAATGCCAGCAGAGAAAAGAGTTCCTGAGCTTTCGTATATCTGGCTACACCCTTGGGAGTTCCCTGCACTCGTCTGCTAAGAGATGCCTCTGACAGCTCTGTATATCCCATTCATGTTCAGCGCGGGGTGCATTCTGTCTGCAGGTACTGCCCCTCTAATTGTACCCAGCTCATGATCCCCAATCTGTACAACTCAGAGCAACATCCAGCAACACTTTACCCATGTTTGGGTGTTCATTAGATACTTATGGGATTGTATTTCCCTTTCCTTTGGTCCAGGTTTATTGAGTTTGTAGGGTAGTTGGGGACTTCCGTCTTTGTGGGTCATTTGTCAGCTTTGATGAAATCCTCCACGTGTGAAAAAAATCTTGCCCGGTGCCATAGTCACTCTCCAAATGCATTATGTTTAGTTGTATCCACAAAGCTTTTTTATTTTTATTTTTATTTTTTATTTTATTTTTGGCTGCTTTGGGTTTTAGTTGTAGCATGCAGGATCTTTCATTGCGGCGCGTGGGCTTCATTCTAGTTGTGACGTGTGGGTTTTCTCTTCTCTAGTTGTGGCACAGCCTCCAGGGCGCATGGGCTCTGTAGTTTGTGGCACACGGGCTCTCTCGTTGAGGCATGCGAGCTCAGTAATTGTGGCACGCGGGTTTAGTTGCCGCGCGGCATGTGGGATCTTAGTTCCCCAACCAGGGATCAAACCCACGTCCCCTGTGTTAGCAGGCAGATTCTTTACCACTGTACCACCAGGGAAGTCCCCACAAAGCTCTTTTAAGATGTAAGTGTTATTTTCTGGTCAAATGTACTAGCTTCACTGTTCCAACAATGTCCATGCTTAGGGATCCTGAACTTTTTCAGAAAGAGTATATGGAACAGTAGGATGATCGCTTTCTATTGTTGATGCCAGCATAATCTCATCTTGCTCTTCCTGTAGGAAGCTGTCTGGGGACACAGTGTTTCATCTTTTACATTTATCAGACATAGACTGAGCACTGAATGCAAGTCTAGGGATGGGAAGAGGGGTGGGTATGGGATAGAACAGATTAAGGAATTCGTAATCTAGTTGGGGATATAGATTTGTAAATAATGTACTTCTGTACAAAAAAAGGAACGTATTTTTTTTTCTCAATTATCATTGGGTCATCCCAGAAGAATTGGCATTTCGGTGAATGCCAAAAAAGGGAGTAAGGAATTTTTTAGCTTTTTACAAAAATAATGGGATAATTCACATATATATATATATATATATATAAAAGAATAAACATAAGGAACATTTCTGTGAGTTACGTAAACATAACAATAATAAAATGAACAGTGGTTAGCCCACCAACCAACTTAAAATATAACCTTCCTAAAACCCGAGGCTCCAAGGGTGGCCCCTGGCCCCTCTAGAGGTAACCACTCCAGGGAAGGGTGTTAAAGACAGGCAAGAAAGCCAACTTTGTTTTAGAGATCACACAACCAGAGAAAATAAAATACAGGACTCTCTAGTTGATTCGTTTGATTGGTTGTATCATAGGGAATCCTGAGTGATACAGGAGGATGTAATGGAGGGCTGAGACAGATGTGGAGTGTCAGGCTGAATAGTGACATCGTAAAGCAATCAGGGAGCAGTCGCTGATTATCAGAGCTACCACACCATGTCGTGTGGGTTTAATTTGATGGCACTCACAAGGGAGAAGTTAGATTTTCTGGACAATGGCCCTGGTACTCAATTTTCACCTGTAGATATTGGCGAGCCAATGCCTAACAAAGGTGAATCAGATCAAAATTCTTAATGTCATTGATTCTGTAGCATCTCCAGAGCATATCTAGTTCATGACTAAAATTTCTTGCCATCATCTCGTAAAATTATACTTAGTGCATCCTTATTATAAAGATGTTCCATATCAAGCATATTGTTTATATCAATAATTACATGTTCTTAAAAAGATGTTTTGTAAAATAAAAAAAGTGGAAACAAAGTTAAAAGACCCGAACAACCTTTCAAAATATTTGACTGAATAGTTCCCCTAAGTTACATTTGCTTTGGTTAATTTATAGAAAGCCCTAAAGTGAGGAGAAAAAGAGGAAAATACATTGAATATTGTGCAATTAAAGTAAATGTTTAAGAAAAACTAGAAACATGTAGGTTAATTTTGCTTGGTAGTTATAACAATTTATTTTTAAAATGAAAAGGCATTAAGCAATCTAAAATTACATCAAATATTTTATATTTAGCATCATAAAATTACTTATTTGCATCATTATATTTAGCATCATAAAATTTCTTATTTGCATCAATCAGTGAAGCAATTTTCATCATAAACTATTCTGTGATACTCTACAGAATGACATAATTTTTAAATTAGAAAGGACTATAGTGGTCCCAACCTGTGAGGTCTTTAGAAAGGGAACGTATAAACTGAATGTTGTTTGTTTTTCTCTTGCAATATATGCAAGAAATTAAAACAAGAATTTTCCACGGTACAGGTATAAAAGGGTGTATTCTTTACAAGAAAGCATAGTGCTGAAGGATGGCTAAAATTTCCATCCAAGAAAAATTTAGCGCTTGAACTTAAGGAAATGGAAAATTTCTTCGCTGGACCTCATAATATTTTCAGTGCCTATTAAAAGTCAGGAAAGATGAATGTAGAAATAAGATGTTTCTTGAAAACATGGCATAAATAGGTAATTTTGAGAAATCCCTAAGATGTATTGGTTCAATTAGATGGTAGGCATGCCAGAATTTTGTGTAGACGGAGAATAAATCTAGAATCCTTGGAAGTCTCTCTAATCCAAGTGTCTCTCTCAGTGGTTCACATGAGATGCCTGGATACTTTCTTAAGAGCTCTTGGAGACAGTGTATGTAGTTCAGTGAGATTAAGGGTCATTTGAATTTAGAGGGATAGCATGTAATTTGATCTGTTGACTCAAAAGTATGATAAATTAGACCACTATCATCTATTGCTGTGTAGGAGAGGAAGAAGACGGGACATACCAGTTCTGATGAGAGGAACAGGGTTGGGCTTTTTACACTTTATTGAGTGCCTTCCTATATACAATCTAAGTATCTTCACAGTACAGAATAAACAAAGTTTAATTCATTCTTTTAATTAGTGTCAGAGCTCCAGCTGCAACTTGAGTATTAGGTGGCTTAGGTTATCTTCCAATTTGAACACACTGAAAGACTTGGAAAGAAGACAAAGAAGAAGGTAATAAACCCTGTCCTATCCATCAGTTATTTCAGGGGAGATGCCAGGACTCAGGATAAATCAAGAGCATATTAACTAAGAAGGAAAAACAGGACAGGCAGCTTTCAAAGGAGGAGTCAAGTCTTGCCAACTCTGAGTACCTACCTCTGCCATGATAGTTAATTTTTCCCCTCTTAGAAAGAATCTGCATCTGAAATGTCTAAGTATATGCTTTCTAGTCTTTGTGTTAATTACATTGAAGAAACGTTATCATTAGATTAATTAATAGAGGTGATTACTTGATATTAATCATTATCATTGATTCACCCATTATTGCTATAAATCAGTGAATTAATTCTCTTAATGGCTTTTTTTGAGAGATTATATGTTTATGGAGTGATATGCAGATTCTTAGGGGAACAGTTTTCTTCTGTTGTATCTTAAATTAACATAGAATATCTCCTTCAATTTCTACATAGAAACTTAGTATAGAAAAGATTGTTCAGTCAGCTGTGAATTCATCTAGCCCTCCTATCATTTAGGAAGATTGCTCCATGTTTTCTGAAGGATAAAATGTGAAATGTCTTGTTGAAATTAAATGCTACCGTATCTACTTTTCTAGTAATCCTATGAATCAATCAATCAATCAATCAGTCAGTACCTAAATAAAAATTTTAAAAAGGAAAGGAAACCAGATTGAAACCGATGCCTTCCTAGTGAGCTTTGTTGGCTCTTGGTAGTTTTCACTTTCTTTTCTAAAGGTCTGCAGAGTATCTAGACTTTCTAAGATTAGTGGTTATTTTATATGATTGATAATTTTTCTTTCTCAAAGTCGAGGCTACTTTGGCTTTTTGCTGGTTTGATAATTGTCCTCATTTTTACCAGTTTTTCTCAAGGATTACAGCTTATTTTATTTACTAGTAAACAGTCTGTTAGGTAGTGTGATTAGGATACCTTACCCACATTTTCTTTCCCTTACATCCCTTAGCCTGCCATTCCCTACTACTGTCTTGGTTGTGTTCTATCCAGTTTAATGATTATCTTCCTCAAGGTATTAGATCAATCACTCCCTTGTTTTTCCTCATGTTCCACATTGCCAGGAATCATCATTACTTTGCAAATTTCAGCCTCATTTTAACCCTGGCCTTCTTGACACATTATGTACGAAGACCTGCCAACCTAATGTATTTGTTTTTAGTTATAACACGTGAAAAAGCCATGTGCCTTTTTCACGTGTTACTTTATGAACTATGCGCTCCTCAGAGAGTCTCTAGGTAGTCAGCTTGGTTTCTTTGGGAATCTCTTTATTGTCTTTATGGGAGTGTTTGTTTTTGTGTTGACTAAGTGTTACTCCTTGAGGCCCCTCCTAGCTTCCACCCAGTGCCCTTTCCATTCGAAAAACATTTCTTTCCATTTGGAAAACTCTTCCTTAGGTTGTCATTGGAGGCAGTTTCTCGGAAGCATTACTTCTGCATCTCCCAGCGATGTCCTCCACCCACCTGCGGAAGTGTGAGTGACTAATAGGTATACCCTCGGGTGAAGTCTTAAGTGCAGACAATCCAGCAGATCTTACTGGCTTCCAGATGACATGTTAAAGGCCGAGTTTGCTCACCTGCCATTGTTCGGGACGCTGCTGCTTCTGGGTGTTAATGGAACTTAAACGATGGGTCCATGCGTGTTAGTGCATCTGTGACTTACGAAATTCAGTTTGATCAGTGCGATTCGTGATTTGTATTGAGCTGAAAAATTCTTCTGTGCATCTGTTCAGATAGAGAAAACTAAGTGATTCCTGGGTATATGTGGGATGTGCCATAGGGTAGGTGCCCCCTGGGTATGTTGCATTTTACTAGAAACTAGAGAGACCACAGTGATGGAACTGTGCTGGCTGTAAACTATAGACACCATCTGCCGTAGAGGGAACACATTAGGAAAATGCCACCTGTTCCTACGTTAGTTTGGCCCTGGCCTCAGAGTGTCACATGTACTCTTATGTTTCGTTTGCAGTTGCTCTGACTCATGCAGCCAGCGAATGACTAATGAGATTGTTACACATTCCAACTATGAATGTCCTATTATCTGATTCAGGTTTGATTTTATTTTCTCTCTAGTGTATATGTATGTGTTTCTTTACTGTTTTTCTGTCAGTTCCTTTCCTGACCAATCGGTTATTTGAGAAAGTATTTTTATTCGTTCAACAGTTGTCTGTTGAGGACCTGCTAGGATATAGTGAGCAAAACTTACAAAATGTCCTTGGCCTTTGTGGGGCTTACACATTCTATCAGAGGAGACAGGAAATAATCAGGATCAATAAGTAAAATAAGCAGTGTGCAATGCGGTGGTAAGTGTTAAGGAGAAAAGGAAAGCAGGCAAGGGGGAATGGGGATGCTGTGAGCAGGGATTGCGATTTGGGGTAGACTAGCTGTGAAGGCTTCCTTTAAATAAAAATGTGATCAATGTGATGGAGCAAGCCCTGTGGCTCTCGGCGGGGGGGGGTGGGGGGGGTGGGGGGTGGGGGGGTAAGACTGTGCAAAGCAGAGGGACCATCCAGTGCAAAGGCCCTAGGAGAGAGCATGCTCAATACTCTCTCTTGATACAAAGAAGCGCTTATCTCGAGAGTAGAAGGGGAGTCAGAAAGGCAACAAGGGGCAGATCGTGTAGAGCCTTCTGTGTCAATGTAATGACTTTGGCTCTTACTCTTAAGTGAGATGGAAAGCCCGGGGGTCATTCGGAGTAGAAAAACAAGGCTGATCAGAAACAACGTGCTTGCTGGGTTAGGAATAGACTGAAGAGAAGCACCAGCAGAGGAGGGGGACCCCTTAGGACACGGTTGTAATAACCCATGTGAGAGATGGTGGTGGCTTGGACCAGAATGGTAGCCGTGGAGGCCGGGGGGAAGATTCTGGATATACAGTGCTTGTTGAGTTCACGGGTTTTACTGATAGATTGGCTGAGTAATAAAAGAGAAAGATCACTCCAAGGTTTTTGACCTGAATGATGATGAGAAAGAGTCATTGTTAACTAATGGAAGAGCACATTTGCGGAAGGATGGGAAGGTGAGGATCTCACCTTCATCACAGATTACATTTGAGGGATTTGATTAGACTGAAAACGCTACAGCTGTTGGAACCTCTTCATGTAACTTTTTCTTTTAAAACAGGAAACTTGATTGACTAATGAAAAGTGCACATGATTAAATTAAGAAAGCTTACATCCTTGACTCTGCAATGAATCAGTGAGACTTGCTTAATTTTGGTCAAAAATACAAAGTCAACAGTGGCTGAGATGAGCATATTCTCTATAAAATAAAATGATCAGATTTGCAAAAGCTTGGCTACACAATGTGAATTTCACTTAAACCATGTGGCATTATTTTAGAATCATCAGACATCCTGCTTTAGGAATTCTCTGCTAATAGATAAAATAGCTTGGTTGATGTGCTGAAGTAGCCAATGAGTATGTTTTGACTGACAGTTAAGCATATACATCCTACATTTCATCAGATTCTGCAGTGTTAGGTTTATATCTCACTGAGATGGCCATTGTTATGATCATAAATTATGAGTTCAAGTAGCTTTGGTGGTTTGCCAGAATACTTCCTGTTCCAGTACTAAAGATTTCTCATATTTCTTTGACTAGAAAAACAAGGTTCAGACTGATAGTCCTTTCCAGTATGTGACTTTCTGTGAGTGTGTCTGAGTTTAGAAATATTGAAGTGTGTGTGTGTGTAAGTGTGTATCTATTATTCTTAGGACTTTGCCTAAGAAATATTAATTAGGCAAATATTTAAAATTTTTAACATTAAAAAAATGTTAATATTTTTCAGCAAGAAATAACACTCCTTCGGCAAATTTTTCGGAGCATTGAAATGAGATAAAGTATAGCTCTTATTCTTGAGAAGTAATTCATCGCCTCATATTGTTAAGTCATAACCATTTAGTCATGAAACCCAAACCTTGTATTTAAAAAGTAACAATCTCTTGTTTAAAGTATCTCCTTTGAACATTTCCAAGAATCTTAAGGAAGTCTTTATATGACATTAAATTGTTAATTTTACCTTGTTATTTCAGATCTGTGATTAGAATTCATTCTTTGGGCTGAGAGTCTGTGTAGAATAAGAATTCCTGTGGTTCAGCATGCCAGTAATTCTGGGCAAGGTTAATAGAGTGGTTTTTTGAGAAAAAAAGAGCTGTTTTATGGAAAGCCTTTTGGAACTTTGCCTTGTTTTGTCTTCCTGAACTACCAAATCTGCTTCAAGTATTTGTATGAGATCCTAACACGTTTATATATTAATTTTGAGATAACATATTTTTCCAGACTGACATTTCCCTGGACACCAGCCATTTCTGTGAACACTGCCCATGGAATATAAGCTACTATTAGTCTGTGTAATAGTTGGGGTAAAGTAAGCTCATAAGAGAGAACCCCAAAATGGGACAGTGCAAGCAAAATACAAGTTTATTTCTGTCTGAAGTCATTGTCCTGTGGGTCTGGGTGGGTGAGCGTGTATGGCAGCCCTGCCATCCTCAACGAATATTTTCCTAGTTTACCCTTGGCCTCTCTGTTTGTATCTGGTGAAAGGGAAGGGAAAAACGAGTCCAGTGAAACTGTTTTCGTAGATGGTGTGGAAGTTGCCCATATCAGGGAGAACTTTGTCATGAGGCCACGTGTCCTTGCAGGAAATTCCAGGAAATATATTCTCCAGCTGAGCAGCCATATGCCCACAAGAAGGGGAGGAAGAGTCTGGAAGAGCGACCAGCAAAGGACAAAATGCCCAGTCCGTTAAAAATACCTTCTAAAAACCAGCCATTTAGATTCAAGTGAAAACAAATGCATTTTATATAATGAACTTCTCAATTTTATGTTCTACTTCTCAAATATTTGTATCACAGAACAAAGTCATAGAATTTCAGATAGTATCACTGAATGCCCAGAAGGGACACACTCAGACTAAAGTGTCACTTTTGAATTTTATGTGGTTCTGTTTTACCTCATAGACTCTCCCCATAAGTGAAAGTGACTAAATTTTTGCCCTACTTTAAAGTTTTAATCTGGAGTTAAATCCATCTCCATCTACTCATGTGAGACAACAATCTGAGGAACTTCTAGGACGTGGAGAGGAGACCCATCAGTGTTCTTTCCCCACCCCAAACAGAAACACCAAAGAACCATCGCAAATCCAGAGACGCTGGAGGAATTTTCACCGCCCCTCCCCTCCCTTTCCTTGGGGCTAGTCTGTTTAATTTTAAAAGCAGAATTTTGCTTTCACAAAGTATACCAGCCAGGAATTTGTTCAGATTCCTCAAAACCAAGCCAAGAAAAGTTTCAGAAAGTTCAGACATGTGTGGCCGAGTGGAAAGAACAGAGTTTTTAGAGGCAGGCACAGACGCATGGGAATACTGCTTCAGACGGTCACTTCTGGCTGAACTTTGGCAAGCTTCTGTTGACGTAAAGAAAATGCACAATGTGAGAGTTGCGAGTCAAGTTTTATCTGGGGCAAAATGAGGACTACAGCCCGGGAGACAGCACTTGAGATGGCTCTGAGAAACTGCTCCCAAGAGGAAGGGGGGGGGGAAGGTCAGTATATATGTGATGTTGGTGAGGGGGACCAATCAAGCACATATTTTTTTGCCGAAGGTTTCTGCTAGTCACGGGGAGCAGACGTCACCCTGAAGGATTTTAGTGCTTTTCTAGATACGAGGAGATACAAGAATTGGGCTCTTCAAAATGGCTCCTGAAAATATCTCTCTGAAGACCTGTTCTGCCAGTTTTCCCCAGAGCACAGAAAGCCTCATTTCTGATCTCCACCCTGAAGTCCTTTCAGGGGGTGTTGAAAGTCAACAGCTGCAACAGCACATGATTTAATCCTTGTAGAGGTAGATGGCAAGTGCTAAAGGCAAGTGCCAATTTGTGGTTGATACTTCTTAGCCTCATTGGGCCACAGTCTCCTCATTTATAAATGAGGAGAGGTAAGAATGAACTTTGTGTCGATACAGAATTAAAACGTGTAAAGGGCCCTGCATGTACCAGGATGGTTCTCTTCATCTGCGTGATCTATGACGGTCCCAGGGAGCCGGGGTCATTGCTCCTCTGGCTCCGTGGCCAAGGGTCTGTGGTTTCTTTGGGCAGGAGCTGCCTAATGCAGCCCAGGGTGTCACTGCGCTGCTCGGAACCGAACCGGCCTGAGGCCTGGGTTTTTCCCCCCGAGACAAAGGGGAGCTTTGGTCACAAAGGCACCCAGTGACCTCTGTAATGCGGGCAGGAGAATGCAGCTGCGCCCCTGTTCTGGCTGAGTCCACATTGATCTGGGGGTTGAATTCAAGATACTAATTGCCAGTCAACACAAGGATCAGCATTTGTCTTTAAGCACCAGGAAGTAACGGTGAGGCCTGAAAAGCCAAATCAAGGACTTGCTTTTCCACTCGTTTCCAACATCAGAAAATATTTATATCCAAATGTGATGTAAAACAGTACCAATGTTTAGGATTTTCAAACAGTGCTCTTTATATAAAATAATCGCGATTTTCTAGCTTCTGTATTGTTTTCCAGTGCTTTTTCAGTTTTTCATAAAACAGAACTGATTTTTTCCCCAGTATTTTCATCTCTTGATTTCTAGTTGCCCAAATGAGCAAAGAAAATACTTATCACTGAGGAATGTGCATGACTTGACTGTACAGCATCTACCCACAGTAGCCAAATGTATGTGGTTTTTTAAAGAACATTCTTTGAGTCTCTTCTGTTGCCTTCTTCTTCATGGCCCAGAAGGAGTTGCTCACGCCTGCCCATTGCCATGGATATTTCCAGAACAGCATGCACTCCAAGCCTGCCCCACACTTGGCTCTTCCAGCAACTGGAGACATCTCTTCAAAAGCCCACCTTCCACCTCGGAAACGACAGGGAGGAGCCTGGGCTCTTAAAGGCCAGGAAAATGCATCCGACAACAGCACCTGAACTTCCCCCCAGCCAGGAAAGTCTGATGGGAACAGTGGCGGAGGGCTGGGAGGAGGGGCACCCCTCTGCAGGAACAAGGCCTTGTCCTATCAGGAGGGCAGCCCCAGGGGCCCTCCCCTCCTTTCCCCTGAGCAGGGATAACCCTCAGGGGCAGGAGAAGAGCCTCTACTTCCCCTCAGCTTGCGGGTTACACAGTCTCAGAAGGAGGCATCAGAATTGTGACCACCACAGCCAGAAGCCCCCTGCTCCGTGGCAGCACGGACTGTGGAGGGAACAGGAGGAGAAGGAAGCATCCCCGGAGGCTGGAGTGAGCCTGCTGGCGGGAGAAGGAAGCAGTGGCCGCACGTGCCCTGCAGGGGACTCGGGTCCATCAAGGCAGAAGCCGGACAGTGGCACAGTGGTGCTGAGGATGAGGTCCAAGGAACACGTGTTTGAATCCTGCTTTGGATTCGAACTTGCCTCCACCCCAGCTTCTTCCTCTGTAAATGGGGTTAAAATACTACGGCAGCCACTTCGGTGAACAGAGTGATATTATAATGCCTGGAGTTCCGAGGGTGGGGTGTGTACACTGGAGCAGATCTGTGAGCGCACAGTGCTTTCAGACCTCGAGAGCAAAACCAAGGATTTATCTGCCTAGCTGAGGACCCATATGAGAGAAGGGTCCCCTGAGGCAGTAGAATGAAGGTAAGGGGGTGGGTGGGGAGGAAGTAGAGCCATTAAGCTAGAGTGAGGCCCTGGGGAGGGAGCTGGGAACGGGCAGCTTCTCTGTGCCACGGGGCATCCTTAGGAGGCAAAGCGGGTCTGCTGTCCCGGTGCCAGGAGCCCTGGCAGCTGGTGTGGGTCACCAGTTGGCCCCAGGCACGATCTCTTCATAGAAATCGAGGCAGACAGTCCAGGTTTGGAGCCCATTCAGGAAGCAGCCTGCTCTTCTCATTATCCAAGACACCCTTCCTTCCCTTTCACACGCGCTTTCTCTCTGCAAATTTCCGTCAGCCCCTCTCCCTGACCTGCTCTCTGCTTTTTTACTTTCATGGGCTCGCTTAACCTACTTGTCTACGTTTTGTCCAGATGAGCCTATCATTATGTCATAGGCCGGGCTGCTCTTGTGGTGTTTACGGTCTCCGGGGGGAGGAAAATAAAGAAATGTACACTTTAAGATCTGGACAGGGCTTCCCCTGGTGGCGCAGTGGTTGAGAGTCCACCTGCCAACACAGGGGACACGGGTTTGAGCCCTGGTCCGGGAAGATCCCACATGCCGCGGATCACCTAAGCCTGTGAGCCACAACTACTGAGCCCGCGTGCTGCAACTACTGAAGTCTGCGCGCCTAGAGCCCGTGCTCCGCAACAAAAGAAGCCACCGCAGTGAGAAGCCCGTGCACTACAAAGAAGAGTAGCCCCCGCTCGCCGCAACTAGAGAAAGCCCGCATGCAGCAACGAAGACCAAGCACAGCCAAAAATAAATTAAAAAAAAAAAAATCTGGACAAACTTTTTAAACTACTACATCCTGCCGATAAAATAAGATAAATAATGGTATGTCCTATGTTGCAGAGGATTAGCTCATCCCTTAAAATCAAAGCTTTGGGGGAAAACAAGACAAGAGATACGGTTGGGTGAGAATTTGTCATGCAAATAAGATCAGTCCGTTGTCTGTTCTCTCTTTTTAAAGCAAGAAGTATTCAAGAGTCCTAGGTCAAAACAGAGGATTTAGAAGGCTGGAAAAACTAAATGGGCCAAAGGAAAGAGCCTTTTCACTCAAGTAGCTATGTAGATGGTCAAAGCCCTTGTGCCCCCTTTAAACTTCAGCAGTTTGTGCTGACAGTGTGATATAAGTCTATCAAAATAATAACAAATTTATTCAAGTTTAAGAGAATAATAAAGCACAGCTAACATAGTGGGTACTTATTCCCAATTCTTAAGTCAGTACCATTGATGAGAAGGCAAAGAATGGTGGGGTGGTGTTAATCAAGTAAGAGATTTGGGTAAAACATTCAACTCTATTTCCTCATCTTTCAAAAAAGAGGCAACACCTGCCCTGTCCTCTCATTCCTAATCCATAGGGTCGTTGAGTGAATTTGTTATGGAGGTTCGTGAAAACCCTCTTTTAATTGTATAATGCTGAGTTACATCAGCAAATAATAATAATTATTATGTTATAAATATAATAAGTATATTATTAAATAACAATTATTATTATTATTGATGAAGAAGAATGAGTATGATTATATCCCTGCTGAATAATAGTTAAATAAAAGATTATTAAAGCTTTAAATAATTACTCCATATTCCAGACGTATTTCTCTGCACGTTGGATGTTAGGTAGTATTCCCAAGGATGATTTTTCTGTCGTTCTCCTGCCCAGGGGTGAAAAAGTGAATATCATACCATCTGACACAGTGCAAGTGCCTGATGGCTCTCTTAATGTCATGAGCCCAGTATTTGCTAGAAAGGTCCAATCGCTGGTCAGAGGAGCTCTGACCTGTGTAGCAGTCTGGCCAGTGTGCCTCATGAGAGCGTGGAGAGCCACTTCATTCCAGGCATGGGCTGCCCAGATCACAGCTGCTCAGAGCTCTTTGGCTTTGGTTAAGTTTGTTGTGCTGTTATATAATGGGTACTTGGACCATATCTCATGAATGACTGATTTTTTTCTTCCTCCTTCTCCACTGTCCTATTATCGCGCTGTTGTCTGTGTCGAATGTTGTGTTAGAGTTTGTTGTTAAAATCAAGCAGAAAAACAGGCAGCTGTTAAGGTGTAAGGAGAAAAACATTAGTAACGGGGAAATCCACATATGGCACAGTAAGATTCTGACACCGTGGCGTGGGGCTGGCCCCAAGAGGCCTTACGATCATAATCTAGTCTTACTTTGTGCTCATGATTGTCTTTTCACCCCTACGCTGTTACTAGTGCACAAGCCAAATTGTGACCAAGCAAACTAGACTACAGGTGAGTGGTGAGTTATGCCTTTGCATGTTAATTTAGAACTCTCATTTTAATCAGACAGGCTCATTGGCCCATGCTATTTCTGATCCGTACCTTAAATCAAAAAGAAGTTATTTAACGGCTTCTGGTTTCTGCTCCAACATGTAAAGAGCTTGGAAGTTGTCAATCCTGTTCTCACAACAAGAAAAAAAGCTAAACAAACTGAAAACCAACTATTCTGAGAGCAGTGCTCTTAGATCTAACAGAGAGTTGAGGTTGCAGGGCAAAGTGCTCCTTGAAATTTGGAGAGACAGCCAATGCAGAGATCATTGTTCCCCAGGGGCAGAAGCCGCTGGTGCCAGAGACACTTAAACTAAAGTTGGGTAATTCCTGCAGGCAGAGCATAGACTAGCCTAAGAGTTGACAATCCCTCTAGTCTTAGGGGGACCCAACGCTTTCATGAGCTTTACCTCCAGGAGCCTTACCCAGTTCTTAGGATGATGATCAGAGAAAAATTCCTTCATGCTTCCTGCAGGGGGAGAGGAACAGTGACTATTCTGAAATAAGCCCAGAGCCCTCTGTTCATGACACAGGCATGCCCTGGAGGACATCTGCTTTCCTAGAGCCTCATCTGACCTCGGAGGAGGGCTGGTAGATGACCAGAGCCCCTCTGGCCTCTCTGCATCACATAAACTGAGAAAAAGAGTCTAAGAAACTCTTCTGAAGGTCACAGCCAGGACTCAGACTGACTAAAAAAATTGAGATTTAATCATAAGATGATAGAATGTTTCTCCTCTCCAACACTTTATCATCACATTAACAGGGCTCCAAAGTAATAACCAGGTTACAACCTAGCTGCAAGACACGGAGTCTGTTTAGAAGGAATTTTGGGGGAAACGTAAAGACAGCAGGAGACACAGAAACCAGGACACTAAAGGACACTGAAGGCTTTGACACCTACAGATATGGCATACATTAAGCACAGCCTAACCTCTTGCCAGATTATCATAAAACCTTACACTAAAGGCCTACCTACCTCAGTTACTGTTACCTATATATCATGTCCAGTTTTCAACAAAACATTACAAGGCCTGGTAGAAGGCAAATAAAACACAATCTGAAGATACAAAGCAAGCATCAGAACCAGACTCAGATATGATGGGAATTTTGTAATTATCAAGTAATTTGGAATTGAAAATACTTTAATTAATAGGCTAAGGGTTCTAATGAAAAAAGTGGACAACATGCAAGAACGGATGGGTAATGTAAGCAGAGAAGTAGAAACTCTAAGAAAGAATCAAGAGGAAGTACTAGAGATCAAAAACATTCTAACTGAAATGAAAAATGCCTTTGATGGGCTCGTCAGGAGACTAGACACAGCCAAGGCAAGAAATTCTGAGACTGAAGATATGTCAGTAGAAACTTCACAAACTGAAATGCAAAGAGAAAGAAGAATGAGAAAAAGATGGAACAGAATGACAAATAACTATGAACCACTACAAAAACGCTAACATACATGTAATGAAAATACCAAAAAGAGAAGAGAGAAAGGAACAGAAGAAATACGTGAGGTAATAATGGCTGAGAATTTTACAAAATTCACGTTGGATGCAAAACCACAGGTAAAGGAAGCTCGGAGAACACCAAGTAGGATAAGTACCAAAATATCTACACCTGGGTATATTCCGTTCAAACTTCAGAAAACTGAAGACAAAGAGAAAATCTTGAAAGAAGCCAGAGGGGGAAAAAAACCAAAACACCTTACCTGTTGAGGAGCAAGGATAATTATTATATTGGACTTCTCTTCAGAAGCTGTGCAAGCAAAAAAAGAGTAAAATGAAATATTTAAAGTGTAAAAAAAAAATCCAAATAACCTAGAATTTTGTATCCAGCGAGAGTATCTTTCAAAAGTGAGGACATATAAAGACATTCCCAGACAAACAAAATCTAAGAGAATTTGTTGCCAGCAGAACTGCTTTACAAGAAATGATAAAAGAAGTTCTTTAGAGAAGGGAAATGATGTAGATCAGAAACTCAGATCTACATAAAGAAGAAGAGTGTTGGAAAAGGGATACATGAAGGTAAATAAAATATTTTATTTTTCTTATTCTTAACTGACCTAATAGGTACCTGTTTGTTCAAAATAATAATAGAAACAGTATATTAGGTGATTAGAGCTTATGGATAAGTGAGATGAATAACAGCAGTGTTATAAGGGACAGGAGGAAGGAAGTGGGAACACTCTATTGTAAGGTTCCTGCACCATCTATGAAGAGGTAGAGTATTATTAGAAAGTGGACTTAGATTCGTTGTAAATGTATATTGTAAACTCTAAGGCAACCACTAAATTTTTTAAAGGAAGTATAATTAATATGCTGAGAGGAGTAAAAATGGAATCATATAAAGAGAGAGGCAGACAGAAGGCAAAAAAGAAACAAGGAACAATTGCAATGAAAAGAAAACAGTTACAAATATGGTACATTTAATTTGTCTATATCAATAATTACTTTAAATGGGGATGGTATAAATATACCAGTTATTTGAGACCAAGAGAGTGGATTAAAAACCAATAACCAACCATATGTTGTCTGCAAGAACCCCACTTTACCTATAAAGACACAGATAGATTAAAAGTAAAGAGATGGAGAAAGATGTACCATGCTAACACTAATGAAAAGGAAACAGGAGTAGCTGTGTTAATTTCAGACAAAGCTGACTTCGGAGCAAGAAAAGTTATCAGAGAGAAAGATGGGCATTGCATAATAATATAGGGTCAGTTCTCCAAGAAAACACAACAGTCCTTAATGTATATGCACCTAACAACAGAGCATCAAAGATATCAGTCCTTTCCAAAGCGAGGTAAAGATTCAATGCAATCCCAATCAAAACCCCAGCATGTGGTCTTGTGGATGTCAACAAACCGATTCTACAGTGTATATGGAATGGGCAAAAGACCCAGAATAGTCAACATAACGCTGAGAAAGAACAAAGTCAGAGGACTGACACTACTCAAATTCAAGACAATCTAAAGCAGTATCAAGATAGTGTGGTATTGGCAGTAAAATAGAAACTAGGTCAATGGAACAGAATAGACAGCCCCCAAATATACCCACAAAAATACAGTCAATTGGTCTTCAACAAAGAAGCAAAAGCAATTCTATGGAAAAAGGATGGTCTTGTCAACAAATGGTGCTGTAAGTACTGGAGATTCACACGAAGAAAGGATGAATCTAGATACATCCAGTACAGCTTTCACAAAAATTAGCTCAAAATGGGTCATAGACCTAAGTGTAAAATGTAAAACTATAAAACTGTAGAAGATCACGTAGGAGAAATATCTAGGTGACCTTGGGTTTGGCAGTGATTTGGGGTTTGGCAACACCAGAAGCATGATACATAAGAGAAAAAATAACTAAGTTGGACTTCATCAAATCAGTAACTTCTGTTATGCAAAAAACACTCTTAAGAGAATAAAAAGACAAGCCACGACTAGAGAAAAAACTTGAAGAACACATATCTGATGAAAGACTTGTACTCAAAATATACAAAGAACTCTTAAAGCTCAACAATAAGAAAACAAACCAATTTAAAAATGGGCAAAAAACAGACATCTCACCAAAGAAGATAAGCACATGGCAAATAAGCATATACAAAATACTCAACATCTTATGTAATTAAAGAATTCCAAATTAAAACAACGAGATTCTACTACACATCTCTCAGAGTGACACAAATCCAAAACACTGACAATACCAAATACTGATGAGAACGTGGAACAGTAGGAACTTTCATTCATTGCTGGTGACAATGCAAAATGGTACAGCCACTTTAGAAGACACTTGGTCAGGTTTTTTTTTTCTTTTAAGCTAAATATAGTCTCACTATATGATTGAGCAATTATGCTCCTTAGTATTTACCCAAATGAATTGAAAACATATCCACACAAAAACCTGCATGTGATTGTTTATAACAGCTTTATTCCTAATTGACAAAAACTGGAAGCAACCAAGATGCCCCCTTATAGGGTATAACTTGAGATAAACAAACTGTGGTACATCCATACAAGGAATATTGTTCAGCAGTAAAAAGAAATGAGTTGTCAAGCCACCAAGAGACACAGAGGAATGATAACTGCATATTGCTAAGTGAAAGAAACTAGTCTGAAAAGCTGTTACTCTGTGATTCCAACTATATGACAGTTTGGAAAATGCAAAACTGTAGAGACAGTGAAAAAGTCAGTGGTTGCCAGCGTTTCAGAGAAGGGTAGGGGTTAAATAGGTGTAGCACAGTGCAGAAACTATCCTGTATGATACTGTAATAGTGGATATATAATATTTTGTATTTGTCAAGACCCATCTAACTGTACAACACAAAGAGTGAACTATAATGTAAACTATGGACTTGAGTTAATAATAATGGCTCAACATGGGTTCACGAATTGTAGCAAACGTACCACACTAATGCAAGAGGTTAATAGGGTGCAGAGAGAGGAGATAAATGGGAATTCTTGGGGCTATCTACTCAGTTTTCCTGCAAGCCAGAACTACTCTTAAAAAATGAAGTCTATTAATTCTCTGGAAAGTTTTTACTATTTGCTCACATTCTTATCTCACCTATGTAGAATTCTGGTTTACATTGGAAATGCTGGCCTGGTAGGAAAACATAGTATCTTGCTTCCTTGTTAACACAGCTTTTAATACATGTGAACTGTTTTTCAATCTTAGTATAACCTTAAGAAATCTAAAATTGTATCTGTGACACATCCAAAAAATAAATCTAAACCAGTTGAAAAACTGAATTTTAAAACCTGTTTTAGCCTTAGGAGTTTCTGGAAGAAAGTAGACAGCAAATGCAGGAAAAATTCTGTGAATATTTCTGTACACATAATATCAGTGTGAAGATATATGACCAAATATTTGCCTATGTATAGTTTTAAATTTTTAACAATAAGTAATTGTTTCCTATTCAGTTGTAACTGTTCGATTATAGTATTAATATGAATTATATTAGAACATGTTCTTGTTTTCGGTTTTATATTATATCAGTGGTTAAATCAATGTAATTAAATCTTTCATTGTAAATTATGGAAATTGTATGTTTATCATAACACAAACAAGAACTTTATTTTTAGTTAAAGCCGTATGTTGTTTGTATTTCTTATCTCATTTATTGTTAATTACATTTGGTCAATATCACTCAGGTCTCTTTCTTCTATCCCACTTAGACCTGAATCAGATTTTAAAATGCCTCTGAACAAAAAAGTAAAATTATTTAATTCCAATCTTGGTTGATCTTTCTATCCTGTGCTTATTTACTAGTTCAGTTTTATTTAAAAATAAAACCAATTCTCACTATTGTGGCTCTTCTGAGGTAGACTGACCAACTTTACCTTAAAGGTAATTTGTATTTTCCTTGCTTGTGCCTGGTAATGCAGAGATATGAACCATGTGTGTCCCCAGATATGAAGACAAGAAAGTCTTAGTACTTTTTCCAAATGCTTGGTTCTAATTTTGGACTATTATGAAATTCTAATGTCATAACTGGTAACTCCCTAAGAATTACATGACGTTCTGGCCTTTTTGCCTTGATTTCTTTTGAGTGTACTTTCCAATAGATCTTTCAAAAGTGAGTGACAAAGCTAAAACACTCTTAAAAGAAACCACATTTCCTACATGGTATGTTTTGCTTGCTTTTTGAGAAAATTTTAAAAGCTACTAAAGAACATTTATTTAGTGTGTTAGTGGTGACCAGCAAGTACCATTATGGCCAGAGTCTGAGGCCCAGGAAGGTCATATAGGTTAGAAGCAGTGGACGGTTTGAACGCTAGGGAAGGTCGCTGAAGGCTCACTGTGGCTAAGCATAGTTTTGTTCTGTTTTTTAATCAACTAATGGAAAATAAATTTCCAAGAAGCTCTTTTGATCTAAAATCACTGCTCTTCAAAGGCAGGGACGTGACAGTTATCTGTCATGACCTCTGCTTTGCTGCTCTTATTCCCAGCCTCCGTGGAAATTGCCCAACTCCAGAGGCGGGGACTGTTTTAGTTGGCATATGGGCTCAGCGTCCTTGGAACTGCTCTACTTTATGCCTAAACTTTCCTGCCAATGTCAGCATCAGCCTTGTCAACACTTCTTTTCCATTTGTGAATACTGTAGTTAAAGCTTTCACCTCTCCTTTTCTAGAAGTATTTCATATTTAGCACTTGGGTGTTTAGAAATTCTCTCTCTGAAGAAATACATTTCAACTAAGAATCTTTACGACTTATGAAAGAAGTTTCACTTAGAAAATATGTATAAACATATGTGGTTTTTGGTTTTTTTTCCATATGGCCTTTGATCTTGTCGCAAAGCTTTAGTGCTGTGAACAGTGAGGTTTAAGGTAACCGACAAAGTGGTCTCACCAGTGAGGCAAAGTTGTGTCAAAAGAGGGCTTAATTGTTTAAAAAAAAAAAAAAATTCTAAGCAAAAAAATTCAGCTCAAAACCCATAAGGTTTCTAAATACATTTTGAAGCATTTAGAAGAATAGAAGTCCTTTTGTGTTTGCTCCATGTTCTGGAAGAGCAAGTAAAAAATGTTACTTTGTTTGTTAACTCAGTGGCCACACGGCAATCCTCAGGCTGAATGCCCGTGGGTCATCAGCTAAGCATGTAGATGAGTTGTGTATAGATTATTATAATCATAAAGTTATATCACAGTCTATCAGGGGAAATACTTGTGATAATTAGTTTGGAAATATAGTTTAGTAAAATTAAACATAATTTCAAGGAAGAGAAAACATTTTCATGAAGGTTTTCTTCATTAGAAAGGTGACATCATCCCAAGTAATTTAATTATTGTTGATTTATTTAACAAACCTCTGTAAGTCAGGGTGGGCCTTCCTTGCTGTGTTGGTCTCCTGACCTTCTTCACATTTCATATATCTGGATACCTCCAGCCTTAGTGACAAAAGTTGATTATGTTGAATCTAGATGTCCACCTTAAGAATACACATCTCTCTCATTGTTTGTTTTTTTTTTTAACTTAACATGGCATGTGTTTTTAACTGTCTCATGACAAATAGATTTACTTTTTAATCACCACTGTTGGGTAAAATTTATTATCGCCTGAGTTCCATCCATCAGATTTGAGGGTACAGCTCACGTGAAGAGGTAAATGGGGAGACGGTGAGGGGCGGTTTGGTGGAATAGGAACCCCAAGTTTGTAGCTTGTTTAGTTATCACCACAATTTCATGACCCTGTCATCTGAAAGTCAGATGACTCAGTGGTGTCACGTAATGTACGACTAGAAGACACAATAAGGAATATTCCCAGGACACAGTCAATTTCTCCCTTTTTTTCATGGAAAAAGAGTTCACGGAAGACAACCAAGCAGTAAATATAATCCTAAAGATAGTCAAAACAGATTGGAATATAATTTTGTTCAGAGCTATTAAAAAAATACTATGTCTCAATATAGGCAGCCTGTGGAAAGTTCCAAGGTGAGGATTTATCTTCTAAATGTAGACTTGTGGGTCTTTTTAGCTAGCGAATTCAAACCACCAAAGGAAGAGGTCAAGAAGAATGAATGAAGTTAAGAGAATTGACGAGCTGAGTATCACTGTTGGAATTTTGTTTCTTATACGGCTTGAATTTGTGCTTTGAGATTTTGGGGTCTAAGAAAACCATGCTGTTCCAGGAGCTTCCCAGAAATAATTTTGGAGCAGGCCACACGGGCTCCGGAAAGAGAATGCATTCTATTTCCAAGTGCTATTGTAGAATCATTATTCATTTAACAAAAGTGTGGTCTTTTCGGCTAGAAATTTTAGTTCCATCATCCAAATGGACTAAAAATATCCTGGAGTATAACTAGAAAAAAGTATTTCGTATGTATCAATATGCTGTTTTCTAGCAACGTCCCATTCTGGATTAAACAATAAAGGAAAACTTTCCTGTTTCTCTGTAGCGTGGGCTTTTAAATTGATATGTGTGTATGTGTTTTCAGTGAATTGTGAAAATCAGCCAAATATAAAGTCAGTTATAAAATAGTTCCCTTTGTTTCCAAATCATCTGTGTAATATTTACACCAAGGAAGAATCGATTAAAAAAAAAAACAAGTATATGAGGAAGGCCTTCCTGTGTCTCTATACTATACGATCATTGTTTTATTTATCACCAGTTCTGGAGTGTTTCTCAATGCCAAGTCCAGAAGTGAAAGATACAGTTGTAACTTAGAGTGCTGACACCTAGCGAGGGAGACGAGCAAGGTAACAGAAGTCCGTGTGACAAGTGACAGGATACAGGTGAGCTCAGGCCTCTCTGGGAGGAGCAGGCATCGCGAGTGGCCTGAGGGCAGAGGAGGTGATCTGGGCTGGAGGACCACAGGGGAGCTGGCAAAGAGGACCGGAGCGCAGCACGGGGGCGGCCAGAGGGAACAGGCTGTGCAAAATAAGTGTCGGCGGCACCAGTTTCACCCTCAGCGTTGTCAGCTTCTCACAGAAAGTAAGAAGATCGTACATTTTATTCTGTCAGTTTAAACACTGGAAAGCCCCTTCAAAAGTGATTTTCTTTTCGTACATTTGTCGAAGTCCGGAGCAGGAAAGTGGTGCGGAAGGGCTGTCTTATTCCACTGCCTTTGCTCTTGCCACTCAGTAACATCCCCGAAGCCTTCGACCCTGCGTCGTTCATGTACATGGGAAACACTTTTTTCAATAGTAAGCATTTTCTTAGGGAGTTTTTCGGTTCCATTTTCACAAGTGTCTCATCTCTTTGTAGCAACAAACCTTGCTCTCTGAGCTGTACTGAAGGTTCCTACTTTTCTTTCTTCTGTGTCGAATTAGGAAAAATGGAGTAAACGCTTCAAGATTACTCATTGAACATACTATTTTTTACTTAATTTCAAGTAGCACCTTCCCTGTAGATGTAATAAAGAAAGATCTGCGCAAGTTAGAGGAAGGATAATTTTCAGTATTCCTTTCACGTTTTATCTTGTATTGATGATCCTCGTATTTTACCTGTAAATGCTCAATCGGTAAAGCAATTAAACTTTAATGGTAATTCATAATGGATTTCTGCAGCCACTTTTCTTTTTTAGTTCACATAACTAGAAAAAAGTAAGGGACTTAAATTACATCTTGTGTTAAAATTGTCCTTCATATTCAGACCATAAAAGCAAAAACGTTGTATATTTTTAGTATGTAGGGATCATTAATGGAAACAGTCACTTCTGTTTTCTGTTGCCATTTTATATTTGGTGCGTGCTGTTCCTCTGTGAATCTTTCTCTTAAAAGTTATTTTCTTGTATGAGCTCCTCAATAGACTATAAACTTAGCCATCATAGTCCCTCAGAAAATAATTATCGATAACTTCATTTGAATTGAGGATAAGAGAAAATAAGGTCTTTCTAAAGCCCTGGTGCCAAGCAAGAGAATATATATAAGTAAATGGTAAAGAAAAAAAGAGTTTAAGACCTGGAGCCTGATGATGTGGGTTTAGATTCTGGTTTTGTTTCTTTTTAACTCGGACAACTTCATTAGCTAGTGACCTTCACTTTGCTTTTCTGTAAAATGTGATGGATATTATCTGTGCTTATACCCACCTACCCATCTACCTGCCTAAGTAGACAGGGATTTCCTTAGCATTTAAGTATGTGAAAGAGCCTTGAAACTAAACGTGTTCTACAAATACTAGTTGCTATGGCAATGACTTACCAATGTACCAAATACGATTCTTAAAATGAGAGGCAGTACATATATGAAGTTATATTTTACATAAACTACGTAGCACAGATTAATGCCTAATAGGCGTTCACCAAACAGGGATCCGCTTTCCCTCTTTCTCTCAGCTTTTCTTTCAAGCCTTGTTATTTCTCATTTGTCCCCATTTGCTGCTACACTTTTCTGCTGTTCTGGGTGCTTTCGAATTCACTGATGCTCTGATTCTTCTTCCTGCATGCACAGGCCCAGAGAGGCAGTCAGACGTCCGCCAAATTTAGTAACCTCCTTCTTAGTTTGGACATTTGATTGTATGCACATTCTAATTTTAAATTAGCACATATATGGGTAGATATTGGTTTTATATCCTATAATAATTTAACTCATTTATAGCAGTGGAATTTGTTGAGGTACAAATGTTTACGAGTTTTATGAATAAAAACCCAAAGTTGTAAACAACTTCAACTGAGTACTATATTTTTTATTTGTATGGTTTTTCACAAAATAATGAGCAGTTATTTTCATTGTTTATAATAATGCCTAAAACTTATTAAGTGCTCATCAAATGTCAGTGCTTGACAGAAATGAAATCATTTAATCCTCACAATACTTTGAGGTATGTCTTAATTATTATTTCCCCATTTTACAGATGGGGAAACTAAGCCACAGAAAAGATGTCAGGAGACAGGATTATCATCACAGTTAAATATGCAGGTCCTCGTTCCTGAGTGCCTGGGTTAATTCTAGTTCCCCTAATTATTATGTGTGCATCCCTAGACAAATTCCCTACACTTTATGTGCTTTAGTTTTCCCATCTGTAAAATAGGGAAATAATGACACATCCTCGTAATGCCGTGAGGATTAAACACTGGCTTTCCTCTGAATGACATTTTAGATTCTCTTAAGCATACGTTCAGAAATCTGCCCACATATTGTTCCCTTTTCCTGCTTTTCATTATCAGTAGTATTTTCAATGAGGCAATGCTCGTAGACAATACAAAGTACTCTTTAATGATTTACTAACTTACGTTTTGGTGTTCAGTGTAAACACCATGGAATCCAAAGACAGGCTCCATCACATGAATTTTTGGAGCCTAAGATACTTTAGTTCTCCCTATGAGAACGTGATTTCAAATGAAACCCAGTTCTCGGACTTATTTCAAGTGCTTTTCAGCACGCTAAAATTGTTAAGCCCCAAGTGGCAAGCGTACATGGTACACATCCTTTTTTTTATTATATCTTTACTTGGCTTGATTGTTAGTGTTCTTTTCCGCATTGTTAAATGCATTTAACAGCGAAATCTGTAACCTAAAATGATTTCATTGCTAGAGATATTAAAACTGCCCTGGCTTGAAGTCAGAAGCAACTTTATCAAAATCCTAAGACTAAGAGCAATAAAATGTTGCATGTGATTTGAGTCCCTTTAGCAGAGCTTTTGTCATTGAGAAAATGAGCATGGATAAATATTGATTGTGTTTCTGAAAAATGTTTTCTCGTTTCAAAAGTCCACCCCAGCTTAGCCGGCTCCCCTCTCTCTTGACAGGCACCAGCATCTTCACCGTGTACGAGGCTGCATCCCAGGAAGGCTGGGTATTCCTCATGTACAGAGCCATCGACAGCTTTCCCCGCTGGCGTTCCTATTTCTACTTCATTACCCTTATTTTCTTCCTTGCCTGGCTTGTTAAGGTACTCTAAAAATTCGTACTCATCCAGTCTGTGCTTTCTGACAGTTTCTGCAGATCTTTTGTTTGTTTTCGGTTGCCCTCACTCCCTCATGCCCAGTCTTTGGTAAATGTGGTTTGTCATTTTCTTTCAGAATGTGTTTATTGCTGTCATCATTGAAACATTTGCAGAAATCAGGGTACAGTTTCAACAGATGTGGGGATCGAGAAGCAGCACTACTTCGACAGCCACGACACAGGTACAGTATCCGGAGGTGACGATGTACCCACTTGAACTGGGCGTGTCCCTCTGCACCACCCTGGACATTGATGGAACTTGATGGGACTTGAGAAACCCTGTTATCACCAACTTCTGCAATCAGATTCACTGAGGGAGCTGCTTAAAAAATACAGGTGCAAAGCCCCAAACCCAGAGCGACCAAATCAGATTTTCTGGGTGACGGGGCAAGGGCACCTATATTTTTAACAGCCCCATGGGTGGGTTTGATAGAAAACCAGGCGTATCATCATATTTATTATGTACCTTCCATTTGACTCTACCATCACATGTCCTCCAAGGACTTGCTGATAAAATACAGCAACTGTGGAATTCCCCATTTAAAAATATTCACGTAATTGAAACCAGTATAATGGCCCTTAGGTATAGGATTAGAATTTTTCAGAAGGAAAATTTATTTCATTCAGAATGAACCAATCACAATATAATAAATTATGAAGAGGACCCCTCCATCCCAAATGCATGCCTGTGAATTTTGAGGAATTACTGCATATTCAGAAGGTTTCCACTCTGCTCCCAAGAAATTGGAAGTATCCTAGAATTTGACTAAAAGTGGCATGGCATTTATTACATAAGAGGGCAATTCAGATCCAATGTCTTTTGTTCTTATTTTTGGTTTTGTTTTGTGTGTTTGTTTTTTGGTGGTTAGAAAGAGGAAGAATAGGTTTATATATCTTCTTCCGGTGTAAATCTTAATAAGAGAGAGAAAAAATAAAAATTCCAGAATTGAGAATGAAATTACTTTATGCCTTGCAACTATTGCTTTAATGTTAAATTTTAAGAGAAATTTAACATAAGTTTGTAAATACTTACACAGGTCTGTTAGGACAAAGGTATCTGTGAAAGATCCGAGGTACAAATTTTACTTTGCAAATCTCCAAATTGAACTTTTAATAATTATATTTATATAATTATTACTTTTAAAATAATATATTATTTTTTTTTAATAATTGTATTTATGCCTACGTATTAAAATTATAAAGAAAAGGATTCAGGATAGTGGCTCACTGGGAGTGGGGATGAAGCAGAGGAATAAAATTAAGAAGAAGTGCAAAGGTAAAAAAAAATAAGATATTTATATTTAATAACTAATAGTGAAAATGCTATTAAACATGCTAATATTTGGAAGAGCCTCGTGCAGTATTTTTATGATGTTGTGAAAGTTCGAATGGTCTAGTTCATTATAGATGAAATAGTATTTATATTATTCAGTTTTGTCAAACAGCTATTCAGACTTCCCTGAAAGATTTTTTGAAGTGTTATCTAGGTTATGTCACAGATGGCATGTAGGAAAACCTTCAGTGAGTCCGCCACATCTAGTACTCATTTCTTCTCTCTTCTTTTTAGTGAGCTATGAGAAATCGTAAAGTTCCAAGTCCATTCTGACATGTCTTTTAAATAGGGTGACGGCCTCGTGAAGGTGTGTTTTCCAGTATAGACATTGAGAACGAAGTGGGACATAGAACTATGAACCCCACACAGGATTCACGTTCGATATTCCTGAGAGGTGACCTAAAATGTCTTTAAAACTATATAGTGCTTATTAAGTAACTCTTATTTGTAAAACCACAGCTGGAAAAGTGGTGTTTGGAAGTGCCACCAAATCAGCCAGCAGTTACAATAGAAAGTGAAATGTGGAGAGACTGTGAACACAGTTGTACAAAATTGCTTTGATGCAAAATTGTCCTTAATCAGGAGGAATAAGGTGGTAATTCAGACGTAATGCGTCTAGGTGTTCAGCAGAGGTAATCACCCAGAGAACTGTGAAAAACCTTCATTAAGAAAAACGCTGTGGCTGAGGACCTGGTTGCTAAGCAACCGAAGCTCCAGCCGCAGCCTCTCTGGTAAAACACCACTTGGGCTGCCTGGCAACAGGCGCAGGCCCCGCCCATCCCCTCGCCAGCCACTCAGCAAGTGTTCCAGATGCTTTTGTGTGTGTGGAAGGGAGAGGCATCATTTGCCATGATTCTGTTAGGTTTGTAAAATCAGAGACAGCTCTGCACAAAGGCCTTCTCGTTGGATGGTTTAAAACACTAAATCACAAGTTTCTAGTTCTAACAAAACAGATGGGCTTTAAGGAAATAAAATAGAGATGGTTGTGTATTGGGAAGCACACAGCTTTTCAGAAATGAAGTCAGTTCTTGTCTTCCTCTAGTATGTGGGACGTCTGCAGTTGTTCTCTGTAAGTTATCCTCATAGGAGGGCAAAGAGGGTCCTGGGGATGGTGGACTTGTTGATATTTCTAAGTCCCTGGACTTCCCAGGAGGACTGTGTGAGTAGAAAGAAAAATTACACACATTAACAGGATAAAGTAGGGGCTTTCCGACATCTTAGGAGGTTCAACAGGATTTGGCTCTGATATGTTAAGAGGCAAAAGAGAATCAGTGATGAGAACTCTTTCTTTAAAATAGCAAAACAACCTGCCTCAGAGTCACAGCGTAGAAACAAATTACAGAAAAATTAATGCCAAAGGTCTTATGGAGACCATAATAGAGCAGGTAGCAGGAGAACAAAAGGAAAACGACGTGGAAATTTTCAGATTAGTAGTCAGTAGTTTGCCTGAACTCTGATGGGGATGGTGACTCCTGTACCTGCATAATCATTTGACACAGGTCACTGTTGCCACATGCTCGGTTATATGTTGGATTAAAGTGCAAGAGATTTGTACATCCAGGATATAATAGCCCCCTGTGTCAGCCCACAGTAGGACTTCCCATGCTACACGTTTGTAGGGGTGTTGCCCCAGAGAAAGGTGTTGGGGTGGGCCGATGTGCTAGCGGAACACGTCCTGGGCATCGTGCATGTCTGGTCCAGACTTGCACTCCCACTCCTTAGACACTTCACCTCAGATATCTGTTGCCAGTCGTGTGGTCTTCTGATCTAGGCTGATTCACGGTAGGAATGAGCTTATCTCACTTTGCCTGGAAGAGAACCGAAAGAACTAAACTTTAGGGCCCCGCAAGGCTAAGTGTTGTATATATAGTGACAAGAGACACAAGGCAGCCTCCGGCAATCAATCCGTACCTAACTTTTATATACAAATCATGGCCCAATAAGGCCATATTGAGGGACAAGTAAGTAAATATTCTGATTGTCTAAAGAGAGCAGTAATTTCTGGGTCTGTCATTGTCTCTGACTGAGCACACTTGCTGGCCCATGTTTTCTGAATTAATAAGATACAAGACAGATAAGGGTGGAGTTGATAAAAGGACACAGGAATTCTTTCTCCTTTGTAGTTCCATGAATCTTCTCAGAATATAGGTTCCTACAGTACTGGAACAACTTCTGTGTAAATGTGCAATACCAGCTTAAAGGCAGAAAGGCATAGGTGAAAAGGCACATGATTGAAAATAAAAAGAATTTCTCCTCTGTGAAAAGATGTGTACAACGTAATGCTCCAAAACAAAACTTCAGTAAAAATTTGTTTACTGCGTTCCAAGACTATTGGTTTCCACATGAATATACATCATTAAAATATGTGAGAAAGCAATTGAGTGAAAGCAATTTCTGGGAAGGCTTTGGTAGAAGGTACAATAGTGAGCTCCTTCTAATAAGAAACTATAGTAATGGAATAATACATTCATCATAGGAAGCCATACATGAGAATCATGTCTTGTGAGTCTGAGTCATTGAGTATATTATTCAATTACGAAATCAAGTCAAGTGTCCACCCTCATTATTTTGTGTGATAATGACTATTACCTGTTTTTTAAGATGATTGATTTTGAAAGAACCCAAAGAGCATGGGAATTTCAAAATAACTTTTGGATTTTCTTTTCATTACCAAATGTGTATGTGTGTCTTGGGTTTGGAATTTTAATTCAGTTGCTAGTGGTCACCCCTATTACCAAGATCCATTCTCTACCACCTCCCATTAGATAATCTGTTATTGTTGTCATTGATGATGATGATATTCTGCCTAAAGTACAATAGAACAATCCGCAAAGCATTCTTAGCAAAATCAAGTGACCCTTTATAAAATGCTGGCAGTTGCAAACAGGCAAGCATGAGATGATTCTCAAGACTGAAACCTCCATGGATTCCCAAGTGGTTGTACTAAGAGGAGAGTGCACACGTGGTTATTGGTAATATTCCACTAATTCATAACACTTTACTACAATAAATCACATATCTTGAGAGCTGCACTAAGTACTACGCTATTGGCTTTACAAGCAATCTTATTTAATCTTCACAATCACATTGTGAAGTTGGTATTATTATTGTCTCTGCTTTGCAGGTTAAAAAAGGACACGGATTGGAAAGTTAATTATTTTATCCAGTATTACATAACTGGTACGTGCTAGAACGGGGGCTCAAAACCAGCTTCCTCAGCCATAAGAGTCTTCCGTTTTGCTCCCTGAGATCCTACCTCCTTTTAATTTGGTCATTACAGGCCCTGCTGTCAATGTGCTATCTTTTTTCTGGCTTCTCTTTTCTATTAAAACAAACAAAAAAAGGTTTTCTTGTTGACTGAAAGGTGGAGAAAGGGGTACTTTCATACATAATTACTAAGTGTGAATTAGAGCATCCTTTCTAGAAAATAGTTTGGCAATATGTGTCAAAAGCCTTAAAAACATATAAACTATTTGACAAAGAGATTGTACTTCTAGGAATTTATCCTAAGAAAAATTCTGGTCAGTGCTCAAAGACGTACATTTGAGAATGTTTATGGAGGCATTTCAGTAAAAAAGAAAGACAGAGAAAGAGAGAGAGAGAGAAAGAAAATTAACTCTAGTCATAAATTATTGATTATAAATTATGAAATTAGAATAAATGCAAGCCATTAAATCATGATTGAACTTTATTGATATGAAAATATGCAAATAACATATTAATGCAGTAAAAGGGTCTCATGTTTATATGTATATGTGTGTGTAGGCATAATATACCTGAAAGGTTAACTCCGAAATATTAGGGGTGCTTGTCTCTGGGGAATGGGCTTAAGACTTTTTTTTACAGCTCATACACATTTTCTAAGTATTTAATAGTAAACCTGTATTAATATAATGAGAGGGGAACAGTTAGTATCTTTAAAAATGAAATAAATCATTGGACATTCAAAATGAAGCCACTTGTGTTAACTTAGGTTCAGCTGCAAGGGACAAAAAGACCCAAATAAGTGGCTTCTATAAGATAGGGTTCCTTTCTCTATCATATAAAGCTGGAGGATGTCATCCAAGGTTGTTACGGTGGTCTGTGTTGCTATAGATCCAGAATCCTTCTACCTTTTTGCTCCACCTTGCATCACTTCCATTCCCCAGATTGCCTCCTGGACTAAAATGGCTGCTGTAGCTCTAACTCTTACATCCATATTCCAAAGAGCAGGAAGGAAAAAAATAGAAAGTTTCTGCTTTCATTTCATAGACCAGTATATATATAATTACATGGTCAAGATGAGCTTCCAGAAAGGGAAAGAATGTCCTTTTTTTTTTTTTTTTTTGGTGGCCATAAAATTTTTCTTACTTTGTAAGACAAGAAGAACAGATATGGAGGGACAGCTGGGGCAGCCCCTGCCCCTGCCACACTCCCCTAAGGACTTCACCCTAGGACTCACGGCTCTGGATATCCCACCATGTGCCTCACGTAGCTACTGTTACATTAATCAATCCAAATGTTGTTGTATAATTCAGGGAACTAAAGAGAAATGGACCATGTTTGCATTTCCTTCACTTTATTTCACACAAAGAACTGACCTTGAGAGAGCACTTTTACTAACAATTAAATTGATTCATTTGATTTTAGTCTATTGGAAAAAAAATCATTTAACAGAGAAAATTAGTCTGCTCCTGATGAAAGCAAATATGTGTCCCAGGGATCCTTTGCTCCATGGTAAGAGGGTAGAGGATGCTTGTACAGAGGGTTCCTACCTCATGACTGGCGGGATTGCTTTTGTCTTTTCTCCTTAAAAAGAGACTCCCAGACATTTGACAGATACTTTAAAAGGCACTTACGCATGTTTGCATCTCAACCAATGTATATGTATTCTCAGAATGAGCCTATTTGTGATGGATGTGCTTGATTCTACCACTAAACTTACCTTTTAAAATTCATTCTAAAGGGAATCAGAATCCTGTAAATGGACAGCTGAGAAGAACCATTTGTAATTGGCATCTTGGATCAGAGAATCTTTGTGTAAATGTGCACCGCCATTTTGTCATTTTAAAAATACACGTATGGCCTATGAATTTTGGCATTTGTCACTCTCCACATCCCTTATTTTATAGAGGGCAAGTTTTCTTTCTGCAGATGATCTACTACCTCTGTTACCAGGAGTTTGAAATTATAATGATAAATCCTAGGTAATGGGATCTTTGCATCATCTCATGTTTCCATCAACAGTTACCCTTTTGAACACAGACACGGTCAGACGAACATGAAAACATAAATATGGCAAAGAAGATGTTTATGTCTGTGAGATAGTGAGCTCAGGCTGGAATAAAACAGTGAGTGCTTGTAGTTGGCGTCTTTTCTTAGAAAAATAAACATCCTTAATTCCACCCTATTCCACCACGCCCCTGCAGGCACACCTAAGGAACTGAAAAGAAAATATATAGTAGTGGGAAAATATTTATAAGTGGTACATGCTTTCCAGCGTAGTATATTGTTGATAGACAACTAATTTTTAAAAATAAATCTATTTATTGATTTATTTATTTTTGGCTGCGTTGGGTCTTCGTTGCTGCGCATGGGCTTTCTCTAGTTGCGGCGAGCGGGGGCTACTCTTCGTTGCAGTGCGCGGGCCTCTCATTGCAGTGGCTTCTCTAGTTGTGGAGCATGGGCTCTAGGTGCGTGGGCTTCAGTAGTTGTGACTCGCGGGCTCTAGAGCGCAGGCTCAGTAGTTGTGGCACACGGGCTTAGTTGTTCCGCAGCATGTGGGATCTTCCCAGACCAGGGCTCGAACCCATGTCCCCTGCATTGGCAGGCGGATTCTTAACCACTGCGCCACCAAGGAAGCCCCTAGATAACTAATTTTTAAGGTGGTAGAATATGAGTAAGATAACCTACACATCCAGCAACCTGGATGTCTAATTCAATGACTGTCAGATTTTAGCATCCTGTACTATCCTGAATTTCATCATTTATGTCTTTTAAGCCAAAAGAAACTACTTTTTCCCTTCATAAATATGTATACATAAAATTTCTGCTGAGCAGATTAATTGTGGCTTACACAAGCTAATTTCACAAAGTCTTCTAAGTGATTTGTCATTCTCCTACCATTAAAATAACATTGCCGGACTTCCCTGGTGGCGCAGTGGTTAAGAATCCACCTGCCAATGCAGGGGACACAGGTTCAAGCCCTGGTCCGGGAAGATCCCACATGCGACAGAGCACCTAAGCCCATGCACCACAACTACTGAGCCCGCAAGCCACAGCTACTGAAGCCCGCACGCCTGGAGCCCATGCTCCGCAACAAGAGAAGCCACCGCAATGAGAAGACCATGCACCGCAACAAAGAGTAGCCCCTGCTTGCTGCAACTAGAGAAAACCCGCACACAGCAACAAAGACCCACTGCAGCCAAAAATAAATTAATTAATTTAAAAAATAAAATAAAACAACATTCCCCTCTTTCCCTATGCTAAATGCACATTATATTATTTATCCTGAGAATATTTTTCTATTGGTTCAGTGAGAACTTTCTACTAAATAAAGATAAAAGTTTACCACTTTTTGTAAAAACACACCACGCTTTGGAATTCTAATTTTCATTTTCTCTGAGATGTTATATATAATAATCAACATAATGGGGATAAAATACCTACTTTTAAAGTCTTGTGGAGAAGAATATTTGGGCAGTTATATGCAAAGCATATGTAAGGCAGAAACGGCCTGTTGCATAGCAAGTGCTCAATTAATGCAAGCTATAATCTTTATTATGATTATTCACTTACGTTTGCAGTGTTAAAATGGACATCATTGGAATGACTCATGTTCTAAATATAAAGCCATAAGAAGACAAATCTTTGACAGCAAAGAAAACGTAAAAAGCTACAGACAAAGTTAGAGTTCTTGATGTTCCAACGTAAGTGTCTCTGACTCATTTCCCCTTTGTCTTGAAGATGTTTCACGAAGACGCCGCTGGCGGGTGGCAGCTGGTAGCCGTAGACGTCAACAAACCCCAGGGACGTGCCCCAGCTTGCCTCCAGGTGCGGTATGATGCCATTTCTAAAAGTCACACCCAAAGGTCTTTGATTTGATTTTATACGAGGAGATCTACAGCTCTCCAAGCTCTAGATCCACACAAATTTGTGGGCAATATTACACTCCATCCTGTATTCCCGGGACCTAGCATCCTTTTTAGATACACACTAGGGATTTGGTAAATTTCTGGTAAATGAATGCACACAGGTAAAAGCAGGCCAGTGGTAATGAATTGATGAAGAATTTTGTTGTCTCATTAAACCTTGTAAAGGTATTCTTCTGCAAAGGCCTGAATTGTTTGGGGCCGGGGGCAGTCAAGATCACAATTCACTTACTTGAGTACCTCTCCATGTACGCAGGAAGGAAATGTCTTGAATATGTAGTCTGTTGTTCTGCGTCTGCAAGCTCTCCCAGCAGCGTGGTATAATAAAGGCACTTCCTTAACAAAGTGCACCTGCAGCAGACACGAGGCGATGGGATTGCAGGGGAGCCCAAAGCCCTGGCAAGTGACCGGAGGATGGGCCATGAGGTCTCTGGCCTGTGAACCTTCTGGACTTACCTTCTGCTCTGAGCTCCCCAGAAAGCCTAATAAACTCCTTTTCTTCCGTGGACCACAGTGGCCTCTTCTCTTTCATGTCCCGCCCACCAATAGCAGTAGCTCATTCAAAACAACATCACCTTAAGAGCGGCATCCCTGCCATTCCAGGGCTTTTTATATTTCCATTTCCCTCCTCTTGAAGGGTGAAAGCTCAAGCTATCCCATGTTGGGAGCACAGAACTGATTCTTCCTCCTGGAGAATTTTCTTTTCTTCACCCTCTTTCTGTTTTCAGTTGTAAATCCTTTTCCTACAAGGGGACTGCTTCTTGTAGTTTTTCATATCCCCCCCCTATAATTTGGGGAAGGGTCTATCACCTGCTTCAGGATGAGAACACATCTTCTGTCTTTCTTTTGGATCTTTCTCCAGGTGGGGACTGGTGCATTTCAAGGATTGGTACATAAGTAGCAAAACACTGTCCTCTGAACCTCTCCTGTGGGCTACATCTATATGGCTGTTTAATCATATAGTTATTTGTTTGTATCCATTAAAAGGATAGAGCAGAAAAAGAGGAAGCGTTTACAATGAATACGGATAATATTAAGTACTATTCTGTGCTTCTCTTTCTGTCGTATATTGGATGGTGACAATGCCGCTAATAATTCAACTTCTGTGGCTACCTCTACTACTGCTATTACTGTCATAGCAATAACGATGACAACCATTGGAGTAGCAGCAGCTTCTTGCCTAAAAAGTACTTTTACTTACATTATTCATGAATCCACCAACCGATATGTACTGACACAAAGATGGTCCTGAGCAAGACAAGCCCAGCCCCTCCCCCATGGAGCTTACAGGGTACTTCAGGGAGTGAGGAGGAAACCCAGCTTTGAACTAGCAATCACAGGAGTGATGGGCGTTTGGAAGGAGTAATGCAGGATGCTATGGGGGTATGTAATTTGGAGTCCGCTCTCCTTGTCTGAGAGTCAAGGGAGGTCCTCGTGAGGTAGTGGTACTTAAACCGAGACCGAAAGCATGAGGCAGGGAGTGAGGAAGGGTGAGACTCAGTACAGCCCTGTGCTGCGGAAAGATTGGCATCCTCTATCAGCCTTTGTGGAGGTGAGGTGGTGACCCAGAGGGCCTCCTGACTCTCCTGACCTCAAACAAACAGAGAAACCGGGACTTGTACCTGGTCTTCTGGTTCCTGGTCCCATGCTCTATCTAGCTGAGAAAATATGCCAAGGAAACATTCATTTGTAATAGAAATCAACGATCAGGCCTGCCAGGAGTACCAAATCTGGGTCTTCCTATGCCCCAAAGGCATTGCTTAAAATTTTAGTAAATGCTTGTTAATAGATGCCTCAAGGTTGCAGTCTGGAATTAGGAAGCGAGCCTCTATATCAAAAAGATTTGAGGGGCTTCCCTGATGGCGCAGTGGTTAAGAATCCTCCTGCCAACGCAGGGGACACGGGTTCGAGCCCTAGTCCGGGAAGATCCCACATGCCGCGGGGCAGCTAGGCCCGTGCGCCACAACTACTGAGCCTGCGCTCTAGAGCCTGCGAGCCACAACTGCTGAAACCTGTGAGCCACAACTACAGAAGCCCGTGTGCCTAGAGCCCTTGCTCCGCAGCAAGAGAAGCCACTGCAGTGAGAAGCCTGCGCACTGCAAAGAGTAGCCCCTGCTCACCACAACTAGAGAAGGCCAGCGCACAGCAACAAAGACCCAACACAGCCAAAAATAATAAATAAATGAAATAAATAAATTTATTTTTAAAAAAAAGAGATTTGAAATGGCAAGAGCTAGGTGGCAATGAAGGTGTGATTGAGGGGCAGCACGGAGCAGGGACATAGGGAACTAAAGGTCAGCAGAGGGGGGTGGATGTTAGGCTAGCCCTGTGTGGGTGTGGCGTCTGGGAGACGTGAGTATGGTGGGTGTGGCAGCATGCTTGGTAAGTTGTATGGTTGATGGTACATGTGGTTTGAGACAATGGGAGAAGGAAGGCAGACAATTCAGGATGAGGTTCCATGCAGCTCAGCGTCCCATCTTTGGTCCTGATGCTTTCCAGAAAGAGCCGATCTATAGGAGTACGGATGAAAAGTGGGATGGCCAAGGGGTCACCTCTTTGTACTGGGCATGACGTGAGCTGTGACTAAAGAGAGAGAGTACGTTTCCACGTCTGGGTGAACAATGAATTATTAACTTATTAAAGAGAAAGAAAATAAGTAAAGAAAAAGTACTGAAGATACAATGGTCGTGAAATACTCACTTGGCTCTTACTAATGATTAATGCCGTCTAAAACTAGGTAACAGGAAAATTTTCATCTGAACCATACCTCACTCACTGCCTTGGATTATAATATCTCACTCAAAGACAAACTGTAGCATGTATTACTCCTTTTTATTTTTATTCTTTCTGTTTGTTTTCTTTTTTATTGAAGTATAGTTGATTTACAATGCTGTGTTAGTTTCTGGTGTACAGCAAGGTGATTCAGTTTTTTTTATATATATATATATAAACATATATATACATATATATTCTTTTTCACATTCTTTTCCATTATAGGTTATTACAAGATATTGAATATAGTTCCCTGTGCTATACAGTAGCTGTATATCTATTTAATATGTAGTAGTGTGTATCTGTTAATCCCAAATTCCTAATTTATCCCTCACCTGCGCCCCCTTTGGTAACCATAAGTTCTCTGTGTCGGTGAGTCTTTTCTGTTATGTCAGTAAGTTCATTTGTACCATTTTTTTAGATTCCACATGTAGGTGATACCATATGATATTTGTCTCTCTCTGTCTGACTTACTTCACTTGGTATGGTCATCTCTAGGTCCATCCATGTTGCTGCAAATGGCATTATTTCATTCTTTTTTATGGCTGAGTAATATTCCATTGTATATATGTACCACATCTTCTGTATCCATTCCTCTGTTGATGGACACTTAGGTTGCTTCCATGACCTGGCTATTGTGAATAGTGCTGCAGTGAACATTGGGGAGCATGTATCTTTTTGAATTAGACTTTTCTCTGGGTATATGCCCAGGAGTGGGATTGCTGGATTATATGGTAGCTCTATTTTTAGTTTTTTAAGGAACCTTTATAGTGTTCTCCATAGTAGTTGCACTAGTTTACATTCCCACCAACATTGTAGGAGGGTTCCCTTTTCTCCACACCCTCTCCAGCATTTATTGTTTGTAGCTATTTTGATGATGGCCATACTGACTGGTGTGAAGTGGTACCTCATTGTAGTTTTAATTTGCATTTCTCTAGTAATTAGAGCTATTAAGCACCTTTTCATGTGCTTGTTGGCCATCTGTGTGTCTTCTTTGGAGAAATGTCTATTTAGGTCTTTCTGCCCATTTTTGGATTGGGGTGTTTGGTTTTTTGATATTGAGCTGTGTGAGCTGTTTGTATATTTTGGAAATTAAGCCCTTGTCGGTCACTCTTTTTATTTTTAAAACAAGCAAAATGTGAGTGTGTTCTTCTAAAATGACTTTTAAACTGTAGAAATAAAATAAAAAGTAAGAGTTTGCTTTAAATTCTTCCAACTAGCCTCCCTCATTCCACTTCCCAGAGGTAACCTAGCGGTCAGCGTTAGGAGCCAGTCTCCTAAGACCCTTTACCCCTGAATTTAAACATTATATCTCCTCTGTAAAACAGCATTTCTGCCTCCCGGAGGCCCTGTCATTTTCACATAGTGTTTCCTCTTTCTAGAACACTCTTCTCTCCCACTCAGAATTCAGAATTCAGCTCAGATGTCACTTCCTTAAGGAAGCCTTCTTCGTCCTCAAAGAAACAGATCCGGTAGCCCAGTTATATGTGCCCATATCCTCCTATACTTTTCTTTTGTGTTTATCATAATTTTAATTTAAAAAATTTTAATGGTATAATTTGTTATTTAATGTCTGCTTTTCCAACGAGAGGAAACTCCCTTACAATAAGAACCATAACGGTCATGGTCAACATGTGGAATAAATACATCTGTGTTTAGAAATGTAGTCTTAGGAATAACAGTTGAAAAGAATCAAAACCAATTCCTACCTACTAAAAAAGTAGAATTTATAGGAATTAAGCATTTGAACAGCTGTAATTAAATTGAGTTAGTGATTTGGCCACTTGTTGAAAAAGAATGGAAGAATGAGGTAGGAGCAGTATTTGAGATGGTAAACGGGTGACCGGGAGTCCCCATTTGGGTATTAGGAATTATTGATTTTGTCTTGAAAGTGGAACTTTGTTTTCAAATTTGACCCCAAGTTTAAAAGACAGAAATTTCATATGAAAACCCATATATGCTACTGCTTTTGTAAAATAGAAAGATCTGGCAACACAGGACCCTCACTCCCATGTGGTGTAATTGGCTGGAGCTGGGCAGTGGCCGCCGCATTGGGCACCATCTCTCCAGTTTCTGGGAGTCTCTCAACAGTCCGTATTGTTGTCCCGACAGCACTGGGAATGTGTGTTTTATTTATCCACAGATTCGTACGGTCACTTTTCTCAGAGTAGCAAAGTATTTCTCTTTGCCCATCACTCTATGGACAGAAAATAAATAAATAATAAATTCATAAGTGCACACATATATAAATACACACGTAAATGCATGCCTGAAGGAAAACACTGTTTGCAAAAGGAAAGGAGAAATGAACCTGATTCTTTGTAGAAGTGAGGGTGGTCCCTGTGTGTTTAGTACATGACTCCGGGTCTGCTTTTCTCATTCATTTTACCTGCTGGGTGTCAGGAGGCCTTTGTTTGGGTGACCCATGAAATAAGTTACAGAAGTGTGACTTTAGTTTACAAAGATGGCATAAGGGTAAGTAGTGCGTGGATTTCCATTAGTCCCAAAATGTCTTCCCGTAAGTTTTATGTCTTCATAATTTCAAACTGTTGAAATCTTAACTCAGCATAAATGGAGACTGGCTCAAATTCTCTTATAAGTGAAGGACGTTTAAAAATCATCTCTGTCCTTGTTTCAGGTGAAATTGCTTCGCATTGGCTAACTTTCTTCACTGGTATCGTGTCTTGTATTTTTACTTTCTTTTCTGCTTTCTGTATCCTTGTCTAGTTTATTGGTATACATCTATCTGTCTTCCCCACGAGCTATAAGTAATTAGGTAATTTAATGAAATATGATTGATTGATGTGGCTTAACTTTCCCCACTACTGTTAGACTAAATACATGATCTGACTGGTGCTTCTGTGATTCTGGGTGTTTGATGTATATAATACTTTATTTTTTTCCGCTCTCTCTCTCTGTATGTTTGTATCTATCTACCTATGTATTTAAAAGACATATGTGTATATCTGTATATGTATATACACATTTTTTTACATTGCATGAATAAATCTATCAGGATTTTATATATTCCTGTAAGCAGTGATTAGGATCTAAGCAATAGGAACAAATTTTTTACTGTTGTTTATTTAAAAAAAAATTTTTCCCCACATCCCTACACACATTTTACCTTATTTCAAATGTTGCAATATTTGTGGTATTTCTACCCCCTCTTTACATATGTTGATTATGGAGGTATCAATTGAATTAGGGACCATAGAGATCTTCTCACTTTTTTACAGAATAATAGGCTCTGTAGAGCCATTTATCAAGGAAAAAATAGGCACCTTTGGTCTGCAGTTTGAAATCCTACAAATTCCATTCTGTGTTCTGAGACAAATTATAAATGCAATTATAGCTATAATTATAATCATAATGGGAGTCATATGCAGGCATACAGGAAAGGATTCAGTCTGGGGCCCTTAGGGTGGTTTTTTCTGTTTTTATAATGAGTGAGAATACACATGCGTTCACACTGAACTTCACAGCCACGAGTTTGGAGCACGTGGGCAAGCAGGACCGTCTTACTGACCTAGTAGGTTCTGCGTGCTGAGCTCTCTGATGCCACTTGTTGAAATTTTTAGTTAATTCACTTAATGTTAACAGAGTTAATTTTGCTAGGACATTTTTCAGGTTTATTAATGAAATTCATACCATGTTTAATAAGGAAATGAGTCATGATCTAAATCTATGAAATTCCTAATAAATTCATTCCTAAGTTAAGGACAAACTGGGGGAGGGGAGAGAGTTTTCTCACACCACCAAGCAATTTTCTGACACCAGCTGAGTACCCTGAATTCAGCCCAAAGGTTCAGGGCTCAGTCCTACAAGACTACCCCCGCCACCTCCTTTTCAGATGTCACCTGGGCTTCTGACCAACCAGCTCTAGTTGGAGGTTCCAATGACCTCCTCAGGTTCGAATAATTTGCTAGAGCTGCTCACAGAACTCAGAAAAATATTTTACTTACTAGACTACCAGCTTATTATAAAACAATGCAATGAGGGACAGCCAGATAGAACAGATGGCACAGGACAAGGTATGGGGAAGGGGCACGGAGCTTCCATGCTCTCTGAGAGCCAGTCTGCCAACACCTCAGCACGTTCCCCAACCCGGAAGCTCTCAGAGCCCCGTCCTTTTGGGGTTTTATGGAGGCTTCATTGCATGGACAGTGTTGATTAAATCATTGCCAGTGGTGATTGCTTCAATCCCCAGTCCCTCTCCTCGCCCCAGACTTTTGGTCCCAACCCTCTAATCCTTTGGTTGTTGGCTCCTTTGGCGACCAGCCCTTATCCTTAGTTGCTTTCCAAAGTCACCACATTAACATGAGAAAAGACACCTTTATCCCTCTCGTCATGGGAAATATCAAGGGTTTTAAGAGATCCGTGGCAGGGACCAGGACAAAGACCAAATATGTATGTCTTATTTTAAGTCAAAATATCACAGAGGTATTAAATTACTTAATGATCATAACATCATAAATGTAGGTACTATTATGATCTCTGTTTAACAAATGAGAAGTTTGAGGCACAGAGAGCCTAAGTAACTTGATGATGGTCACATAGCTAGTTACTGACTGGGAATTTCCTCGCAGGCAGTCGACCTCGTGTTTTTAACCACTTCATCTTCATCACTGTATGTTATCCTACGACAAAAATATTTCACAATTTGTCCATTTATTCACTTACTCATTCTGTTGATGGCCATTGAGGTTGTTTTTTATTGTTTTGCTCTTGCAGACATTCTAAGATCCTTCTTGCCCTCGCATTCTTGTGCACATGTGTAAGAATTATCTGAGCATATATAGTTAGGAGAACAATTGCTCGGTTAAAGGATATGAACAAACTTAGGCTTTATGAGCTGTTGCCTGATGGCTCCCCAGATGAAAGTGCCACTTTTTACTCTTACCAGCAAGGGTAAGAGTTCTCATTCTTTCACATCCTTGTCCACACTTGATGTTATCAGATTTTTACACCTGATGGCATGAGATGATATATCATAATGTTAAATTTGAATCTCCCTGATTAAAGCCTATGGTTGTTGAGCATTTTTTCATATATACATAGACCACTTATATTTTCTATAGATTGCTTATTCCTGTTTGTTGCCCATTTACCTGTTGATTTTTCCAAATGATTTTCAGAAATTCTGTGAGATTCTAAAGGGCGTATCACTTCTACTTAACTGGGAAGACATTAAAATATTAGAAAGGTAAATCCAAAATATTAATACTTGACCTATGTATGCACATTTTACACTCTCCCATCTTCAGGCAATAACGTAATTCTTTTATGTGGTGTTACGAAAACCATTTAGAAATTTTATTTAAGTGTGTCGTTAAGTGTGAGTTTCAGCAAAGGGAAAAGTTACAATCGACTCTTTTAGCATCAACCGGTTACTTAGCTGTTTAAACTCATTTTAGCATAAGCAACAGCAGCCCTGAAGAGGTCACCCTAATGCATGATAAATAGAACACGGCTAAATTAGAGCCTCATTCCTGGGCTGCTGCTGTGACAAGCTGTTTTTCTCCTGCCTCTCAGGTAGGAGTTTTCATCTCTTGACAGTTTGACAGACGTGGCTACACGGTTTTGAGCCATCTTCCAACACACACCCAGTGCTCTATTATCTTGAAGGAAGTCAGTGACAAGGAAATGGAAGTATGCCTGAGACCTGGCCTCCTTGAGCTCAATTTCTCTCTGGTAACATCCCATCGTGTGCCTCCTTCTATAAAGAACAGAAATAATAGGCTTTTACCATAAGTAGGTCAAATTGTGGCAAAATTACTACTATAGTGTTTTAATGCTTTTTGAGAAAATTTCCCTTGAAGGCAAAGATGGGAGGAGGGGTAGATTGTGTGAAATGTGTATTTCGAGTGACAAGGTGACATTCTAGGCACTTCTTAAATGCCTGTCTTCTTAATAAACCTTCCCACAAACTGGCAGATAATTTCAAGAATTGATTGAGCCCAGGGGAACGTAGGTTCCATGTACAGGCAAACCTCTTCCATCCTTAAAGACCCATGTGTGGCCCAGCTCAGACAGTATGGCCCAGGAGAACCTTGGACAATTGGCTAAATCTCCCAGAGACTCAGTTTCCTGACCTGAAAAATGGGCATAAAAACATCTCTCAGGGGGTGGTAAGAATTAGAAGTGAGGCACATAAAATACCTAGTGCTATGTGTGGGATGCAGCAGGTCACTCAGCCCACAGGGATGATTGTCGTTACTATTAGCATATGGTTCTCTCCTAACGCTGTTCACTCTGAGTGTTCTACTCAATTCCAGAAAGTCAGCTGTCATGCACACTCATGGGCCAGTGATGTCACAGCCTTCCCTTCTCACTCTGCTTTCTGAATCTTTGCAGTGTATTTCTAAATGTCCAGCAGACACGTTCCCAGGTGTTCTCATGGACACGTCACCCCTCCCCCACCCATCCCCACATAGACATCAGGCTTTTCCTGCATCTCCAGAAACCTGAACACCAACCTATAATGCACCCCTCTTGGTCGTCCCCAAATCTGATCTGTCTTCAATTCTGTCATTAATTCAGTCTTTTGAATTTCTCTGAATCATCCGCTCCACCCCATGCTAAGGTCCCTGCCCTCAAAATCAGATCAAAGCTTCCACAGTGCAGTGATCGCTGACTCCTTGATTGTATTTGGTCAGTTTCTCTCTGCTTCCAGCTGCTTCCACTATAGCTTTCACATGATAAGCGCTTAGCAAATATTTGGGGGGTTGTATGTGAATGTGCACACGTGTGTGCTTTCATGTACAGAACTACACAACCTCCCACACAGCAGACACAGATTCTTACTCTCCCCTTAAGTGGATGCCAACGATCCCTTCCCAAAACACGCTAGTCTGAGACCGTCTCAGCTGATCACGGCTGGGCTCACTTTTGATCTGAAGTCAGCCAGCATCATCAGCTAGCTCACCAGCCCTCATCTCTGCTTCCAGACACGGCTGACTGTTGGGATAGAGGGGATGACGGGGCCGGTGGCCACCATGAAACAGACCAACCTGTAGTGTTAATGTGGTGGTGGCTCAGGGCTCCAGGAGCTGCAAGAGGAAGTCACAACTCACAAGTATTTTCCGAGTCTCTGCATACAGAGACAAATCTGCTTTTGCGATTGTTTCACTGACTGAAACAAATCACATGGCTAAGTTCAGAATGAGAGTGGGATGGGAGAGCACTGCCAAGGCTGTGGATGCAGAGGTGGGTTCAATTTCAGGCAATTTCAGGCTCTGCCACACAGGCTTAAGGGAATTCAAACATCACTGGCTTAGTATTACAATCAGTCCTTAGCCGCATTTCTCTTCCACCAGGCATGTTTTTCTTCTTGTTAAAATCTAGTTCACATAGTGGAGTCAGGAGTTTTGAAAAATATTAACAGCAGTCATAGATATTTGTGGGCAATTTATGATTTAACATCTAGGCTTACTCTGACAGAGTGATATACTCACGGTAGCCAAGAGACGAAAGTGTCTTACCAAGCCCCTCTTCCTTCTTCCTGCAATTTGACTTCTGCGTGTGTGTGGGATTCTCTTCCCCAGCTTACTGTTCAGGAAAGAAGCAAACCAATCAGGGCATGACAGTGGGTGTAGTTTTCACTGGTACCATAGATGGTCAGTACATTTGTGGGAAGTCACTTGTAGATTGCCCTCTGCCCTCTGGTTCTCCAAGGACATGCAGCAGGCAGAAAGGAAAAGAGTTTTTAAGGATATCTAATGGTTCTGTTTTCGGTATTGCTTTGAAGATATTTCCTGTTTAACAGAAATTCTTTATATTAGACAGAAGTATTTTGTGTATTGATAGTAGGAGTAACAAATATCCGGATGTCTTCTAAATAAGGGAAGGGAAATGGGAGATTTATTTTAGGTTTTGTGCCCTTGGTCTTTTACATTATGTTCTTGTTCTTACGCTCATGGCTCATATGCAAGACGGTTTCTGAAAATTTCATCTTGTAATTGCATTGTTCTCCAAATATGTTTATTTTGAAATCTAATTAAAACACAACTTTCTGTACATGGCTGATACAGTGTTCAGTGCATGAAATTTGTTTACCACGGTAGGGTATTTTATTCACTCAAGCAGCGATTTAAAGAAAGATTTGAGTTCTGGGCTGTACTGTTTATTATCCAAATTTATCCTTATTGTGGCCTCTTAAGACACAATTTTGATTTGTTAGATGTTTGCATGCAGAGTCTTCAGAATCTATAAGGCACTATTCTATAGGAAAAATTACTGAACAAATTAATAGGAAGAACTCCTGTGAAGTACTCAAGCATTCATACCGCTAAAAATGAGACACCTTAAGACCTTTTTGAAAATCTATAAATTTTCCTGGTCCCTCTCAAGATCACTTGTATCTTCCACTTGATTTCTCCTCTTATACATTCGTACCTTCCCCATAAACAGCTGACTGTGTCTCCACCTTTAAATACCTTTTCAAATACAGCAATAATAATAAGAGTTTTGGAGTGTAAGATGCCTGCTATGGCATCTATACTATTTAGACTCTATCCTGTTTAGACTCTGTACTAAATAGTCTCATTTATATTCATGTTCCAGCCTAGAGATGTAGATGTTATTACACCCATTTCCCATATAAGAAAACTAAGTCACAGAGAAGTTAAATGGGGTACAGAGTCAAGATTTGAACCCAGCTCAGGCTGTCTTCAAAATTGACATTCTTTTACACCACGGCAATCTTAGACCCTTCGGTGAAGAACAGGTCATCCTCAGCTTTCAAATATAGGGTTCCCAAACTTACACCCTCTGTTAAATCACAAACACTTGCCATGGGAGCTGCTGCTTCTTTAATATGTAGGCAGAGTCAGCTGCATTTTGACTGCCTGATAGGAGGCAGGAGAGCATTTGCTTTGGACTCAAAACAAATGAGACTACTTTCTAAGTCTGTGAACTTGGAAATCGATTCATCCTTCCCTGCTTCTCCATAGGTGAGGGGATAACAAATGCACCTTTTTCACAGGGTTGTTGAGGATTAAATGAAATTTTTACACCAGAATGTGATATGCTTGGAATGAGGCTTGGCACAAACCAAGCCCTCAAATATGAGCTCTTATTTTGATAATACATTTTGGCGACGTCGATTTGAATTGAGGGAGGATCCCTATCCAGGTTTGGCATAGACTTCTGTCTTTGAGAGCATTCCTTTCACAGTAGAACTCAGAACTAATATGAAGAAAGGTGACTTTTCCTGTTCTTCTTTTTTTTCGGTGGAACCCTTTGATCGGGTAGAATTTTGTAGCACTGGGCAGATGTCTGCGGGCCTGTTTCATAGGAGATGATTTGAGCGGGTGTATGTCAAAATCACCAACAGTGCTTGCTTTAGTTTCCTATTGCTACTGTGACAGATTTCCACAAACTCAGCGATTTCAAACAACACAAATTGATTATTTATGGTTCTACAGGTCAGAAGTCCAAAATGGGTTTTGCTGGGCTAAGATCAATGTATTCGTAAGGCTGTATTACTTCTGAAGATTTTAGGGAAGAAACTGTTGCTTTGCCTTTTCCAGATTCTAGAGGCCACCCGCATTTCTAGACTTTATGAAAGAGTTTGTGCTGGTATCTTCATAATCCTCTCCAAATGGTTGAAAAACCAACACATACTTTTGTCTCATGAAGCCAAACTGGTTTAATTGATTTTTGATCTTGGAGTTGAAGGAGGCAGGGGGAGGTGGGCATCCATTTTTGTGATGATGTATCTTGATATAGTGCCATAATATGCCAGCCAGTATTTGTTGTATGTTTTAGTCAGTGATTACAGGCTTTTAGAATCATAAAATTGTGAATGCGTAAAACATTTTATAGGTCACCCAGTTTAACCTGCTACTTAGGAGTTTCCTCTACAACAGAGGTTCTCAAACTATACTATCCACATTAATCAGGGCTGAAGATGCAGATTCTGATTCAGTAGGTCTCTGCTTTTCTAACACACTCCCAGGAAGCTGCTGGTCCAGAGACCACACTTTGAGTAACAAGGCTTCTGAGCATTCCTGACATTGCTGCCTTGGGAATGATTCTGCTATAGTCTCTTCTTCATATTTTGATAATTCCAACTGTCACATACAGAAATCAGTAGGTCTTGGATCAAAACCAAACTCAAAACATGTGCAAAATTTTTCTGATGGTTTAAAAATATAAATCAAAATGACATTGCAATTGAAGGGAATTTTTAAAAATCTAATGTGTATGCAGGATCTGAAGAGTCTTATATTAAATATATCTATAAATATATAGATATATACACATATATAAAAATATATATACACACATACATATATACATACATATATGTATGTGTATGTTTATCTATATAGCCTACATCCATATTAAATCATACAATTGTGAAAATCTCAAGTTATATAATATTTTGTGGCACTTACAACTTTAACATTTTCCTTTACATTAATTTTTACAACAAAATGAAAAATCGCGGGGTATAAATTTGGACTGTCCTATAGATGTAAGCGTGACTCTAAGTGTAATGTTGCCAGCCGTTCTACATTAAGGAAGCCTGTAGCCAAGTTCAAACGTTGGTTGAATTGGATTGAGTTGAAGTGGTCTATGTAGCTAGCTCTACGTTTAAAGCTAAAGTTACTGGTTTTATTATTTAAATTTGGCTACTGCTCATACTGATTACCTTAATTCTTATTTAATATTTGGAAGTTATTACTTTGGAGAAAGTCAGCCGAGCAATGGTGATTATAGCATATCAAAATCCATTGTAAGTGATTATTTTAATGACTCTGTACCAACAGGGATACGTAGACATTCAGACAAAAAACAACCTAATTATAATGACAGCACCAAAGTGAAGCTGTGACGGTTACAAAACCAATTTAAAAGTTTTTTGACAGCCATGGCTAAAAGCTTTGTTTGGACCTTTCAGTAATAACAGTTTACTTAAGACATAAATCCACAGCTAAGGAAAATAGAAAGTTGTGGCTTTTCTGTCATGCAGATGAAGTGGAAATCAGTTGAAATGTTTTTAATAGAACATTATATTGAAAAGAGCATAGAAAAGGAATAATAGTTATGGAATTTAACTCTCACAATGCAAGAAAGACTAAATAAAAATTCTAATGAGGATAGAAACTTGGCCACTGATTTGCTTATCTACTTTATGAAGGTCAGTAGTTCCTGCAAGCAAATTGATGTGCATTTAAATATGTTGATTGACAGTTCTGGAACTTGATTTTGTATTACCCATAAAATAAAGTCAAGGGCAAATAAATGGATGTAACAATGCATCAGTAGCCATGGTGACACACAACCTTACTAAATTATATCTGCTTTTCCAATGGCTCTGACATCTCTCACATTATTAGACTTTATTACTTTTATTTATCTCACTTGGTTCTGGACTCAAGTATACAACATAATTAATTCTCTGACCTGGTGCAGTTTATTTCTCATTCCTGAACAGAAAAATACCTCATTCACAGAACTGCATTTTTTTACTGCAAATCTTAATAGAACATTTATAATGTGCAAGCGCTGATGTAAGAGCTTACAGATATTTACTTGTTTATGATAACAACTTTTAGAGTAGCCAGTATTGTCTCCATTTTACTGATGGGAAAACTGAGGCACAGAGAGGTTTAAGTATCTTGCTCAGGGCCAGAGTTCGTATGTGGTAGAGTTTCAGCTCCACACACTTTGGCTCAGAGCCCGTGCTGTTGCTGACTGCAGGGTCATGAAGCCATATGAATGTGCATATGTGGATGCAGAGAGCCAGTGGTGGGCCCAGAGGCATCCTTTGCCTCTTTTTCTGTTATTAGGTTCTGCTTTAGTTATGTTCTTTCAGTTGCAAAGACCGAAGGAGTCTCAGGTCGAGATCAAATGGTGTCCGTAGGTGTCTGTAAGTACTAAGCACAGGCGAGACCCTGCTACATGGTGGCACCAGTCCCTGGGCAGTTGGCGCCAAGGGATGTGATTCAGTGGTTTGTTATGTGGTCAGCCTCTCTCTCCTCCTTCTTCTGCCCAGGGCCTTCAGCTTCTACTCTGTCCTTTTATATACTTCCTACCCCACAGTGGGCAGGGGCTCCCAGAATGGACTTAAACAGACATGGGTACAGAGCCTGGCTCTGCTGTATACTTGCTGTGTGGCCTTGGACAAATGACTTAATCTTCCTGAACTCACTGGAAGAAGCGAGTAATATATCCCACTGTGTATATGGTGGAGATGAAAAGAGATGAAATAAATAACATACTTATAGTATTCAATACATGGCAGCTATTATAATAATAGTCATTTTTTTGGGATGCCTAATTATTTCACCTCAGTGTAGGCAGCAGACCTGGACCAGACTTGGGTCCAAATTGTGGTTCCATCTTCAACACGTGTGTGACAGAGAGAAAGTTTTTTAATTTCCCTGAGCCTCAGTTTCCTTCTCTATAAAGTTAGAGTAACTTCCTAGGGCCCTTATGACATTAAATGAGTTAATTTATGTAAAGCACCTACAACAGCTCCAGGCACATAATAATTATAAATATAGACATTAGCTATTATTAGTTGTAGTATAATTTTCAATAACATATTTATGCAAAGGGTACAAAGTTCCAATATATAAGATAAATAAATTCTGAAGATCTACTATACAGCATAAGTGCCTGTAGTTAGCAATACTCTATTGTATATTTAAAATTTGCTAAGAGGATAGATCTTATGTTGTGTTCTTACCACTAGTAATAATAATAATGGAGTTGAAAGGAAGCTTTGGGAGGTGACGGATATGTATATGGCCTTGATGATGGTGATGCTTTCATGGGTGTATTTTTACCCCCAAGCTCATTGAGTTGTATACCTTCAATATGTACCACTTTTTTTAATGTCAACCATACCTCAATAAAGTGGTTTAAAACATAGAGAGTAAATTATTAAAAATAGTAATTTAAAGAAATAAATAATTTACAGAGGCAATAAATTTAAAAATAAATAGATCTTAGGTTTCTCCCGGTTTCCTGGTTTAAGATTATCTCTAAAATGCTTTCCTCAGCAGTACCTCTTTCTCTTAACAGAATAAAGCAATACTTGTTATTTGGTATCAGCTTTCCAAAAATAATTTCTGCATAGAGTCAGTAGTAAGGATAAAAGCTTCCTAACTAATCAGTGAAAATTAAGATATAGGCTATATACAAGTTCAATGAAATGTATTTTCAGCTTTTAACCAAAAGTCTCTGAAACTCTCTCCCCACTTATTTTTTAGCTGCCTGCAGAAAAATGATTCCTTTGCTCACACTGTTTAGTGACATTCATCAAGTTATCTTAGAAGGACTGTTCTGGACATGTGGTTGCCAAGGGGCAGGGGGGTGGGGGAGGGAGGGATTGGTAGTTTGGGATTAGCAGATGCAAACTATCATATAGAATGGATAAACAACAGGTCCTACCGTATAGCACAGGGAACTATATTCAGTAGCCTGTGATAAGCCATAATGGAAAAGAATCGAAAAGGAATGTATCAATATATGTATGTATAACTGAATCAGTTTGCTGTACAGCAGAAATTAACACAACATTGTAAATCAATTATACTTCAATAAAATAATTTTTTTTTAAAAAAGGACTGTTCTGCACAGCAGCATATCACAAAGATGTTGCAGACCAAGGCCTAAGCACATAGTTATGGTGAATCATGGGTTTGTTTCTTTGTTAAGAGTTCATCTGTTTTGCCTCCTCAGCAAATGATGCGGTCATCCGTCTTCCACATGTTCATCCTGAGCATGGTGACCGTGGACGTGATAGTCGCTGCCAGCAACTATCACAAAGGAGAAACCTTCAGAAGGCAATACGACGAGTTCTATCTTGCGGAGGTAAGCAGCTCACGGGGTGCAGATCACTTTTCAAGGTAGGCGAAAACCTCGGCTAGTCATAGCACCTTTTTTAAATGTGAAAATTAATTGCAGTTTGTTAATTACTTGACTTTGACCAAAGCTGATTCATTGTCCGCTTCGGAGGTGTTTCCCTTGGTCACCGTGTTGCCTGATTTGTTTCCTGTCACCCTGGGCCTGAGTGATCTTTCCTACAGTGTGTCACATTGCCACGGTAACCTTGCCCTGGGTGTTACTCTGGCCATCTTGCTGTTTTCCTATCAACCTCTCATTTTCTCTCCTTTGTCATGTTGTGTTAGTCTGTTTCCTCCTAAGTGTAAGCAAGCAGAGATTCAGAATATTATAAATGAGCAAGTCAGCTCAACAGTACCAAGGAGGGGGCTGGAGAGAAACTGAAAGATTTCTGTTCTAAAAAGCTGAGGTGTTGCAGCCTGCACTAAAGATGTCCAGTCAGGAACAGGTAGGTTTAGTGATTAAATCAGCATCATCCAGCACCCCGCATCCCATACCAGAGTTTTGTAATAGACTTCTTATTGCTGGGGTAACTTTGTTAATATTTGATTCTTAAATATTTTTTAATGATTTCCAGAGACCACTACTTTTTTTCATTGTAAAAAATTATTTCTAAAATATATCTTAGAATTCAGTGGTTATGTATTTATGTAAAAATTGATTGACAGACAGCTCTTTCAAAACCCATTCATCATATAAGTGAGGAATGCATATCCAGCTGTGCTACACTTCAAGAAATCCAATATGTGAAAAAGACAACTTAAAAAGCAGAAACATCGCAATGTGATTATTTTTATTACAAAACCACTTTGCATATACAAAATCAATTTGCCTTATAGTTGAGTTCTCTTATATATGCAGAATTCTCCCAGTGCATTTAAAAATGGATTTGGTTAATAAAAAGTCAATCCACCAACACATCAACTTTTCAGAAAAAGAATTGATAGTATACAGCTATTGAATATAAACATCTATGTGGGTATCAAGAACCTTTTAAGGAGTCACTTATGAATTCCCCTCTTGCGGAGGTTTGTTTCCTGTAAGAAAATATCATTAGTATTAGACTTTCACTGTAGTAGAGTCTCTGTGATGTGACACTGCCTGATAGCTGTGTCATATACAGAGCTTACAGTTTAGTAAAAATATAGACAGTGAACAATAACAACTTTTTATGCTGTGGAGAACAAATGACAGGGGCTCATGAAGAAATTATGTCCAGCCCAACACCTGAAAAATGGGTATAATTTTGCTGCAAATCCAGCACAGAAAGCATGGCTTGTCATTGAAAGCAGAGGGAAACATGGACCAAGAGTCATCCTTGCAGGTGAATTTCTAACACAGGGATGGGACTTTAAGGAATCCCAATCAAGTAATTTCCGTCTGTCCTGTGAAGTCGGAAGCAAGGTCTCCATCCAACCTGATGATGAGACGGTAAAGTGGGAAGCTGGTGGAGAAGAGAGATAGGACACGGGTAATGTGGAGAATGCAAAAAAGCTAATGAATGATACATCGAATGCAGCACTGAAGATTGAGACTACAAATTTATAGTGATGCCAATTGAGACGGGCCTGTGACTTTTTTCGGCCTTTCATAAAGGGGAGAAAGGCAACATTCAGATTGATCCAACTTTAGAGCTTTTTCAGTCTAGTGGAGCTGAGAGACAAGGGATCAGGGAACGTGGGTGGTTGGCAAAGGAGTTGAAATGATGACCCTGTGGTCTAGGTTGGATATGAAAAGAGGGAAAATAAGAGGAGGATGAAAGAGTAAAAATGAAGGATCAAGGGTCTCCAGTGGTCAAAGAACAGGTATAGTTAAAGGGATGGAGTAAGAGAGTTAGAAGGTAAGGTTGTGATCAGAGACCGGGGTGCAAGATTTATATTTCAGAATAATTCTGGGTAACTAAATACAAAATCTAGGGTGTTCTATGGATGTGGGTGGCTCAAACATAATGATGGAGTCAAGGCAAAAATGGCAGGGAACTATGGGGGTATGGTGTTGGCTAAATCTTCACAGTGACACATGTCATTGAGCGTGAGGCCAGTTCTTCTGGAAAGGAGTGTAAGTGGCACATGGGAGTGACTGACAGAGAAATGAATAGAGATCAATAGAGGGCCCTCTATCGAGGGCATGGGGAGAGTGTGGGAGAGGGTGTTTTCACCTGACGGAGTACATCTCAAAGGGGTGTGGAGGAGTCATGGATAGGGCATCTCTTCCTCATCCACACATTGTCCTCCATGGGCCACACGGGGCATTGGAGCATGGGTATCCTTTTCTGGACAGGGTGGGGGGGGACTCATGCATTTGGGACAGGACCGGTAGAGGCAAGGATGGAAGAAGCGGACTCTGTGCTCAGAGATCGAGAGTGAAGAAGAAATTGTTTAACAGGGAACGAGAAACCCAAAGGTTAGTTAAAGGCTCTGGGTGGAATGAGGAGGGAAGATAGGTGAGGTGGAAGAATTACACAATAGTATTAGAACCAGAGGCAAAAAGCCTGGTGACAGAAATGCCTAGAATAAAAACAGAAATGGCTACACGTGATTGACCTTACGCCTGTCTCACTGGAAGGAGTAAATTATATTTGTTTCTGAGGGAGCCCTGGATATTTAGAGATTCCAGTAACATTTCCTTTGTAGCCCAGTGTGCATACTCAGTCGTACTAAATCAATCCTATACAGTAAATACATAAGCCATTCTGGGAACAGAAGAACAGAACAGAATCCTCCAGTAAATTTTACCTAATTTTTTCATAAATAAAATTGATCTCTTTCCTAATGTGTTTATGTGTGTTAGCTGATTTATGATGACACTGTAAGAAATTCCAACAAAATTTCAAATATTTTAATATTGTAGAGTTCACTGATACTATTTAAGTGTATAGGTAGCGTCCAGTGGTAGTTGAAAAATCCTTGTCATTGTTCTTTTTTGTATATAATACTATTTTTTAATTTAAAATATCAGAAAGAGGGACTTCCCTGGCTGTCCAGTGGTTAAGACTTCGCCTTCCAATGCAGGGGATGCAGGTTTGATCCCTGGTCAGGGAGCTAAGGTCCCATATGCCTTACAGCAAAAAAACCAAAACATAAAACAAAAGCAATATTGTAACAAATTCAATAAAGACTTAAAAAATGGTCCACACACACAAAAAATCTTTTAAAAAAAGATTATTAAAAAAAATCAGAAAGAGAGGATTGTATAGTAAAATCTGGCACATATGTTTCTATTAATTGTTGTCCACTTCCCAAACCCCTGAAAGTAAATTTGATTTTCATAAACAACGTAGTAGAGATTTAGTTCACTTTAAAAATGTATAGGCATCACTTTATTCTTGAACTACTGAAACATTCAGAATTTGTTCCGCATCTATTTATTGATTTGGGGTGTCTGAGTTTCCCAAAGCATGTTTGGTCTTTATTCAAATCACATTATCTCTTTTCTTTGTATCAGAAACTTGCACATGGTTTGTTTTAAATGAGTGTGGATAAGTCATTTTAATCACACTTAATTTTTTATAAAATACTCTCTTTTAAAAAAATTGGTAAAGATGATTTGGGCTTAAGCCAGGAGTCAACAGACTTTTTCTTGAAGAGCCAGATGGTAAACATTTCAGGCTTTTCAGGCCATGTGCCCTCTGTTTCAACTACTCAACTCTACTGCTGTTGTGCAAAAAGTGAATGTGGCCTCAGAAGGGTTGTGTCCCAGTGAAATTTTATTTATGAAAATAAGCATTGAGCTCGATCTTGGTTTAAGCTGTAGAAACACAGAGCGTGCCAACTAACATCCCCATGGGTTAAATTCAAATATAGTAAGACTAACAACATAATAGCTACCATTTTTTTAGAGCTTCCATTATGTTGCCAAGTGCTTTAAAGGAATTCATTATCTCATTTAATCCTCAAAATGGCTATAATAACAGCAATTCAAGTTTATGGACTATAATGACATAGTATTTAAGGTAATAGCATTATGTAATATTTTGAAAAGTTTACCTTTAAAATAGATCACAAAAGGCCATGAGCTTTCAGAGAAGTAATTTCTTGAGTTCCCACATATTCCAGAATAAATTATTTTGAAAATCCAAAATAAACCACTCTACCCAATAGGAGTCGACTTGCAGTCTGAAAAACATCCTTTAAGCATAAATTAACCTGCTTAGCTTCTGCTGTGAAGCTGGGGACTTGTTTAGTTACTTTGGATTAACTAACCTATATTTAGAATTAGTTGAGAAACAGGGAAAACTTTTCTTTGTTTTCTAGGCTCTACATAAACACAAAGAGGTAAAGTTTTACTTTCTTTTGTAAGAGTTTGATTTTTCATTTTGATCTAAGATAATTCATTGTCATTAATATACATAAAATCACATGTTATAATGAACATAATTATATTTTACAATGTATAGTCTCATTTTCTTAATAAAGAATAAAACTTGAACAATACTCTCCTATTATTATATAAAAAATATAAATATATCTGTATATCCACTAGATTGTATGTTTAACAGAAGTTTATCAGCACAGCCTTATGCACAGAAGATTCACAATTTTAACAAAATTCCTCTTTTAAGAAACTCATAAATTGGTGGGAGAGAGAGGGGAACAATGAAGTTATAACAGCATATCCCTGTTGCATTTCTGGTCGAGAGAGAGGTTTACCTCATTTAGAACTCCAGGGTGTCTCTTTGGTTTCCTCTTTTTCTATGATTGTTCTGTGTTTTGAAGCAGAAGGGCTTTCATAAGCATAGAATCATTTTGCCGTCCTACAGGAAGTTATCTTTTCTAGCAAAGTGATTTCTGTGTTCCTCTGAAGACATTTGGCTTTATGATATTTGTTAAAATGAAATTAAGTGAAAGAGCCATTTATTTTAATTCCAGCAAAATCTGACAACCGTATTTCATCTCAATCACAAGAAATGACTGAATTATGAAAGTAACTCATCCTGCTCCACCAGCAGTCTTTCATATTGTCATTAAGTTTAATTTCATTTTCTGGGAAACTTTAATTAAATAAGTATCTTTTGGCTGTAGCTTTTTCATGTGTTTCTATAGGATTTGGGCAGTATCTTGCTGGGTGAAAAAATAACACAATAATGACATTCTCGATTATTCAATGATCCATCTCCAAAGTTTGCTCTTTAACTGTCTAGAATATTGAAGTTACACTACAGACTAAGAGTAGGTGATTTACAGACACCTCTGGAATGATGCAGGTCATCATTTATTTGGGTGTTATTTAACCTGAATTTCATTTAGGAGAATAGTGATACCTGAATTGCATTTGTCCTGTTATCTTTTTCTGTGATAAATACGCATTCATTTTCTCATGAATATCCATTATGTTTCTCTGAAATTATGAAATAGAGTCTGCAACACAAATCTTGGATAATATATTTCAAATATCTTTGCACATATGGGCAGTATCTCTACTATTTTGTCTTCTCAGACCTGCATAGTACAATCAGCTCATTTATAATTTGTCACCTATAAATATTCATACATTATTCATTGAATTAAAAGGGCAGAACAATTTCCATTGTTCCATTTATATTAAGCGTGTCATTTTATGTTCAGTTATTTTTCTCCTGAGCTTCAGAAATTTGGCAATCTCTTGTTGTCTTACCTGCTAGCCTCACAAATCCAGTTACAAGTTCTTTTGGAAAACAAGCATTTTAAACTAATTTCTTGCAATTTTCATTCTAAAAAAAAAAAAATCTTTTCACAAGTTATGTGCTGTCATCCTAAGAACAGATATAATAATGTTTCTTAGGACAGTAACTCCTTTAAATTTGTTAATTTAATTTAATTTATTTAATTTTAATTAAACCTGCATTCACTTATTGATAATTTTCTTGAGGACAAGAGGGCTTGTTATAGTAGATATTAAATGACATATGTATTATTATAAGATGAAAATTTGGAAAATAAATAATAAAATGTGGTGTTTAAAGAACTCATACAACCTGCATTCCTGAAAATAACTAATTAAACTCTGCTGTCGTGACATCAAACCTGATTTATCTGTACAGCATGAATTCTCAACGGGAGGTGAAAACACCTCTAAGGGGATAAAAATTATTCTTGGGGAGGCAAAAAAATCTTATTCTTGCCATATATAAAGAAGAGATTGATATGTTTATATTTATAAAATAACTGTGCTAATAAAATTCCATATGGTGCAGTGATTAGAAACTAAATATCTAAACAGACTCCTTGGCCGGGGAGGTGGTTAAAAATAAAAAAAAAGATTGCAAAACACTGACTTAGGAAAATTGTAAGAAGAAAGAAATATTTTGGTTTTTTTTCATGTATTGTTTTCAATTTTTTTCAAGTAACGTGACAAAAATATTTATGAAAAGTTTATTATCCTCTTACAAATCTTGCCTTCACTCTTAAAAAGACAAGTTTCAACTTTAAGCACCCACCGATGGTGTAATGTACTCTGAGGGTTCGAGACAGAGGAAAGGTCCCACTGTGACCTTTTCGATGTGGGGACTGAAGAGTTAGGGGCCAAGGTCATGGGTGCTCGCAGGCTAGGAATGACGAGGCTGCACTGCTGACTGGTAAGGATTTGCAGAGGACCTGGAGATGGTCCTGCTGAGTGAAGTACGTCAGACAGAGAAAGGCAAATATCATATGACATCGCTTATATGTGGAATCTAAAAAAATGGTACAAACGAACTTACTTACAAAACAGAAATAGAGTCACAGATATAGAAAACAAACTTATGGTTGCCAAGGGGGAAGGGGGGGAGGGATAAATTGGGAGATTGGGATTGACATATACACACTACTATATATAAAATAGGTAACTAATAAGGACCTACTGTATAGCACAGGGAACTCTATTCAGTACTCTGTAATGACCTATATGGGGAAAGAATCGAAAAAAGAGTGGATATACGTATATGTATAGCAGATCCACTTTGCCATACAGCAGAAACTAACACAACAAATCAACTCTACTCCAATAAAAATTTAAAAAAAAAAAAAAAGAAGGATTTGCAGATAACCTCTAGATTGGACTCATTCTTAGGGGATGCTTCTGGGGAGCCCTTCCGGGCAACTGGGTTCTGCAGGCAGCCCGCTAGCCTCCTTTCTGTACGGCCGACAGCAGGACCGTTGCAAGTTCCACGCTGTCCAGCAGCTGTCAAGGTTGAGTTCATTGAGGCAGGCTGGAGCCACCCATTGAAAAGAGGTTACTAAAGAAACCTCCTCACTGCTTCTACCCTGATTCCTCCCAACTGCTGTCTTCTGCTGAATGGAAATCCTACGCTAAACCCTCTAACCTACACTAAAATAACTGACAGCTTAACTTTCCTAAATCCCTTCTGTAATTCCTGACACAGTTCTCCCCTACGCCAGAATAACCCATAATTACAAGTAAGTTAGACATATTTTTATGCATAATAGTTTTCCATGAAATTTCAGCACTTTGGGATTAATACCGGTTTTCAGAGGATGGGAACGTTAGCTTGTGAACAATTAACAAACTATGTTAGAAAAAAGGTATTTGCTCCCAGGAGAATTGGAATCAGGAATTCTAGTAGGAAAATCAGTGGGAATATGGGTATTTATACATAATCACATAATAGTTTGCTAAATCCTTTTTAGTGCCTTTTAGTGTCTTTGAAAAGCATATAAGTTTTCCCACCAGGCAAATAATAATGCAAATGGTTCCAGCTGCCTATTTTATTATAAATTATGATCATTTAAACAGGTCACTCCATCTGTCTTTTGATAGCAAATGCAAAGTTAGTAAAGTGATTAATTGTATTTATATGTAATTAGACAATGTATTTGGATATATTTCAGGCATTTATTGGTAGTTCCCTGCTTTAAAAAAAAAAAAAAAAAAGCCTACTTTGATATGGATTACATTCCTTCCTTTGGAGTGAAAGTCTAAAAATACAGGTGAGGGAGAAGTGGAGACGTGGGTAAGTGGCCGCACCAGACCAGGCTGCAGGGCAACCTTCAGGATGGACGCATCTGAGTTTCAGCTTCTCCTGAACTCTGCCAAGATGCCTGGGGGGAGGGGACAGGTGCTGGACTTCCTCATCGTGCTGTGGGCCCTCGAGTGAGAAGCCAGGGTTAGAGAGGAACTGCCTCTTGTTACGACTTGCAGGGATCTGGGTCCTCTGGTCGCCTCAGGCTGACCCTGCAAAGGAGTTGCATCTGCCCACTGGTCGCTTGTGGTCCTGGGAGGTCTAACAGAATCCTGTTGATCTCAGTGATCCAAGAAGGAAATCTCCCCAGAAGCTGAATTTCTCCCAGGAGGGAAGTTAGGAATGGATTCCACCAGCCTGGGAAGAATCCTGACACGAAGCGGCTTCCTCCTGCTGCCCAGCAAAGCGGCTGTGGGGTTTTAGGTCTTTTACCACAAAAAACATGATGCCTCATACCATCCCTTGTTTACCACTGCTCAAGAGAGCATTTTAAAAAAAAATTTTTATTGGGGTATAGTTGATTTACAATGTTGTGTTAGTTTCTGCTGTACAGCAAAGTGAATCAGTTATGCATATACATATATCCACTCTTTTTAAGATTCTTTTCCCACATAGGCCATTACAGAGTACTGAGTAGAGTTCCCTGTGCTATACAGTACGTCCCTATTAGTTACCTATTTTATATATAGTACTGTGTATGTGTCAATCCCAATCTTCCAGTTTATCCCTCTACCCCCCTTACCCCCTGGTAACCATAAGTTTATTTTCTACATCTGTAACTCTGTTTCTGTTTTATAGATAAGTTCATTTGTAGCCTTTTTATAGATTCCACCTATAAGCGGTATTGTATATTTGTCTTTCTCTGTCTGACTCAAGAGACCGTTAAAGACAAACAAACAAAAAGCATATAGCCATGAGCAAGCAAAGAAAAATATTCTTACACAAAGGGATTCAGAAACTGAGGATGGAACTGGGAAATCCAAGATGAACATCTAGTACAGGAGTTTCCCAGTAGAGTAGAATTGGCAGGCGAGAGAGTAGGTTTTTTTTCCCCCAATGTCTCAAAGATAGTTAATTAGGGCAAAAAACAAGCCTTCTGAACTTTGACTAACATTTTCAAAAAGTGAGCTGAAAAGGGCAGGGTCGTTGATGAGAGCTAATTATTAATATAGGAGAGCAAGTGGAAAAAATTAAAAAACGGTAGAAAACACGAGGGAAAAGCAAGAGACTAGCCACTCAGATGTGAATAATAGGAGCCCCTGAAGGACAAAGGGAACAGAAAGAAGAGTAATAATAAATGAGAGAAGAAAATTTTCCTCAACTGAGGTAAAGCATAAATCTGTAGATTGAAAGAGCTCACTAAGTCTCAGAGAGGATAAATGAAAAAAAGGTACATTCCTAGGCATATCCTGGTGGCCTTCCTTGGTTGCACGCATAAAGAAAAAACTTTTTTAAACCTCCGAATGGGCTTAAATAACCTGCAAAATCAAGATAAATATATTGTGCTTTGGATGACTCATCCTCAATATTGGAAAGTAAAGGCAGTGAACCAACATGTATATTGACCACTGAGAGAAAAGAACTGCAACTCAAGACTGTAGGCAGCCAGAATGTTCATGTCAGTGTTAAAAATGCACTTTAGATAGAAAAGGATTGAGACAGTATACAACCCTTGATGTTTATTTGAGGAAACTACCCCAAAGTATGCTAAGCCTAAGACAAATTCTTCAGAGCCCACAGGAGTAGATAGATAAGATGAAAAGGAAATAAAAGTAGTAGGTATTGAATCTAAATGGAAGATAGTAATTAATCCTTGAAAAAAAAGAAATAATTACAATTCAAAAAGCTAGAATTGGGACTTCCCTGGCGGTCCAGTGGTTAAGACTCTGCACTTCCACTGCAGGGGGCATAGGTTCAATCCCTGGTCATTGAACTAAGATCCTGTATGCTGTGCGGCACGGCCAAAAAAAAAAAAAAAATTGATGGTTGATCTCAGAAAAAGCAGAATTTAGGAAGCGGGTGATATCACTGGGAGTGTGGGTGAGAGAAGGATACTATGAAGTTTGTAGGTTGGCAAGGGTGTGAGGGAAGAGTGAGCAAGTACATTTGTGCGGGAGAGGAGTTTACAATTATTCAATTTGGATGCAATAATAAAAAAGTGTAGGTTGATGTAGGACAGTTGGGAATTAAACTGGGAGATTAGAAAAGCAGAGTCCAAATAAACAAGGGGGAGAAAAGACATTAACAACAATTTGACCAAGCCAGAAAAGACAAGAAAAGGCTAAAAGATGAATATCAATGACATACAATAAACTAGAAACATAAGACCAGGTATAACTTTGGCACGCTATATGTGAGAGGGTTGAATTTTCCTATCAAAAATCATAGAAAATATGCCTTTAAAGGAGAAATGGCTGATTAAAGGTTGGGGCAGAGAAGGTCCAAGATTTTTTAAAAGTCATAGAAAATATGATTATGTTTAAACACAAAATCAAATAGTATCTTGATTCTAGGAGACGCATACAAAGTGGCCCCAGAAAGGGGCTGAAAATCATCTATGAAAAGACTAAAAGTGACATCTAAAATATTAAAACATTTTAAATGCTTAGCAGACCATGCAAAAAAAATTAAGGAATATTCTCAAGGCCAAAAATTGTGCTGATGTGAATGAAGAACAGCTAGTGGGCTCTGAGGCCAGTGACTGCCCTGAGGGTATTTGCATATGCTTGTCACCTAGAACTTGCCATTTTAAGAGCTGTATCCTGGACAGACGGAGGGACTGTTCAAGGTGAAGAGTCAAAACAGAGACACTCCCATGTAACATCAGGACACATGAGGTCTGTACCTCAGTGAGAGAAGGAAAATGTCCATCCCTCAGCAGGAAATAGTGGGGAAACCTTCAGTCTTGACCTTGACTCCAAAAGAGTAGAGAAAGAGTACGTACGCTTTGTGAAAATGTGTCAGCAGAAGCCTGCCCACGTGGGATTGGAGTTCAAAATCACATTACTTTCAGGTCTGAGAAATGTCAGCCAAGAAATTGATTTAAAGGGGTACCAAATTTGTAAGACACCTCATGCCCTCTGCTGAACCAGTTCTTTCTGAAAAAAAAAAAAAAGTACTCTAAATACAGGTCTTGAAAATCTAGAAGAAATTAATGATTTCCTGGCAAAGTACAAACTACCAAGTTGATGGACGAGGTAAAAAAGCTGATCAGAAGAACATTGGAAAGCTTTGATCTACCATTACAAAAAAGATTGGGCCCATGTGGTTTTTCTGCTGGATTTTTATCTACTTTCAAAGATGAGATAATTCTTATTTTATTTAAGAAATTACAGATTGTACAAAAGATGGAAAACTCCATAATAAGTTTGATAAAGCTACCATAGGCTTAACCCAAACCTTATAATTATAGTATAAGTAAAATTACAGACCAATTTTATTTATGACAGTAGCTGCAAAAATTATAAATAAAATATTATCCAATAAAATCAGCATAAGCATCTAGGGTTTATTCTAGGAATATACAAATCAAGGACTCCTGTGATATATTTCATTGCCTCAATGAATTAAAGGCTAAAGCCCTCTAAGTAAAATAAAAGAGAAAGAAAGTCCTTAAACATGGTAGAAATTATTACCCTAAGCTCACTGCAACCATTATATATGAATACTGAGAAACTTTCATTGAAAATAAGGAGCATATTATGGACTCCTGTTATTACCACCGCATTACTTAGTATATATTACTATTTGGCTATACCATTATAGCTAATGAATTAATACAATTAACTCCAAAATAAATGCTGAAAAACATCGTATCTTCATTGGCACATGAAATATATATATGTTTATAAAGCCCAAGAGATTTTTAAAATTTTAGAATTAATAGAAGAATTTAGTAAGGCGAGTTGAGAAAAATCAATATAAATAAACCAGTAGCTTTTCTTTCCACTGGAAATAACTACATAGAAATGGTAAAAAAAATAAAATAAAATAAAAAAGGTAAAAAAAATTCATTTTCATTAGTGACTGGAATATTAAATGCATAGAAATAAATTTCAAAATCAAACAATAACATATCTTTATGGGGAAATTTTTATTAAAGAATATGGGCCAAATAAATAGAAAAACATAGTGTGTTTCTAGATGTGAAGACTAGTTATTAATCCTTCTAAAGCTTTATATGTACAAGGTAAAGAAAACAGTTATAAAGATGGACACATGTGACCATATCGTGCTTATAGAACTAATTCCACTAGAGTTAAAAATCTAACTACTGACTAAGGAAAAAATATTTCAGTTTATACAGCAGACAAAGATGAATGTCCTTAATATCAACAACTCCAAAAACTGATAAGAAAGAAACAACACCACCATAGAAAATTGGTAAGGTTATGAACAGAAAATTGTTTTAAAAAAATAATCTAAGTCATCAATACACATCTGGACAGCTAAGCAAAAGTTTTATTAAGTTTGATTACGTCAGGTGATGGTACAGATTTAGGACAAGAAACACTTTCCTACCTTACTGAAAGGCAAATGACAATGTAACATTTTGAAAGTAATCTCTTAATGCTTTCTAAAATTTAAAGTGGGCAAACATGCCCTTTGCCCCAGAGGTGCCAGGTTTGAGACTCTACTTATAGATAGGAAAGCCCAGTAAAAACTGATATTGCATAAGGATGGTCAGTGCAGTCTGTTTTTGAAGTAGCAAAATGCTTAACCATTTTTCCTGGTGATTCCTTATCCACGAAGTACCGCGCTTTAACAAATCAGTAGGGAAAATGTTGAATTAAATAAACATTGAATACCATGCAAAATTATGCAGCTGATAAAAAGAGTAAGTAGAACTTATATCTCCTAACCTGAAGGCATGTCCATGATTGTTAGTGAGAAGCTGCAGAATGACACATAAAATGTAAGCCCATTGTGTGATTATGTATGTTTGGATGAGGCTGGAGATGATTGAGGAGGGAATATAAAACATGGTTACCATGAATCACCTGGGAAAGGTGGGCAGGAATTTTATTAATACTTTGTGTATTTAGGATTATTTCACAGTTAAAATGTATTAACTCTGTTACACTTTTTTTTATTGAAGTATAGTTAACTTACAATGTGTTAGTCTCAGGTGTACAACAAAGTGATTCAGTCGAATACATATATATACACATATATGTGTGTGTGTGTGTGTGTGTATATATATATATATATGTATATTCTTTTTCAGATTCTTTTCCATTATAGGCTATTACAAGATATTGAGTCTAGTTCCCTGTGCTATAGAGTAGGTCCTTGTTGTTTATCTATTTTATACATAGTAGTGTATATATGTTACTCCCAAACTCTTAATTTATCTCCCCCACCCTCACTATCCCCTTTGGTAACCATAAGTTTCTTTTCTGTGTCTGTTGCATTTTTTAAAAGGGACATGTCAATTTAAATTAAGAAGCAAGGTGGGTCTAGAGAAGTAATGCTAATTTCCTCCTCACACCTAAATTAACCATCTGCAATCCCTTTAATGTTCCAGTCCTAAAAATGTTATTAAAACTCCACTTTCCTCACATTTTCCAAATGTGTGTGGAAGAAAATCCCTTCCATGTTGGCCTAGAAAAAGAGAAGCAAGCTATCCTTTATTCCTATCTTCCAGCAAATCATTTGGTATCTTCTGACAGGGATGTGTTACGACTATCTGTGCTCTTTAATTAGAAGTTAATCTTATGTCACTGACATGTACACACTACTGTATATAAAATAGATAACTAATAAGGACCTGCTGTTTAGCACAGGGAACTCTACTCAGTACTCTGTAATCACTTATATGGGAAAAGAATCTAAAAAAGAGTGGTTGTAGGTATAACGGATTCACTTTGCTGTACACCTGAAACTAACACAACATTGTAAATCAACTATCCAATAAAAATTTTTAAAAGTTAATATTATATTGCCATTTCAATTCCAGTTGTAAACTTCTTTATAAAATGAGGGCTCTTATCCATAGGACAAGTAAACGAAAAATAGTATGCTATGTTTGTATATGTACTTTATAATATTGTTATTTGCAATAGCAAATTCCTAGAATTAATGTGATAGATTAAGAGATTGAACGAATTTATTAACACAGTAATGTCGATTGTTAATTTATAAAATTAATAATGTAGACATATTAACATATTAATTTATGTGTGCATATGCACACACACATAAACTCCTTGTTATATTGGGTTGGCCAAAAAGTTCGTTTGGGTTTTTCCCTGAGATGTGATGGAAAAACCCGAACGAACTTTTTGGCCAAACCAATAAAATCCAAAATTCTCTGCTGTTTATGTGGCCCAAGATATAAATGATATATAAACTTTTAAATTGTAGTTTAATTACACTTAGTAATATGTAAGTGTAATTATACTATATCATGTGCATTGTAGAAACTTTTTTTAGAAAATACAAATTATAGAAAAATGCAGCCTTTCTGTATATAGTACTGTAATTCTATAAATGGCGATGACTTTTAATTAATATCAAATGATGAATAATGAGGAAATAATACCACTCACAACCATTTAACATTTTAACATATTTTTCTCGGATTGCTTAAGATATATTTGGTCTGTGATGTTCTAGTTGGTGTGTTTCAAAACCGTATTTTTAACAATATTGTTCTAGATTTTTATATGATATGGCTCCTCATTTTATATGATAGTGGCTAAAATTCATGCACTAACAAACATATGAAATATTTTGAAATAAATTATAGTTTTAGATTACAATTTCACTGTCCCTTTGTTCCTCTAGGTGGCTTTTACGGTACTTTTTGATTTGGAAGCACTTCTGAAGATATGGTGTTTGGGATTTACTGGATATATTAGCTCATCTCTCCACAAATTCGAGCTGCTGCTCGTAATCGGAACCACTCTTCATGTATATCCAGATCTTTATCATTCTCAATTCACATACTTTCAGGTAATACGAATAATGCCTATTTATCTTTAGAATTTTTTTCTTTCCAGGGAAAATACCAACAACTGTAGTAAATACAAACTTCAAATAGGCCCTATGACATTTTAAATACCAAAAATAGTGCATTCATTTCATTGTTTTAAAAACTCTGAAAATTCAGAGTAGTAAATGGAGATGTTTTACATACAGTTCATAAATCAGCACAGTGTGTGGAAGTACATATTTTATATGTACATGGATATTATGCATCTGTGCATACACGTAAGATTTTCAACTACATCAGATGTTGACACACACTTTAAAGAACAGGAAATATGAATTTAATTCCAAGTGTAGTTCTCCCTTCTCAATAAGTCTAAATATGTTTGCTCAACACTAACTTACAGTTGAAATAATAAGAAATAAAACTTACCTTTACAGATTATAATTAGTCATACTTCATTATTTATGAATTCCTATTACTTTCTTTGTGATGATTAAATAACAATACCTATAATTTTTTACTTTGTTTATAATAACTGGATATCTGTTTTTTCAAATGTGATATGTTCAATCACATTACTTTATAATTATTCAGTAAACAAAAGTAATTATTACTTATGTTCTTTGTAATTGTTGAATAATAGCAATATGCTGAGCATTCTTTTTAACTACTTGGTCAAAATATAATATATGTATATGGGATATCTTAATTTTTAAAATCTCAAGTATAGTCATTTTTCTGACTCGAAATTGGTCATTTGTATAATTTATCATGTAAATATCAGAAGTTGCATTGTTTTCTTCATAGATATTTTAAAATAGTTGGAGAATAAAATGGCAGTAGAATTTTTAAAGAAACAATTCAGAGAAACAAGATTCTAACTACTTAGATGAAAGAAAATGCATTCCAACTTCACTGAACTTACTTATTGATGATACCAAAGCCATCATTTTCAGAGCAGTATTAACTTCAAGTGCCCGATCGTGACCTGAAACTCAGCACTCCTGTTACCTGGGAGAAAAGACATGAAAATACAATTCACAAAAATGAAAAACATACCCCACAAACACACATGAAAAGCTGAGCCTCTCATAATCACAGCCAAGCACAGTGAACTCACAGAGGGTATCATGGTTCAAGCTTTCAGTACTGTCAACATCTTTGAACAAAAATCCCTTGCCACTGGTTGGGTTATATCCTCAGCCTTGGTTATCATAGGTGAGATGCCTGGGGCAAGAGACATACACATGTCTGAAACTCTTGATACAAAATATGCTTTCCAAACATTTGTGTCATTATATGCTCTTGGGCACTGCTGTCTAGATTCACAAAATCAACATGAGCATTTAGTACCTACATTAGAGAATCATTGTACATAATTACAGAAAATATGCCTCATAGTCAAAACTACAACATATCTTTTTTCCAAACCTATTAAATTAAGAAAGACATCAAAGCCTATTTCAGCAAGGGTACCGTATAAAATATATTCAGGGCTTTAAAATTCTTATCATTTCTCATAGATAATTTTTCAGTGAAAAGTTACAAATAGGTCAGAATTTTACACACAAAGATATTCATTCTAGAATTGTTTATGAGAGAAAAAAATGGGAACTGTTTAAGTGGTAAGCATATGAGGCATAGCTTAGTAACTCATATGCAAATTTAACCATAAAAATAATTATGATGAATTTGTAGTAACTTAGAGATATGATTGTTCTATTTAAATGCAAAACAGTATAAAATTATAGAACAAGTATAGCTACATATCCATGCTATATATAACATATTATAGCTCTATATATGTATGTAAAATACCTATAAATGAAAAAATGACTGGAGAGAAATAAACCAAATTATTACAAATGATTAAAAGTCACCACCTCTGGGTTGTTTTTTTTTTCGGCTGCATGGCTTATGGGGTTTTTAGTTCCCCAACCAGGGATCGAACTGAGACCCTCAGCAGTGAGAGCACGGAGTCCTAACCACTAGGTTTTTTCTTCTACTCTGTTTTTCACAAAATATCTAAAATCAGTGTGCATGGCTCCAATCGTTTTATATAGAGAGATATAGCTATAGATACAGTCACAATACAAGGTCAGTGAAGTTTGCAATTTTAATGTTTGTATAATTTGTAATAGTTTATGTTAATAGTTGAGTGATTTTCATTTGTATCTCTCTATACATGGCCAAGTTTATATTTGTCTAATGAGATAAACACTGTCTCAGTTATTTTGTGCGTAAGAGCTAAATCTCTCAAGAAACTTAGATGTCACAAGGATTTTTGCAAATTCACATCTGGAGAACCCACTGTACTGAACAGATTGGCTCTTTATGGGCTGACTTTGATCTCCCCTGTTGGTCCTCACGCTTGCTTCTCATCTCACTTGACCTTCCTTCATCGTGCTGGCAGCAGTTCTTCCCGTAGTGAATGTCACATTTTTCATATCTAAATGAAGTCAACAATTTAGTACAAAATGTCTCCCTTTATATCAGTTATCTCTGAGAGTTGGGTGTTATCCACCCCTTTATTCAGATGAGATTTCCTGAGCACCTACTATGTGCCAGGGACTGTTCCAGATCCTGAGGGCAGAGAAGTGAACAAGGCAGAGAAGATTCCCACCTCGGGAAGCTTGCATTCTAGAGGATGAACAGTTCATACACAAGTACACAAAAGTACACAAGTACGAGTGCACGAAAGGAATGCGAGTACAGGAAATGCCATCCAGGAGAAACAAGCTGAGTGAAAAGGATAGAAGTTGTGGGGTGAGGGTGCTATTTTAGATAAGTTTGTTCAGGGAAGCCCTCTTTGAAGAGGGCGCATTTGGGCAGAGAAGGAGTGAACCTTGAGAAGGTCTGGGTAGACGCATTCCAGGTAGAGAGAACTACATGACACCTGTCCTAAGGAGAACACATGCTTGATGGAGTGAACATAGGGCATAGTACAGGGAGTAATAAAGTCTTCACAAAATGCTCTGGTTCTGACATAGCAGGGTGATGACACCAGCTGGTATTTATTGTGCACCTACTATGTGCCAGGCACTCTGCCAAGCGCATGGCTTCATTAGTTTCTCGTTAGAGAATAAACTGTTTTGATAGAGTGTAAACTGCGATCCCTAGAGACTGAATAACTCGCCCAAGACCACATAAGTAGCAAATGGTGGAAACTCATTCCCAAGAAGTTTAATCTTATATTCATATTCTTAACCACGCAATTGCTACAGTATCTCACTATTAATCAGCAGAGTGACCTTTAGCAACAGACTTAGAAATGTGACCAGGAAAATGTGCTTTGGAAGCAACCACAAAATGTCCTGCAGTGCTTATCTTTAAATGTATGGTTTACTTTGTTTCGTATCTGTAGGAACACAGAATCAAAAGGCTTTATTGGGTAGACAGAGTGAAAAGCATACTTATCCCCAAATAAATGAAAAGGCATAATTAGAGTCACCCATAAGGATTTCGCCTTTCCACGGATGCAGGCCTACCCCTTTGAAAATGCTGATCAAATCACCAATGTGGGAATTGTGTTAAGTTATGTTTCTTCCAGCTAATGAAATATTAATTTATCAAAATTGCACAGATATGCATAGACTGTTTTTATTAGAATTTGGGACAGGATTCAAGATTACTTAGGCAATCTTTTAAATATGATTTTAATGCAAGTGGAGAAAACACAAGGTACTGAAATTTGAGCAATAAACCAGTTGAATTGTTCCTATAAACTTTCCTGGACTCAGCTGTTTAACTATGAGATACTGAATCATTTATGTCTAAGAATAAATAAAAGTATAAAATCTTTTCATATTATTATTCTGGATGTTACTATTTTAATAGTTCTTATGATAAAGCTGTTTGCTTGTTATTTGGGAAGATGACCCAAGTGTAATATGTTCTGATTTGGAAATGTATGTTAAGAATTATAGCGGGAAAAACTAGTAGCTTAACCATGCCTGTGGTATAATGTTTAATTTGAACAATATAATTTCTCACATAAATTTTCTTCTTTAAGTATTGTGTTAAGTATTTTAAATGAGCATGAAGGAAATCTGCATTTTCTCAACTTCTTTAAACATTTGTCCATTAGTTTATGAGACGTGCAGCTACAACTCATACTATTGATATTTGTGTTCTGCAGACAATAAGAATACGGTTCACCATTAGTAGTTCTTGTTAATTCAGAGTCTGGGGGTAGCGGGTAAATGCGGCTTCAGGGATGGCCAAGTTCAGAGGCAAACATGGTATTATTGGGACCCCGTCCATTTCTCCACTCACCTTGCTTCTGTGTTGGTATCATTTTTAAGCTCTCTTTGTCCATGTGGTGGCTAAAATGGCTCCCAGAAGCTCAGGGCTTATGTGGCTCTTACAGTAATTCCAGTTGGGGCTAAAAAATAGGACACCTCTCACAGGTCCCACAAAAGTTCTGATGACTGAGGCCATTGTCAATACCCTGGCCAGGCCTGGATCATGGGGGTCAGGGAGTCCCTTCTGGGGCTCATAGACTAAGAACAGAGTGGGAATGATTTGCCAAAGGAAAATCAGGAGGCTTAGGAAGCTAGGGTTGCTGGAAAAATCCAAACACATGTTATTCTGTGTAAAAATTTAAATCTAGGTTTTTAAAGCATTTCCTCTTCCTTACTGTATTCTTTCTTCTCCTGAGAAGCCTTTACAGACACCTTAAGCTCTTATTGATGTCGAACCATCTTGGACTACCATTCTACTTATCATCTTTCATTTATACCAAGACCACAATTTTCCTATTTTAATATCTCTAAACTGGGATCTGTCTTATAATCAGTGGTGTGTTATACTTTAATTGGCGGCATTTTTCAATTTCTCAGTGGTATATAAAAGAATCGATGGCATCTTAGACTTGTTGAAAAATGCTACTTTTCCATACTTTATACTTCAACTTTTAATTATATTCTACTTTATATTTTTAATAGATATGCCCTTAAGAGCTGTGCCTTTGTATTATACTCCCTTTGTAACAGTAATAGCCATTGAATCTTATTCGTCCAACACAGTGTTTGGCACATAATAATATTTGTTAAGTGAATGAGAAAATTAATTAGTTATGGGTGGGAGTTTTTGCATATATATATATATATATATATATATATGCAAAACATCTAAACGTGTGTGTGTTTAGATAACCAGCTGAGCACTTATAACAAAGTTCTAAAAAATACAGGGCTTGTGTAAGATAGAAGTGTGTTTCTCTCCAGTTGGTGGGAGCCCAGGGCAAGTAGGTGGCTCTGCTCCCCAGGGCCATCCAGAAAGCAGGCCTGTTGGGTTGGACCGAATCTATCATCTTCTATACGAGGCTTCTATTTTTGTTCCAAAGGGACAGTTACAGTTGTTTTAATTTCCCAGCCAGAGGAAGGTATAAAAAGAGTGTCCAGGGCAAATTTATTTAATTTAAAGTGCAAAAATCACTTCTTTTCTCATTCCATAGGTCTGAACCTAGTCCGGCCACAACTAGATAAAAGTGGGGCTGGAAAATGCAGTCTGTAGCCTTGCTAGGCTAAAATTCAGCAAGTTCTATTAATTAAAGGAAGGATAGCATGGATCTTAGAGTAGCAGTCTCAGCCATGAGTAAAAAGACTCCTTGATAGATGGATTTTTTAAATTTCCTTTTGAATGTACAGTAATCCCTAGGAAAGTTTGTTTTATGAGACAATGAATATGCCTAATATTGAACTAATGTTTTCTTTGATATTCGAACATTAGAACAAATGTCAATTTTATTTCAACAATATGTGTTAATTAATGCCACTTTGAATTATCACATCATATATTAAAACACTGAGTTGTCACCATTTTCCTTCCTTCATTCCTTTGGGATTTATTGAGTTCTTGCTATATGGCAGTCACTGAGCTACTGATAGCTTAGTTATTAAATTGTTTTATCGCTAAATGCGATTTTATAGAGTGCTATGAAAAATCAGATTTAAAAAAAATGAGATTTTAGTATGAACTTATTTAAGATTCAGTATAAATAAACGATCGAGTGTGTGTGTTTTTCTCTCCCACAATAGGTTCTTCGGGTAGTTCGGCTTATTAAAATTTCACCTGCATTAGAAGACTTCGTGTACAAGATATTTGGTCCTGGAAAAAAGCTCGGAAGTTTGGTTGTATTTACTGCCAGCCTCTTGATTGTTATGTCAGCAATTAGTTTGCAGATGTTCTGCTTTGTCGAAGAGCTCGATAGATTTACAACGTTTCCAAGGGTAAGAACAAAAAATGCAGTCAGTTTAATTCAGTTATTCTGAATTAATATCAAAGTAATTTCACTTTAACAGTGGTTTTAAAATATTGTCTTTTTTTATAACTTGGAGTAATTCAGTTTTAATATTCACAGTGGTCTTTTCTGCAGAATACAGGTGTTTGAGCACATTTTCAGCATTGTCAGATTATGTGTCAATTCTAAAATTCTGGAAATAATCTAATAGAATGAGATGCAGAAACCAGTAAAGATGGAAGATAGGGTTCTTAGTACCTATAAATGAAAATATAGCAGAACTTTAAAATTACTAATTTAAAAATGTTTAAAGTTTGCTTTTATGTGTTTGTGAGAGTTAACATTTTAAATCTGTTCTACAGTTCATATATATTTTTATGTCAGGCATGATCTAGAAGGAAATTTTGATTTTCAATATATAAATTTCATAAACTCTTCAGATTTGAAGTGTCTTTAAAAGATCATCTAGTTCATAACTCTGTATTCTTGTTAGAATTCACTTAGGCTAAAAAGAAAGTTAAAAACCAATCAATCCATAAAGAACTTGTGTAGAAGATACAGCACCTAATCAGAAGGATCCTGAAATTTAACTCCATGTGGATTTAGAAATATGAAAAAATATAATGACCAAGGCAAAGAATATATATAGATATTTTTATAGCCTTGGGGTAAGAACAACATATATTTTAAAAAAAAATAAGCTTTGAGGGCAAACGTGTCTGTAACATAACAGATAGACTAATATAGCCTGGGTTATTTTTTTTAATCTTAACAGATAGACTAATGTACTCTGGGTTATTACTTTTTTTAATCTTGTACTAAATGTGTTACTCATTGCCAAGCATTTGTTGAGTGCCTATCAAGAGCCAGGCCGTGTTGCCCATCCTGAGACATAAACAATTAAGTCTCTAGTCTTCAAGTATTCTCAGTTGAGGGTGGGTAACCAGTAAGTAGACATAAAACATGACAGACTTTGATAAAGGCAAACACAAGGTGCTCTGGGAACCCAGAGGTGAGGTCCATAACCAGGAATGGAAGAATCCAGGAGGACTCCCTGGAAGAGGAAGTTAGTGAGGAACAGCTGGATGGAGCCAGATGAAGTGCACAGAGAACAGTGTTCTGGGTCATGGGGACAGCATGTGCTGAAGGTTGAACTGAGCTGTGTCTTGTTCCAGAACTTAAATGAGAAAGGACAGCCGCTGACAAGAGGAGGACATAAAGCCAAGGAACTTTTAAGTTGGTGAAAGCGTGATCATGATTAAATGCCAGTGAGAGAGCGCAAGGAGAGGGCAATAAAGATGTGTGAGCTAAAGAGGACGCTGGCAGAAGGTTCCCGAAGGCAGCCTGCAGGGCACTGGCACAGGGCAGGTGTCGAGGTGGTCTTGTAGGACAGCAAGCCGAGCCGAAAGGCACAGCGAGCCTTGTTTCACTTTCAGCCGCAGTGCAAGCAACAGGCAGGAACCTGCACCGCTGCCCAGGTCCCGTTCTGCCCACTGGGCAGCGCTGGGTGAGGGGCAGGTGGGCCAGCCCTGGCACGGTGACGAGGGAGGGATCTTTGCCCAGGAGCCCTGAACAAAGCTCGTGCCCTTTTAGGAACCGGGGAGGGGGTACGGGTATGACTAGAGGAAGGGCTAGAAGTGAAAATGTACCGAGTCAGGATGGAGAATAGTGCCTCAGCTGAGGCCCCCGCGCGGGGAGACCTCCGAACAAGGCACGCGGGCCAGGAATGCCGCTGTGCACAGGAGCGGGGCAGCCTGGGGGCCGAGTCCTTGCCTGAAACTCCCTGCAGACGCTGCAGTGCACAGCTGCGCCCCAAGACTGTGGGGGGTGGGGGGCGGTCAGCTTCCCTCCCCTCCCCGTGAGCCTGCCGGGCAAAGCCTGGTCCCTGGCCGTGGTCGGGTCACTTAGGATCGGCTTGGAGCCAGACTCCTCTACAGTGGGACCAGCTCTTCCTCCAGGGATAGAGAGATGTAAGCAAAGATGACAGTGCTGTCGTCAAGGCCACCTTCTCTTAGGCTGCCCCTTCACTGCCCCCTCACTGGGTAAACACAGAGGGCAGACTACCATCCTCATTATCATGACCGTCCAGCCCTCAGGCCAGTTTAGTTCAGCTCCCTCTAAGGGTCAGCCACTGTTCCAGGCCCGGGGTGGGGAAGGGGTACTAGATGGTAGCAACCCTTTATTTATTACACAGACCTATCTGAATTTCATACCTTATCTTCATTTTTTTGCCCTTTCCTCTCATTTCACCCCACTAACTTTATATCCTTTACCCAAAACCTCTTTGAGCCAGATGATTTTTGGAGTGCAGAATATTCTAGATATTGTAAGGGTGATATCACCCTCCACAGCTGTCTGAATCAGCACCCTGTAACGAACACATTAATATTTCTCTAGCAAAACATCAACCTTCAGACAAAGAAGGGTAAATAAAGACAATAAGTAAGACTTAGGTCAGATCAGACTTTTGCCACTAAATGAGCTACCAACAAAACCAAACAAAACACCTTTGGGTATTTTCAAAATGTTTTGAGTACTGAAGCTGTGAATAAGGGCTGTGGGCCTGCATATGAAAGCATCGCGGATAAGAGTCTGTACTTCTTGCTCCATCGCTTTTTAGTTATATGACACCAAATGAATTATTCTTTAAGCTTTTATTTTTTCACACCTAAAATACAGGCAAAAATGGTATTTTCCTCATAGCATTGTGTGTGTTGAATGATAAACAAAAACGACCCAACTCTGGGTTTAGAAAGCATTAAAAAAAGTGATATCCTATATAATATATTTGAAATTGGCATAATACAGAGGCTACTCTGTATTAAAGACAAGGCTGCTTTAGATCCAGTCCTGCCTTAGCCCCTTGGGATGTGCTCTAATTTTCCAGCCATAATTGTAATCAAGTAGCATTGCATTTTCAGATCTCCAGTTACTCAATTGTGCTTTTCCGCCTGATTACTGTGACCACCTTAATGAAAGCAGCCAGCGACTATGGGGCCCCTAATCAGTTATACAGCAGCTGACAGCATTGACACGGGAAGTGACTAGATTTCTCCTTGCATATGAATGCAATTAAGAGTTAAATTCCTGAAACATAATCAAATCTTGCAAGAAATGTTAAAAAGATTACAATTACAAAAAGCCATCATTATCATTCCCAGCCAAATAAAGCATCATCCGTTGGTGGCACTTGCCTGATACGAAATGATCAGGAAAGGTGATTATAAACACAGGGCAGACGATGCTAGATTTTTGCAGGTCTTGCCCCCTTCCATCCTCATGGGACATCTCCCTCATTACTCAGTGGCTGGGTGTTGAGGTAGGTTGGATAATTATATTATTAGCCAAAGCACAGCACATTAGGGGAACAGATTTTCTGTAAGAAAAATCACGTGATCCATCCCAATGCAAAATCGGAACTTTTAAAATCAGCAATTGTTTGTATTATCTTTACTTGGATCCGCTCCGTCTTGGAGGCTAGCAACCCCCATCACACACAGGGCCATGGGATGCAGGAAGTAACTGCGGGAAGGCGTGAGAGGCTCAAGAGAGGACCGGTCATGAAGAGAGGAGCGTTCTTGGCGAAGGGGACCCAGCATCTGTGCCCGGGAGGTCATTCCTCTGGCTGTTTCTGGAACCTGACCTTGACCCAGCCATCCGGGGGGGGGGGGGTATAGTCTCTCTAGAGAAATAGGACTAGATGTAAAACCCAACACTGGTTTGATTGGACCTGATTGTATCCTGGGCTCCAGCAACCTGCTGCGAGACCCCTCGAAGAGGAGCTGACATGGACCTGGGAAGCTGGTTTCCCTTCCAAATCCCAAGAAGAGAACCCTGGAGGGGCAGAGGGGCATAGGAGACAACAGCGACCCGGGCACAGTAAGTAACCGCTCAGTGCGGTGACCCTCTGGTGCAGCTCCACCCACACTGGAAGACCCCGGGTGCTTCTGGAGATACTCAAAGGTGGAAGGATGCTAAAGGGATTAGGATTAATCCACCGGTTCCCCAGTGGGTACCACACTGCAGCCTGTGCTCCATTGGCAGTAAAACTGATCCTTCTTCGATGTAAATTGTCTCATGACACTCTCCTATTTAAAATGCTTCAAGATTCTCCTTTCCCTCAAGATAACAAACATTTTAATAGGGTTTTCAGTATCTTTTTCTCTCTGGCCCCATTTACCTCTTCGGGCTCATATTTCAGGATTTCCCCCAACACACCTTTCAAAGGCAGAGATGGTGTCTATCTTTTTTTTTTTTTAATTTTTTGGCCACGCAGCATGTGGGATCTTAGTTCTCAGACCAGGGATCGAATCTGTACCCCCTGCAGTGGAAGCTTGGAGTCTTAACCACTGGACCACCAGGGAAGTCCTAACGGCGTCTATCTTGCTCATTTAAATCCTCCATGTTTAGCACAATCCTTGCCACAGGGTAGCTGGTGAATAGGTGTTTGGATGAAGAATGAATAATCGTCCTGGACCAAAACAAACCTCTCTGATCCTTCCACACTGTATCAGGCTCAACAGGACAGATGCCTTCTTCTGCTGTTGTCTATAGCTCCGAGACCCCTGTCAGCCTCCGTCACTGCCCTTACCCTCATCCCATCAGCAATGTCTGCATAATTCTGTCTGAATGCTTTGGCTGCAAGTAGCAGAAAATTGACTCCAACTAACTTAAACAATTAGTAAATTTATCTCACAAAATTCAAGGGATTAGGTAGACTTCAGGAAGCCAGGACTCCGGGTCTTTCACTGAAATTCTCTCAGTTGTTGTCATGGGCTAACTTATGTGCCCCCAAAAGATGTGTTGAAATCCTAACCCTCCGTACTCCCAAAATGTGACCTTATTTGGAAATAGAGATAATCAAGTTAAAATGAGGTCATTAGGGTGAACCCTAATCCAATATGACTGATATTCTATAAAAAGGGGAGATTTTGACACCGAGACAGACATACACAGAGAGAAGACAATGTGACACACATGGGGAAGACGGCCATGTGATTGTCATGACATCTACAAGCCAAGGACCTCCAAGGATTGTCAGCAAGCACCCAAAGCAGAAGAGGCAAGGAGAATCCTTCAGAGGGAGCGAGGTGCTGCCGACACCTTGATTTCTGATTGCTAGCCTCCAGAGCTGTGAGATAATACATTCCCACTGCTTGAAGCCACCCAGCTTTGGGTACCAGCAGCCCTAGCAAAGCAAAGCAGTTTCCCTGTCCATGTGTTGTCTTCATGTGTTAACAAAACGGATGCAACATTTTCAGGCTTCGTGATAAAATCTAGAAGAAGGAGGGTCACCTCCGCCCAGATCTCCTTCTTAGAATCAAGGACACCTTTCCCAGTCCCTTCTCCCTCCCCCTGCCCCCCAGCAAACCAGCTTTCATCTCTCATCCGGCAGGATTGGGTCACTTGGTCACTACTAAATGAATCGCTGGCAAGATGGCTAGAGTCAAGGTGATTGGCTTGGATTCATCATAGGGGAAGAAATGGATACTGGGGAGACAACCACAGAAGCCACTACAATGGTCAGACCCAAAACCTGGACGAGATTTCTCTCGCTCATTTCTGCCTCTGAAGCTCCCATATGCCCTGTGCAAACAGGCTGTGTAGATAGACACGGAGTAGGAGGAGGGCTGGTGTTTAATTTCTCTCCCGGAAGCATCTGGGTCCCAGCTCCTTTCCAAGATGCCCAAATAGGACCTGCCAAGCAGCCAGCATAGGGCCTGGCACATAGTGGGTTCCTGCTTCCCATCTTTATGGTTACTTCTGTCACACACCATCGACACGTATGCAAGGTCTCATCCTCTTTACTAGACTGCAAGTAGCTTGAAGTTGGCAGCGCTGCGCTCTTCTCTCCTGACACCTCTCAGAACACTTATTAACACTGTGTCATGGGATCTGCAGCTTCAGGACACAGAGACAGAGAGGAAACAGCCAGAGGAACCTCAGCATAAACCCGGTGAGAGGGAGCAAAGGAGCCTGAATGTTTTCAGTGGGAAAAAAAGGAATGACATATGGACACAGTTTAATAAAACAACTTTGTCATCTCAAGCCAATAACTTTCTCTTCTAATTTGGACAAAACAGACACACTGCTAAGTAGAAATAAGATGAAGTCCTGCTCTGAGGCAGTATCCTGCCGTTCCTGTTTTGTTGGGACTAATAGGTTGTATTATAAGGAGAACAATTAGATTAGCTTTTTCATGAAGGAAAAGCCCATACAGGTCATGAGACAGGTTGCTATAGGCAAGAGCCACATCTCTCTGTAACAAAGACAAAAACAGTTTGCATTTTCTCCTGGTTGCCCGACAAAAGCTCATGTGCGCAATTTCACCACTGTTTTTGTTCTGTTTATCCCTCTACTTAGTATATGAAGAAACTTTCTTCTATGTTGCTAAAATACTTGCAATAAACATCCCCTGTAGATCTTTAAATAGCTCAATATCTTTATTCCTTTTAATTTCCTACTAAAATAACAATAAGCAGACCTCATTTGTTTTGCATTCCTACAAATGGGGATAGTTTTTATTCATAAAGAATACACTACCCTCCATAATACAGGTTACTTGAATTTTAATACTGTTTATTTGATATGTTTTCTTAATTTGCATTCTCTAAATGCTAATTACTTGCTCTGTTGAATTTTCACTTATAAAACCATGTCCAAAGCAGTTAAAGAATATAAGCAGTCAATACTATAAAACACTTAATTACAAATTAACTTCCCTGTTTCCTCTCACGACCAGAATGGCTAATCATGCTTTCAGTTGCATTGAAAGAATTACTGAGAAATTTGAAGAAACAACTTGCCCCTTAATTTTTTTCACCATTTGCCAGATGAAGAGAGTTTGACTACATTTTTAATCAATTCAGGATTTACCTTATCTTCAAAAGGATAATTAGTTCAATTTATATTGCCGAAATCTTTATTAATTTTTGTTTTTTATTGTTTGGTCTTCCATGTATTTTTAATTGTTCATGATATATTTCAGGCACACAAAGGTATATAAAGAATAATAAAATGTATTCTTCCGTGGCCATATGCGGTTCAAAAAGCAGATTAGCAATGGATCTGAAGTCCTTGAGCACGTGCCCCTCATCCCTCCCCTCCCTTTCCCATAGAGAACCACTCTTCTGAACTTGATGTTTGTCCTTAGTACATCCCTTTATGCCCTGAGTGCATATATAGGCATCAGCTGAGAATCACATATCTTTTTGCGTAATTTAAACCCGCCTCATGTGGTCTCATACTGCACTGTTTCTTCTGCTAATTGCGTTTTTTGCTCAACACTGTTTGTGAGATTTACCAATATGAGTACTTGTAGCTATATTTTATTTATTTCCCTTGGGGTATAACATACAACTATACATTGCACCATATTATATATATATATACAGAGAGAGAGCACTATTCAGAGAAACACTGCCCAATTTATTTTCCCGTTCTCCCGTGTGGTAGGTGAATTCTAAAATGGGTTTCCAGGACATCTGACCCTCTGCATAATCTTTTCCCTTTGGGTTTGGGCAGGACTTGTGAATATGATGGGATTTCACTCCTGGGAATAGGTTGCTAATGATGGAACTGGAGTGAATCAAAAAGGAGGTTATCTTGGGTGGGCCTGACCTAATCAGAGGAACTGGGCCCTTTCTGAAGAGAATGATTCAGAACAAGAGAGGATCTCCAGTTGGCCTTGGACAAGTAAGCTGCCATGTTGTGAAGGGCCATGTGGCTAGGACCTGAGGGTGGCTTCTGGGGGCTGTGAGCAGGAAACCAGGACCCTCAGGCCTACGACCACAGGAAGAGAATTCTGATAACAACCCGAATGAGGGTAGGAGACCCTAAGTTCCAGATGAGACCGCAGCCCAACCTACACCCTGATTTCAGCATCTGAGACCCTGAGCAGGCAACCCAATTACACCCCGCCGACACCTCTGACCTACAGAAACTGTGAGATAATCAGTGAGTGCTGTTTTAAGCCATTACATTTGTGGTTTGTTACACAGAAATAGAAAGCTAATGCATGCAGGTTTGAGAGGTGTGTTTCTAACGTTTTGTGACTCCAAATAGCACTGCTCTGAACATTGCATGTTAACTTGCACAGATCTGAACTCTGCACTTGTGAAATTCTGCACGTGTGAAGATACCGTTAGGGTATGAAGCTAAGACTGGAATTGCTGGGTCTTAGAATAAAGATATCTTCAGCTTTAATAGATAGTGATAAACTTGCATTCCAAAGTACTTTTACCAATTTATCTGGCATCTGTAATATATGAGAATGTTCTCAGCTTCAACTCAGCAGTATTTGGTCTTGTCAGGCTTTGTTTGGCTTTTAAACATTTAGCTCTTCGTTTAACCTGAATTGATTTTTGTGGCTGCTGTAGTAAGATAGGGAACAATCTTATTCCTGTTTGTCTAACCCATTGTCACAGTACCATTTATTGACTGGTCTATCCATTCCCCACGGTTCTGTGGGCCAGCTGTGTCATCATACGATTCCACATGTGTGTGCCCAAGTCAAGTCACACATGCTCCCTTTTCATCTCCTTTTCCCATTGAATTTTTTTCTGGTCAGCCTCCAGTGAAGCCCAGTAAATATCCAGCTTAGCAATCTCCACCTTTCAAGGGTCCGTGACTTTGCCCCTTGTGTGACGTGACATTAAAAACCAAAGTCTAGGGCTTCCCTGGTGGCGCAGTGGTTAAGAATCCGCCTGCCAATGCGGGGGACACGGGTTCGAGCCCTGGTCTGGGAAGATCCCACATGCCACGGAGCAACTAAGCCCGTGAGCCACAACTACTGAGCCTGCGCGTCTGGAGCCTGTGCTCCGCAACAAGAGAGGCCACGATAGTGAGAGGCCCGCGCACCGCGATGAAGAGTGGCCCCTGCTTGCCGCAACTAGAGAAAGCCCTCGCACAGAAACGAAGACCCAACACAGCCAAAAATAAATAAATAAATTTATTTTTTAAAAAAAATAAATAAATAAAAAATAAAAACCAAAGTCTAGCAGAGCTCATAAATCCCCTAGGGAAGGTGCCTTTTCTTCACTCAAGCTGCCCGTTAGTTTTTGGTCCTGGAGTTTCCATTATATTCCTAGATCTTAACTAGGCCTTTTAAAGGATGTCTGTTGCATGTTGTCTAGAATTTCCTATGTTTTTTTTTTAATTGTTTATTTATTTATTTATTTATTTATTTATTTATTTATTTATTTATTTATGGCTATGTTGGGTCTTCATTTCTGTGCGAGGGCTTTCTCTAGTTGTGGCGAGCGGGGGCCACTCTTCATCGCGGTGCGCGGGCCTCTCACTATCGCGGCCTCTCTTGTTGCAGAGCACAGGCTCCAGACGCGCAGGGTCAGCAATTGTGGCTCACGGGCCTAGTTGCACCGCGGCATGTGGGATCTTCCCAGACCAGGGCTCAAACCCGTGTCCCCTGCATTGGCAGGCAGATTCTCAAGCACTGCGCCACCAGGGAAGCCCTCCTATGGTTTTTAAATCATTTTTTCTCATGTACGATCAGACACTGAGGTTCTGTTATAAATTTTTGAGACAAAAAAGGAAAAAAGAAAACCACTCTGTTGACTATCTTTCAGATAGATAGCTTTATTTTTTTTTCTATAGGCACAACCCAAGGCCAGGCATCCTAGCGTCTGCTTTCCCCATCTGCAGCCTCACATCTCTCTGCATTTGTTTGCATTACAGATATTATCTCCACTTTGATTCTTTTTTTTAATTGAGATTTTATTTTTATTTATTTATTTATTTAAATTTTATTTTTTGGCCGCGCTGCACAGCACGTGAGATCTTAGATCCCCGACCAGGGGTCGAACCCGCGACCCCTGCATTGGAAGCGCAGAGTCTTAACCACTGGACCGCCAGGGAAGTCCCTCCACTTTCATTCTTATATCCTCATGTTTATACATCTCTTTGTATTTGCTTGCATTACAGATATTATCTTCACTTTGTTTCTTATATCCTCATGTTTATACTCCCCTCATCTGCTACACCCCCGGAAGTTTTCCACAAATACTGCATACATCCATTCACAGTGAAGACTAAATAGATTGTGTGCCTATTTTCTTGTTGTTTATAATTCAGACAGCATTCTCCATGTGATGGAGCTATGCGGTGGCCGCACATGAACCAACGTACTAAACTTTCACTTGCAGCAGAGTTGAGCACATAAGGACGAACTCAACTTATCCCCTAGTAGAAACATAAGAAGGAGCTCAAGCCAGAAAGTGAAATGTGCTCCAATAGATGTAGTCAGTTGTAAAGAAATATCAAAGATATCCTGGAGTATATTTAAAAATTTCTGGGAACCTATTATATGCTATGTATTGTGCTTCCAACTATCGTTTCATTTTAATAAGAGAGGAAGAGATTGCTTCCAGGGAAGGAAGTCTGCAGAGCTCTGTGAAGAGTTGTCATCAGGGGTAAATATGATTCCCCAGGAGGATTTGGGTAATGGCATTAAATGAGAGTATTCTATGTAAGGAAAACAGAGTGAGTAAATCAGAGACATGGAGAATCACAGTGTGAAAGGAACTGCAGTGTCGGGCTGGAGCCTGACCATTGGGTGTCTTCCGAGGTTGGGATTGTGACACGGGGGAGCCATTGCAGATTTTTACTTTCTTTGTTATTTTTCCTGGAAAATAGTGGAAGAGCTATTTTGAGGAAGTTTACACTGAAAAAAAAAAAGTTATTTCTCTGAGGAGGTTTTTCATTGAACAAAACTCACCTTTATTGACCAAAGACAAAAATTTACGATCAGTTGAGGAACTTCTGGCATCTTCAGGGCAGTAGGGGAGGTAATTTTTTATTTTATCTGTGTGACCACTATTGTGTCAAATCTTCCACAGTCTCATAAAGTCAGTCCCATCTGAGGCTTTAAGCCAAATTGTCATCCATGCCTGGACATGGCCCTGCAATAGAAACTAGCAATTTGGTTTAAATTTTGAAGTAATGCAATATATAGCTTAATGTAACCACTTCCCTCTTAAAACCTGAAAAATTAACTCTATTTCCTTTCTGCTATGGCATCTGAGGTTCTTTGGCTTCTATCTGAATTTATATTTGTGGTGATTCATCAGTGGCGTAGTGATAAAATACTATCCTGTGCTCTTCCTCTTGGAGGATGATTTTAACGCAGCATGAATCACACAGAAATGGCCATGTCTTTTCCTGTGGCTGTGTGTTGATATCATTTACCACTGAGCTTCAGTATTCAAGGAATTATTACATTTCTTGAATGAAGCATCCTTCTATTCCTACGCCTGATTCCAGAAGCATATTCTTTGGGGGAGAACCTTTTTTTGCACCTTGTCGTATTTTGGTAGTTTTCTACCAGTCATCTTGTAACTGAAAGTGGGGTCCAGCTGTCTGCAGCTCAGAAGCCATTAAAGAGGCCAGGCTGGTGGAAAGGAAAGTTTGCTTTATTTCGGATGCTGGCAATGGGGGGTGAAGGCGGACTCCTGTGCAAAGGCCGACTCCCCCCACTGGCAATCAAGGGGCAAGAGCTTTTATAGGCGGAGGGAGGGGGCTCCATGCAGAAACAGCACGGTCAGCTCTGACCGTCATCTTGACATTGGTCATCGGTGGTCTGACCAGCGTCATCTTGATTGTTTTAGGTACAGTCAATCTTCAGTTCCAGGGTCGGTTTGTTCCCATTTCTTTAAGGCCTGTTCTCGGAATTGTGGCAGCTTATGTCATGGCTATAGCCTGGTCATCGTGCAGTTAACTTCTTCCACCTGGCGGGGGTTTCAGTCTCTATTAGACAGCTCACAGGATATGGCACAGAATATTATCTACAGTCCTTAAGGAGGAACTAAATGTCCTTGACTGTGCTTGATGACTAAACTATCATTATTTGGTCTCCTTGGACTGTTTTCCTTTGTTTCTGCATTTTCTCACTTCTCTGATTAAACTTATTCTTTGGCTAAAGTTTTTCCACAAACAAAAGGCAGGCAGAGGACATGGAGGGGCAAGGACCATAGGGTCCTGCTCCATTTCAATCTTATTTGTAGTTTTCCAACTAGTAGTTACCATATGACATAAATATTATTTTAATAATCAGTCTACTCCATTGCACCAACTTCAAAAACCAGTGAGAGCTGTTAATGAGGAATATGTGTGTGTCTCCTTCAGTTAAGATGAGTTTCTGTGAGCATATTTTCACTGATGAAAAGCTAACTATATTTTAAATATTTTGTTGAGTCTTGCCTACAAAAAAATACAATCTATAGTCAGACATTTCGACTCTTCTCTCGTGGTTGCATGTAATAAAAACAGAACAACAGTAAATATCTTAGAGGATTATTAGAAAGTTTAAAGGATATAATATATTCAGACTAGTTAACATTGTGCTGACAATGTAACAGGGAATCAACAAGCAGGAGCAGCTAGTGTTTTTCTTAAATAGCGCAGAAATCCAGCTTCTTAGCATGAAACACTAAATTCCTAGCAATAATCACATAGCCCAACATAAAAGGATCCCTCAGTAAATCATTGGGCATTAACTGTACAGAAAGCATTCAGTTTTCTGTATTGCACTGAAAGTTTAAAAATCCACCCCCATTCTGGTTTGGACTATTCTTTTTACTCACCCTTTGCAACTTTCAACAAAAATGCAAAAAGTAAAAAATTATAAATAAGATTACTGCTGGAATCTGAAATAGCTTATCATTCACTATTTCACATCTGGGACTAAATGCAGAACCATTTAATGACTGATGTATAGATTCATTCTTTCCCCACTGCCCACCCCTTGGGTGCAACTGCCTACCTCTACAGAGGATTCTCTCCAGCCTTCTCAAACATCTTCTCTATGAATCAGTGTTAAAACCTTGATGTCCAGGAAACAAGACGGGATAAAAATATACATGTGCCTGCGAGTGAGCATGCCTGTAGCTGAGTGCCTGTGTGTGCAGATGGGGGGGTGGGGTGTGAGGGGGCGAAGGGAGCTGTACTAGGCAAGTGGAAGTGGATGGGTTGCATCCTGTAGTCTTAACATTGTGCAATACAAAAGGGGAAAAACAGTACAGGCAGGGACTAGCTGTAGAAAGAACCCTGGTAGCTAGTTCAGACTTAAGTCTGTAGTATTGTTTTTGTTGTTATTTTAGTTTTCCATGTGCCATTAATTCAATTCAGAATCTCAGGAATAAGGCAGTGGGGAAAGGTCAAAAATCTCACCTCAATCCAACAGAAATGTACTGGATACATTTCTGAAAGAAAAACTCTAGAAATTTGACAATAAAGCATGCATGGTTATATGAATGACCAAAAAGAGAATTCCACTCACAATGCAGGCAAATGTCACACTTTGTGTCTCTTTGGATAAGCCATGTCGTTTCAGGTTGATTGAAAAAAGGAAGTAAAACCAATTGGAGGATTATGGAAAGGTGCAACAAAATAAAGGAAAGGGAATACTATCTTGGAGCATGAGGAAGAATGCAAATTTCTGCATTATTCAACTAAATAAATAATAATAGACTTAAATTGCAAGCAATTGAGCAATACAGGGAAAGAAATGTTTATTCTATTTTGCCTTAATCCAAAAAGGCTATAATGTTTCCAACAAGAATTATACCTAGGTCCAATAAATTTAAGCAGAACTTAAAAGAATTAATCTAAAGGGAAAACAAAATCAAAATTACAGTGGAAGCAAAAACGAAACCTAAAGTTCATCATGAGGGCGTCCATGTTTCCTAGAGCAAATATACACCGAAGTGGATTAAACAATGATTATGAGGTAAAAACAAGCTAGTTTCTAGAGAAGCATAATTATCTCTGATTAAGTCTAGAGAAACATTTTGCCAGAGGTCATTATTATTAATAGTAATAATTACTGGATTTAAGTATTTTTTACATGTGAGGTCCTTATAGCAAGAACTTTTCATAGATAGACATTTATAGAAAGAAAGAGATACACATATACATACATAGATATCTACATATATGTAATGGAATCCCCAAAACTACCCTGTTAAGGAAGTATTTTCCCCACATTATAGATGCTATTAAAAAAAAAAGCAGTGAGGAACATCATCGAAAATCAGTGAGAACCGACAAGAAACTGTATACGGCTACAATAATTAGAAGAGTATGATTTAGGGTTAACATACAGATGAATGGGCAAACATATATGTCCATTGAAAAAACATATGACAAAGAAAGGATCACAATGAATGATTAAAAGACTAATTATTAGTAGTAATGTTGGGGATACCAAAGCCCTCTCATACTATGTACCAAAATAACTCCCTGATAAATTAGAGCAAAGACATTTAAAGCGTAAAAATGTAGAAAGCAAAGAAAATACCATCTTTCATCTTAGATGGTCAGGGACTTTTTAGGCCTAGAAGAAGGATACATTTGAATTTTCAAACAAGTCAAAAATAATCACCATAGGTAGTTTTTAAAAACAAAGGAAAATGTGACGGTACAACCATAATTTGTAATACATGTTAGTAAGAACATGTCAAATGGACACGGTTTGTTCGTTATTTTGGTTTTTGGTTAATGATGATGCTCATTGCCAACAGAAAAGCCTCTCACACATTGCAATTTGTGTAACTTCTCTGAGAATCAGTTTTTCATTATGTATCAAGACACTAAAAAGCATTTTTACTCTTTGATCTAGTAACTGCATTTCTATAAGCCTACCCCAAGAAAATATCCACAGTGCACACAAAGATCGATCTTCAAAAAAATTGCTCTTTGTAGCATTATTTATCAGTGTGAAAATTTTAAAACAACTTGAATGTCCAATCATAATAGAATGTCTAAGTAAACTTTGAATATGGTGGCGTATTATACAGTTATCAAAACTGTATTTTTACAGAATGATTAATGAGGTTAGTCATGAGTGACATAAGTGGTGATGACCAAAAATCAAGCAAAGAACCCTAATACAGCACTATATTTGCAGCTGGATTCAGTTTTGTTTCCAGTACATGTATATCCCTAGGGAAAAATAAACTGGTAGAATTTTCAAATTCTACAACAAATTCTAAAAAGTACAGTAACTTATTTTATTCTTTATGCCTTTTTGTACTTCCAAATTTTGTACAATGAATGGCTTCCTGGTTTAAAAAAATGGAGATAGGTAGGTAAGTTGGTAGGCAGATAGATAGATATAAAAGCTTAATTTATAATTACACATCAGTAAGAAAAATAATTGTCTCATTTTTTAAAATAACAAGAACATTAGCTGATAAAACTTTAAATGAAGGAAAGTATAGCTATAGATATAACAGGGATATGCAAATTGTATAAGACTAATTTCAGTTGTATAATAAGACAAAGTTTAGTTTATGACTTATAAAATCAACTTTATTAAATTCAAGTCATTTCAATTAAATATTTATTGGTAAACAACTATCAACTTTATTTTCAAGGCGTTAGAGTACTAAATAAGCACTATCAAGATAGAAGCAAGGTTTTGAAATTTATGTTTGCAATAGAAAAGAGCAGACAATATAATTTGCAGTGAAACTTCCTATTTGTGAACTTAGATTGAAGAGAAATGAGAAATCAAAGCCCATTAAAAGAGAGCAAAAAATAGGCAAACTATTTCCGAAGTGTGGGGATTTTTAGTATGCAAAAATATAAGCATTTTCTGACTGATGCTGCTCTCTATTTGAAGCCAAATAGGAAAACCTTGTTCTTGGGCATAGTTCTACAAATGGATAGTAAAAAAAACACTGGGAACTTCCCTGTGTAGACTCGGTGGTATTTTAGTTACGAAGGTTTTCTGAATAAATCCTCAGTTTTATTTCACAGTAAGACGTACATCTGTGTTCTTAGGAGCACTGTCTCTTTTGTATATGTTACTAGATCTCTCTTGCACCCAAAGTAAAGTATTAACTTCCATCTGCAATTTTATAGCACATATTTGCCAGTGAAATGCGTCATTTACATTATGAAAAGTTAATATGACTGACATTAGCAAAATCGCTAATTAAGAAATAGGGCATAAAGACTTCAAGAAACTCGACAGTCTGTTCTATGAGGAAAATTAATTCAGAAGTCTCCTATTTGCATAAATCTCCAGGTCTCATTTTCACAGCTGTTTGTTCTGTCAGCTAGATGGTTGCATTTCAAAATTATTTTAACATAATCGGTGGGAAGTATACCTTTCAACTAAAAATATCATGCTCTGCAAGAAAGATTGTTAGGGGGAAAATATAAGTTCATTCATTTTCTCTCGATCTTTTTTCCTTAAGATAAATGTTTCTAATATAGGAACTTTAATGTTTAAGTCTTAAATTATTAAAATATTTTTATTATTAAAAGACAGTTTGGAATTTTAGATTCTCATGAAATTGAAAAGGTTGTGTCTTTTTCATTTGGAAAAATGGTAACAAGTGAAGCTTATTTTAGCAAAACATAAAAAATATTGGAGATATCTAATTTTTATTAACCAGTTGAGCATAATACAGAGTTTCAGATATGTACTCAGTACTGTGCTAGACAAAGGAGGTAACAATTTTAAATATGATTTAGACTAGAGCATTGTTTGTTTTAGTAATTTAGATAAGGAAAGGAGATCAGCAATGACTAGATCTTAAGATGTCTTGTTACCTGTAATATCCAAAAGGACAGCAGGAATTTGAAATCAACAGATTCCAGCCTAGAGACCCAGAAACATCGCTTGCTACCTGCAAACCTGGATCAGTCATTAAGGCTTCTGTACTTCAGTTACCCATCTGCAAAATGTACAGTCACTAACACAAAGATTATTGCTGAAATTACTCTAAATAATGGACAATGAACTGCTTTGGGGGCTGCGAAGCACTGTATAAATGCTTGTCATGGCTCAGTGTCTCTTCTCATGTTCTTAAATCTTACCCTGAAAGAATCCTAGGAGACTGTACAAATCTATGATTTGGTCTACATGGTCATTTATGGTGTTATATGTAGAAGTTAACCCAAGCACGCCATTTATAAGAAAAGAGATGATCAGATATACCTACATTCACTTTCATAACTAGAAAAAGATTCACTAGTTTTTGCAAATGAGCTTCTGCCATCTTTCCTTTTACTCTTGAAATTATATTTAAGTGTAGACTCTACTTAAAGTAATTTGCTGCTGGAATAGGCATAACATTTTGATTTCTGCTTTGCTTCTAATTACATTCAAGCTCATTTTGACATTTAAGGCCAATTACATTAGTCTAGATTCAGCAAGACTTTTCCACAGTAGTCTAAAATTTGACCAATAAACAGGCTTTTCTCCCCTCTCTCTCTTTTTACTCATTTAAATGGAATGCTTGGCAACAAGCATATTTTAGGAATTATAAAAGCAAAATAAATAATGTGGGTTCATTTTGAAAAAAAAATAAAGGCAAAGAACTGCTCAGTCTTTCTTGCCAACATAAAAGGCAGTCACAGAATTAATTGAAACCACCAGTTTCAACTTTATTTCTTTCTAAATCACAAGGAATAAGGCACAGTCATTTTACAGAGAAATTAATATTTTAATGTTTCACTTCTGTTAACAACAAGGGTAGTTGATTTCAACAGATCTCAAATTTCAAGAGTTCTTATATGGAGAGAGATAGCTCCAAAAACTTTGTCATGTAGAAGTCACTAGTAACTAAACTCTTCAGAACTCTCCAGGCCCTACAACAAGTTTCAGTCAGTCTTCCATTGCGTTTTAAGATTCCAGTATATGCGATGGCTTAGAGCACATACAGCTAGTATTTTATTAAGCCCCTACTTTCAGTCCACTTGCTAACACCACGATTTTTACTGTTTATTCAGTAAATTCTCTTATCCTTGACAGCACTCACTAAAAGTCAATTTATAGTATCTATTAGTATCAAAACATTTAGTGTAACCTTAGTCTATAGTTTTTATAGTGAAAGTATAGTCGAGGAAAATAGACCAGAAAGTATATTGTATAAAAACAAAGTTTTCCAATTGACTGCCAGTACCAATTGAGAGCATAGGACAGTAGACACCTATAGCTAGAAGATCTCTTAGGAATCACTTAGTTCAAAGATGAAATAAAATGATGCCATAAAAAGCACTGTCACACTTTCATGTATCTAAAGGAAATATCTTCTTAAAAATATAATTTATCATATATTATTTTGGGCTTTACAAAAATGGAATCACACTGTATATGATGTAAAAAGTTCAAGTCATAAGAACTATACAAGAATTCTGAAATTTTAACTAGTGTAATTGAAGTTGTTTTTCCTTGGGACAGATTTTTAAATCACTATTTAAAATATTATTTGGGAATTCCCTGGTGGTCCAGTGGTTAGGGCTCCATGCTTCCACTACAGGGGGCACGGGTTCTATTCCTGGTCAGGGAACTAGACCCCACAAGCCACACAGCACAGCCAAAAAAACCAACAGAAAACCAACTATTATCTGTATAGCCCTTTAATGTTTATAATAAAGTATTCACACATGCTTTATTTTGATTCTTAAAACAGTCTTCAGAGAGTGATAATGTGATGGCACATCTGAGGAAGATTGGTGTCAGGCTGGCCGCGTGCCAGAGCCGCTAAGCCAGTCAGCGATTTAATCCCAAACTCAGGCCCTGTGACAGCAGAGCTGAACACTTGGTTCTTTACGTCCCTGCCCTACAACTCACAGAGGGCCAGGGTCTTTATGCTCAGCTCATTCAACCTCTATTTTAAACTGCTCTCCTTTGGCTCTGCCTTCTGGGAAGGGCACCTCTTGAGAGTGAAGGCAGAGATGAGGTGGGTGAGGTTAGATTAGATGAGAAGTTTTGTTTTGGTTTTTTTTTTAAATTATTTATTTATTTTTATTTTTTTATGGCTGTGTTGGGTCTTCGTTTCTGTGCGAGGGCTTTCTCTAGTTGCGGCAAGCGGGGGCCACTCCTCATCACGGTGCGCGGGCCTCTCTGCCGCGGCCTCTCTTGTTGCGGAGCACAGGCTCCAGACGCGCAGGCTCAGTAATTGTGGCTCATGGGCCCAGTTGCTCCGCAGCATGTGGGATCTTCCCAGACCAGGGCTCGAACCCGTGTCCCCTGCATTGGCAGGCAGACTCTCAACCACTGCGCCACCAGGGAAGCCCCAGATGAGAAGTTTTGAAAAGCTCATGGCTGAGGCTTGCTGGGCAGTGTTGAGGTCTTGTTGGAGGCCAGGGTGGAACGGAGCCCGTCTCCATATGGAACCAGTGGAGGGGCTGGAGAGGTGCAGACATGAAGAGTTAGATTCACCTAGGAGTTGGCATGTTTCCTGAGAGTTTGGCAAAAAAGGAAGATGGAGTCTGGAGAACTGAGAAGAGTGTATTTGAATTGATAGGCCATGAAATTCCATCTAAACCAGACAAGGAGAAATTTGAAGTAAAGAAATGGCTATTGCCAATGGCTTTAACATTACAGCACTATGGTTTTACTCCAGATTTCAAATCCACAGTATTTGTATTTATGGACACCTTAGTTTAGCCACGGTAAGTGGTGACTCTTAGAGCTTTTATTTACTGTAGGTTTTTAAATGCATTTAATGTCATTTTTATTGGTTTTTCCCAACCCCTAATTCTCCATAAGGCCTTGACCTTGTTGGTCATGATTTTGCCAACCAGTGTACTTTTTAGAAATTTAACTCCAACATTAGGTAGGTCCAAAATTTGCTGTGTATTGATGTCATTTTAAATATTGTTAGAACTTTGAATAGTTGAATAAGTTTTAAATGAAACTATACAGCGAAATACTAAAGGATTGTGAGATCAGTGGGTTTTTCAGAAGATAAAACTCCTCTACATTTTATTCCTATTTGAATGGGGAAAAAAGAAGCAAGGAGATTGAGTAGGTGAATAATTAAGGCAATTAAAACTGAAGGAGGTGTCCCTTTTGTACTCAGTGAATACTGTCAAGGCAAATCTTCTATTTTACAGCTGACTGGTAGTAAGACACAGCAGGGACACCCTCAGTAAAAAGGTTGAGCTACTATATAAGTTATCAAATGCATTTCATTTTGAAGGCAAATCTTTTGTAGAGAAAGAGTCCTGGAAACCAGCTTAAGATAGATAAGATAGATGCAAATTATATTGTAAAATGAAAGTTGTATGTCAATGACCTGAGTTGTATTCTTCACCACATTTTAAAAAATTTTAATGTCTATGTTTTTAAAGTAAATATATGTTTTACATGTGTTCTAATACACAGTAAAAAACATACATTAAGTATAACGTAATTTTTATGTCCACCAAAAACCCATACATGAATGTGCGTAGGAGCATTCTTTTTTTAAATTTATTTATTTATTTTTATTTTTGGCTGTGTTGGGTCCTCATTTCTGTGCGAGGGCTTTCTCTGGTTGTGGCGAGCGGGGGCCACTCTTCATCACGGTGCGCGGGCCTCTCACTATTGTGGCCTCTCTTGTTGCAGAGCACAGGCTCCAGACGCGCAGGCTCAGTAGTTGTGGTTCACGGGCCCAGTTGCTCTGCGGCATGTGGGATCTTCCCAGACCAGGGCTCGAACCCATGTCCCCTGCATTGGCAGGCAGATTCCCAACCACTGCGCCACCAGGGAAGCCCCAGGAGCATTCTTTATAATAGCCAAAAAGTGGAAACAACCCAAATATCCATCAACTGATGAGTAGATAAAATGTGGTATATCCATCTAATGAAACATAATTTGGCAATAAAAGGGAACGAAGTGCTGATACAGAGTACAGCATGGATGAACCCTGACCTCATATTATATGATTCCATTTATAGAACATGTTCACAGTAGACAGACCCATGGGGACGGAAAGCGTATTATTGGTTGCTGAAGGCTGGCGGACGGAAGGATGGGGAGTGACCACTATGGGTACATAGTTTTGGGGGGATGATGAAAAAGTTCGTAGGTAGTAGTGATGTTGCACAACTGTGAAAAAACAAAACCACTAAATTGTCTACTTCAAAAGGTGAATTTTATGGTATATAAACCATATCTCAACAAAGCTGTTACTTTAAAAAGTTCAAAAATAAGAATATTTACCCCCTTCCCTAGTTCCTCAGTCCTTGCCATTCCAGTCCTCAGAGTTCCAAGTTTATTGTTTAGGCTTTCAAGCGTTTTTATGCACACAAAGCATATCTAGATACGTATATTACAAATAGAATCATACTGCATTTTCTGCTCTCTCTCTGTTAACGAAAACCTAGATGTTTACTCACCTACTTTTTAAAATATGTAATTTTCTTAACCTAAATTGATATCCACACATACTAAAAACCAAAACATGCTTTGGGTCATCAAGTTATCAAAGAGCATCCATGATATGTATATTTTAAAAGCTAAGAACTACTTTACAAGGTCTAGACAAGAACTTTCAGCCTGTTATTTCAACATAGGAGAATACCCTTGCTTTGCTTTCACCTAACTCTAAGAAGATCTACCAGAAAGAGATTTGGGGTCCGAAATGGGGCCTTGAGAGAGAGAGAAGGATGTCCTGTCATTGAGGAACCAGCCAACTCTATGGTGTGGGCCCTCGGCGGCCCTGGTGGAAGCGTGGTCCCAGGGATGCTGTTCACCCCACCTGGGATCAGTGTGTAAGGGGTGCTAACTGAACAAAAGAGATGCTGTAAAAATACTTGTTTATTCCCCTTCCTCCCCGTTTTGATGATCTTATTTTTATTCAAGTCTCCCAATCTCAGTTTATGGCAAGAAAGTACAGCACCAAAATGTAAGGCCACTAAGAGGGAAACTACAGTATTAGATGCTTTGGTAGGAATATTAAGGAATATTGGGGATAAATGTGGAACTGAGACCTGAACCAAGGGTGGCTTTAGCAGGGTTTCCTGGCAGATTGGACGTAGGATGTGAGGAAATGAGAAGGACCAGAGAGATGTCTGTGAGGTCATTGGCATGAGTAACTTGAAGAATGGATTTGTCATTTTCCAAGACGGGAAGAAGTGTAAGAAGAACAGATTTAGGGAGCAGGGCCTGAAGAGTTTGATTTGGGACATGTGATGTTTGAGATCCCTGTTAGCTAGACACCCAAGTGGAGATATGGAGTTGATTCCGGATGTAGGGCTGGATATACAGATGCAGGTGTCATCAGTACATAGACCGTATTTAAAGGCATTATAATGGATGAGATCAACCAGTTAGTGAGTGTTGAGAGACAAGAAAGAGATCTGAGGACCAAGCCCCGAGGCTCTGCAACATTTAGAGATTCGGAAATTGAGGAGAAACCAGCAAAAGATCCTGAGAAGGGCTGGTGGTGAATTGAGTGGCCCTACAGAGAGGTGCTTAGACCCTTCAGTGATCCAAGACCTTGTTCTCTGCTCTTAGATGTGTTTTCTCCTGCATCATCCCTGGAACAGCTCACTTCCTCACACTCTGGTCTTATGGCTTTCACCCTCTACCCTCGTTCGCGCCCTTCGCTTTGCTCCCACATACCCAAGGAATACATCACACTACGATTAGAAAGAGGTACTCATCAGGCTTATGATTTTCAAAACCTTCCTTCTCCATTCAGTGAACATCATTGCAGTCTCTTTAGTCAGTGCATTTCTTTCCCACTTTACTTCTGTTCATTCAGAGATGTTCCTTCCTTGGAATATCAATGTGCTTATAATTACAACTCTGACTTTGTCGTGACCCCTTCTTGCTCCTACCAGACTGCATAGCCAGTCTCCATTTAGTCGTTCACCTCCAGATCCTACTGCTAACAGTGTGATTTTTCACTGTAGCTTCCACTTGAAATTCATTAGAGATTTCTTTTTAACATCTTTATTGGAGTATAATTGCTTTACAATGGTGTGTTAGTTTCTGCTTTATAACAAAGTGAATCAGCTATACGTATACATACATCCCCATATCTCCTCCCTCTTGCGTCTCCCTCCCACCCTCCCTATCCCACCCCTCTAGATGGTCACAAAGCACCGAGCTGATCTCCCTGTGCTATGCGGCTGCTTCCTACTAGCTATCTGTTTTACACTTGCTAGTGTATATATGTCCATGCCACTCTCTCACTTCGTCCCAGCTTACCGTTCCCCCTCCCCGCGTCCTCAAGTCCATTCTCTACATCTGCTGCATCTTTATTCCTGTCCTGCCCCTAGGTTCTTCAGAACCTTTTTTTTTTTTTTTTAGATTCCATGTATGTGTGTTAGCATATGGCATTTGTTTTTCTCTTTCTGACTTCCTTTACTCTGTATGACAGTCCATTAGAGATGTTTTTGATTGCTTTTGTTCTTCCCTGATGGGGCAGAGTTGTTTGCTCCCGATCCCGTCCTATGCAGCTGGGCCGTTCCCAGGTTAACCGCTCATTCCTGACTCAGTTAGCTGCCGCCAGGCACCTGCAGTGTGAACAGAGCCTGACCTGCACAGCGGCGTTTAATATGTGATTATGTCATTAGACACAAAAAAGAAAAAGCACTTGTAAATGGAGTCTTTACCCCTATTTACATCTGTAGGATTGGACTTGGGGGGTAAAATAGCAAAAATCACAGACCTTCTGTCCCGAAAACCTACAGAAACGAATAAAACAATTAATTATCAGCCTGGAAAAAATTATACCAGCAGTAACCACACAAAGAAAAGGCCACAATTTCATACCATTATCTTTGAATAGCAGCTACTAGGAAAGATGGAGGGAGGAAGAGAGAGAGAGAGAATCAGAGAGAGAGGATGAACACTCCAGGCTCGTGCCTGAAGCCTGTTTTCCAGAAGTTGAGAAGAAATTACATTGGAAAAGCAAATCGTAAAATATGTTCTCATCTCCCTCAGTTTGAGAGCCTCAGGCTGTGGGGATGTGCAGAGCCCTGGAAAAGACATCAAGAATCTCCCACAGGTGTAGACGTGATTGATGCGCCCCATTTTACCAGAGGCAATATAAACTTCTAGGTTGCACCATTTTTATTTTCCCAGCTGGGAAGAAGTCTTGAGAGTGAAAGCAAAATGATCATAATTTCTGAAAACTAGGAATCTCCCATAATAAATAAAAATTCAGCATAGTGAAAGGATGAAGAGAAAAGAAGAAAACAGAAACCAGGAGGGAACAGGAGCCCCAAGGAGAGAGTGATGGGAGAGACCCAGCTGTCCTCTCCTGGTACCCAGAGGACCAAGACCAACAGAATCAACCTGTCTTTGCCCTCACCTGGAGTCAACAGAGTGCTAGTGATGCTGGAAGGAAGCCGGTGAATTAGAGGAAGTGAACACCTGGGACTGATGGGCTGGCAGCAATAAAGATTTCCAGAATCTACCCACAGTATGGAAATATCTGAAGCCTGATATTTCAAGCATAGCTGCCCATGGCCTCAGCTAATACGTCTCTCCCTGCGAACCCCTCTCCTCATACTGAGACAGCAAAACATAGAGAAGAAAATCTAGCTGACAAATTGAAACAGGACTCTGATAATGGGCATGAGATTCTGGGATCACTTTCTGACACTATATTAGAGGGAATAAAAGATCTAGATGAGAAAGTTAAAAATGAAGGCTTTGCATTTGCAGCAGCATGGATGGACCTAGAGATGATCATACTAAGCAAAGTAAATAAGCGAAAGACAAATACCATATGATATCATTTATATGTGGAATCTAAGGCAGACATAGAGTACAGATGTGTGGACACAGTGGGGGAAGGGGAGGGTGGGATGAACTGGGAGATTAGGTTTGACATAAATACACTACCATGAGTAAAATAGATAGCTAGTGGGAACCTGCTGTATAGCACAGGGAGCTCAGCCCGGTGGTCTGTGATGGCCTAGTTGGGTGGGATGGTGGCGGAGGGGAGGGAGGTCCAAGAGGGAGGGGATGTGTGTACGCGTATGGCTGATTCACTTCTCTGTGTGGCAGAAACTAACACAACATTGTAAAGCAATTATACTCCAATTAAAGATAAATTAATTAATTAATTAATTAATTAAAATACAACACAAATAAACATATCTATGAAACAAAGACAGACTCACAAATATAGAGAACAAACTTGTGGTTGCCAAGAGGGAGAGGGGTGGGGGAGGGATGGATTGGGAGTTTGGAGTTAGCAGATGTAAACTATCATATATAGAATGGATAATAAACAACAAAGTCCTACTGTATAGCACAGGGAACTATATTCACGTGCAGCAGAAATTAAATACAACATTGTAAATCAACCATACTTCAATAAAATTTTTTAAAAAAAGGCTTTGACAATTGTGGAGTAGGTCTAGAAGGTAATTAGTCCAAATTAAAACAGCAGTAACAGGCCTCCAAGGAAAATGTCTGAGAGTAAGAATCAAATGGTTTCTGGGTAATTGAATGCTCCAAGAAGAACATGTGTAGGAGAGGAAAAGTGGAATTTATTCCAAACAATAAGTAAAATGTTTGATAATCTGGAAGCTATTTAAGGTAGAAGGAGGAAAGCATATTATTTCTTTTCCCAAGGAAACATGTCAAAAAACAATCAGAAACTCTCAACCAAAACAAAACTAAACTAAAAATTGTATAAGAACACTGTGATTCAAATAAAGTAAATTAAACTGGGCCAGATTCTGAGAAATTAGGGGAAAGTAAGAAAACGGCCTCCACTTAACCTTGAACATTTACCTTCTAGTACCAAACATATCATAATATTGAGGCCTGAAGGAGGAAGTATTATCCTAGAACATTACCAGGATAACAGTATTACATAGCAATATTTTCATAGTCAACATATTGACTATCAGTCTATTGATTTTCAATGTACTGACAAGCATGGAAGACCCAATCATGACTAAAAAACAAAATGTAAATATTGTTGAACAGAAGTCCCTGTCTAAGGTAGATAAATCAAGAAATACTGAATGGGGATGTGGGTAGCACCACCAGAAGTAAAAACAAAAGTGGTTAAAAGCAGTGGCTTCTGGGAAGTGGGACTGAGATACTGAAGCATATGGCCATTGCTTATTATCTGTTAAGAAACCCATCATCAGGCTTCTTTACTATGTAACATTTTTAATCATATGGTATCACCTTGATTAAATTTTTGAAAAGTAATATTAAGAATGAGCTTAACAAGAAATGGACAGAAACTATATAAAATGAAATCTTTGTCCAGAATCTTGAGTAAAGACTTGATAAATGGATAAATGGAAAGATATGCCTTTCTTTGAGACTGGAAGATAATATCAATTTTTCTTAGATTCATGTGATTCCAATGAATAAAACAAGAGGATATTTTGGGGCAATTAACATATAAAAATAAATTTTAAAATTCTGAAAACAAAAGCTTATGAGGAGGGGCTAGTAACTACCACTTATTAAAATGTACAAAGATTAGGCAATTTGGAGATGAAATAAATAGATGGAAAAGAATAGAAAGTTTAGAAATAGAGCTGAAAGTGTATGAGTATTCAATGTATGATGCAAGGGATTTTTCAAATTAGTGAAGAAAAGACAGATTTTTAAAATTATATTGTGCTGAATCAACTGATCACCTATTGAAAAGAAAAATAAGATTGATTTCTGTCTCATTTCTTATACCAAAATAAATTCCAGATTTAAACTGATTTAAACAGTGATTTCTGGTTCAAATGTTAAGCATAATAAAATAAGGAAACGTGTGGGTACATTTATATCTAATCTTGCAGTGAGAGAAGTCTTTTTAAGCAAAATATAAACACCTTAAATAAAAGGAATGGCAAATTAAACCACATAGAAATTTAAAATTTATTTTTGTAAAAAAATACCGTTAAAAGATAGGGGAAAATATATGGCAGATATAAGATTAATTTTCTTAATTTATAAAGAGCTGGTTGAAATCAATACGGGGAACATGAAGGTCAACAGGATAGGAAATGGCATAACACATGAACAGGGAGCTTGGAGAAAAGAAACAACTTCCTCCAGGCCTTTGTTCATGACCCCCTTCTCCACCATTTAAATCCTACTCGTCTTCCTCATGAAAGTCAGTTGCTATCATTTTCTCCAAGCTATTCTTGACTCATCCAAGAGGAATACATCTGTCCTTCCATCTTGCTTCTTATAGCTTTGCCATATTTCTCTTAACGCGCCATATTTTTCGTTCTTCCATTTCTTAGAGTTGGCCATGTTCATCTTTTTCTTCCACTCCTATTATAAATTTCTTAAGAAGCCATGTCTTCCTCATCTCAGTCCCCAACACATCAAGTCTTCAGGAACCACTGATAATCCATGTCCAAATAAATAATGTAAACAGGCTCTTCAAGGAACACAGATCCTGCAGACAATATAAGTCAGTAAGTGTATTTGATTCACATCTCAAACAGACTGTCACTGGGATTTAAATTCCCAGATAAAATCTCAACAAAACTGATAACGTACCCCTCGTGCAGGACACCACTTATTTTTCAGCCTGTAATAGAAGTATTTCATGGCCCTGCCTTTCACTGGTCTATTGATGTAAGTGACTATAAACACCGATCACGTTGTAACAGAGAGCTTTGCTCTCAAATATAAGTCACAGCATCTCATAGTATGTATGCACTATCAGGTGGCTGAGCTGGGCAGAAGTGAGACTTGTTTTCTTTTGAAACTCTGAAAAGAGTAGAGGATAACCCGACATTCTTGCTCACATTGCTTATCTCACAGCAACAGGTTATAAACCCCTAGCTTCATGTTCCCGAGCATTTACTGAATGCATAGTAGCTGAGTATTCGTGAAAGCTAATGCCGTAGATGAAAACACATTATGTTGGTTTCTGCCCAAGGCAGCGGAAAGGTACACCTGAATTTTTGGCCTCTAGGTACCAAGAATAAATCTGTTGGACTTAATCACAAGCTTTCCTGTCACTTTTGGGGAAAGAAATCCATGTCCAGAAAAATTCCTTTTATCCTGGTAGGTGTTTTGACTCTTCCCCCTTTTACTGTAGAGTCTCTTGGATGTCCACACACTTTCACGCTGGCGATAGCTCTGTTGAAGAAGATCTGATATTTTTATGTGAATCATCTTTGGAACTTGTGTTGCTTGCATTCAGATATAATAAATATTCAATAGAAAAAAAAAAAACACAGGGAAAAAATAATTGCCCTCAGTGATAGGTTCTGGCATACTTACGAGGTTAAACGATGTGTTGAAAAATTCTCTGAAGCATTTTTAGGATGAGCTAAAGCTAATATTCTCTTTGGCACCCTGTCGAGGAAAGTATTATACTGTCCTTGTTGATGCCGTGTTCAAGTATCAGTAACAACATACTTCATACTTTCATTAAGGAAACACTTTGTAGGATGATGATATTATAGAAAAATTAACTCAAGGAGAGGTTAAGTGTTTCACACATGGACAAAGGGTAAGAGAAAAAACTTATCTCCTAGATCAAGATTCATTTAACAATGCATTGTCCCTTTGTTCAAAAAGGCCTATTATGTGCTGAGCATTGAACATAGCACTTGTAAAAAAAAGTTAATTTACTTATCCCTAGTAGGGAAAACTGCTAAGAGAGCTTTCTGCGCAATGAGGCCTGGGAAGTAGTAGATTCCAGATATCACTGAACATAGGAAGCAATACTTGGAAAAGTACTTGCTTTGGAATCATAATGCCTGGTGCTACTTCTGTTAGTGCCACAAATTAATAGAGTGACTTTGGGATAATCACCCATCTTTAAGCCTCTTTTTCCTTATCATCAAAAAGAATGGGTCAGGTTAGGTTATCTTTAGGATCCATTTTGCCTCTAAGATACTATCAGTGTAACAGAGCTTTTATCTTGGGCTCAGTCCATCTTTGTATTATCCTAGACCTTATTTCTTGGAATCCCAATACCTGAGAATTCAATTTATGTCTTCCATTATACTAAAGTCTGTAAAGATTTTTTTAGAGTCACTAGATTCCAATTGTCAACTCTCCCCAACATCATCATAGGTTCTCATTAAGAAACATTTATTGACCACTAATGTGTACAAGATACATGAGTCAATGATGGATATATATATTTAATGATAAAAACATGTAGGAATGAAACTAACCAAAGATCTTTGCAGAGAGAGAATGAGTCTTTTAGCTAGGCTGGCTTTTGTTGGAATGCTCTAGTTTTAATTATTTTATTTATTTTATTTTATTTTTGATCTTGGGGTTTCTTCCATGGTCTTGACTGTCTTGAAAATTTTGTTTAAAAATCATGAAAAATGTGATCATCTTTATTAAGTTGCTTAGCATGGCCATATCATTTAGAAAAATTTCTTTTTTAAAGAGTCTCATGTTTTTAATATAACTGAAATAATTTGCTAGATGGATACTATAAAAGTAAAATTAATGTTATTATTCTCATTTGCCTTTAGACAATCAAATGTAATTCACTATAAAAATAAGTTGTGCTTAACAGCAAAAAAAAAAAAAAAAAAAAATACAGTAATCCACTGGAAATGTTAAATAGCTTGCTAAAAGGGAAAAACAAGAAAGGAAATAAGCAAAGGTTCCTGAATTTTGTTCTGATTTGATCAGCAGTATTTACCACCAACAAAGCTAATTTTAATTCAGGGTAATTATTTTAGTTTTCCACATTGAATAGCTAGATATCAGGCTTCTAGAATCTTTGTTTTTAGCCCTTTCCTATCTGTTGAATGAAGGCTGTTTTTTCCCTGCTGAATCAATAATATTGAAATCAAAGTCCTCAACACTATATACTAATTCTAAGTTGCATGTAAGCCCAAGGCTGGTGTTTAATACTTCCATTCTTTTCCTCTGTAGGCATTTATGTCCATGTTCCAGATCCTTACCCAGGAAGGATGGGTTGACGTCATGGACCAAACGCTAAATGCCGTGGGACACATGTGGGCACCAGTGGTCGCCATCTATTTCATTCTGTATCACCTCTTCGCCACTCTGGTGAGTTTAGCATTTCTTTTCAGTTATGTCTTACAATTCATAATGGGATGAACATCAACAGATTTTTGGCCTATTGTCAATTTCAGAATCAGAACCAGAGAACCAAGGTAGAGTAGTCCCGTTGGATGAGGTCCCTTCCATTCTAAATGTATATGAATCAAAGAACTACTTGAGGAACTAGATTTCAGATCTAAGTAAGAAGTTGTCTCCATCAAGGTCAAGTGGTTTACATGAGGGAAAACAAGGTAAAACAAAATGGAAATCCCACATCCATGTACTGACTTACCCATCTCTAAGCATTCACACCCTCAGCGATCTAAGGATCAAACCAGAACTACATTATTATTATTTTTTTATCATGTAGAGACACTCTCGTCAGTTTCACTTCATCCTCTTCACAGCTGTAATTAAACTGAAAACAGAAGCTGGAGACCTCAGGGTGCAGTCAGTTAATTAGAAACCAGCTCAGTGTTACTACACTTTGTATGACTAAAAGAAACACATGGGGAAAAATAAAACACATGGCTGCGAATATTGTAAAAAGCGTGATAAAAACTGAATACCAAAATCCAGGAAAAATTTTCCTCTGTCACACAGATTTTTCTCTTCGATGTATTTCTATTAAAGAGGTAGGAAAAAGTTATGAAATATGGCCTATGACATACCAAGGGATGTAATTCTTAGGTCTTTCTAATGCCAAATGTACATCTTCATATAATAAATTTGTACATATTTAAGAACCAAATTTAATCTCTAATATTATGCTAAGAGTTCCAAGGTAAGGACCCAGAATGTTACCCTTCATCAGGAACACAGGAAATAAAAACAACTGCTAGTCTTTATTGGGTGGCAAAATTCTTTATAATTTTATTCCTAATATCTGGAACAACAAAGTTAGGTCACATTCCCACATTACAGATGATGAAACTGAGGAGTTAATTTGCCCAGTGTCACAGAGAGTGTAAATGTTAGAGCCAGAACATTCCCAAGCCTGCCTGGTCTCAAAGCCCGGGTCTTGCAACTATTTATTGCTGCTTCCCTAGATTCTGAAGCTTGTCATTGTCACTGAAAACGTCTGCAGCAAATCAAACCTCTGCCCAAGTCACTAAGATAAAACAAATTACATACAATCTCTAAGGTCCCTTCCAAATCTAAATGTCTATGAATCAAATAAGCGCTGGAGAAACTACATGCGTTAAACTAGAGGTCGCATTTGCTATAGGCAGAGACCTTCAAAACGATAACACGTCCATCAAAAGGTGTATGAGGATACATTGTTATGTGGCGGAAGGTCCTGGGCTCAAACAGTGGAATCACGTAGAAATAGTTTTGGCATTTTTTACATGGGGTGACTTTCAAAATATTCACGAAAGGAAAGAACACTGAGCAGTGGGAATGGAGGTCTGGCTTCTAAAGACGAATCTGGCGGCACTGCTGTTGGCAGGCACTTGGCCCTAAGGTCTTTGCATCCTCCCTGACAGGACCTCTAATCTGTGTCATTCATTCATTTGTTCATTCATTCATTTATTCATGAACTCAACTGGTGTTTATTAAGCACCTACTATGTGTTTAAGTTCCTTTAAGACTATGGAATAGCTTGGAGACTATTGATCATGGGTTAAATGCAGGATAGATGGTTGAAATCATCTACGTATAGGAATAATCTGTCTAATTGTTGTTCTGTTAAAACAATATAATCTGCTCTCCCCACTGCAGATTTTTCACACTTAAAGATTTGATTCTTAAGTCAGAGACTAACACAATATGTAAGCAGGAAGAAAAATGATCTAGCCTAGTAAATTATTTAGCAAAGTAATTTTTTTTCAAGTGGATTTCTACAGGGATCACTAATATAATGAAATAAAATATTAAATCTGGTAATAGACTCCTTGGGCATTCTGAATTTTCCTTATTGGGCCAAAAACATTGCATTGATTTTGGAACACTGAAACGCTTCCAAGGACTGCTGAGATTCACTTGAGCCTTTAGGAATCTACAGAGCACAGCTTGAAAACCCATATCTAATTACACACCTTCATTCTACTGATTTAAGTGTCTGCCCAGAAGACTCATTGTACAGTAATTTTTTTCATTGTGATTTTCAAAAAGTAGTTCTAAAACTGAAAATTGAAGTCGTTTGTTCTTTTGATCATAATTTTTTTCAAATCTGTAAAGCAGTTGAGAATTGAAAAGTCTACATGTCAATGAGGGCAGTCTGGAAAATATAGTGGAGTACAAGACTACAGACTTGAAGTCCAAAAACCTAGATTCAGGATCTCTCTCTGCTGGTCACTAGATGTGACTTTGGGAGAATCAGACAACTTCTCTGATCTCTGTGTTGTGTTATACGTGAAAGTGAGAATAATAAGGCCCAACACACCTAGTTTCCAAGGTTGCCATGTACATGTGAGGTGAACTTGTATTTCTGAGGATGTTTTAGCCATGGTGTAAGAGGATGATTGTAACTATCACCAACACTGAGTTCCTGCAAGTTTAAATAAGATGGCGTGAGCATTTCAAGCTACATATGAATAAATGCTAAAATGTTCTTGCTATTTCAGATGTTTTTAATTTATAGAAGTAAAGTAGTATTGATCAGTTTAAAGTATCATTTATGCCCAAGTCCGTCTCTCTTTTCATCTTTCCCCACGCCCCTTCTCCCAGTCAATCACTATGATGAATTGGATACGAATCTGTCTTCCAGTTTTTAAATCATTTTTTACTAAATTTAGCATACTATCAACTCTGAAAAGACTCATATTTTGCGTAACATTAACCAAAAAAACAACAATTAAACTATACGCATAGATTGTAAGGTGCATCCCAATTTCAGATTGTTAAAACGTGAAGATAAATGTGCACCTTAAAATCAATGGATTACAGTAGTTTCCCACACATATATGTATCCATTAAAAATATAGAATGTGTTTAATTTAAGGTTATCATCTACAGACATTTTATACCCTTAATGTTGTTTTTTTTTTTTTTAATTTAATTTAATTTTTATTTACTTCTGGCTGTGTTGGGTCTTCGTCTCCGTGCGAGGGCTTTCTCCAGCTGCGGCGAGCGGGGTCCACTCTTCATCGCGGCGCGCGGACCTCTCGCCGTCGCGGCCTCTCCCGTCGCGGAGCACAGGCTCCGGACGCGCAGGCTCAGCAGTTGCGGCTCACGGGCCCAGCTGCTCCGCGGCGCGTGGGATCCTCCCGGACCAGGGCTCGAGCCCGTGTCCCCTGCACTGGCAGGCGGATTCTCAGCCGCTGCGCCACCAGGGAAGCCCTATTCCCTTAGTTTTTAAGACCGATATTATTTTTCAGTTTGAGAGGGCTGCTCTGGTGCACTGGTGGCCATCCCTGGGGGAGATGGGAGACGCGTGGTGTGCAAACTTCTCTTGCTGTTATGAGCCCTGCTCCATGCTGGGGCCAGTTTACGTTTCATCAGGTGTTTCCCTCCTTACAAATCATTAGGAGTAGCAATTTTCAGAATAAATAGTATCAAGCTCTACATATATGCTCAGCTGAGTGTTCAACCAAGTATTGTTTTTGAAATCTCTTCATCTGAATACACGTAAAGCTAACTCAGTCATTAACATATAGAGCCACATAGTAGTCCATTGACTGAATATGCCATATTTGCTTCTCAGTTCCCTTCCTGGCAGATATTTAGGTTGTCTTCCAATGTTTTGCTCTTATACCGTTGCAACTAATATGTTCATACTTTGTGTCCAGTTGTGCGAGAGTTCCTTTAGGGTAGACGCCAGAAAGTATCAGTAGAATCCAGGATCCTGGATGCTGCCCAAATGGGTCCAGTACACAGGTCTGCAAACCCACACACCAGACCTGGTCCACGGGCTTTATTTCTTCAGCTTGTGAGCTAAGAATGGTTTGTGCATTTTATTTTTTTTTAATTTATTTTTATTTATTTTTGGCTGTGTTGGGTCTTCATTGCAGTGGCTTCTCTTGTGGCAGAGCACGGGTTCTAGGCACGGGGGCTTCAGTAACTGCAGAGCGTGGGCTCAGTAGCTGTGGCGCATGGGCTTAGTTGCTCCGCGGCATGTGGGATCTTCCCAGACCAAGGCTCGAACCCACGTCCCCTGCATTGGCAGGCAGATTCTTAACCTCTGTGCCACCAGGGAAGCCCAGTTTGTGCATTTTAAATGGTTGTGTAGGTCCATACGCAACATCCTCATTGTTGCCTCTTGGCCCTCAAAGCCTAATGTCTTTGCTATCTGGAACTTTAATTTGCAGACCCCCGTTCTACAGGCAAACTACACTAATTTACAGTCCCACACGCAGTGGTTGAGAATTCCTGTGTTCTTACATTCTCATGTATACTGGATATTGTTAGACTTTTAAGATTTTGACAGTCTTATGAGTTGAATGGCGATATCTCTTTGCCTCAACTTGCATTTTGGGGGTTTCCATGGTTATTAATAAGGGAGCACCTCTTAGTATGTTTATTGGCTGTCTTCTTTGCGACTCACCTAATCGTGTGCTTTCTCTTTTCCTAAAAGCTAGCTTGTCTTTCTTAAATTCGTGTTTGGAGTGCTACATAGATTCTGGATATTATCCATTAACTACTATCTATGTTGCAAATATCCTCTCTCAGGTAATATCTTGTTATTCCAATTTGTCTCTGATGGCCTTTGACATTGTATTTTGATGTGGTCAGAGCTATCAGTTTTTCACTTAACGGTCAACATTTAATTTGGACTCGTGTTTAAGAAATTCTTTCCCACCCTGAAGTAACAAAAATATTCTCCCCATCTTCTTATAATTATTTTAAATTTTTGCCTTTCATCTTTAGATCTTTAACCCATCTCAACTTACTGTTTATATGTAGTATAAGTTGGATGAAATGCATTACTTAAACAAAACAAATCAATTTTTCTCATCCAGATTTATGTGACATTTTTAAAACTTTGAGATGTGTAGTTGGTTTCATCTACAGCAAAAAGGTCAATTCAGATTTTCTAATTTATAAGTAATTTTTTAAAATGAGAAGTAATTAATTCAGTGAAAGAAAACACTATAACTGAATTTTCAAAACTGAAAGTGTTACTTCTGTACTACCCAAAAAGTCTAGGGACTGAAGTCACTTCCCCAGGTCACTGGAGATTTTGCTTAAACATTATCGACAATTGCTTTATTATCCTGTTTGTCCTCAGACGGTCAGTCACTATCATGAGCTCTATCAAGTTAGCCCAATTTGATTCAGCACAGTTTTACTGAATCTCAACTACTCTGTATAAGTACTAACCTATGTATAAGTACTAACCTACATCCTGGCCATAGTGGGAAAGGGCTTAATCTCTGTCCTCTCTGAGCCTAAACTAGTACAGAAGTTGGACTAGTAAACACAAACCAACCACAGATAAAAGCTGTGATTCAAGACCTAATGATACAAGTGATAAGAGGCGTGAGGGCATGCTGTTGCTTGCTGTGTGATCGATGCACATGATAAACATTTGCTTCCCAATCATTCCAGGTCAACCTGATCTGAAATTCTTAAAATATTCACAGTAAAACAGCTGGAGATGGTTTGGGGACCAACATACAAATGTGTGTGGAGGTGATAAGCCTGTGTTACATATGCATCGCATAACCTTCAAAACTGAACATTTATAAGTTAAAATCTCTATTCCATAAGTCTGTCTTTATGTAGCTTGGATTTAGCTTAAAAAGAGCATTTTTGTTAAATTGTGTGGTTTTTAAATTTTTTTTGTAAAATACTACAGAGCATTTTAACCCAAATCGGAAAAAAATTTTAAAAGTCCACATAAATATACAAGCTCTGATTTGATTTTTATCCACGCTGGCCGGTGGTGCCACACAACCTGGGGAGCTCCTGATTTAGTCTTCTCAGGGACAAGCAGGCATGTGCCAAGCAGAAAAAAAAAAAAAAAAAAAAAATGTTAGGCTGCAGTTTGTTCTGGAATAAGAAACAGCAGGCCATTCCATCGCCCCCTGGGGCCACCAATTTGTCAGCCCACAAGGAAAATCAGGCTTAAGTGTATAGCAAATGCGTATTTATAACCATTATCTACTGTTGCTGTAAAATGTCTCTCTCATTCGCCAGGTATATATTCTGTATTTCTGTCCTGACTGATTGCAGTTTTGCCAAATGCTTATGAAATCCATCATTTCCCCCACTTTTGCCAATGATTTGGGGATAAGAACGATAAAGACAAGCAGTTGAAAGACTCTATTTTCTTTTCAGTGTTTTCCCCTTTATTATTGTTTGTTTCAAAGGAAAGCCCTGTGATGGGAATACTGAAAGAGAGAAAATGTAATTAAGCATTCATTGTGTATAGTCTTTTTGTTACCTTTGAAGTGCTTACATTAACACAGCAATCTCTTGATTTTGCTTCTGTAGCAGCAGCTTTCAGAAAATAGTCGTATTTTGCTGACAAAAATGGGCATTCCAGAGTGTAAATTAAATAACTTGATTTTATAGAATTCATTTAAAAGTGCATCTGTGGTGAGCGTTTCCCATTTTACATTACTCTGATTACACTTGACTTTTTGTTGACCTATATGAAAAATGAAATTGTTTCCAACTACAGCCTGCAAGACAGCTTAGGAGAGTGTGATTATAAATGGTAAAAAGGAAAAGAAAACCACAAGATGATGGGGTGTTGACCAGGTTCCTGCTGTGCTTCTACCGTATCCTTGAAAATAATGTTAAAAATAGAAATTATTAATAAAGTTCACAGTAGAGAAAGAAATAAGATTAAAGGTGACATTTCAGTTAAAGGGCTATCTTTAAGCTATATAAAAAGGAAAAGAAAATAATACGAGGAAACTTTAGAGAAGAAATGGAAATGAGAAAGGAAGGATAGATAGGGTGGGTGCAGGACTGTATGCAGAGTTGGAGAGAATGCAAAACAGGATTGGAAGCTACAGAGATAGAAATTCTCAGTCAAGAAGACCCATTCTAAGACGGTAAAGCCACCCTCTTGAGAAAAGACACCCTAACTTTCAGCAGCCTGCATCATGCTAACCTAGCCTCTCCCTTCAGCAGAGAGAATGAGAACCCTCGTGTGTTGCACAGAGAGGTTGTGTCACAACAAAACTGGAGGAAATAATGACGCTGGGGAACACACTGCTTCAGTCAATTATTGAATTTCGTTGAAATGCATTATGGTTCAATGGAAGAAAACCAAGTTAATTATCTGCGGTTAAAGGTATCCAACTTAAACATAGCAAATACGTTAGCTCAGGTGAATCTGGCTTTTTCAGGAGTGAGAGGAGGAGTTAGAGGAGAAGAGAGGTCGTGAGGAATCGCAATGGCTGAACGCCTCCTACCACATGCGGCGGGAGCCATGTTGAACCTGGAGACATTGGTTTTGAAACCCACTAAGCTGGAAGGTCAGCACCCCACCAAGCAGTAGCTACCCCATTCATAAAAATTCTAGGAAGGAGACTTGCCAGGCTTGCAGAGATCTGATTTTCCACACCAAATGCGTTGTCAATGCCAAAAATATCTTGAGAATGGGTGTTGTAATCTGAGAAAAATAAAGAATTAGACACCTGGACTATTTTAATAGCTATTCTCGACTTTTTCGTTGAAATCGGTGATTCGTAATGTATCAATATTGATCACAAAATAAGGAAGTGGATGTGTTACGTCCATTGTATATTGCATGATAGAGCAAATACGTGTGTTGCATATTAATATAATGCAGTGTTATAGATCTGTTAAAAGTGGCGAGTAGCCAGTGCATGAAAATATAAATATGAATTTCTTGTCTTAAAGCTTTGCACATACTAAATACCGCTGTGTTGAGAGTATACGTGTGCTTAATTTAACAAAGCTCAAGAGGAAATGAAAGGATATATCATTAGCCATTTTTCCCCTGAAATTACATCTTTAAGAAAAAATAGTGATTTAGAATTCCATGCCCCATGATAAATTTAAATATTATATAAATTATGAAAGATAAACAATGCACACAACAGGTCTAAATGTAATTTAGAACCAGCAAAGCGTAAAGGTAAAAGGGTTTCGTGCAAACGATGAAGCTCTTGTGATTCAATGTGACAAATCCCTGTAAAAATTCTTTCGTTAAATCAGTAGTATTTTATATAAAACTGTGACCCTCATTTAATGGCTACGGAAAGCCTTTTGGCACAGTACGGATGGTACTGGTAGTAGGCAGACATCGGCCGAAAATAAGACTCAGACGTCAACATAACGGGTTCAGGTTAACGAGCGTTACCTCAGCTTTCTATAAAAACAGAACAAACAACAACAGCAACAAAAAGCTACACTGAGAGGAATGGGCAGTGGTTCTTGCTTTCAGAATTAGGATCTGTCCCCCACTCCCATTAATTTGGGGGATGGGGGGAGAAATGGCTGACACCCAAGTCAGCCTGCAAGCTCAAGGCTAAGTCCGCACAGCACTCGGTTTGTAGGAAAATAATGTCTCACTGACAATGTAAATTAAATATGATGGAAAGCAAGCTGCCACCCTCCCTTCACTTCTGTTTCTTTATCACGGTGGTTATTGCCGCCTTATTAGAGTCTGAGAAAAAAACTACGAAGTAATTCTCACCTCCTGGCAATCAGCTGCAGACCTAGCCTCTCCGGCATCTTCTATTTCCACTGCAGAGAGACATCAAAGCCAGACCCCAAGTGCCAAGTCCTCACCTTAGCACAGGGCCCTACTCGTCAGGAACACGGTGACAAGGACCCATAAACGTCCGTGTCCACACAGAGTGTCGAGGAAACTTGAACTCCACACACATTTTTAAATACGGTTTCTGTTTTTGTCATCACGTCTTCATGTTAACTAAGCAGGAAAGGCTGAACATTCAGATAGCGAATGAACCTAGTTTTAATGTAGTTTAAAGCAAACTTTAAACTTTCTCATATATTGAGCTTAAATTTGTTACCGAAACCCGTCCCAAGAGCTTGTCCCAACGCTGTTAGCGAGGGGCTTTCTACCTGCAAAGCCCCTTCAGCAAAGCGTTAAGTGTTCCCTTTTTGAGTCTTGCCTTCTCTCTACCATGAAAATCAAACTCTTATCTCCATGAAAAAGAGAATGTGCAGCTAGAATCCCCCATCTATTTCTCTGTCCTTCTGCCCTGAGGGTAGCTTTTTCCTCTTCCTCCAAAAAGGAGGTATAAAATGTACTGTTTTTTTTAATTAAGGTAACAAAGCATTACATATTTAATAACTTTTGTCAAACTGCACTTAACAGTATCCTGTTACTGTTTCAATGAGCCAGCTTAAAATAACTGCATTACCTGCATAAAAAACCAGAACATCTGAAAGGAAAATTTTAATGGAGAAGAAAAGAATGCCATCACTCTGTGATTATTACAACCTCCCTCTCACACCTCCCGACCTCCCTTGGTAGCATTTGGGCAAACTGCCAGTCCCCAGGCCTACCTCTCAGTCTCCCCCAGCCTCCTTCCAGGCACCCATGCTCTGGCCATACTCACCTGCTCACCAGGCCCCTAGTTAGCCCCATACGCCCAAGGCCCCGTCTTCCCTCATGCCACCTGGGAAGACTTTCTCACAGTTCCCTTCCTGCCAAAATCCTCCTTCTCCTTGGTATCTTGCTATCCTGGTAGCGCCTGGCTGGACTCATGATCAGCCCCTCATGACCTTAAATGAGCAACGTTCACAAGAGGCCCCCAGACACATTGGCCCAGATCAGCTCTGAGAAATCGGAGTGCTCAGGTGGCACAGAACCGAACCTGGGATACTCTGGTTGAGTTTAGTTTCTGGTTGTCAGTCTTCGCACGTGTGCCCCCGCTCCAAGCCCCTGCTCCCATTTTCCTTCACATCCCTGCTATCTGAGAGGAAATAAAAACGTTCTCTGGGGATGAAGCATGAGGGAGGTGGAAGGGCCCAGAGAGAGACAGGGAGGCGGTGTGTTTCGACGATGGTGGCACGTCACACCCAGGGCGACAGCAGTATGGGTACCATCCTGGGTGTGTTGACAGCCAAGACCTGCAACCACTTCTTGTCTGAACGTGACGGGGAGAGTTGAGCCTCGCTAGGGGCCGACACGGACGAGGGGCAGCCCGCAGAGAGCTGTGTGGCTGCCTGAGAGGTCTCGGTAGAGAGAGTCTGAAAGATGCCCCCCAAGAACCAGTGTCCCTTAGCCTCCACCTGGAATGGCAGAACTTCCAAACTTCCTTGAGCGTTGAGAGCCACTGTGTAGGAAGAACACTACTGCTGGGACAGGGGCCCAAATTAGAGACCAGATAGAGAGTAGAGGGGGTTGAATGGGCGCCCCACAAAAACATATCCATGTCCTAACTCCCAGGCTTGTGAATGTGACCTTATTTGGAAAAATGGTCATTTCAGATGCAGTTAAATTAAGGGTCTTGAGATGAGGTTAATCTGGATTATCCAGTTAAGCCTCAAGTCCAATAACAAGTGTCCTTATAAGAGAAGGATGAAGACAAGACACAGGGAGTAGGAGGAAAAGGCCACGTGAAGACAGAGACGGAGATTGGACTGATGCTGCCACTAAGCCAAGGAACGCCAGGAGCCACCAGAAGCCGGAAGAGGCAAGGAAGGATCCTCCCCTAGAGCCTTTGGAGGGCGTGTGATCCTGCTGACAACTCCATTTTGGACTTCTGGCCTCCAGAACTGTCATAGAATCCCCTTCTGTTGTTTTAAGTCACAAAGCTAGTGCAATTTGTTGCAGCAGCCCTAGGAAACTAAAACAGGGGGTGTCACTGAGAACCAGAGATCTCAGCAGGAGCTGCAGGAACTGAGGTGGTGATCAATTCAGCAGAGAGAAAGCCCAGCGTCCCCCAGATAAGCGCCATCACTGCCCCTGATGGGGGGGCAGAGGACCAGTCACATGGCCACAGTGGACCAGAGGCCAGTGACAATCACATCTTTGACTTTAAACCAGACCTACAAAGAAAAGGAGCATTTATTCAAATGTAACTGAGTTTTAAAGGACAAAATTGCATTCGCGTAGCAAGATTCGGTTTTCAGCCATCAACACAAATGGAGGGCTTATGGACTAAATTCAACTGATATGTAAAAATATGAAGAAAACTGTTCTAGTGTCGCACATCTAAGTTTACGTCTGTGTATTTTCATATAGGCTATACCACACACCAGGGTTCTTGGGGGAGGATTAAGTGAAAAAATACTATAGCTGCAATTTGTCAAGCTATTATTATCATAGCCATTATATTTTACAAATGAGAGCACCGAAATTCACAGTGGGCTAGTGGTTGCCACGTAGCTGGTGACTGTCAGAGCCTATTTGCCGGCCAAGGTCTCCAACCACATTGCTCTCTTCCACCAGGCTGCCAACCCACGTCTGCTTAATTCAATTGTGAACTTAGTAGCGGTGAGCACGGTATTGCATTTATGTTCCTGACCAGGCAGTGTCTGACACAGCGACAGAGTCCAATTTAATCGAATAGCATAACCTTGCTGTGGTTAAGTAGCCTGCCATCTGTCTGGTGTTGGGAAAATAATTAAAACTAAAATCTCCTGACAATCCAGAAAACCTCCACCAAGGTAGACAAGAAAGAAAACAAGTCTTATTACTGAATAGCACTAAACCAGACTGTGATGGGCGTCACGGGCAATCCACCAAAGTGATCGCAAAGACAGAAAGCCGTGTCACCCTTTGATGCACATCCCCACATCGCATCCATTCTCTCAGGATGAAAACAACGAGTCCTCAGGCAAGAAGATCGACGGCATCATTTGCTAAATACAGTTCCCCCTGAATTCACCTGGTAACTGGGGTGGCCCTCTGTGATAGCTAATTGCCTTTACCCGAAGGAAAAATAAAACTTTTCATATCTCCATGATAAATAGGTAGTTTTGCAACATGGGTCCAGGTGACTAAGTTATATTCCCAGCTTCCCGTGGAGAAGGGGAGACGGGGCACTCTTCCTGGGTTGTAAAATGATGAGACTTATTTAGCTTTTAAAAAGATCTGTATACATCTCAAAGGGACAGACTATATAAGCACAAGTTTTCCAAAGGAAATGCGCTAAGAAAAGGGAGGGGAACTGTGGCTTTCCCTGTTTTAATCAGGGAAATTATTTTTTTCTTTTTAGATTTGTGTTTGCCCTTTCCCTGGGGAGATAGGAAAGGCTGTTAGGTTAGGACACAGAGCCAGGCCTGCTCCAGTGCCCAGGAGAGACAGAAGTGGTGTGAGACGGCTCAGATTCACAGCGGAGCCCTTCAGGTGGCCACTCTGAGTCTGGGAGAGGAAGCAGGAGAAGGGAGACTCCTCCCCTGAGAGTACTTTGATGATAACGTCAAGGTCAACCTCAAGGTCACAGGACAAGGGCTAGACTTGGAGTGAACTATGAAATGTCCTGTATAGAATAATGTCTGATTTAGAGTGAGCCTGAATATATCTGTGCCCAGATGTGCACGGTGTGGTGGACGTGGTGACATCAGTAAAAAATCTGTGATCTAATAGACAACAGACGTGTGGTTGCCAAGGGGGAGGGGGTGTGGGGGAAGGTTGGTTTGGGAGTTTGGGGTCAGCAGATGCAGACTATTATATACAGAATGGATAAACAACAAGGTCCTACTGTTGTTCCTATATCACAGGGAACTACATTCAATACCCTGTAATAAACCATAATGGAAAAGTATATAAAAAAGGATATATATATGTGTATTACTTTGCTGTACAGCAGAAATTAACACAACATTGTAAATCAACTATGCTTCAATTTTTAAAAAATTAAACGAAAGAAAATCTATGTTCTAGACCATTCTGTATCCTCTTTAAGTTCTGGTAGGATCCCAAAGGCTGTGGCTATTCACAGGAAGGGTGCTGGCAATTGTCCCAAGCCAAACATTGTCAAAACTTCCGAGTAGTTGAGGCTTTTTTTCCCCTTGTTATACGCTCATTAAACTTGGAAAAAAGCTAGCCATTAACTTCTGTGTAATAATCTCTGGTGCTTAAGAGTCATGACTAAATTGCCTCGATTTTCTTACCTTTGTGCTTAACAGTCTAATAGTAACAAATGGGAATAATTTGCTAAGAGGGAAATTAAAAGGAAGAATATAAATTAAGAATGAAAAAGATTATCAAATTAATGTGGTACTTTAGAGAATTCAAAGTTGAAAAGGTACTAGAAATTAAAATATTTTAAAAATTCTACTTTTTTGTTGTTTTCTTTCTTTTACCATATTTACCCATTCCAAATGAAGCATATGCCTTTTTTTTAATTTGGGAAAATATGGTGAAATACAAAAAAAAAGGGAGGGGGAGTCCATTTTTTTCACAAAGGCAGGCACCGTTAACATTTCTAAAGTACCTCCTCCTAGCATTTTCTCTATTATTTCTTTTTGTACATACTTGCACTTCTACCATATATACTCTCATTTAATATCGTAAGCATTTTTTTCTACTGTTAAAATTCATAAGTGTATTAGTTATCTATTGCTATAGAACATATTATGAACAACTTCAGAGCTTACAACAATAAACATTTATTATCTCACGTGGATTCTGCAGGTCGGGAATCTGAGACGGGCTTAGCTGGGTGTTTCTGTAGTTCAGAGTGTCCCATGAGTTTGCAGGCAAGATGTTAGCTGGGGCTGCAGTCACCTGAAGGCTTTACTAGGGCTGAAGGATCCACTTCTGAGATGGGTCAGTCACATGGCTGTGGCAGGAGGCCTCAGCTCATTGCCACATGGGCCTTTCCATAGGGACACAGCACCTGGCCATAGGACACGGCACCTGGCTTCCAGCAGAGTGTGTGATCCAAGGGGGAGCGAGGTGAAAGCCACAGTGTCTTTTACTACCTAGCCTCTTAAGTCACACACAATCCTTTCCGTAACCTATTGTTTATACAGACCAGCCATATTCAGTGTGTAAGGGGACACACAAGACTGTTGAACACCAGTGACTCACAATGTTGCAGACTGGTTACCACAATGGATTTGTAATGGCTGCATGAATTTTACAATAGAGATCTCTATAACTGTATTAGCTGTTTACATAAGGTTAGATGTTATTTCCAGTATTTCATTATTACAAATAATCTCTCAAGCACTTTTTGTATATAAAGGTTTTCATTAGTACTTCAGGTTATTTTCTTTGAATACAGTCTTAGAAGTAAGATTGTTGAGTTATTTTTTAAAAAGTTTTCTTAATTTTCATTTTAAATCAGTTTTATAAAGCAAATTAATATTTTATATTGTTTATTTCAGTTAACAGATGCATTTCCTTTAATGTATTTGCTATAAGTATCTTAAAATACCTATGCAGTGATTCACAACTCATGTTTAATGCATTCTATATAAGTGTATATTTTAGGTAGATATTCTATATCATATATATAATATTTTGATACTTATGGCGTGTGGATTTTTTCATTGCTATTTAACCATTTTATAGATCCTCCTGAGTTTGTTTGTCGCTGTTATTTTGGACAACTTAGAACTTGATGAAGATCTAAAGAAGCTTAAACAAGTAAGTAACCTATGGGGGATTCTTTAAATCGGCATTAAAAAAATAAGGGCAAAACATGTGCTTACAGGTAGTATTAAAGCAGTTCAAGGTTCAAATTAAAAAAAGATAGATTTTAATAAATTAAGACAATCTGAGTTGGCAAATAATTTTCTTCTAAGTTTAACCTTCTCTAATATCAACCAAGGAAATTTTTATTGCTCTATGATTATCCTAGGAATATTTTTATATCATTATTTTGAGTAAAATTAAGATGGACATAGTATAGTAAATTGAGTTTAGATTCTCCTTCTGCCATTAAATGAAGGTAGTTTGGAAATGAAATGCCTCAGGGCCAGGTTGCCATTTGGCATAATTATCTGTAATATTCTTGATCATCATCCTAAAAATATTAAGCATAAACTTGCCTGACCACTAGACATTATAAGAGAATTTAGTCTGGGTGCCCAAAGTGGTTATAAGAAATGGGATAGAATAATTGATCAACTGTGTGCCCAGTTGTATATGAAAATAGATTGGGTGTTATGGCATTGATAATCATGTCCCCAAAATGTAAATGTAAATGTGTGAAGATTATGTTATTGATGGCAGAAAGATTACAGGTGTGATTAGCTATTCTCATTGTTTTTGTTCCATGGAAGGTACTTGGCTTGAATATTTGACTCTGTCAAAGAGAAGAGACCCTTTGAGAAGCAGAATTTGTAAAAGGGGGGAGCCTGGATAAGTATTCTTGGATCATCCCCCACCCCCCAGCACTGCGATAGTTGAGATTATTAACATCCCAGTGAAAATCCTATCTGGAATTTTAGGAAGGCCCTACACATTCAGAATTTTCAAGTTGGATAGAGTTGTCTATTTTTTAAAAAACAAAGACATAACCTATTTAAATTTTTGTTGTTATTTATATATCTGAAAATCACTTTAAGCATTTCATTTTTTTACTCTTGCTTATTTCCAAAGCCTATGCTTTTAACCAAGGGCAGTCAATAAAGAAAAAAACACAAACATATTTGATATAAAGATGCCCACTGTGAGCATATCAAGCAAGGATTTAAATTCTTCCCTGTCCTGGGGCTACACAGGCAAATGGTTATCTGGGTATGGTGGGCATGATTTCTTCCAGATCTTTTCAATTTTGTGGCAACAATGGTAGGTTCTTCAAATGAGGGTTGGGAAGTTCTTTATGCCATTGATGCAAATACTTCCCATGGTTTCTAGTTGTAGAAGAAATATGTAAATAGTGAGTTCAAAATTGAAATTGACCAACCATATAATTAGACACAACCAATAAACATCTCTTGCTGTATAACCACCTTAGTCCTTGCTTTACAAATCTGGTATTTATTTCAGGATTTAAATGATTTTACTCTATTTTTATTATTCCCAGAGGAAGATGGGGAAAATGTGAAAAAATAGTTGATTTTCTTAATGTTTCAAGTTCCAGAAAGCACTCTGTGTTCCAAAGTCTGTCTTTATTCAGTTTAAACTTTTTTTTTCAATCTTTGACCCTTTCCACCAACTAGTCTGTAGGTTCTTATAGCTACAGCCACGTTTGTGTGAGCACTGGCTCAGTGCCAGGTACTTTGTATTTTCATTTATTTAAATTTCACAGCAACCATGTGATGCAAGTATTATTAATAGCTTCATCTTACAGGTGAGGAAACTAAAGCACAGAGAAGTAACTTGCCTAAGGTCTCACTGCTAATAAGTGGCAGAGTTAGTATTTGAACCCAGGCAATTTGGACCAAAAGCCCAGACTCAGCCTCTGTGCTATATTGAGTCACATTAAAGCTGTATAAATGCCAAACATGAGTCATGCCATCGTGGAGGCTCATTCATAAGACTGTTAGTTACTTGTTGATAAATAATGATATCTTAGATGACAGAGATGTCATTATATTCATGAAATAACCATTGACGTGACAGGCAGTTTCTTGAGGAATGGAGGTGAGTTAAGCTACCCAATCATTAAAACTATCCAAAAGGCAGATGATCTAATTAGAGACACTGGAGTTAAGACTTTGGCAGAAGCTAAGAGCTGAGATGCTTACCATTCACTCCACATGATGGCAGACACTGGCCAAAGCACCTGTTCCCTCAGGGACCTTCTGGAGCAATGACCCTCCTTAGACACAGACATAAGGTGCTTGCAGCATATTAACATTTTAGAGAGGTCTCTAGAGACTTAATGTACTTTATTATGATTGTGGTAAAAACAGTTGTGTTAAAATATACATGTTGGTGCATGGACATTTTCCAAGAGTAATAGAAACCAGTGTGAGCCACCTCTAACATGGAGACGTTAAATATGAAACACTGAACGGGGGCTATTAGAAAAAGTCGGTTCTCATGCTTGGGAGAAGGATTATGTCCCTGGAGGTGGATGGGATAGGAGACAATGGTAGAAAGCTGAATGGTACAGTGAGGAAGCTAGAATGGGAGAAGAGAAAGAAGTGAACGAGGAAAACATCCAGGAGATGAAATTAAAGGAAAGAGCACAGATTATTAATCTAAGCCAGTGATAAAGGGGGAGAAATGTGACCGAATGCTAAATCAGGTTGCTCCGTGCACCAGAGCTTTTGTGGAGAAGCTCCCTGAGGCAAGCACAGTCTGCAGGATCAATTGTGCTGGAATTGTATTCTTCTTAAGTAGAAACATGCTGCTTATTGTTTCCCCATTATTTTCTGAAGTTGCCTCCTTGCCCTTTAAGACAGTGGTTTCCAGCCAGGGATACTAACCCTTGGGGCTCTTCAGGAGAAACTATGGGACCAGCAGCCTTCTTTAACACTTCAGGAAACCTAAAGGGAATTGTGCGTTTGCCCGACTGAAATGCCTACTTAATACTTTTAGCTGGAAATTCGTGAATTCTAGGCAACAGCACTGCTTCCCTAATGCTGATGCTCTGAAGGCTCTTCATATATGCTTGTCTTTAAGGAAAAGGAAGCAGCGTTGAATTATGTATTGCTTAATAAAGGCATTTTGATAGACAGAAACTTTTTTAAAGAGAGGACTCAGAGGGCAATAATTAAAGGGCTCCTTGGGGATGACTTTGGATAGGTTCTGATGTAAATGCTCATTCCCAGGCCACCTGTCTCCATGCCATCACCCGTGTTGTGCCTTTATAGACACTAATGTAGCTTTTCCTTTGTCGCTCTCCAAAATAAATAATGCTCTGAAAAAACATGCCAGTTATGCATTCACATAAAATTCACCTATTGCTTTCCTAGCAGCAATATAGCAGTAGCAATCATTTCCTAGCTGCCATAATTTATGTGACCCCGTATCTAATTAAATAGAGACCATGACTCTCTTTTCAGCATCACCAAAACCCAGTACAGGACCTGGAGATAGATAGAGACAGAAATAGAGATATATAATGGTTTTTTACATAAGATCAGAAAACTGACTAGAAATGAGATTGTCTGTAAATGTATAATTTGGCTGCTGAGAAGCCAGATCAGTTCATATAGAGGCTAAAAACCCCCTTGACCTACTGCTGTCCTCTAAACAGCAGTAGGAGACAATGACCTTCATGCTCTGTGATGTAGCAAAAACACTGGAGAATGTAGGTGGAGTTTTGCAAACTTTGAAAAGGAAGAGAATTCTTGCAGCTTTAATGATTTTTGCAAATTCAGTGCAAGACAGATATAAAGGGTTTTCTTTTAAGCAGTAGAAGATTCATTAAACTATGAGAAAGAAAAAGACCCATAGAGAAGCCTCAGGGAAAAGAATCATTGAAAAGGGAAGTAGAGATAGTCTGTGTAGATTAAATTCAAAGCTCTGAAATTAAAACTGTTTCCCCAGCTCTGTATTAAGTCCCATTTGAGTCTTGTCTGGTTCAAATTTGATAATGTTTGGTCTTTGATGGCACCCAATGCATAGTGAGGGATGGACATGTAAAGAGACTTCTCTCTCTTGTTGATTATGATTTTAACAAAACAACAAAAATCTTAGTCCTTTTAAAAATATGAGCTCCAAAAAAAAAAAAAAAAAATATGAGCTCCGGGTTAATGTTTCTCTGTAGCCTTACCTGGGGGCTTTCATTTTCATCTCTGTCTTGTCTCCTGTATTGAAGTCATTCTGGATTTAGGGCAACAGCAAGGGGACAGAGTAGCCACTCAGCTAAGCACTGTTTGCCATCTCCTGATCTGAGTCGAGCCTTCAGTCTTCTCAGTATTTTTTCCATCTCACAGGAGTGAACTCAAACAAATATAACATGGAAGAAGGATGCAACTGTTACAATAATAAATATTCCCTATTGAAAACTGTCTGGTGCCAGGCACTTCATATGCAATTACTGAATTTAATTCTAAATGTTAAAGACACAGAAACTAACATTCAGGGAGATAAATTTCTTGCCCAATTTCATATAATTTGTAAAGTGCTTAAGTTGGGATAATAAGGGCTTTCTGACCCCAATGCAGGTGACACACAACCTGCTCAGAGAATCAGTTCATTCATTCATTCTAAGGCGAGTGTATGGAAAGTGGGTTGGATGAGATGCTTGCATTTTTGGATCAGCAGATTCTCTCCCTGTGGATGTGTAGACTGGAGGTCAAATTGTAATCAGAATATAGCTCAGTGAGCTGGGAATCAGTGTGGGGTGTGGAGAAGGAGGGTTGTGTGATTCAAATACGTAATGGCATCAGGCTAATGTCACTTGAGGTATTCCTTTTACTAGATCTCCCCATTTTTGTAATCCTGGGGTCTGAATGCCCATCTGCTGTACTTCAGATGTTGTGTTAGGGGCACCAGACATAATGATAAGCAAGACATTGTTCCTGCCTTCAAATAGCTCATGAACTGGTGGGAGAAAGTGACAACTAAACAGATACTACAAATTGTGGAGCACAAAGGAGACACACATAACAGATGATGAAATTAGACATGTTTTCTCCCAAGTACGGCAGAGACTAAAATCTGTAATTCCTATCTAGGTGAAGGGAGTTAGAAGAAGGCAGTGTGAAGAAGCGTGCTTGAGACCAAGAGAACAGCAAACTTTTTCTTTAGGCAAGAAAAAGCATATTGGCTTTTTGGAGGTCACTAGGAGTTCACTGTGACTCAAGTATAGAGCAAGGGAGAAATTGGTGAGCTGGAAAAACAAGCAGGGACCAGCAGAGGAAATGCCATGAGCAGTGCTAAGCCTTTAGATACTATCCTGCGGGCATTTAAGCCAAGAGCGACAAAATCTCCCGTATGTTCTATTTTTTTTTTTTTTTTTTACCTTTGGTTTTGTTTATTTATTTATTTATTTATTTATTTATTTATTTATTTATTTATTTATTTATGGCTGTGTTGGGTCTTCGTTTCTGTGCGAGGGCTTTCTCTAGTTGTGGCAAGTGGGGGCCACTCTTCATCGCGGTGCGCGGGCCTCTCATTATCGCGGCCTCTCTTGTTGCGGAGCACAGGCTCCAGACGCGCAGGCTCAGTAATTGTGGCTCACGGGCCTAGTTGCTCCGTGGCATGTGGGATCTTCCCAGCCCAGGGCTCGAACCCATGTCCCCTGCATTGGCAGGCGGATTCCCAACCACTGCGCCACCAGGGAAGCCCCCTATTTTTTTTTAATCAAAGTTTAGTTACTGTACAATATTATATGTTATAGGTGTACAATATAGTGATTCACAGTTTTTAAAGGTTATACTCCATTTATAGTTATTATAAAATATTGGCTATATTCCCCATGTTGTACAATATATCCTTGTATCTTATTCATTTTATAGATAATAGTTTGTACCTCTTAATCCTCTACCCCTAAATTGCCCTTCCCCCTTCCCTCTCCTCATTGGTAACCACTGGTTTGTTCTCTATGTCTGTGAGTCTGCTTCTTTTTTGTTATATTCACTAGCTTGCTGTATTTTTTAGATTCCACATATAAGTGATACCATGCATCATCTGTCTTTCTTTGTCTGACTTATTTCACTTAGCATAATACCCTCCAAGTCCATCCTTGTTGCTGCAGATGGCAAAATTTCATTCTTTTTTCCCCTACATTCTTCAGTTCAGAGAATGAATTGAAGGGCACCTAGACTGAAGATAGGAGAGCCAATCCCTGAAGCAGATGGTGATTGCAGTCTCAACTAAAGGAAACAGAGATGAGGGAATGTGAAGGAGTGGTGACGTACAGAAGAGGGAGTGCAGAGGGTAGGATCTGGTGACCCACTGGATGTAAGATGAGCAAAGGCTGGAGACTAGAGCATCACCCAGGTTTCTAGATTGCCCCAGGTGTGCCAAGGCAGAGGATGCAGAAGAAGGAAGAATTTGGGGGTTGGTTTGTTTGTTTTATTTTGGGGAGTGGGGGGGGTCATATTTTCCATGAGATGCCTGGGAAATATCTATGAGACAATGTCTGTGGATAGATGTAAGGTTTAAAACTTAGGCGGAGTATTGGGGCTGAGACAGATATTGGAGAGAAGCAAAAATTAACATGCAGGTGGTAAGTTAAGCCTTTAGAAATCATGAGTTTACCAAGGGAAGAATGGTTCCCTGAGGAACAGCAAATGAATCCAGTGAGCCACTGAGAAAGAGCCCTAAATGGGAATGAGAAGCCCAAGAGGTAGGAGGAAAGAGTAGAACGTGTGTGTCATCAAGAACAAGGCTGTGGTCCACAATCTCAAAGACTTCAGAGAGGTCAAAAGTGGTCACCATAGCAAACAATCCTAATTACAATAGCATCAGAAAGAATAAAATACTTAGGAAAAAATATAACCAAGGAAGTGTAAGATTTCTGCCCTGAAAACTACAAAACATTGCAGAAAGAAATTACAGAAGACACAAATAAATGAAAAGACGCTCTGTGTTCATGGCTTGGAGAGGATATGGAGAAATTGGAAGACTTGTGCACTTGTTGGGGGTGTAAAATGGTGCAGCCACTATGGAAAACAGCATGAGGTTCCTCAAAAATTAAAAATAGAAATGATCCAGCAATACCACTTCTGGGTATATATCCAAAAGAATTGAAAGCAGGATCTCATTGCAGCATTACTCACAATAGCCAAGAGGTGGAAGCGACCAAAATGTCCATTGACAGATGAATGACTAAAGAGAATGTGGTATATACATAAAGTAGAATATTATTCATTCTGACATGCAACAACATGGATGAACCTTGAGGACATTATGCTCAGTGAAATAAGCCAGTGACAAAATGATAAATGCTGTATGATTCCATTTATATGAGGTATCTAACGTAGTCAAATTCATAGAAACAGAAAATAGAGTGAGGGTTGAAAGGGGCAAAGCGAAGTTGTTGTTCAATGGCTATAGAGTTTTAGTTTTAAAAGATGAAAAAGTTCTAGAGACCTTTTGCACAACAATATGGACGTACTTAACGCTACAGAACTGTACCCTTAAAAACGACTAAGATGATAAATGTGATGTTATGTGTTTCTGACCACAGTTTTTTTTTTAATTTTGATAAAAAATTGGTCACCATATTGGTAAGGTGGTGAGAGCAGCCTCAGGGATTCTGATGGTGCAGAAGCTGGGTTGCAGAAGATGAGGAGTCATGACAGCTAAGAAAGTAAAGACGAACTGTTAACCTTTTCCTCTCAGACTTCTCATGCTCTAAGTCTCCAGACAGACCACCTGGTTACAGACTGATTCTTAATTTTTGTAGCTTTGTAGTAACATCATTTACTACAGTGCTACCCAACTGTTTTTTTTCCCATTGCGGTTTGCACAGAGAGTGACATTTGTACAACGGCTGGGAATCACATGCAGCTGGAGGCATCCAACACTAGGATTTCTGCTGCTCCGGGAAAAACTCAGCTGCCCAGGGGCCGAGGATCAATACCCCAAAGAAGCTGTAAATCGTCAGTGGCTGAGTTGGAATACTCAGCATTTTACTCAAAGCCTTTGATGTAGCCCAACTCCACTCGAAGCCACTCCCTCAATCTTTTGGTCAGAGATGACTCTTTTGTTGTCAACTTACATATTATTTCCCATAATTTAACATAACTGAAATCTCAAAAGCTCATCTTATATAGCACTTGATCTGCTATTTCTGACAGAGCTTCATTGTTAGGCTTCTTTTAAAAAATAAATTCTTATGCCACATTAAGACATAAACAACAGTACGATCTGTTTAAAGAGATGAAGTAGCTAAGACTGAGAACTGTTCGGATCAGGGTTCAAGCTAATAGGTCACAACAGAAGCTAAGAATTTGAGGGTATCAATTATCAGCGTAAGAAAACAGCCTAGAGTCGGGAGGGACAGATAAGATGGGGGTACAAGCTACCGTGTATAAAATAAATAAGCTACAGGGATACGTTGTACAGCACAGGGAATATGGCCCATATTTTATAATACCTATAAAAATGGAGTATAACCTTTAAAACCTGTGTGAATCACTGTGTTATATACCTGAAACTTACACAATATTATAAATCACCTATACCTCAATTTTAAAAAGAAAAAGAAACAAAAAAGCAGCCTAGAAATCTAGAAGTCAATGCAAAAAATGGGGAGCAGCCAGCTGGAATTTTGGAGTTAAACAGGTACTAGTTAGGGGTCCGGGAAGTCAAAACAAAACAGACAAGGTACCTGTTAGAATTGATGTCTTCCTATTACGGGTTGAATTGTGTCCCTCAAAAAGAGATATTGAAGCCCTAACTCCCAGTACCTGTGAATGTGACCTTATTTAAAAATAGGGTATTTGCAGTTGAAATCAAGTTAAGGTGAGGTCATTAGGGTGGTCCCTAATCCAATATGACTGGTGTCCTTATACAAAAAGGAGAAGAGAGACACACGGAGACTAGAGCGATGCATGTACAAACTAAGAAACACCTGGGGTGCGGACCGTCACCAGAAACTAGGAGAAAGTCTTGAAACAGACCCTCCCTCAGAACCTCCAGAAGGAACCAAGCCCACAGAACAGACACTTTGATTTGGAATTTTCAGCCTCCAAAACTGAGATAGTAGATTTCTGCTGTTTCAAGCCACCAGTTTTGCATACTATGTTACAGCAGCCCTTGGAAACTAATACACCCCCTGGCCTCAAAAACAAAGGACCGCTTTCGGCCGCCAGGAAGTAACAGAGCTGAAAGATAATGGGTGCTCTCAGGATGGCGGGCAGCTTTCACCAACCAAGAGCAGCTTTCTCAACAGATGGACTCATTTCCTTTTGCCCTTAATCAAACAAGTCCCATAATAATAAATGTTATAAAGTTGAGACTTTCTTGGAAGAAGGGTTTCTCTAAGCCCTTCCAAAATTTCATCCTATGTGTGATTGACCCAAACCAGATCACTTTTAGAGGCTGTTGTTTTCAGAAACCTTGCTCTTTGCCTCATCCCCTGGCACTCAGGACGGTTAATAAGGCAGCTCAAGTCTCTCTTGACATTGAACAGACATAAAATGATGGGCCTAAGACTGTTCAAGTTTACATTGATGAGTTGTCGGTTGTGTCAATTGTGCTAACTCAGAATTACTTTTATTACAGTTTATCACAGCCTCTACAAGATAACCTCTCAATTTTTTTTTCTTTTAAATTCTGAAGTATCTTTAATGAGAAAGGCATTCTTACAAAATCAGATGGCTCTTGACATTATTACGATTTTTTTTTTTTAAGTGAGGTTTGGAGGGAAATTGTGTACAAACCAGGCAAGAGGGTTACTCTTCATCATGCCCGTCCTCAGCCCCCTGCCCAGCCATGGAGACACTATCTCACTTTGCTTTCTTTAATCATGAGAACAAAAATTTTAAACACCAACAGCGCTTTTTCCCTTCAGATCCTTTCACAGGCAGTGGGAAACTAGATGGTTATGGTTCTAAGAAAAAAACGTGACAATTGGTTTTCAGTTTTCTGCAGTGTCTTGCAGTCATTGAATTGCAAAAAGGCTCTTTGGTAGCTGCGTTCAGGCATGTTTCAGGAGTGAGGTAGTGAATTTTGTCCTCTGTGTACCCATACACGGAACATGAGGTGTTGTCATTGCCTTGATTCCTTTGGGACTCAGGTTTCACCCATCTGTTCTTTGTTCTGAGAAACCCACATACTTGTCTATTCCACCCAAAACGTTTCTGCTATCTGCTTGTTCATTCAATTCCTTCAATCTTTGTGTCCCTACTGTGTGCAAAACACTGGGCCAGGCATTAAGGAGATAAGAATAAACAGTTAAATTTTCTGCTCTCATGGAGCTTAGGGTCTAATGGAGGAGTTGGACATCAATCAGATAATCAGAGCAGTGGATAAATATTTATAATGTGAGGCGAACCTTCTGCAGAAAAGAATGGCATTTGAGTGAGGAGTTAATAGAAGACCTTGACCCAGATGGGGGTCAGGGAAGTGGGGAAGGAGAAAGAGACACTTGGGCTGAGTTATGAAGGAGGAGCAGCCGTGAACTTCATGGGGGTGTTGATAGGGAAAGGGAGGGGAGAGCATTCCAGAGAGAAGGAAACATGTTCAGCATGACCCCAGAAAAAAGTGGTGTAAAGTGAGTATGGAAAGGTAAGTGGGGCATAGACCGCGCAGCACCTTGAGAAACATGCCAAGAACTTTTCCCTTGGGGACTTCCCTGGTGGTCCAAAGGTTAAGACTCTACACTTCCAGTGCAGGGGCGCGAGTTCAATCCCTGGTCAGGGAACTAAGATGCCACATGCCACGTGGCATGGCCAAAAAAAAAAAAGAACTTTTCCCTTTGCCCCCAGAACAATAGGAAGCCACTGAAGGCTTTTACGATGGGAGGCAGTGTGAATGGGACAGCTGTTTGGGAAGCAACATCAGCAGGGACTTGGTGAATGTTTAGATTTAAGGACATAAATGAGAGTCTCAAGGATGACTCCTGGTTTCAGGTTCATCTCCTGGGATGGATGATGATACCATTCGCAGAACCGGGGAACATTAGCACAGAACTTTATTTGTGGGAAAAGACCATCACTCAGGCTTGGATATGTTGAGTTTGTGATGGGTTTGAGACTCAGCAGAGACGCCTAATACTTGGTTGCATGTGTAGGTCTAGAGTTTAGGAGCAAGGGCTGGCTGGCTAGAGATACAAATATGGGCGTTCCATGTCATTCTCAATTGTTTATCCAGTGCCTGCCATGTGCCAGGCACTGTTCTAGGCCTAAGGGATAAGTCAGCAAAAAAAACAGACCGAAATGTCTGCCCTCTTTGGTTCTTCAGTCCTAGTGAAGCTCTCTGTACTAGTGGAAGTTGTAAATCTGGATGAGACTGTATAGGGTGGGGGGAAAAGAGATACCGCAGCCTTAAGGAAAAATAATGATGCTGGTGCTTAATGATGCTGGTGCTTTGCCTTAGGGAAACACAAATAATCCATCTTTGTTTTTGTCCCATGTAAATGTTTGTTCTGTTACAAATAATCAACACTTTTTCTGTCTCAAGTTCAACCTCCCAATGGGAGAAGAATCTGATTGGTCCAGCTAGTCAACATCATTCCTTTTAGGCTGGAATTTTGTATCTCTGCCTCTCAATGCTGGTCAGCCATACAGAAAGCCATCAGCTTTGAACAGGGTAGATCCAGACCAAACCACAAAGTGGGCTCCCCTGAAATGTGGCTGGTTTCCCAAGACAGTCCTTTCTTCTCCTAACTCTCCACCCTGGCCTCTGCTCTGGAGGAGCTAGACCCCAAAGAAGGAGATGTGAAAGAAGAGACCATGTCCCCTTCCCAGTTCTAGACAGGAAGTCATACTTGTGGGGCTGGGGTGGGGCAGGGGAGCAAGGCTTGAATCAGGTATGAGACTGGATTGCCCTGGACTGATTTTTTTATAACCAAAGGTGGCCAGAAAGCTATGGAACTTATCTAAGAAGGGCAACCAGTCTTTTTCTTTATTCATAACTGAAGGTTGATGGTTTCATTGTCGGCCTTTCCTTACGTTCTACCCGCTGCCCTTGCTCAGTAAGAGTCACAGTGGGAGACGGGGTATGGCTGGCATCCTCACTCACAGCCATATGACTATTGAATATTTTTTACTCTGATATTAAAAGAATGACTTAGATTATTACTAAGAAATGAGAAATGTACATGTATGTTATTTTATTTGATGTTATCCCTATTTCCACGTTGTTCTGCATAAAATATGTTAATGTGAATTTTCATAGTGCATCTAATAAGCCCTTTGCCCTCAAAGTATGCAAAATTGAACAACTGTACTATCTACCACAGGCATAGTCAGGAATGATACTTGGAAAATGCATGATGGTTGCCTGAGAAGGAATTACTTAAGAGGACTGAGCATGGGTGGGAGTTCAAGACCCCAATGTGGAGACTCCAGTACAAAATATGTGTCTTCCAAACCTCCGATTTAAAGTGTGGGATTTATTTTATAGTAAATACCATCACTGACACTAGTTATCTGTAAACTAAGGTGGAACAAATAAAGAAATTTATGGAGATAACGAGAGCCAGATTTCACACAGTCAGAGAAAGAAGTTACAGATAAGCAAAGGGAAGATGCCAGAATGAACCCTCTGGCAATTGGAATAGGAGTATCAGTATGAACTCAGTTTATTGTAAGATAGAAGATAGATAGATACATAGATGCATAAATAGATATATAGATACATAGATACATCAGTAGATATATAGACACAGATATGTAGATAGATACATGGATACAAGGGTGGATACATATATACAGCTCTGTGGTTATATAAGATACAAACATAGTAAGTAGATACTAAATATAGATATGTGTGTATACAAGGGCTCATATACATACATATATTTCCTAGGTCTTTCCTCTGGGTGAGACTAGAAGCAGTGACATGCCAGTAACATCAAGAAAACCCAGTCCTAAAATCTTCATTTCTAAAAACCATTCTCAAGTGAAACAAATCAATATTCTTTGGGGAAGTGACTGATTCTAGAGTTGAGGCAGGGAAAACACAAGATGAGACTTGAGTATTAAGTATAATATTTTGTGGAGACAGAAAGTAAGGAAGAGCTTAAAACACACACACACACACACACACACACACGCACAAGGGTGTCAAGACGTGACAATGAAATAGAATGTGGAATCCTGGATGGGATTCTGAAACAGAAAAAAAGACATTCCTGCAAAATCCGGGGAGTTCCAAAGCAGTTCTGCATTTTGGTTCAAAGTATTTGACCAAGGTTAATTTTTTGGTTTTGATCAATGTCCTATGGTTATGTAAGATACTAACATAAGAAAAAGCTGGGTCAAGGGTGTACAGGAACTCTCTATACTATCTTTGAAACTATTATGTACGTTTAAAATTATTTCAAAATAAAGAGTTTTTTTTTTTTAAACAGGCTAAGAATTTTCTATGGTAAACTCTAATACCATATATAGACATAAATTGGCTGCTCTGTTGCCCTGTTCAAAGACTTATATGTTTGTGAAGCTTTATACCATAGATATGTTGTATAGAATTTATAGTCAATTACGATTTTTTTTTTTATCTTATAAAGTTGGAAGCATAGACTTCATCAGGAACAAAATGTTTTTTTATGGTTTTGTTTCTGATAGAAAATCTGATGTGCCTTGTCATTTCTCTTCATCTTAGTAATATAATTCATCTGAAATTGGAAGAGTCATTTGTGCTGGTTCATATGGCTGATTCCACGTTGTAAAGAGGCTAAGGAAAGGGTAACCAAGTGATGAGAAATACCACAAATCGGTCACTTCAGCCTGTTTGTGGGACACCCTTGATGCTGCCTTTTTTTGTTCTTCATCTCGTCACCATTGTGTTATCCTTGTCTCTTGTGTATAAACATCCAGTGAGCCATGGGGCCACAGAGAGTCCTGCCCTTAATTAAAAATTGTCAGCTTAGTAGGGGAGAGATACACAGAATTAAGGAGTTATAGTGCAAAGCCCTGAGCACTAGGGTCGAAGACCCAGGGAGCCTGGGGGAAGACGTGCCTAACTCAGGTTGGAGCCAGGTTGAGAAGATATGTCTAAAAATAATGAATCAAATTTTATTAGGAAAGTGGGAAAATGCATTCCATATAAAAGAAATAGCAGGTGCAAAGTTGCAGAAGTAAAAAACACATCTATTGCTTAAAAACGCTGTTTTGGTGAAACAGTATACAGCAGTGTTTAGAAGCTGAAGTTCTGGAATCTGAAAGACGGTGGTCAAATCCCCGTGCTTACCACTTCTAGCTGCGCTACCTCGGGCAGCAGATTTGAGCTCCTTGGACCTCAGTTTCCTCATCTATAACATAATGGAGCTGATTATGGTACCTACATCAGGGGGCTATTTTAAGGATTAAATAGTGTTAGAAAATGAGGCAATGAACAAAGTGTTCAGCAGAGTATCTGCACACGTTTACTACTTCAAGTACCAGTTGTTATTCTGAGAAATCGTCCTAGAGGAGATGGTTTTTGAAGGAAGTATTGTAATTAACCAAGTGTGGAAGGAAAGTGTGTTGCAGGCAGGGGGACGGTATGTTCAAAGGCACAAATGGGACTCTGGGAGGGACGCACAAACCACTATTGTTAAAGGGCAAGGCATGAGGGGATACTTTAAGCCACGCTGAGATTAGAATTTATTCTACACGTAATTGACCATCCTTGAATTACTTTAAGTCCCAGGAACAAGGTGGTGTTTCTTTCTTAGGTGTTCTTTAAGGTAGATTTAAAGGCACAGGACTAAGATGGAAACCCAGTTGGGAGGGTTTAAGGAGTGATAGTGAGTCCAAGTGCCACTGGACTCAGCAGCCTGGGACCACTGAGGTGGTGGGAGAGACCTGGGGCCCGAGAGGCAGTGGACGAGGGGAAGTTAGTGCCGAGGAGTCGCGTAGATGGTAAGCAAGCTTCAAGAAGCAAGTTTGAAAAGGGAGGGAGAATAGGGAAGGGCACAAGGTGAGGAGAAATGTTTGCCCTTCTCTATTTTCATTTTCATTTTTTAGACCAAGAATCTTGAGAAAATAAATCAATCAGTGTAGCGAAGGGGAAGAAATTGGAGTGAGTGGGAAAGGGTGAGGTGGTCCCAGGCTAGAGGGAGGAGGGGTCGACAGCCCGCGTGCGGCATCCTCTCCATTTAGCCCCCTCACTGAGATGAGACCATTTTCACGTCGAGCCAGCAGTTGCTGTGGCTCAGTGATAACTTTGGATTTTATAGCACATTTCCCTTGAGTAATTCAAATTACAGGCAATACACTATCTCTCTTAAATATCTGGCATTTATATAAAAGAGTGAAGATCCTCATTTTTCATTTGAGAACATTGAAATCCAAAGCAATTAAGGGATTATAAAATGGAACAAAAATTTAAATCTACATCTTCTTACTTTTTTACTGATGCACTATGCTATCTCCTGTGTTTTCTAAAGCAAAACAGGGAGGACAATTATGTGAGTGCACAAAAATGTATATTCTGAATTCCCTTTGGTCTGGGCTTTTTTTTTTTTTCCTATTACTTACTGAATATTCATCTCATAACAAGAACCAAGCATCTAGTTTACATGGAACTCTAATATAATTTCATTTGAAGTGGTGCAAAAAATGCATTTTTTTATCATAATAAAAATGTTTCTATGACTCAGTAAATTCCCTAATGGAAACAACTGTGCCTTGGTTGAATAATGCAAGACAGATATAATGTAAAATAGAGGTGTTTGGGACCTAGAGGAAAAAACATGCAAAAGCAAACTGTATTCGTTACTACTATCTCAAGGAAACCGTTCATTCCATTAGTGGGATTTTAAGGGACAATAATGTAAAGAGAAACAACCGTTCAACATCATTTGGTATTCTAGTTTTTTAATAGTTTTCTTTCTTTTACTGTCTTGTTAACATTTTCTGCTAGCTTAGGTTTGGTGCAAATAGTACCTACATTACTGCACAAAGAACCTTCTGCAGGACATTTAAAGCCTGTAAGATCTTAGGTTCAGTGTTGTAACAAGAGCATGAAAGTGAACATTTCCTGTACAGCTTAGGGCTGTCATAAGATGGTGTAAATGCATTTGTGCTGCTGGCCTCCCAAACCAGGAGGCACAGAACAGCCACTTAATTCCCAGCTCCTCCAAGAACATACCTCCTCTCCCCACTTTCTTTGGGGTCAGGCTGTAAGGGGGAATGAGTAACAGCTCTGAATTTCTTGAGAGATGTGGAAGAGGAAACACCACATGCCACTGATCAGCTGAAGTTATGAAATTACCTTGAACATTTTGGGGTGCCAGCTGTCACAAATAAATGTAGCTTTTATGGCCCAGATGCAAACCAAGAAATGAGCCCTCCAATTTACATCCAGAAAACTCCTATTTGAAGTTGGAAGGTACAGGGTTTATTGAAGATTTTTGTAAAAGAGGGAAAAAGTAGTGACTTAAACACTTTTTTTTTCTCCTTTTTGACCCTACTGCCCTGACCCTGACCCTAACTAACAGCCTGACACTGACCCTAACTAATGACCTGAGGACTTCAACACTTTTTAAAGGAAACATTTTTAAAGTACACAGTATTGCTGTCTCACATGCAATTATGTAGCTAAGGGACATTTGCCCAGAGGAAAAAGGAAAGGTTCTCCCTTCCAAGAAACTCTTTATTGGATTCAATAGGCTAGTGAGAAGTATCCCTTATACATATTGTATGTCAAGATTTTATAGTAACATAGAGATATTAATAAAAACCAGCATGTTTGATCATTACTCCAGATAGGTCATCTGCAGTTCGGGTTGTGGAATCACAGGTGCAAAATAGCAAGAGAAACTTCCTTGAAAAATAGTAATTTATGCTTTAGAAAGAGTCTCCATTCTGAACTACTGAGTCATGTACAGATCTAGAAAAACCAGCAAAAGCCATCATGAAAAGAAGCAAAGATATGGGACTTCCCTGGTGGCACAGTGGTTAAGAATCCGCCTGCCAATGCAGGGGTCACGGGTTAGATCCCTGGTCCAGGAAGATCCCACATGCCATGGAGCAACTAAGCCCATGCGCCACAACTACTGAGCCTGCGCTCTAGAGCCCGCGAGCCACAACTACTGAGCCTACGTACCACAACTACTGAAGCCTGCACACCTAGAGCCCGTGCTCTGCAACCAGAGAAGCCACTGCAATGAGAAGCCTGCACACGGCAATGAAGAGTAGCCCCCGCTCGCCGCAGCTATAGAAAGCCTGCACGCAGCAACGAAGACCAAACGCAGCCAAGAAAGAAAAAAAAAAAACCAAAAGAAGCAAAGAGAATTCAGCCTTAATTGACTCATAACACTGAGGAACTCCCTTCTCCGGGTTAAACGGAATGTGGTCCTTTTTCATACGTGGAGCAGTCAAAAACCACTCTTCAGTTACATTAACCCACAGATCTCTGCACATTTTCCAAGCCAGAATGGGCTAGATTTTCAAATGAGAATCTTTCCCAAGTCTGAATGCTTTTTAAATTTTCTTTTAGAAAATCACACAAAAATTACCAAAAACATTTATTTAAGGTAATCCTTCAATTCAGTTATTTGTTGCAGCATTCAGAAAGGAACTGAAACTGAATAATGCTTGAATATTTTAACAGAAGAAAACCCAGGCTGAAATATGGCAGATGTAAGCAATGAGGCAGAACGGGGTATGTGTCGTGCAGACCAATTGCTCCCAACTCTTCTTGAGAAGCACAAGTAAAGGAAAAGGCTTTCAGCCACCCAACGTGTAATGATATCTCCGCAAGACAGGTGCTGAGCCATAGAATAGCACTGAGCTGAGATGATTTATATTTTTGAAAGCTCAAGGTTTGAAGTTTTTCCTTTGATTCTAATTTCCTTTTTGCAAAAATTTTTTTTTTTTTTTAACCATGTGAGTCAGCTGCAAAGCTATCATCTGATCTATCTGCTACAGCCAGACTTCACGCTCAGTTGAAGCTTTTATAACCTCCTTCCTTCGGACTGTTCTTTACATTAGGTTTTTCAATAAAGAGAATAAAATCTTGGGATTCTCTGTGCTACTCTTCTTCCATTCAAGAATCATAACCTTTGAAATAATTTTTAAGCGGAAATTTACGATTACAATTACTCTATGTTAGAAGGTCAGCTTTTGTGATATAGTATAATGATCTTAAATTACTATCCAGTATATCCAGTATAATCCATGTTATTCCCTCACTTGCATCAAAGTAAATTTAATCTTGGAAAATCTGCGCTTACATGCAGAAGGGGAAATAATTTGGATAAAAGCTAGAATACCATTTTATCACATATTAAGGACACTTTATAGTGGCTTCAAAATGCCATGAAGTACTTCCGTTTATCCTGGCTTCCTGATCCCCCATCACCGCTCACCCCCTCGACACACACACACTCTCTAATCCCATCTTGCGCTTTCTTCTTTTCTTCTCTTTTTGCAGCTCAGTCATGATCACGGGCTGGGGCAGAAGCAATGGTGAAGGTTATGGAGGTTAATAGCAGTGAAGTAAGCATTAAATGATTGTGCTCAAATGCATCATCTGCCCTTAAAAAAAAAAGAAAACTTTTTACTAAACTATAATATACTTATAGAAAGAGGCATTTTGCTGAATTTTTACAAACTGAACCCCCACCAGTGCCCAGCTCAAGAAATATTGACTGTACCTTAGAAGCCCCTCCCCATACACCTGTCCAGTCATCATGCTTCCCCCTCACCCCAGGGTAAACGCTTTCCTGGGACCAAGCAGATAGACTGGTGCTACCTGTGTTTTAACTTTATATAAATGGAATCATTCAGTCCGTACTCTTTTGTTTTGTCTGGCTTCCTTTACTCACTATTCTATTGGGAAATTCACCCAAGTTTTGTGCTTGGATGTTGTTCGTTGACTCAGATGTTTCAATGGACCACAGTTTGCTCTTCCATTCAGGGGCTGATGGGCACTTGAAGAGTTTAAGTTTGGGACTCTTACAGGTGGCACTGCTGTGGGCTTGGGAGGGTGTAGTTGTGCTGGGCGTGCACACATGTCCAGGAGGTATACACCCAGGAGAGGATTTGCCCGGCCAATGAGTCTGTGTATGTTCATCCCCCGTTGATGCTGCTTATCTGGGAACAACCGAAAGAGCACTGGTGTTCAGAAAGAGGCCCCTTCCCACGGGTAGAAGATTCGCGTCAGTGCCTCGGCAGTGAAAGTGGACGTATCTGCCATTCCAGCAGCCACTCACCTTTCTCTATTTTAATTGCCCCATTTGGTACATCTACGGGGCAGCAATGCCTGATAGTCAAGAGGACGGATTGCAGGATCCTGAAGAACCTTCCGAGCCATCGAAAGAGCTTCTCACCTGCTCTTTGCAGCTTTACAGTGCAGTGATCAACTCATGCTGAGTTCAGATCCATTTAGTCACAAACAGTTATTATATTTCTACTCTCTAAAAGGTGTGATAAAAGTAAATTAAAAGTGGAATCTTGGGGCTTCCCTGATGGCGCAGTGGTTGAGAATCTGCCTGCCAATGCAGGGGACACGGGTTCGAGCCCTGGTCTGGGAAGATCCCACATGCCGCGGAGCAACTAGGCCCGTGAGCCACAATTACTGAGCCTGCGCTCCGCAACAAGAGAGGCCGCGGTAGTGAGAGGCCCGCGCACCGCGATGAAGAGTGGCCCCCGCTTGCCGCAACTAGAGAAAGCCCTCGCACAGAAACGAGGACCCAACACAGCCAAAAATAAATAAATAAATAAAATTTTTTTTAAAAAGTGGAATCTTGCCCTCAAGGAGCTTACAAGCTTTGGGGAGTATAAATAACTCTAATACAAGTTAGAATGAGATGAGTTCCATTTTAAAAACATATAGGCATGGGGATTATTTTTTAATACTGGTAACCTACATCTGTTAAACATTATATTCTAGGATAGTTGATTAAATGTTACAAGATATTGCGTGTAAACTTATTCTAAACATTCATCTGTTTATCAGTGGCAGACATACGTTCAGGTTAAATGTCACAGAGTATAATTTTATTCTAGTGTGTGAATCTAGGGACACTGATATTTCACACCAACAAATTTATTCAATTGGGAAACAGATATTTTCTGCTTGTCTCTCCATCCTTTAGAAGATACCTAAAATCCTTTCTTTTATTTCCCAGTTATCTGCTGGAGATTTTAGTTCTGCCATCTGATCTGTATAATTACTTATTCCACAAATATTTGTTTAACTTACTTTATGTCAAATATTGTGGCAGACCCCAGATACGGAATAGTGGAAAATTCCCACACGATCCCTGTCCTCCAAGAGTTTACAGTCTCAGGAAGAACAGATATAGAGTTCACGTGGTCATACACTATAAGTTATAGTAATGGTCATACACTATAAGCATTATAAATAATGCTCTATGTAGTGGGTTTCATAGTGTCCCCCCAAAATCGATGTCCACCAGGAACCTCAGAATGGGACCTTATTTGGAAATTAGGTTTTCACAAATGTCATCAGTTAAGATCACACTGCTTTAGGGCAAGCCCTAATTTCAATGATTGGTGTCTTTGTAAGAGAAAAGAGAGGGAGATTCAGATAGAGAGACAGAGAAACACACAGGGAAGAGGGCTAAGCAATGACAGAGACCAAGGAACAACAAGGACTGCTGAGAAGCTGAGAAGAGTGAAGGAAGGATTTTTCCTTAGAGCTTTCAGAGAGAACATGGCGTTGCTGGTACCCTGATTTGGCACTTCTGGCCTCCAGAACACTGAGAGAATCAATTTTTGTGTCTTAAGCTACTGATCTTATAATGATTTGTTAACAACAGTCCTAGGAACCTAGTACAGTGAGTGTTAGGTTGAACCATGAGAAATTGCCCATTTTGACTGCTTTGACCTACACAAACATGGCGACTTCATTTGGTTCAACCCAGTATGCTGTGAGCTTGTGAGAGGAAGACCTTGTTGATGAGAGGAAGCTTCTCGGAGGGATTTCTGATGGAACTGAAATCAGAAAAGCAGGTGGAAGTTCATGAAGAACAAGAGAGAAAGGGGAGGAGAGGAGCTCCCAGCAGAGGGGCCAGGGCGACAAAGGCTCTGGGGCGGAGGCCTGGACACTTGTGAAGAGCTGAAAGAGGCGGGCATGACTGGAACGTGGTGTGGGCACAGGGCCAGGTGAGGCTGGACAGGTGGTAGGAACAGGTAACACAGAACTGGCTGTTAAAACCTAAAGGTTGACGGTTTTGTTCGAGAGCAGTGGACCCCCCACTGAAGGGTTTAAGCCAGAAAGTGAGAAGATTACTATGACCCAGATGCGGGATCGATTTGAAGGAGCCAAACCAGATGAGGAGACCGTGGGAGGGAGGGCATGAGCCAGGGGATGTCTCTGACCAGGGAAGCACGGTGGGGATCCAGAGAATGGGCCAGCTGAGCAGTTTTTAGGAAGGAGCTCCGTGTTTTTGTTTTGATGGCATGTCCTGATTAATATACCATCTGCCCTTGTGTCTCTTTGAAGACATTTAATTCTCATAAAATATACATACCAGTCCCGGCAGGCCTACAGCCCCAGTGTTGACTCACGTAATCATGTGTAGCAATTCCACTGCCCAAGAAGTCTCTGGAAGGAGAAGCAGCATCTCCTCCTTCTTTTTTTTCTAATTTCTCTCTTTGCTCCTCACCTTGTGTTCACATCACTTTGTTTGTATCTCAGCTAGAATAGCTCTTACATTTTATTGTCATTATCTGTTTATATAACTATCTATCCATTATAATGTGGGTTCCATGAGGGCAAATACTGGCCTCAGTTATTTTTATATCCCCAGAACCTAGCACGGAACCTGCTAAGTCCTGGCCTGCGGGATTTGATTTATAAGAAGTGACTGCATCAGTGTATCAATAAATGAGTCAGCAGACGCATGAATTAAATACCTCATTTATGCTCTGTCTTTTCAGCCTGTCTTTGGCCCTTTATAATTGCCTTTCTCTTTGGTCTGACAACATATTAACTGCTTTTTTTCCCCCCTGTGTGCTCTACTTACCACTACAAATATTTTTCTACTAGTTGTGACCATAAACTTTTGGAAAACAAGTCTCTTCCTCATGAATCTCTTTATATGTGGAGCCATTTTTCTAATTGCCTGCGTCTCCTGGAAATACTCACAGTTTCTGTTCTGTGCCTTTGGGAGCTAATTCTTTATCACTGTTGTCATCGTAACCATCAAATTATTGAGAATGCCCTGTGGTCAGTGTTCCTCTCAGGGGGAGAGGGGAGGAAGGTGGTGAACGATGGTGGCCCCTTCCCTAAACGAGATACCACCAAAGACAGAAAGTCAAAGATGACTCACAAAGCTGTATAAGATATACAAATGGCTAAGGTAAATGTTCATATTATATAAAACCAAAATGTAAGAACAAAATGTAAAAAACCAAAACGTAAGTTTCTATAGTGGAGTAAGAAAAAAAGGCAGGTTTCCTGAACTAGGAATCAGGACGTAGAATCTCATTGTGGGCTCACAACCAGTTGGACAACTGAGCCATATATTGTATTCAAATTGGGATGTTCCCCCAAAATGCTCATGTTCTCTCTGGCCAGTTTGAATATCCCCACATGGTAGGAGGGAAGAGCTGCCACCTCTCTTCTCATTATAAACGCTTCCTTGGCCTCTCATGCTCACCTTTCCACAAATCCAGGACAGATTGTCATTATAAAGTAAAAGCATAAGAAATAGAGACACAGATGTAGAGAACAAACGTATGGATACCGGGCGGGAGGGCAGAGGGGGGATGAATTGGGAGACTGGGATTGACATGTATACACTACAATGTATAAAATAGATAACTAAAGAGAACAGACTGTATAGCACAGGGAACTCTACTCAATGCTCTTTGGTGATCTAAATGGGAAGGAAATCCCAAAAAGAGGAGATATATGTTTACATATAACTGATTCACTTTGCTGTACAGCAGAAACTAACACAGTGTTGTGAAACAGCTATACTCCAATAAAAATTAATTTAAAAAAATAAAGTAAAAGCATATACCCCCTTGTCATGATATTTAGGGGATATTTTGTCATACTGTAATAGAGATGCATTGACCAGTCCCAAGAATAATAAATATTTAAAGTTTTGTATTTAACTAAAATAACATTGGTTATTTTAATATTTTAAAATGTTATTTTCATAAAATAAGCTAATGTACTTTATGCCTCAAGTAAGTCTTTAAAGATATATATCATTATCTCTATAAATTGCAACTTTCTGATAACTAATGAGGTAATTATGGAACTAATGCTATGGAAATATCTTTAATATGTTTTCTCATAATTTATGCTAATATATGTTAATTTTAAGTAATTTGAGCAAACCAGAGAAAACTAATTTCATAATTCTGCTTCTTTTCCCCTAGAAATAACCACTATTACCAGTTGGAATATATCCTTCCAGATTTGTTATATATAAATGATGAGGTCTCATAATATGTACTCTTTTATATTATCTATTTTTTAAGGACACACACACACACACAGATTATAAGATTTATAAGATTTAAGATTTATAGATCTATGTCATCCATTATAAGAGCTTCATAGAGTCTTTTTGCATGAATGTACCGTAATTTATTTTGCCAGTCCTTACTGGGGATAAGTGTTTAGTTTATTAGTTTATTTCTAATTTTTTTAATATTACTGACAGAGTAGCATTGAACTGCCATGTACTTTTTTTTTTTTTAAAGATTTTTTTATGTGGACCATTTTTAAAGTTTTTATTGAATTTGTTACAATATTGCTTTTGTTTTATGTTTTGGTTTTTTGGCCACGAGGCATGTGGGATCTTAGCTCCCTGACCAGGGATCGAACCCATACCGCCCGCTTTGGAAGGCAAAGTCTTAACCACTGGACTGCCAGGGAAGTCCCTGCCATGTACTTATGTCTTTGCCCGTTTGTTCAAATATTTCCTTAAGATAAAGTCTCAAAAATGATATTGCTGGATCAAAGTAGACACATCTTTAACATTTTAAAACATATTATCACATTGCCTTCTGAAAAAGTTGTACCATTTTATATTTAACAGAAATTCCCATTTCCTCATAACCTCATATTTTTTAACTTTTGATAATCTGATATGCAAAAGTAATAATTTTATTTGTGTGTACCTATAAGTATTTGTGTTTAAGCATCTTTTCATTAATTTTGAAGCAGTTGTATAATTTTGTGAATTTGTCTTTTCCAAAATTAGTTTGTGAACACTTTTTATAAATCAAGAAATATATATCAAATATTTTTCAAAAAAAAAAAAAAAAAAGCATATACCCCATAGGGGGTAAGAAGCTGGTACCTTTTGAAACGTGCCTCCATAACCCCACCAAGAAAGACTGCCTGAATTAAAGTACTCTCTGACCTCTTAGCTCAGCGTTTGTGATGTAAAGCCTCAGCTTCTGTGAAACTTAAACTGTAAAAATATAAAAACAAACTTATAGAAATAAATAAATAAATAAACAAACAAATAAATAATAAAACCATTTGCTTGTCAACTTCCAGATACTTCATGGCATGTAATTGAATAATTCCCAAGAATCTTTACAACTACATAGAGAACTTTTGCTTTATGTACCAAATGTGTTGTTTCTATTTGAGCTATTCTTTCATGAATCTGCTAGACTAAATGATCAATTTCCTTGACATTTTCCCCCTTTCAAATATCACCACTTAGGACTTTCATTTCTTTTTTCATTCTTTTGATTTCTAATTCTAACACACGTATTTATAAAACACTTTGGTGTTTAAATATGTTAGTGATAATAAGTCAGTCAATGATAAAAAATTACGTTTGGTATGAAAAGGGGATTATGTTTGGGAATGAAATAACATACATTTTTCTTCTAATTTTTTTTTTTCTGGTTTAGTTTTTTGTTTAGTTTTCTTTTTGTTTTCCCTGTGCTCAGACTTTGAACACTCGGAGTAAGGCAGGAGACCAAGATATACTTGGTAGGGCTTTACTGCCATCTACCGTTTCTTCATGTAATAACTCATTGTTCCTTTGATTCAAAAAGTCTGATAGACTGTGACTTATATTACTACAGATTTCCCCCTTCTTTCTATTTTTTTTCTTTAGTTAAAGCAAAGTGAAGCAAACGCAGACACCAAAGAAAAGCTCCCTTTGCGACTTCGAATCTTTGAAAAATTTCCAAACAGACCGCAAATGGTGAAAATCTCAAAGCTTCCTTCAGATTTTACAGTTCCTAAAATCAGGTATTAAAGTATTTCTTTAACTGTATATCTCAAATACACTGTAAAACATTCATCTTAAATCTGATTCAGCTCTTTCAAACTCATGGGGGTGTGGTTTCTTTCTGTTTTTAAGTTATTATCCATCCTGCTACTCTGTCTTCCTCTGTTTTAAAAACCGTTGACCCCTTTAAGCAATACATCCAGAGCAAGGTCAAGTGTGTTAACCTGGGCAAGGAGGCTGCTGACCGCTGCTTCGCCCTGAGATGGCCCCTCGGGGATTTGACTTCACAGGTAACTGGCACAGGTGGTCCAGCTTACAAAGATGCGCGTAGACATTGGCCTCTGACCCTCAACCATGTAAGGATAAAATTGCCTCTGAGGCCCTTTTATTTTCAAGGAAATGGAGAAACCGCCACTGGCCAGGTTTCCGGACTACTGTGACAGCGTTTGTTTAGAATGCCATGTCTGGGTGCAATATAATTTGTCTTCCATATTTTAAAAGAAGAACCATGGCATTTGGCACTCATACTAATATGATTTTCTACCACTTTTGCCCTCAAGTTAAGCAATTGCATTGAAGATGCTTCAAAATGCTTATTTTTAATAATTAAAGGAAATTCTTCCAGTTATAGCTCAAAAATTACAAATAGAACCAGAATAATATCAAATATGGCATTTTTTATGTAACTAGTTTTAAAAACAATTCTATGGGGAGGCTATAAAAGCATGAGACTGGATGTGGTGCCATAATATTTAAAATTCAAATCAAAATATATTTGCAATTCTGATTTTAAAAAAAACAAAATTTAAAACCTGAAAAATATGACATATATAAAAGAGCCGTAAATTAGATTCAAGATTAGTGATTATTTGAAAAGATGTTATTTGAATTCTCCCCATGCTTTGAAGATCAGATGAAGTAAGTTTCTTTTGAGTTATTTTGAGTCTTTAAATGTAAAATTATCTCTCAAGGATTCTTATGATAAATGAAAGTTCAGAGAGATGAACTAATTCCTCGAAATCTTAGAGGGGAAGAAAGGTATCTTATTACCACAATAGGAGTCAAAAGGTACCATTAATTTCTGAATATTGTTGCTTAAAAGTAATTTCAGGGACGTGAGTTTTTTAAAACAGGAATAACTGAAGATTCAGGAATTTTTCTCTGAATTCAACATTTTGCAAATTATATGTGTAATTAAATCTAAACACCTCTTGGTGTGACATGTCTTATTTTCTGTGAACTTTTGTCACTGCTTTATCTTAGCTCAGGCAAATGCATCATTGCAAAATGCCATCCCTTGCTCCATTTCATTAATAATGCTTGACATAATGTGTACTTCTCTTGCAAAGGGAAAGTTTCATGAAGCAGTTTATTGATCGCCAGCAACAGGATACCTGCTGCCTCTTACGAAGCCTTCCATCCGCCTCTTCCTCATCCTGCGATCACTCCAAACGGTCTGCGATTGAGGACAAGTACATTGACCAAAAAGTAAGAATCACTGTCTCAAATAACCTGGTTTTTCTTAAGCCTATATGTTAGAGAAAAGAACCACGTAACTGGGTGGGGTCCTGAAATCTAATGTCTCAGAAGAATAATGAAAAAAATAATTTTAGTGGTTGAAGAAATTACTAAACCTAACATTTGTAAATTTGTTAATTTAAATTTTGCATTTCTACAGGTCAGCTTTTGAGCCATGCCATGTGGCAGCCGGGTGACTTCCAATAGATCAAAAGCCTCCCCAAACCTGCATTTTCTCACGTGCAGAAGGAAGGGCTCTGAGCCCTCAAGTTCAGCCCAGGTTTAATGGTGGCCTGTACATTACTTTCTGCAGGAGACCTTACTTATTCCAGTTATTATGCCAGGGAGACTAACCAGAGCCAAGTTTCTCTAAAATTAGTCCAAATAACTGCCGTTTATTGAGTTTACTAAGGTCTGTGGCAGGAATTATCTCTTGGCACATTATCTTATTCATGTTCTGATTTACCTATGTCTTTATCATTTGAAAAGTAGATAAGGAATTTTTTTCCCCAGATTCTACAGTTAGAAAATGAAAGATCAATAGCAGAGTTTGTGAAAGAGATTACACATTAGAGTTTGTTTGCAAAAGCATCTAATTCACTTGCGAGTATTTCTCTTTGAAAGTCCTAGTTTCTATTTTAATCCTTTCAATTGTTGCCAACTTTTTTTATGGCTTATCATCAAATACATATTTCTCTATTATCACGTGAAAATAAAATAGCAGCTCCTTCATGCTCCAAGATTCTCTGTTTCTCCCTATTCTCCAAAGATTACCCTTGTAAAGGACCTTTACTTATTCCTCTCCTCCTCCTTTTCTCCCATCTCCTCCCCAAATGAAATGAACTTCTGCCCTTTATCACTCCCCCAGTTCCTTGTTTCTCTGCTGTAGTTGAGTGATTTTGTTCTCAATTATGATGATGATGATTTCCTTTGTAGTGTGTCTCTTCTCACTCAAGAATTTTCATTTATTTCTTTTCTTTCAGTTATCTACAGATGTTATTCCTCTGTTTTAGAGATTCCAGGATTGTAGATGACAAGTCTGATGCCAGTGTCATTTTTTTTTTCCATGTGAAAGTAATTCGGTTTTTCTTTGGTGGTTGTTTGGTTTTCTGGTTTCTCTTGGGAAGCTTGTAAGACTTTCTACATCTCCTTGGAGTGCAAAAACTTTACCAGGATATACTTTGTATGTCTTTTATCATCAGAACTGCCCAAACTGGGGAGTCTTTTCAGTTTGCCAACTAAGAATATAAGAAATTTTCATTTATTATTTGTTCAATTATTACTTTTCCATCTGCTCCTTTTTTCCCCCTACTTTTCTCTTAGGATTGTTATCTCCCTCTTTTTCTTCTGTGTTTTGAAATATTTGTTCTGCTTAATCTTTCAGGCCACTAATTTGATTTCAACTGAGATCATCCTTTGCTTTTAAAGTTTGAGTGAAAAAATCATGAAATGTGTGTGGAGGGGGGCACACACACACAATACTGTTACCTCTCCTTAAAGACTTTCAGAAGACTGTACTCTTCTAAAAGAATTGTCACTAAGCTTGTCACGTCCCTTCCCCATAGTTATGTTCACGCAATACTGTGCACAAGGCATAGAAGCAAAAAGTTTCTATGTTAGTGGATAAGCAAGTGGGAAGATAATGGCCTGGTTTCAGACAATCATTCTGAAATTGCATTTTACACATGAGAACACAGATCGCTTATTTTCTAAGTTTATTTCAAAAGCAGAACTTTAAGCCAGAGGGCGTGCAGTGAAGCCCCAGTCTGGGCTCGGGTTGCACCCAGCCCTCTCCAGGAAGAGTGCCGAGAGTCGATACCATGGATGCCCAACCCGGCAAATCCACAACTTGCTTTTTTAAATCCCGAGTAACGATATCCCACTGGAAATACAAAATTAAAATCTTAGTCTGTGAAATTTTATTTTCTCTCTAAAAGGGGAGATGATGTCTCTCACATTTCCTGAACAGAATATTTTGAAATTAGTGAGAAAAAATAAATAAAAAGGTTCTTGGCAGGTGAGTGGGATGGGGGGGTGTGTCTAAGGGGACTTTTCATCGTTCTATGTTTGTGGCTTCTTTTTATATTCTCATTTAACAGTTATTTTTAACTAACTGAAAGTAAGATAACAATTATTGCTTTATTCTGTAATCTTACACTTGAGTTTCTCTCATAATCCCCTAAAATATAATGAACTAGCAAAGACATTGATCCTGGGGGCGGGATCCAAGTCCCTCAGCTCTAAAGAGACTAGAGCTTCTTGGAGACTGCGGGCCGTCCCCCGTCTATAAAGTCAGTTGATTCAAACACACAATACATGGTCTTATACAAGGGCAGTGATCAGCCATGGTTAAGCTGCCCTTCATCCCCCGTCAGGCTCATTGGCCATATGTAGATAAACTACAGTTAGAACAATATTGTTTATCTTTTTACAGCCTTCAGCATCTGGAAAGGGGCACATAGGGAACACAGTTTCTCTTCATCTCAGCAGTAGCTACCCTGTTGGGGCAGCAGCAAAAAAGACTTACCACGCTGCCACCCATTCTTAAACCTTTGACTTTCTTCAGGCTGCTAGGAAAGTAGACTTAACAATTCCTTTCACCATCCAGTTTCCAGCTTGAGCTCCTGGCGGTCTTCATAAATACTTAGGATCTGTCATCCTTGAGGGCTTTGGGCCAGGGAAACCCAAAACAGAGAATTCCACTCAGTGAATTTCAGTGGTAAGGATTTAAGGGAAGTAGGAATCAAGGAGAAAGCAGTCTGGTATCTGTATTTTTAAATATGGCAAGCCTTTCTCATTTTTCTTAAGAAACCCCAAAGCCACTTAAAAACAAAAATACACAAACACACGAGAAAAATCCTGAACAGAGACCACACCACTGTTAGCTCCCCTGATACAGTATTTTTCGGGAAGCGCTTGCAAATTTCTATTACATCCCAGTTGCCTTTGGAAATGCGAGTCATTGTCAAGTGGGCAGCAAGGTCCTTCACTCTGCGTGAAGGAACTCCCCCGGCACCCTGCAAACAGAGGCTGTTTTCCCCAAAGAGTAGTAAGAAATCAAAAGAAAAAGAGAGGCTGGCTTTTGGTGCTTCTCATAATGTGAACAAAGGAGCAATAAAATAAAAGTTTTCTCTTAACGACCACCTGTCAGGAAGAAACTTCTGAGACCCTCTATACTAGAGGGACTCACTTTTCTCTTGCCAAGGAAAACACTGAGTCCCCAGGAACCTGGACATCACAAGTTAAGGGGAAAACCTGACAACAAAAGCCAGGAGGGGTGGACTGTGGAGTTGTTTGATTAAGCAAGTGGAAACACAAAAGCACATGTTAGGCAAGATTTTCTCAAGTAATTACCCTGGCTTTGAACAACTGTAAGGAATTCCCATGGCAACCTCACTTTGCAGAGACCATGTTTTTAAAAATAGCCCTGTCTGATTACCTTTATCACATAGTTTAAAATACCTGTCCTTCTCTGTAAGCAATGAGCAAACAAAAATGTAACATCTTTAAAGCCATTGTGTGGTTTGCTCAGATCCTAAAGGAAAAAGACAGCAAACAGTGTGGTCCCTCTTTTCCCTTGGGGTGTCCTTCCAAACCCCACAGAAAAGGCATTCCCAAGTGCCAATTCCCACATCTCTTTCCCTTTCCACTCCCCTACACCCCCGTGGGCATCTTCAAGGGGTCCCCTTTCCTCCTGATTAAAGGATAAACCTGCAGATCTTGAGAGGAGTCTTACTAGTTTCCAAGCAGAAGGGAATCGGGCAGTGGTTTTCTACTCATTTTTTCCCTCTGTATTATTGGAATTAAACCCTCAATTCCTTAAGTAGAGTGCTTACATAAACTGAGATGTGAACTTGGCTTTCCAGTAACCCTGTTAATAAAAGCAGCTCACTCTGTCCTCAAGTGAATCATCTCATCAACGTCAAGGTTTCCACTGTGGTTGGATCTAAGGACTCTCTCTGTCTCTGACGGACCTCCCTGGTCTTTCTGCCCTGCTGTCTTGGCTGGGGAGCCACTTCTGGGGTCAGAATCTGCCGTGTCTGGGGAACATGAGGGCCCATCACAGAGTCACATCAGCATGAGACAGATGGAGAGATGAGGGCTGTCCCAGTCACCCCCTTGTATCCCTGTACTTCTCAGAACAGTAATCAGAACCCATATGATAAAGAACAGTGAGGATTTATTTCTCCAACAAGAGAGCGATGTCTGCTCTCTCTCTTATCTCTCTCTTTTCCGCTAAACACATAGAAAGTTCCATAGTAAGCCTTCATAATTAATAGCTAACACATGTACAAAGTGAGGAGGAAAACAAAAAAAGTAATTACTGTGTTTTGTTTACCCTTTACATTTCCATAAGTCTTCAACGGTCACTCAGTCATTCAACAAACATTTATGGAACACCTGTTATTCATCTGGCACTCTTCTGGGCTATGGGAATTCAACAGTGAGTGAGGTGTGAACTATGCCCTTGAGAATCTTTTAGTCTAATGGGGAGAAACACGTGTGAATGGATGAAAGTAAAAACTATTACAGGAGCATGAGACAGAACCCCCTAAGTCCTTCCTGCAGGAGAAGGAAGACTGAGCCATAGAGGACAAATTGCTCCAGGCAGGGAGGGAAGCATGTGGAAAACATGGACCGCATGATCTCCTTAATGTAACTGATTGTGAGAAGCAGAATAGAACAGTCATTAAGACCAGTAATACTGATTACATGATGTAGGTTCCAATCCTCATTTATAAACAGAGATCATTCTTATTTTTAAGGTTTGTTGTGAGAATTAAATAATATATGTTAAATGCTTAGCATCGCACCTGGCATAGCATATGATATGTGCCTATCAAACCAGATACGAAAAGTTACTTTAGGGACTTACCTGACTGTCCAGTGGTTACGACTCGGTGCTTTCACTGCCTGGGCCCGGGGTCAATCCCTGGTTGAGAAACTAAGATCCTGCAAGCTACACGGCACAGCCAAAGAAAAAAGAAAAAAAAAAAAAAGTTACTTTAATTAAACCATGCCATGAAGTCAGATTCAGCAAATAGACATATTCATCAACCAAGAAGAATTACTTTTACTTAAATTAACCTTCAGATGTAACAGTCTAGTTGAGCACAATATATTAGTTACTGATTTATTTTCCTTATTGTCCATGAGCCTGATTTTTTTTAGTCTGATTTTTGATGGTATTTCAGTTGCAACCCCCGTGCCTACCTAGTGTCTCAGCCTCTCAAGAAATAAATTAAATTGTTCTGGAAAGGTTTACTGTTCACAAAGCCTTGTTGACTGCCATACAGCATTTTATAATTTTCTACGTAATCATAGAGTATTTGATGGTTTGTTCCAGTAACTCCACATGTAGCAAGTTACTCAGCCTGATCTATAATTTCCAGGATGAACGTTAACTCACTTTAAAAAAAAGAGAATAGCCTGTTTTCATCTTTTGGGCTTTTACTCTTCTGAAAGAATTTTCTAAAATAATAGCTTAGCATCTCTGCAGTGCCATTCAAGACACATCTCTAGGAGAAGAGTGGCAGATTACATGTTACTACCGCTAACCGGAAGCTGTATCGCAAAGATACAAAGTAGTGTGGTCCCAGGGAGGGAAGAAGTATGTCCATCAAGCCCAGTATGAAAACCCTACCACTTCTCTCTTTAGCATACGAATGCTTTAGTAGATAATTGATTGCCCACTTATTCACAGTAATAATGGAGATGCATCATTTAAATGACAACTTTTTTTCCATTTTTATTGATCTTTGCAGTACGTTTGTGAGCTCAAATTAAAATATGGCTGCATTTATGTGCACATTTGACAATCATTTCTAGAGGACTTTTATATGCAGTGTGCTGGGTTATGGGTTAAAAACACATTTTGCTGCTTTCAACTAACACAAGAGTAGGAATTCCCTATCAATGATTTTTTTTTCAGAATATTTAATTGTGTGATCATTTTTAGTTTGGAATTATATGTCATTTGTTTGCATTCCTTAGGTGCACGTTTATTGGGGGTCAAAAGTAAATCAGTCTAGGATTAAGCATCTTTTATACATAATATAGAAGGCTTTTGATCAAGTGTTTTCGGTACAGTCTCCAAAACAGGTCTGGGAGAGCTGAGGTTGCAGCTGAACCTGTCTTTGAACTTTACACTTTGCTCTACTTTTTAAACATGCTTCCCCTTTGAGTATAGTCATACTTATAAAGTGTATTTTCCATTAAGTCTCAATGTGTATGGTTGGTGCTTCTGCTGACATTCTTGTTCTTTGGATCTGAAGTTCAAATACAATTGAATTGTAATTGGAGACCAATAGCTGCTCCTTGCACTATCAGAGTACCATGAATTTTAAATTCACAAACAGCTGCTTGGTTAAAAGCATCTGGCATTTTCTCCCAGAATCATAAATCCACTCATCTTTTTTAAATCTCTGCAGATTTTCAGTCTTTGTTTTTCTGTTTATAACCACGAAGTCATTTTGGTTTTTACTTACATAATCTAAATCTCCCTAGCATGTATTGTATTTTATTACCAGTTAGCACTATATATAAACATATCTAATTTTTTTCTGTAATTGAAGATAATGTTTTCCCCTCATGCTTTGCCTCATCAGTTATTATACTAGTTTAGCTGAGATATAAGTTGTTGGAGATTTGACCAACTCTGCAATGACAAGCATTAGTGACTAAAGCACAGTCATAAAATTCAAGTGCCAAAAAGCCAAGCCAATGAAGCTGCCAATCATTTAGTTTCTAGTTTTACAAGACTGTCCTATATCTCAAGTGAATAGAGGCATTTCAAAATAAGCAGTCCTCCTTCGTAATTTTTACCTGCTTCACATCTGTTATTTTAAGGATTCACTTCATGAGAAAAAAAAAAAGGTAGAACACAGAGAGAGCTATCTTTTAATATTAAGAAATTTATTCATTCTTTCAATATATTTCAGAAATGAACTCTGCACAGTGCTAGACTGGAGGAAAATGTAGTGGACAAGGAATACACCATCCTATTCCTAGATCATGTGGAGCTTATGATCTAGTGGAATTCACAGAAAGACAAAAAGATGTTTCACACACAGAGCAGGGACTGACATGTATGGGGTGCCCTGGACCCCAAAGGAAGAGTAAAGATTTGGGAGGTGTGTGTGTGTGTGTGTGCACACGTCTGCACATGTGCTTGTACACGTACATCCTTATATATTTTTTTAACTTTCCTGCCTGGTATTTTCTCAGGATTCAGAATTTATGATGTTGAAATAACTTAAGATCAGAAATCTTGACCCATCATCTAAAACTCCCTCTTTACAAAAGTCACATTCTAAGACATATTTCAAACCTTCCTAACACACTAATACAATGGTATTCACCTTTATATACATTGTAATAGGACTATTTTAATCTTGCTGCCACCGACACTAATCACGTTTTTAAAATTCTTTCTTTCTAAGCATAGTGTCAATTTTGCAAAAAGTTTATTTTATGGAAACATCTTGCCATGCACAGGATCTGTCGTATGCACTTTGGGATTAATTTTCAGTTCACAGGTGCATGAAAAATTCAAATACAGATAAGTGAGGTACCACCTTCAACCTGTGTAATTTTAAGTAATTGCTCAGTTCCAATTACTGTGTTTTATGTGGGAGACTTATTCAATAAAGTGGCTCATTATAATAATTACACTATACCTTTCCAGCAGAAATGACATTCATCAAGCCTTGTTCACTGGACCATGATTTGGGGCTTAATGGTCATATGTTTTTATAAATTCTCTCCCACTTAATATCAATCTGTTAATATTTTCAAAGTGAGAAAAGAAAAATAAGGCCTCTCAAACTTTTTCCCACTTAGCAACAAAAATGTATTGTTAACAACTCCAAATCAGAAAAGTTAGTTGAATATTTATAATGTTTATGGCTTTCTTTCTCAAATAAATATTAATGGCTTCATTTTGAAGGTCGCTAGAGTGAAAGATGGTCCTTTAGACCTAAGCTTGGAGCATCCCGAAGGAATCTGATATTCCCTGATAGGTTTGTGGTTACTCCCAGGTGATGGAGTAAATTGAATTAATGTTCTGGTTAACTAAAAGTTGTGATGGATCCCTGATTTTTAAGGATTCAATAAATGTAAAATATAAATCCTATAAACTATCCCGGCTCTAATGGGTTAGAAAGGTCATTGATCTCTTTTCATGCTTCAGCGTTGTTATTCTGAAAATCAGTTGTGGATATATAGAACGAAGAAAAAAAATTGGCTAGTTTAGATTTTGTATTAGGCGTTGGGAGAAGCAAGAGCATGTTATATGTTCAAACCAAATCTTCCAAGTCAAGCAGACAATGTTTTATTACAGTATAGCTTGGAAAATTCCTTTTTTATACTTCTTTTTTTTAATACTGCTTTTCTAAATACTTTTAAAATACTATGACATTTTACATAGACATTGTGATGTAGTGAAAAGCTGTACAATCCAGAACTCTAATCATAATTCTGCAATTTATTATCTGGGTAACCTTAGACAACCTAATTTCTATGAACCTCAGATCTCCCATCTGTAAAAAAGAGATAATAATACTGCCTATGAAGATTAATTTGAAGATTAAGTTTAACATATGTAATATAGTACCTCAACACATGATCAAACAGCCGAGGAAATGAATAAGGATTTAGAGGATTTGAAATATACAGTTTACCAGTTTCATGTTATGGCCATTTATACAATTCTTCATTCAATGACTAAAGAATATACATTCTGATTCAAGAACGCATGAATGATTTATAGAACATGACCACTTTCTACACCACAAAGGAATTCTGAATATAAACCAAATCAGTATCTTAGAGAAGGAATTATTTGACCAACATAAAATTAGAAACCAAATAACAACCACAAAAATCACCTACACATTAAAGAATTTTAAAACCGGGGCTTCCCTGGTGGTGCAGTGGTTGAGAATCTGCCTGCCAATGCAGGGGACACGGGTTCGAGCCCTGGTCTGGGAAGATCCCACATGCCGCGGAGCAACTGGGCCCGTGAGCCACAACTACTGAGCCTGCGCGTCTGGAGCCTGTGCTCCACAACAAGAGAGGCCGTGATAGTGAGAGGCCCGCGCACCGCGATGAAGAGTGGCCCCCGCCTGCCACAACTAGAGAAAGCCCTCGCAGAGAAACGAAGACCCAACACAGCCATAAATAAAATAAATAAATAAATTTTAAAAAAAATTTTAAAACCACTTCCAAATAACTGAGGGAGTATAGAAGACACCACAATGGAAATAAAAAGTATCTAGAACTGAAAAATAATGAACATAATATATATCAAACTTATGAGAAGTAGCTAAAGGCATTTTTAGAGGGAAAATCATAGCCTTGAATGCATATTTAATAAAGGAATAAATGTTGACATAAATCTTCCAAGTATTCAACTCAGGTAATTAGAAAAATATCAACCAACAAAACACTAAAACAGCAGGAAGAAAGAGATAAAAAAGATAAAAGCAGATTTTTTCTCTGAATTAAACATTTTGCAAATTATGTTTGTAATTAAATCTAAATGCCTTTTGGTGTGACATGTCTTATTTTCTGTGAACTTTTGTCACTGCTTTATCTTAGCTCGGGCAAATGCATCACTGCAAAATGCCATCGCTTGCTCCATTTCATTAATAATGCTTAACATATGTGTACTTCTTTTGCAAAGGGAAAGTTTTATGAAGCAGTTTATTGATCGCCAGCAACAGGACACTTGCTGCCTCTTAGGGGCTCTATCCTCATGACCTCATCTGAACCTAATTGCCTTCCAAAGGCTCCTCTCCTAATATCATCACACTGGGGTTAGGGCTTCAACATATGAATTTTGGGGGGACACAAACATTCAGTCAATAACGCACGGTGCTGTAGGGAAGAAGCCAAGGTTAGTTGCAGGGCATCAAATGTTTCTGGGAACAGGCAAACACCCTCTTCCCTCTACACTAAAGAAAAACATCCAGGGGACTTCCCTGGCAGTCCAGTGGTTAAGGCTCCATGCTCCCAATGCAGGGGGCCCAGGTTCGATCCCTGGTCAGGGAACTAAGATCCCACATACGGCAACTAAGCCCGTGTGCCACAACTAGAGAAGCCCGTAGCCAAAAATAAATAAATAAATTAAAGAGACAGAAAAACATCCAGGAGTGGAATCAAAAATAACAAGAGTGATAAAGGAAAGAGCAGATCCAGATAAAATTGGTAGTGTCAGGGGGGAGTGAAAACAGAGCCAGGAAATCCCAGAAAGAAAGCTGCCACATTTGATCCCTGTATTCTAACAGAAGAGGAAGCTCTGAAGTTAGGAGAGAAATATTGGAAATGCAGGAAAACAAATTTTGCATGAAAATGAGCAACCGAAAATCATCAAAGTCAAGTTCCCTACAAAAGTTACAAGAAAAAGAGAATCAGGAAGGGAATGCTATCCTATAGACAGGTAAAGAATCAAGCCTGTATCTTGCCTTCTCCTTATGAATTGAACTACTGAGTAACCAAATAATACATGTGGGGAGGTGCCTCATTATAAAAGTAATCCAACTAATAAATGAAGACGAAATGACAATTTTACAAACTGGGTGAATCAGTCATCTAAGCAACGAATATCAATACTGTTAACATCACAAAAAGAGGGACAACCAGACATGATGTGCATTCTGATCAAACCTGAGTGTGATGAAACTCAGAATCCAGTTGCCCATTTGCAGAAAGTACAGAGGACAGAAGAACATGGTGAACTATACCATGAATGTACACTTAGCAAAATCCAGGCTCCAAGAAGCTATGGGTCAAATGGCCCAGGGTCTTCCACTGTAAGGGGGAAAAAAAGAGGAACCTGTAGATTAAAACACCTAAAGGCAGTGCCAGAAAATTGGCTAGACCCCTCCTTTGCTATGCCCTTCAGCTCCAATGTATTCAACCGCAGATAACTCTATGCAAAATGATTTGAACTTCCAGGGTCTTGAATTCCATGTTCAAGTGCACAATTCTGGGACGATCTTTTAAATTAAAATTTTAAGACTTAAAAAAAAAATCACTTATGTTTTGTTTGAACATTTAAATTGAATGTATTTGTTTTTGATTATTAATTCAGTCACAGAACAGTTACCTTGTGGAGCTGAATGTATCAGGTTTACAAATATAAAATCACCCAAAGAAAGAGGCTTTTCAACTAATCTTTTATTTTTTTCAATTCAAATGCTATGTAAATATGTCACCCATACCCTTCTTTTTAAGTCCTGCATTTCTGATAGGTTTATATCCAGAATGAACAGTTACACCTTTCATAAGCTGTAATTCCTTAAGTGCTTTGATCATTATTTCAGGTCCTGTCAGTATCTTCTGGAGCCAGAAGAGGGCACTGCAGAGCAGTGTAGCTGGTGCTGTCGGCTGAAAGAACTGCGCGAAGCTTTACTAAAGCAATAGGAGAACTAGATAGTCACTACAGGCCTTCTTTATTTACCAGCAGAAAGAACAGTTTCTAAATATATATCAAGGCTATCAAATACAGGTAGGTAGGTAGATAGATTAGGTAGATAGATAGCTATAGATATCTCCTTTCTTCTTTCAAGAATATTCCCAAACCTGAATTGAAGTTATTCTATTACGGTGTTTATTCTTCTACTTATTCTGTTGTTAGTTACAAAAGCAGTGTTCAAGGACTCCTTGGTACAGATTAATAGCATATTCTGTTTTACCTGGTTCAAGTTTAGGACAAAGGAGATTTGGAAGCCCTTTAGAAACCATGTGCAGTGCAAGAAGTAATTTGGAAACAATAAACACATGTTGTCCCCAGTGTCTGCAAAGGTTTTTCCCAACGTGAAGAACACTGTTTTAAGTGTCAGCTGCCCAATTACAGGGGCAGAAGCCAGGTGATTGAGTTCAGACCATCACCTTACACTAGGGGAAAGACGGCTAAGGCCTGTCTTTGTCCTTTGAAGATGAAGCAAGTGTGGGATCCACAGTTCTCTCCTGAAACTTGCCTTCCCGGGGCCTCTGTAGCCTGGGCCCTTTCATAACTGGTGAGCACTTTCAGCTGAGTCTTCTGTCTCCAAAGTGACTCTAAACAATGTTCCTCAGGAGATGTGCTGTCACCTCGGGGGGGTTCAATCAACGCACAAAGTCACTCGTCAGCAGAGGAGAGAAGATGTAAGAAAGTTTCATGATTCGATCATGGTAAACAGCCTTTTGTGCGTTACTCTGAAAATACAATTTCAAAAAAAAAAAATGACTTCCACTCTTGTTTCCTTATCTACACATTAATTTATTCTTCCAAGAGTTCTAGTGAATAATGAAACCAGCTCAGGTTTTCGTTATTGGAAAAAAAAAGAGTGTACCGCCTCTCCTCACGTGAGGGAAATTGCCAGTGTGTGCAGTGATCCTTCCGTTCATTACAGATTTGCTGTGAAAGAGGAACGTTCTCTTGCTAGTAATGATGCTGTGTAGGTTGTCAGCTGTGGTGTGATGACCAGCTCTTTCCCAGCTCTGGCAACATGGCCACATGGGTTGACATTATAGCATTCGTTTATAGGTTTGTTTGCAGATTGGAGCTCGGTGACTTTGTGCCTCAAGTTACCCATCTCTCGTTCAAGAGAAACTGGATGGTCTATGTTTTTTTTGAATACAGAGTTATTCTGTCTCCTGCTTGATTTTCCTCCCTCAACTTTGTTTGAAAGTGTTTCCTCCATTCTCCTTGCTTAAAGGACCGCCTAGCTCAGCACTTGCACAGGTAGTTTGCACCAAGTTAATCTGCCCTGTGCACATTTCCAGCTTTAGTCCTTCACCCACTGCTTCCTTCGCTTGTAGAAATCCTAACTATCCTTCAGGGCCCAATACGACTTCTTCTTCAATCAAGTCTTTGCTAACTATTTGAGACACACCTAGTTCTCCCCGACCCAGAGCCCTACAGCCCCCCTTATCTTTTCTATGGTGCATAGCACCTAGCACTTTACAAGCTACTGTACCCTGCTTTTTACTGAAAATCTCATGACTCTCCAATAGTCACTAAAATCATACTAAGTGCTCAGGAAATCTAGTCTAATCTATTGATCAAAATGAACGGGACATTGTCCAAGTATCTGAGGTCTGCAGCTACACTTCCTAGTTATTGAATCTTCCCAGGCTGGTGTTGTCTCTCTTCTTTCTCTGCCCTTTTCCTGCCCACCCTGGATCCCTGTACACCTGTCACCAGTCTTACTTCTGTAACTATCAAGCAGGACGGAGCTGAGTCTGTGGAGTGTATCTTCTGGTTTGTAGCCAGCCTCCAGGATTTTGTTTTCTTAGTCCTTTTCCCTGGGTTAATTTCATCGTCGCCAAGGAGGAAGAAACCTTGAAAGTTTGTCTCATTTGTCTCTATGTCTATAGGCAAAACAATTCTTAAACTCATCATTCAGATGAGTATTGGGTCCCAGAATCAGATGTAATGTGGATTAGACAACATTTTAATAAACGACGACAATAAGGGTCCAGTAGTCATTGCAACATTAAATTCTTTGGAAACTGAAAACCCTATTCGGATGTAAGGAGACATTACTACCAATGAGCATAGCCAGTGTGTCGCCCCCGAAGCTGTGACACGTGGCCTCACAAGCTTGTTTGCAGTTCTATTCAAATAAAAGTAAAGATAGAAATTAAAATTAAATGATAGAATCAATCATATGATGAAAAAATTCATGTGTATTGTTTTCATAGTGTTATCTGTTTTGTGTGTGTAATGATTTGTCAGTATATTTCCCCTTTACACTCTTTTTTTTTTTAACATCTTTATTGGAGTATAATTGCTTTACAATGGTGTGTTAGTTTCTGCTTTATAACAAAGTGAATCAGCTATACGTATACATATATCCCCATATCTCCTCCCTCTCCCCTTTACATTCTGAAACTAAAGTCACACTCATGATTTTACAGCTTCGCAAGTCTGTCTTCAGCATCAGGGCAAGGAACCTTCTAGAAAAGGAGACCGCAGTCACTAAAATTTTAAGGTAACATCGTTTAACACTGATACATATTTAAATACAAATAGGATTAAGTTAAGCAAAATGGACCTTTTTTTAAAATAATGAACTAATTTTCTGAGTATCAGTATATACTTTCTGCTACAGAGTAGGTTTGGGTAACTATGTACTTAAAAATAATGTCAAACACATCATTAACGTCTCTCCTGAAAAAGTAATATTTTATTAGCTCAATCAGCCATTTTTTTCTCTTTCATGCACTTAGACATAAATTATAAGTATAAACATTTACAGAAAGATGAAAATAACTTTTATTTTTACAGATTTTGTCTTTCGTGATCTCTAAAAGACAAATCACAATCTAAGGGAAAAATGGTAAAAGGGAAAGCTTTTTAATTTATTAAAAATAAATGTATTTAAAATCTATAAGAATCAAAAGCATATCCATTTTAGAATGCTTATAAAAACACATAATTTTAATGCTACTTTCTAAAATCTGCCTTGAAGTATCAGAAAGGAAAATTAAGCTAGCTACTTAAGGGTATTTTATAAGACTATGTTTTAATATAAAGTAACATGATCATTATAAAAATGCATAAGTATTTGGAATATAATTTATTGGTTCCTGTATTACATAGACATGTATAAGAAATACACCTAAATATTGGAGCTGGAGGTGGAATGGCTGACAAGGTGAATAGATAAATTCATAGTAGGAAGCCCTGTCCAAACTGTGCTAAAGGGAAGGAGTTTGATTCTCTTCTACTCCACCTGAGTTATTAAGAGTAGTCATGAAAGCATTTTGCCAGAATCTCTATAACTTGTATAACTGGAATGAGGAAATAAGGCTAATAGATATGATTTGAGAAACTATTTTGACTTTGTAACACTACCTGAAATTTGTATGCCAGAAACAATCCTAACTCATCAAGACAGGACTCTGTGTATTTATTCTTTATGTTGGCTGACGATTCACGCATACAGTTGAGTGTGTGTTGGAGTCCCTTCTATGAGATGAGAATAAATATTTCTGGGGCTTTTATAGTATCACCGAAGAATATGATGAGATGAAACTGAAAGGTCTCATTGAAATAGAGAAAGGAAAGCTTCTAAGCAAATATAACCACCTGTGAACCAACTTCAGTTTGCTTCCAACTGGCTCAATCCTGGCGTTACCATCGGATAACACCACGAGGCTGGCCTCAAACACTATGTGGTCCTCCAGGTTCTTTATCCAGCTGGAATTGTACTAGACACGTTCATGGCACGGTCAGTCCCTAGGGTCTTGAAGACTCTCCCTGCTCACACCAAACAGGTCATGGGCTGGGTGCTGGATTTCTGGTTCACCCCCAGGAGCCAGAAACCACCCACGAGGAGATCCTAATATCCAGAGTCTACCTGCCAAATTAGGAATCAAGTGACCCTACTGACTTGCCCAGAATAAGTTTCCAGAAGGTGCCCTAGAGGTTCCCAGAGACCTTCAGAGCAGAGGCAGACAGGGACCCTTGGAAGGAGGTGACCTCCATACACCCCCGTTCCTGTGAACTCTTTCTTAAACTTGCTCTTCCACTTTCCCTTTTCCACCACCTTTCCTACTCACCTTCTCCCAGTTTACAAAAGAATGGTGGTGCTCCCATCCACCCAAAAGAAAGGTGAAGCCCTAGGGTGCACTGATCTGAGAGGTCCGGTCCTCTGGGTGGCCAGACACAGGGGCTGTTCCCGCGTGGCTCTCCCAGAGCGAGGGCCCCATGGGCAGCCCCTTATTGTCCATCCAAGCGACAGATTTGTGGAAAACTTCCTTCCAAGAATTCATCTGCCTTAGAGTTAGGCCTTAGCAATACATGGATGTCACAAGGGCCTGTGTTAACATGTTATTTGTATTGAAAAATAACAATCAGACTTCTGACAGATTCGCTGATTGGTCTGGCAATAAAAACGAACTTTGTGGGTGTGTAGGGTCATAACATTGAATGGATTGGATGGATGAGACTCCCCAGTATTTTCTCAAAGTTATATTAAAGCACATATACAATAATGCTAGAAAGTACATCCTTTACTGCTAATTGACATTATGAGTGGAACATTTAGTTGTTGATATTTAAAAGTACAGAAGTGGTTTTAAAAAGAGATAATTTATGAGTACCTGAGCAGAAACAACAACAACAACTAAAAGAGAGAAAAAAAAAAGAGAGGAGGAGAGAAATTAAAAAGAAAAGGAAAACATTTATAGTCACCTGGGGCCAATGGTTCAAATAGCCCTACACAAATTGGAGAGGAAGGAAGGTTTCCAGCACTCTCCCAGGGTCTCCGTGCTCCCACCAACCCTCTCCTCCCCCAGGCCTCCCCTTTCTCTCTGTTAAGGAAGTTCTGCCAGGTGACTTAGAAGCGGAAAGAGAAATACTATATGATGTCACTTACATGTGGAATCTAAAAAAAAAGTCCAACTCCTAGAAACAGGAGATTGGGGATTGCCAGGGGCTGGGAGGTAGGAGAGATGAGGGGATGTTGGTCAAAGGATACACATTTCCAGTTTTAAGTTCTGGGGATCTAACATCCAGCATGGTGACTGAAGTTAGTAATATTGGATTGTATACTTAAAATTTGCTAAGAGAGTAGATCTTGTGTGCTTACCACATACACACACACACACACACACACAAACACACACACACAAACACAAAAACAGTACAAAAAACAGTAACTGAGGAGATGGACGTGTTAATTAACTTTATTGTGGTACTCATTTCACAATATATATGAATATCAAATCGTGTTGTACACCTTAAATGTACACAATGTTATTTGTCAGTTATACCTCAATAAAGCTGGGGGAGAAGTCGCCTCTCCCTTGACCATCTGCATTTTGAAAGGAGGCTTTGAAAGAAGGAAAGAACTTTAAGACCAGGAGGTGCAGACTCGATATCTTAAAAGATGGGGCTGCCTTGATACAAAAGGGAGGTCTGATGGAGACTTGTTTCTGTCACTCTTGATTTTCCTAAGTGTTTTGTTTTCATAGACTTATAGTCTTTAGTTTCATCTAAGAGGTTCCTCCCCAGGGAGGCATGGAAAGAAGACCTGAGCTGGAACGTTTGGGCAAGTCCATCACTGGTGGGCATTAGTCACATATTAGTGTCTTAGAAATAACTTTTTTAAAAATAGCAAATATTTGGGGAAAATAATACAAGACACATCCCAGATGTAAGGTATCTGGAGGACTGTTGTATAAACAGGGAAATTATTTAAATTTAAAGTTTGGAGGAGATGATCTTCAGGGTCCCCCAGGTGTAACACAGGATACTGGACTTAGCGTTAGTAGGCCTGGACCAGCATCTGGCTCTGCTCTTCTATAACCTTAAGCTACTCACTTATCTGAGCCTCCGTTTTCTCATCTGCCTTTGTGGTGTAGACTGCCCCAAAAGGTCATCTGAATTATCTGTTGATGAAGCGAAGTGAAATGTTAATACTTATTATGTGAGGGAAACCACCAGTTCAGCAGTCTTAATAATGTCTCAGAAGGGATAGGTCAGGGCTGGATATTCATAATGTTGGGGGTTTGGGTTTAAGTGTTTTTAGTGGGGAGATCCGGTTGAGATTGGGCAGAATTCTTCATATAAGAGTTTAGGTCATTTTGCAATATGTACGAATACTGAATCATTATGTCGTATACCTGAAACTAATGTTATATGTCAGTTACACCTCAATTTAAAAAAAAGGAGTTTAGGACTCTTCAGGATATACAAGTAACAAGTACTTGTTATTATCGACAGGTAACCATTACTATTCGGGGGAGGGCAGCACCCAGGGTGGGGGACGAGGAAGAGGTGACACACCTTCATCTCTCCACTGCCTTCAATGCTCTTTCCACCCTCTATGGCATGACAGTTCAGTCATCAGCTATTGAGATGGAGTTTGCACTTCTGATTTTCACTTACCTTCTTGATTTGGGGTGATTCTGAGAAGAGGGAAAATAAATGGTGACTCTGGGCTGCCATCTCTACTCCAGAAATCTGTTCTATTCTCTGCCTTTTGAATTTTTAACCATATATATGTACCTTTAAAAAATAAATACAACTAATTTTTAGAAATAGCATTCTTAAAATATTTAGGATTGATGCCTACCTGGGCAGTGTCTTGGCCCGAGTCTTGATGAGAACCAGTTAATCTGATGTGACTGGTTTGTCCAGTTGATGACCTGTTGTCTAGAGAAAGGAAATGGCCCATTAGTCTGTAGCTCGGATGAGTGGATTTTTGGAAAGTTCCTGAAGCTAACAATGAAATTACTTATGGTTAAGGCCTTAAATGCCTGGACATTCATTTCCTGGAATGAATATTCAAGTCATGTTGATGGAGAGGTCTTGATTCTTAGTATTGATAATTAAGCTGTGGGGTTACCAGGGGTCTCAATTCTCAGGGGACCCACATTTCCAAATTTCCATCTTTCATTTGAAACAGGGTCGGCATTATTCCAGCGAAGACTGTGCTATATACCTCCCTATGAACAGGAAGTTCAAGTCCACAAATGATTTCTACACATAATCATGTTTAATTTGTATTCTTCTACTTATTTTTTGAAATTAATTGTCTGCTTTGAAAATTGAAATGAACTTCTGGATATATATGGGAACACTTTTGATGAGAAACAAAAGTAGGGCATTTTTACAGAACTTGAGAATAGTGTCACAAGCTTAAATGCAGGTGACTCATTTGGCACTAATGGGCCAGACTTATCTGGAGAGCATTGTGAGAGAGAGGACGGCCCACCACCTAAATGATAAAATCCAGGGTTGCTATTAAATTCACTCTTATTTTGACTTCATCTACACCATTCAGCTCCACTAAAGAAAGCTTCCTTCAAAAGGCAGTGACCTTTACACCACATCAGATGAAATCAAAACAAAGAGCAGTGCATTTCATCACCCCCTCTACTGAGATTTCTCTAATTTGAGCCCTGAAATTGAACAAAAATACATTATCATTCCTGCTAGGCTGAATACATAGAGAAATGTCAGAATAAAATAATTAAACATTTTACATTATTTTAGAAAGTGCCATCCTTTTGTAGTTTGCCATCAGCATCCATTAGCTAGGATAGATCTTTATAACCTTTTTGAATGCTCAGTCTGGTATGATATTTGTATTCTGATATTTGGATCTATGACATAATTTTCCTTGCCACACAATTAATAATTTTTTTAATTTAGTTGAATGCTACTTACTATTTAAAAATTAAATATATATAATGACATATGTTTGGTGAGTTTTTCTCATCATTTTAAGAGAGTCATTTTTATTGATTACAAATACATATATTTCTGGACTGGAATTTTGTGCCCTTCTTGACACTGACCTACAAAGGGCGCCTCATTCCTGTCCCAGGTCCGGTCACATAGAATGTGCTGTGTCGGTGTAGTAGAAATGGAAAGAAGACAGGATTTGCAGCCAACCACACTTGGCTTTAAGTGCCCTGAGTAGCAGTGACTCTTGGGAAGGCTCAGCTTCTCCATCTGCCAAGTAGGGCTATAGGTGACCTCATAGGAGTTAAGTGAGCATGTGTATCAAGTACTCACTTGGCAACTCAGTAGCCAAACTGAGTTCTAATTCTGGCTCCCTCACTTCGTGGATGTTTGACATTGGGCAAGTTACTTAATGTCTCTGCACCTGCGTTTTCTCATCTGTTAAATGGGATCTATAAATTTATAACCCCTGCCTTATAGGAGACGATTAAACGAGTTGGTATCTGTAGGTGATTTTTCATTATTGGCAATAAGTTAGGGGAGACCCACAGTTGCCCCTGAGAGGCAAGCAATTGACAGTTACCTTTCAAAGCTGATCCTCAAGGGCGTGGTGCAGAATCTCCACTGTTGCCCAGCAGAGACTAGATCTGAGGGGCATAAAATGCTTTTGATACATCGGCGTACTCTTTTTCCAGGTTGATTCCAAGGTTCTTGCTTACCCAGCTGGAAGCAGTCTATCTGCTGCAGCTTTACACTCAGTTAAGCCTTGCTAGGCTGGCTAACATCTTCGAGGTATCATCAGATCATTTGTTTAAATCATTTGCTGGATGTTTATTGGTGGATATAGTCCCGAACTAACAACATAGATTCCTCAGCCAAGGTTGGCATCCCCGATGGCTGGCGGGAAGTCCCGGGCTTGGAGAACTGTGATTGTCGTAGTGCCCTAAGGGCAGCTGTCAAGTTCTCCATTCTGCTTGGCTGCACCAGGAAATCAAACAGTCCTATCTCAGAAGCAGGAAGACTACATAGGCTTTGGCAGGAAGCCTAGTCAAACAGGTAGAGACCAGCATCTCTCAGGGACAACCAGCAAAGGGAGAGGTGAGGGGTGGTCACAGGTGTTGGTAAAGTCAAGCCTGATGGACTTGGCAGCTGGAAGAGTGATGGTGAGTGGGATTTAAGTCAAGATCATTGGCTAAGAACAGCTGGTGATCAGGGCAGGGGAGCAGCTGAGCGGAAGCTGCAGCTGCCGTCGTGGGCACCACGGGTAAGTAGATCAGTGACCGCTGGGCCTGAGACAAGCATAGCATCATCTTCTGCGTGGGTTGTAATACCTGCCTGGAACCTTCGGTGTGCACATCCCTTTGGCGCTCCATAACTTCGGCGTGGGTGAGGGCTTAGCTGGGGGTGGTCCTTCATGGGCTGTAGGCTCAATGAGGGTGTTTCTCTTGGTCCACTGGCCTCGTCGAGGGCCCAGTTCTCCCAGTTCTCTCTCCCCAGGGTCTAGGACAGATGAACTGACGTCTGGGCTCTTCTCTGGGATGTGAGCATTTTTCTGAGTCCGTAGCAGGGTTACTAAATTCAAACCCCAGTGAATGGTGTGGGGTTTCAGACATTTTATTTGCTGAATTTGGATAGATGCACTAAAGGCATGGATTTCCCATGAGGTCACTTTCTTTTTCACGTATGGTATCTACGTATGATGAGATGTAAGGCTTCTTTCATTTTTCAGTCTACAAGAGGTTCTGGTTGTTGGTGTATTTACATGTCTACGTATGAAAACATTTTCATGAAAAACACAAGATTGGAAGGAACTAATTCACTGTTGCTATTGAAGAGCCGTACTCAGGACTGGGCTGACTCACAAAGGAGCGGGGTACTTACTGGGGTAAAAGCTCAGCTATTCCCTCATCGCAGCAAGAGGCCGGTACAGAGGCGCTCACCTATTAGCATCACTGGGTCCCTGCTTTGGAGGATCACGTTGTCAGTTACATGGAGGCAGGTAAGAGCCCCTTCCAGGAAACACTCATTATCTGTTCTCTTACCCAGTTCTACAGCCATAGTTTTACATAATTACCACTAAAGGACTATCTTCCTATTGTCTGTTGATGTGATTACATTATATTAACCACATCTGATAATACTTGACAAGGTGCAGCTCAAGATTTGAGTAAAATCCCTCAAATTTAGTGTCCTGCAAAGCTACACCGCTGTTCCTTTAGATGGTAATTACGTTTAATACCAGATAGTATCGTCGTGTAATCTAAGTTTTCTATAATGGATGAAAATAATTTGAAGACTCACAGTCCTCTCTCTTTCGTTACAGAAGGTACAGGCTTTTCCCACACCCTCGTTCTGGAACATTAAGAAAGAAAATGTGGAGACAGAGAAGAAAGAAACCGAAGACCCCCTGCTGCTGTTTCTATAAACAACTAGTGGTGTTTAAAGGCTAATAAAGCTCCAAGATCTCTCTTAGAACCATCACCTTTGGGCCAATTTTAAAATATTTTAGATGGAGAAATGTCAAGAAAAATAGAGACAGTTTCCTAAGACATGACTCTCTCCCCTCAACCTCCATAAAAGATTTTATATAAATATATGGCTGTCATATAAGGGGCAATTGAAATTCCACAGCACAAAGGCAATGCAAAGAAGAAGAAAAAAAAAAAGAGTCAATCTTTCATATGTTTTTTTCAAAGCCTTGGCAAGAAACCAGGGGTAATATTTTTGCAACTGGGAATGTGTGTTTGCTGAAGAATATTCCCACATTTGAATCATCCTCAGGGGTCCTAGGCTTGTTTTACTTTCAAAGGTAGAGAGGGCATCACATTAACCCCAGCTGGGAAAAGGAAAATGCCCCACTGTAATTCTCCTCCGGGGAGCGGGGATAAAGGGATTACATATGCCTGCATAATGGGGAATTTCCTCACTCAGACAAGACAAAAGACTTCATTATTTTCCACCAGACACTTGAAGCCTTGTGTCTCCCGGTTCCAGAAGCCAAGAAGGCCGACCAAGTTTGTTTAATTTTAAACCGCTAGATGGAGTTTCTAAGAAACCGGCCTTCCAGGACCGGCCATTATGAAGAGATAAAGAGAAGACATTGAAGACCTTCATGCCACGACTCTTAGGGTCTTTGCCCTAAGACGAGCGAGACCTTCTCTGAAGATCACAGAGCGTGTCTTCGATACCTGAGCTTTGCTTTTTCTCTAGGCAGCAAAGAAATGAACACTTTCTTCCTGAAAACATATTTCTTTGATCCTTATGTGAGACCAAAAGGCATCTAAATCCTCATGAAAAATTTAAAGTGGCAAAATAGAACTTAATTGAACATTGTAGTAATTTTCCTTCTGGCTAGGTCTATTCCTGAGTAGCTTTAACAATGTGTGCGTCTCATTTCTTATTGGTGCAGTATGAAAAGTCCCAAATTCCTCAGTTATTTACTGAAATAGTAAATAACTATTTAACAGTTACGTAACTATTAAATAGTTATTTACTATTTCAGCTTGGCAGTAGATTCCTGTAAGACAAGATGCACAGTGACCCTGTTCCCAGTGACAGATCCAATCTCCTGTTTAAGAGATTGATTTCAGCTCAGCTTCATGCTGGCTTGCAAGTTTCCCTTAATAGCTCTCTCATAGAATATAGCTAAAGATTTATAAACTTCCTACTTGCAAGAAGCAACGTCTGGTTTTTTGTTACCGTTTCAGGGTCTCATCTGTTATAGGTGTGCAGCCTGCTTCTTGAGTGGTGTAGTATTCTAACTTGAGATCAAATTAAGATTATTTAACTTCCCCTTTCGAAAGCATATTTCAAACACGAAAGCCTATTTCGAAGGCATATTTCTGCTTTGTGAGTATTTCCGTGCTTCGTGAGCATGAAGGGATCAAAAAAGAAATGAAGACATTTGATCTTCGCAGAAGATGTCAAGGTTCCTTCGTGTAACAGATGTTTCTTGAGCGCCTACTGTGTACAAGGTGAAGTAATCAGTGACCAAGCAGAGTGTCGTGGAGCTGTTTGGAGCATGGCGTGGGCGAGGAGCTGCAGGACCAGTGACAGCGAAGTGGAGGTGAGGCTGGAAGGGCAGGTTGGAAGCGGACCCTACAGGACTTTGCAAGTCAAGCTGAGCTTTTGGTCTTCGTCTTTCTCTGAAGAGCCGTAGGATGCTGAAGATTTTAAGGCAGTGATGATAGCTGTATTCGTCACCTATTTCTGTGTTGCAAATACTCCACAACTCAGTGATTTACACAGCACGTGGATAACCTCACAGTTTGAGTCAGGAAGCTGGGCCTGGCGTAGTGGGGTCTCTGGCTCTGGGTCTTTCACAAAGCTGCAGGCATTTTGATGGGAATGGGCACAACGCCCTGCCCAGCTCGCTTGCATGGTTATGGATGAGCTGGTGTGCCTCCTAGGCTGTCGGATGAATGCTTCACTTCCTCAAGGGCTGTTCAGGGGAGGGCACCCTCACCCCTTTAGGAAGGGGGTCTCTCCATAGCGCAGCTCCCAACAAGGCAGCCTTCGTCCCCAGAGCAAGCGAGAGACTGAGGAAGACGAAAGCACAGTGTCTGGTGACCTCTTCCATCTCTTCTGCCTTATGTTTGTTTAAAGCAAGTCTCCAAGTCCCGCCCACACTAAGGGGCTGCACACGGGCATGGAAACCAGGAGGTGGGGTCATCGGGGGCCATCTGAGAAGCACCCGCCGCAATCACACCGTGGATGGTCACTTCAGAAATCACTTTGCTTGGGATAATAATACGTTTGCGGAGACCGCTTGAGAGGCTGTGGCTCTGGTCCAGAGTGTACATCACTGCTGATCTGTCAGAACAGAGAAGACTTCCTTTCCAACACAGATCTGTGTCAAACTTGCTGTTCTGTCCTCCACCCTCTATGGAATGTTGTAACATTAACCGTGACACTGGACAAGAAAAGTCAATTATAGCAACTAAAATTTAAATCGAGCGTTTATGTTTCCAAAGCGCTTGCACATTCATAATCCTGCTTGATTCCTCCCACTCCCTATGAAGTCAGTAGCAAAGGTATTATTGTCACCACATCTTACACGTGGGGCACGGAGGCTCAGAGAAGGCATGTCACTTGCCTGAGGTCCCACAGCTGGGAAAAGCTGAGGCCAGAAGTGCGTGGTTCTAAACTGTATGTTTTCTCAAATCCTCTTCTCCATTTGGCCTCCAGACAGAGGGAGAACTTTCTGTTCGCTTCTGTGCTGCTGGGTGGAGACCTGCAAACCTCTGCGGCTTTGCTACTTTGAACCTGAGACTAGCGAGTTCTAAATCCTGCCCCCATGCTCCCCTCACTTCGCTCTCCGTACACCCCCATCTCCCCCTTCACGTGTCCGTTCTGTCCATCCGTCAGCCCGTTCGCGTGCCAGGAACTGCGCTTCTAGGAATATGGGTTTGAGTGATGAAATGGTCCCTGAGAAATGTACAGTCTAATAAGGGAGGTAACTAATGATGGCCAAATGCCACAAGCATTAAACAAGCTCGGTCAATAACATGCTGCAGGAACACGGAACATCAGACATAATCCTCCTGCGCTTTCACATCGGTGAAATATTTATTTCTCACTTGATGTTACTTATCAGAACCCATTTATATCAAAGTTTGTAATTATATGACGCACGTCAAGACGTGATTTGGTACTTCCTAGTTTGGGTTACAGTTGATGCTTGTATGTATAATAAAAGTGTATTTCCTTTTAAAAATAATAAAGCAAGCTTTTACCATACTTGCATGTGAACCTTGGCACATTGCATTAGAGAATATATAGCCTCTTAGTAGCATCTGATTGTGCCAGATTGAAGTGACTTTTCTCCCAAGTTTATTATTTTCTTAAATAACAAAATATTTTACATTTATCAAAGAATGTGACAGTGGCTTATGTATGAAGCTGTTTTATCTATGCAGAAACCTCCTAACGTTGCATCCTTCCTACACCTGCTTCAAAGCCCAGGTGTCCTCAGGGTGGAAGTACTGTGCACCTGCTTTCCCACACCCTTGCCCCCGCCAGGCCTCTCCTACCCCAGATCCATCTCCTTTTATCTGAGTTTCTTCCTTCATCCATAGGGAACTCGTTTTTGACAACTAGTCTCCTTGTGTAATATAATTAGATTTTCCCCATACGTTTTCTTTCAGATGGATTTATGTATCTGTAGAAAAGTTTTTTCTGTACCGTTAGCTGTTTTTGTTGGGGGAGGGAGATTATTACGGACAAATAGCTAGTTATTAACTATAATGGATACCTTGCCTAGAAGAAAATTTTGCCTTTTAATTTTAGTAAGATTCTACCACTGTACTTAAAAGGGGGGAAGCGTAAACCTTTAAGAGCCTTTCATGAACTGCCTTTCATGTGCCCCCCTCAAAAAACGATTGCCTTCGCCCAATTTGCTATGAATATGACCCTCAGTTTTCAGCAAAGAAACCCTAGCATTACCTTTAGAGTTTCCTAGTTTGAAAGACACTGGACATCCTCAAAGGAGAGAACGAGATGTCAGAGCATTCGGTCTGAGGAGAGACTCCGCAAGGGGACTGACTGCTAAATGAAGACAGAGCCTGTTGGCCTTGGTTTTGGTACCAGATCTGGGGGTGAGGTGCTGGGGTGTGGGTCTGGCACAGGGGGTCAGAGAGTCACATTGAGCCTGAGGCTCCAAAGGGGACCATTAACACCCCGGCGAGAGGGCCCCACCTGCCTGATTTCCCCCTGCTCAGATCGCAGGGCACCTTGTTACCCCAGGGAAGGAGGAGGTGAGTCGGCAGCCTCTGCTCAGAGAACAAGAAGATTCTGGCAGGAAATGGAAACCACCGAGGCTGATGCTGTGAAGTCACCTGTAACATGTTCTAACTGGCCCAGGGTTAGTGAGCATTTTCTTCTTTTTTTCCCATCAGTATCTAGTTTGAAATTGTTCCAGCAAACAGTGCTTAGAACGTAGAAGGAAGTGGTAGGAAAAGGATAGTAAGGCAAATGGTTCTATATGTTACATTTAAGTGGCTGTCTTAGTGTGATTAAGCACGGGTTTTCTGATTGTAGGATAGAGCTAAAAAGCCAGCCCCCATCAACCCCGCCCCAGATGAGTGAATCACAGAGAACCTGAAGACTCACATGTGGACTGCAAACATTCATGTCACGTGTGTGGCTGAAACTCCAGCCCATTTGAGAATTATTTTCTGAATTCTCTAGACCCAACAGAAAAGAGAGAGCTGATCTTGAAGCAAAGAGGACAAGAGGGGTTGCTTTCTCACCCCAACTTCAGCCACGCTATTGGTGGAGGAGATGGAAGAGGAGGTGTCATAGGGTGGGGGTAGGGAGACTTCCAATAAGGGTTTGTCTCCATGGAGACCTGCTTGTCTTGTTCAGTCAGAGGAGGGGGTCTCAGGTGTGGTCCCGACTCTTCTCCAGCAAGGATGCCCAGGCATCCTCAGACTGGGCTTTCAGGCAGACACCAGCAGTTTTTTTTCTTTTTAAATCACAGGCAGCTTAAAGCCAGTTACATTCTATATACTTCAAGCATAGCAGGGACCCCCAACTCAAATGGGTATTTTATAATCAAGTTGTATGTGTTTTGTATTTAAGACCTATAGGTCTCATCTACTTTAGGGAAGTCTTGTGACAAAAAGTAAAAGTTACTAAGTGGTTAAAAGTCAAGGTCTTTTTTTAAATATTGAAGTACAGTTGATTCAAAATGTGTTAGTTTCTGGTGTACAGCACAGTGATTCATATTACATATATACATATATATCTGAATCTTTTTCAGATTCTTTTCCATTATACAATAGTTTATACAATAGTTACAAGATAATGAATATAGTTCCCTGTGCTATACAGTAGGACTTGTTGTTTATCTATTTTATATATAGTATTTTGTACCTGCTATACAGGGATAAATTAGGAGTTTGGGATTAGCAGATACAAACTACCATATATAAAATTGAAGGTTAAGTCTTGACTGCTTACACAAGTGGCAAGGCTCTGCATATCTATGCCAGAATAGCACTGTTCTCCAAATAGATTTTTTTCAGAATGCCTTCATGATTTTCAGAACTTTGTCCCCAAAATAATTCATAATGTACATAATATGAGATCATCCTATACCTTGGTCAACTCAGCTGAACTTACAAATGCATTTTCCTCTTCGACCCCATTCCAGTCCCAGAAATAGCACAGTCTCTATATATCACTGCCATAAATCCTTGTTGTTCAACAAAATTTTGACTTGGATTTTATCTCAAAATGGTCCATGTTGCTCATTAAACTAAGAAGAGTGATTTGGGGGCATTATTTCCTGTAATGCATTTACATTTGTTGCATGTGTATGATTTCTCATAGGTATTCGTCATAATTATCTTCACTGGCATCAAAACTGTTTTTAAGTACTTGAAAATACACACGATATCATAAGAGATGCTGTTTTAAGTATGCTGAACAGACATAGATCTTCTTCTCGAAGATCTTAACTCTGAGACAGACAGTAATAATATAACTCAAAGCCAATCTAGAAATGCAATTTAGGAACCATAAATACGAAAGTGTTACGAATGCAGTGACAGAAGTACATGGGTTCCAGTTTGAACACATATGGTGTCATAAAATTTGCATATCACAAAATCATTGCATTTTAAGTCTGTGAGTTTTCTTCAAGATCAAGGCCTTTTCCTCGCTTTATGGTAATGAAACTGAGCCCAAAGATCCCTCAACTGGTTCGTGACAGTGTCGCCTTGGAACACAGGTCTCTTAACCACGGATTTCTTTTCCTTCCACTTGACTACTACATCAGGGGAATTTCTGTCAATTCCAGTTGGAGAGAGCTTCCTGGAGAAGAAATGTTGTTTTCTCTCCAAATCATTCACACCACAGGTGTTGAGTCACCCAGTTGTCTTCACTCATTAACAAATCTGAAATTAACACAAGCCTGGTTAACGGTTTAAAGCTAACATGTTTTAAAAAGTCTTCAGAGCTTTGTGACTACAAAGAAAGTGGCAACTGGTTACCTGTAAGCCACAGGCTTTCAGCTGACGTTTCTCTAGGTATTCATTCCAGCTTTAATTACTTGTCTTTTCTATTAGCTTTTTGCCTCTAACTTTCCCCTTTCCTAGCGTTCTGCAAAATCTCCTTGGAACATATATTCCATCAGCCCGGGAGCCTAGGTGGACAAATCCTTCCCCAAGGGCTTTTATTAGAAACCTCCCTGTCTAAATTGAAAACCAGCATCATGGGTACGTGTGGTTAGGCTGGCCCTACTGCTTACAGAATCCCGGTAGGGGCTCTTCTGTTTGGGGTGGGGGGGTGGGGATGGAATGGGGACACATGGGGAGGGGATTGTTTTCTATTTATTTTCCAGCACCTTTTTGTGGCTATGACCGTTCTGTTTTGAAGGTGTGATTGACACAGAACCTAAAGCTCATTTACATTATTGGCGATGTGTCATTTGCTGTACTTTGTCTTATCATTGGTGTTTCCTTAAGCATAAGAAGAATAATGAGCAGTTATGCATTATTCATCCCAAGTGTACAAATCAGGCATTTATCTGCGGCTCCTTTTTTTTCTAGAGCTTGCACTCGACAGCGCATGCTGAGCGGATCATTTGAGGGGCAGCCGGCAAAGGAAAGGTCAATTCTCAGTGTGCAGCACCACATCCGCCAAGAGCGCAGGTAAATACACCGGAAGACAAGGCTGCAGAGAAACGAAGGAAAGGAGTTTTACAGGAAGCATCACTGACCCCAGCCCTGGTCAGGAGGCAGGCACGGGTGAAGAGCTGAGTTCTGTTTGCTGATGGCAACAGTAATAAAACTCACAATCAGATTCAAAGAATCAAAACATCTTTCAAAAACCCTTCCCTTGGTGATAGCCAAATTTTCACTTTTAAGATCAGAAGGAAAAATTCTGAATTTTGTTAGATGAGATCAAAGGCAGGTGGATAGACTAAAACTTTTGCTATAAAAAGAAATATTAAGCATTTGTGATGCTATCAGGAGTTATTTTATTTCATTTTTATGATGGTCATTGCTTAAAAGTCCAAATTTGGTCTCGAGGTGTATTGATCAGTTGGTTGTGATTGTTTTAGGTCACTAAGACATGGATCAAACAGCCAGAGGATCAGCAGGGGGAAATCTCTTGAAACTCTGACTCAAGATGTAAGTTCTAAGCAACGCTTTGGATTTTGGAAGTGTGATTGTGAAAACGTATTTAAATGGTTGCTTAGACAATTCCAGCACCTGGGTTCTTCTGTCACATTGTCACATCTGCTTAACACTTCATACCAGAAGGAATCAGGAAACCCAGGAAGCAAACTAAATGGCCAGGTATGGAAAAGTGACCATAAACTGTAGAAAAATCTGGACACCCTACAAAGCACATATCTTCATTTAGATAGTAACACGAAAGTGAAATATCAGACGCATTTGACTGAAATTAAAGACATTTAAAGCATTTTATGGCAATGAATCACATCCGTAACTTTAAATATTTACTAATCTCCAAATACAGGTCCAGTGTCTATCATTTCAGAGTTAACATACTACGAAATAAAATTTTATTTCTAGAGGAATTTTTCTGTCAAAGACTGCACAAGATTTCCCAGGAATTTCTTTGCTTTTCAACTCTAGGTCATTCATTTATTCATTAACTGACACAATAAAATATTTATCAACTACTTATGAAGTGCCAGGTCCTGTTCTAAGGGATGAGAAGTAGCAGGGAAACAAGACAAAATCCCTGCCCTGTAGGAGCTTACACTCTAGTAAAAGAGACCAACAATAAGCAAGCAAACAAATATATCAATATAATCCTTTCTGGGTGTGATTTTTATTTAGCTTCCATCATCTCTTCATTGCTGTGGCAGGTTTGCTCTGTACTACAAAGAAAAATCAAATAGTGTAAAGAAATCAAAGGTGGTAAGTAGAGTCACGGATGTAGAAAACAAACTTATGGTTACTGGGGGATAAGGTGGGGGAGGGATAAATTAGGAGATTGGGATTGACATGTACACACTACTATATATAAAATAGATAACCAACAAGGACCTAATGTATAACACAGGGAACTCTGCTCAATACTCTAATGGCCTATATGGGAAAGGAATCTTAAAAAAAAAGAATGGATATATGTATATGTATAACTGATTCACTTTGCTGTACGTCTGAAACTAACACAACATTGTAAATCAACCATACTCCAATAAAAATAAAAATAAAAGAAATCAAAGGTGGAGATTTGGGGGCAGGGAACATTAGAAAGGAGGGTGACACCTCTGAATTAGCCCAGAGACCCAAAAAAAGTGAAGGAACGAACCATGTGAAATCCCAGGGAAACCAGAGGAGGCAAAAGTCTAACCTATGGGCTAGACTCGCCAGCAGTGAGATCACACCGAGATTACCATGAGACAGTTGGAAAGGACATACTAAATACTTATCATTAGTGAAGCCCTGATTAAGATACAGGTGTTGAGTCTGGATAACTTGGCTAAGAAAGCAGAGTCTTGAATGTTCAGAGCCAAGGAGGACATTTGAGAAAGAAAGAGAAAGTTAGCAAGGCTTAGGGTTTTTTGTTTTTGTCTTTTTCACCACTTTGCCTCTTATTCCTGAAGAGTTTCTGGAGTTTTCGGCACAGTCCATCTGCTTTCAATCTGCAGAAACTGCTTAGTCAGAGTACCCTCTCCTCATTAAGTGTTTCAGGCGAAACTGAGGATGGAGGAAGTTGGTGATGAGGACCCCTGATATCACCATTAACAATATGTGTGGTTCTAATTGGCACAAACATCTGTTAGCACCATGGCTGTTAAGCCAGAGCTCTGTCTGATGTAATCTACCATACTGTCAATGTGGAATTGTGATCAGAGCCAACACATGGCCTGCGTACTTATGATTTGGGGGTCAGGCATATTGCATGGAGACAATTTCTAGATGAAAATTCAGAGGCAACACTAGTTCAAAGAGCTTTCCTTCAGTGAGATTCAACAGAAATGTGTGGTCTACTTAAGCATCAAATTAGAACATGGCTTTGAAAATGTGTGTTTAAAAATACACAACAAAAGGCCCCATTTGAATAGTCTCCATTCCAGAGGCTTAATTCTTCTTCAAAGACTTTTTATTGTGTTTTCTACATAGACATATAACAAAAATCCATACCCCGTCTTCTCCATAGCAAAAGGTCACAGGGTTCTGCTAATTTCATAAGAGATCTCTCCTAGTGTCTTTTCCTCCAGAATAGAAGCCATTTAAAATAGGGAGCTTTATCTTTGTCACTTATTCCGAATGATAGAAGGTACAGATCATTACATCCAAGGAATGCTTTTCTATAAAATCAATCCAGTTAGTTGAACAATGGTTCTCCATCTTCTACCGTAGCGGTCCCCAACCTTTCTGGCACCAGGGATGGGTTTCATGCAAGACAATTTTTCCACGGACTGGGGGTGGGGGTTGGGGGGGATGCTTCAGGCGGTGATGTGGGTGATGGGGAGCATTGGGGAGCGATGGGGAGCCATGGGGAGCCGTGGGGAGTGATGGGGAGCGATGGGGAGTGGTGGGGAGCCATGGGGAGCATTGGGGAGCCGTGGGGAGCCATGGGGAGCAATGGGGAGCGGCAGATGAAGTTTTGCTCCCTTCCCGCCTCTCACCTCCTGCTGTGCAGCCCGGTTCCTAACAGGCCCCAGACCGGTACCAGTTCTGTGGCCTGGGGGTTGGGGACTCCTGTTCTATGGAGTAGAAACCAGAGTCAAGATCCCAATGATCCACCTTCCGCCATCGTGCTGGCCTCAGCTCTTGCTGTTCTCTGTCCTGTCCTCACCCACCCTGCGTCCTGGCTGTTCCACCTGTGAACACACAGACCCGCCCCTCCCCGGAAGCACACATTTCTCCAAATGTCCAGTGACCTGCATCCTCCTAGTCTTTGCTCAGAGAACAGCTCCTTAACGAGGCCTGCTATGACCTCGTGCTCTCTGTCCTGTATCCCGGGGGTCCGCAACACCCGTCCTCGGCCTGTCGCCCAGCAGGAGGTGAGCGGCGGGCAAGCGAGCGAAGCTTCATGTGCCGCTCCCCGTCTCTCCCCATCGCTCCCCATCTCTCCCCATCGCTTGTGTTACCGCCTGAAGCATCCCCCGGGTCTGTGGGAAAACTGTCTTCCACGAAACCGGTCCCTGGTGCCAAAAAGTTTGAGGACCGCTGCTCTATCCCCCTCTGTTTTTAACCAGAGCACTAAACCTCTTCTAACGTTCTTATTTATTTTGATTTCATTTTTAATCTGTCTCCCCTGATGAGAACATTAGCCCTGCAAGAGCAGGGATTTTGTCATTTTTTCCCCTTTTGCCATATCCACAGCACTACAACAGGGCATACCACATAATAGGGTCTCAATAAATGTTTTCACTGGAAAAAAAAATACCCTTTTGAGGAAAAAAAAAAATGTCCTTGCTAAGATGACTGTGGCCATTCAAATATTTAGAAAGATATTTATTTCCTTTTTTTTAAATGGTCATCTTCGGAGGAGGACTGTCAGAAAAATCTCCCACGTTGATGTGTCCCCTTTCATTTTATTTCTAGCACTCCAATACAGTGAGATATAGAAATGCACAAAGAGAAGACAGTGAAATAAAGATGATCCAGGAGAAAAAGGAGCAAGCAGAAATGAAAAGGTACGGGCGGGGTGGTGTTTTGAGGCTCTCGTTCGGGGAAGGCAGACGTGCCCTTAGCCTAACTCTCCCGTGATTTTCCTGGTCCAGGAAAGTGCAGGAAGAGGAGCTGAGGGAGAACCACCCGTACTTCGATAAGCCCCTGTTCATCGTGGGTCGGGAGCACAGGTTCAGAAACTTCTGCCGAGTGGTGGTCCGAGCTCGATTCAACGCGTAAGTGACTCCACTGCAGCCAAGGGTTTGGCCCTGAGTCATGCAAACAGCAGGGGGAGTTGTCATCCGAGGAAGAAGGATCGTGTGGTCCTAATGGGGTCACCAAATAACCCGTGGGCTAATTGACCATGCTGCTCCTCTTGGCTGAGCGGCCGACCAGGTGGGAAACAAAGGTTGCAAGTAGCTCACATTTATAGAAAACACACGTTTATGAAGCACTTCACAGCCATTCTTATTTGTTCAGTTCCACAGGCGCCCAAGACGTTTATAGCAGAGTTGTTAACTCCATATTTTATTTTGGAGACAGTTAACCAAGGGGAGACGGAAGGACAGAGCTGAGGTCACTGCCCACATCTTCTTTTAGACTTGTTGTTTCTTTGTGGTCAAAATACCTTAATTCTAGAATAGTGCAAAATAGAAATCAAGTTGACTAGTGCTTCTGTTACCAACTCTTATGAGAAGAAAACCCACTGGCCAGTGTCCCTGTCCCTCCCCACGTGGAAGAAATGTGTGAGAGGCTGTGAGGGTGATCAGCCCAGGGGATGCTGCGTTTGGGACAAGCCAAGCCAGGTTTAGCAGGCAACCAGTGGAGGGAGTGGGCTTCTCGTCATGCATAACTCTGAGTAAATATCCAGAAGACATTACAAGTCTGGAGAAAGTGTGAAAACGTTCCATTCAGTAGTTGTACCTTCCCTGATACTATCATTAGTAGCATATGTATGAGCATTACTGTATGTTATGGGCTGAATTGTGCCCCCCTCATCCAGAGAAATTCAGATGTTGAAGCCCTAATCCCAGCCCCTTAGAATGTGACCTTACTTGGAGATAAGGACTTTAAAGAGGTAATTAAATTAAAATGAGGTCATTCAGGTGGGCCCTAATCCTATATGACTGGTGTCCTTGTAAGACGAGGAAACTTGGACACAGACTGCTATAATGAGGGGCAATGTGAAGACGGCCGTCTACAAACCAAGGAGAGAGGCCTGGAGCAGATCCTTCCCTCACAGCCTCAGGAGGCACCAACCCTACTGCCACCTTCAACTCACACGTCCACCTCCAGAACTGGGAGAAAATAAGTTTCTGTTATTTAAGCCCCTCAGCCTGCAGTACTTTGTTACAGCAGCCCCAGGAAACTAATACATTCTCCTAACCCCTCAGGGCTGGAGGAGACCTCAGGAGCCATTTGGCGTCATTTGTGTCCCCCCTTCTCCAACAGAGGAGGGCATTTAGGTCAGCCGAGGGTAAGGGCTTTGCTCAAGGACGCCAGCTAGGGCCCTCTCTGACTGCCAGTCTACTGTTCTTCCTGCTGTTCTAGAAAGACCTTCGCAGTTTAAAGCACCTGAGTGATAATGATTTAAAACCCTGAGTTTTCACAGAGCATCAACAGGAAGAAGCTGGCAGTGTAGAGTTGATTTGATCAGTTCCCAAATTGGGTTTTTCATCTGAAATTATCCCATTGGCTGTCTCCATGTTTACATCTAATTGCTAATTCTTGAAGACTGGTCATGGGCTTCCTGAAAGTAAAAGTTATAAATCCCCACCCCAAGAAATTCTATATAAATTACTCCACACGATCACAATTAAATACAGAGTGAAGAATTCTATTTAATTTATGGATATTTAATTAAATAATTATGAGGAACAGCTTCAAACTGCTAAGGCAAAGACTTTGAATGTTTTTAAATGGAAGTCAAAGTTTAATTTTGTAATATCCTTGTCAGAAATTGTTGAATGGCGTCATGAATTCTAAAGTCAGGCATTTTGAAAAATGTAAACTTTGCTTTCCTAAGCATCAATTGCAGACTCTTCTGATTTTTCTTTCATCTAATGTTCTCTGCCTTCCAAAGTCACATACAGTTAACATATATCATAACAGACATTTTGTGGAGGGTATGAGAGAAATTTTAGGTAGATGAGATGTTTATATGTACTATGCTGCTGAGTTACAACACGCATGCTGTGTCTCAGAGTTTTTATGTTTGTTCTCTCTTACAGATCTAAAACAGATCCGGTCACGGGAGCTGTGAAAAATACAAAGTACCATCAACTTTAGTAAGCATTACAAACTCTGTTTCCATGCACATTTGAAGTTTCCATGTACTATTTTATGCCGCATAAAAATATAAAAATTCCCTTTATTTTCTTGTTACATTGTGCTGTGAAACAGACGATTGGCGATTCATTTTAAAAATGTCAGTCACGTTTATAGAATCACAGAAGCATCGTCTCTGACTTCTAGCACCTTTTCCTAGAGTGTTTGCATTTCTCAGTTTTGTCTGGTCTTTGGCAGTGATTTGCTGGGATTGGTGACGTACCTGGACTGGGTCATGATTATCGTAACCATTTGCTCCTGCATTTCCATGATGTTCGAATCCCCCTTCCGGAGAGTCATGCACGCACCTACTTTGCAGGTACTCTGCCGAATCTCAACTCACAGCTAAGCAGAGAATCGCTGACCTGCAATTTTTGCATTCATTGTGACCAACCTGCCTTCTGCCCGTTTCAGATCGCCGAGTATGTGTTTGTGATATTCATGAGCATTGAGCTTAATCTGAAGATTATGGCAGATGGCTTATTTTTCACTCCAACTGCTGTCATCAGGGACTTTGGTGGAGTCATGGACATATTTATATATCTTGTAAGTCTTCGGTTATTTCCTGAATATAAAATTTAATGGTTTTGTAAAATCTCCTGCATTTCTTGGTACAAGAGTGAGATACGTGAGTCACAGAGGTTTAGGTGCCATTAACTGAGTTCCTAAGTAGAGCAGTAGTTTAGTATAGGCAAATAAAGGTCATGCATGTAAAATCTAAATAAAAAGCATTAAAAATATTCATGGATATGGTTCAAATACATCAACCACATTCCTGTATGCATAAGACATACATTAATGAGGTCTAAGATAGCAAATCTAGTTTGCACACCACAATTCTTGGGGCACCTATACTAAAAAAAAAAAAAAAAGACAACTACATTATATAAGTGATCAATGAGCCGCTTATCACTAAAAGCAAACTAGAGAGAGTATGCCAATTCCAACACACAAAATACCAGGCCAGAGAAGGCAACCATTCAACTATCTATTTAAACTAAATGGGGAAACCATAGGAAGGGACTCAAAGAAATTTCTTTCTATATGTCCAAGAATGCATAAAATCAGTGTCTTTTCCAACACAACAAGGAGAATTGTTACCGTTAACATGTAGCATGTTTAGATCATTAACAAAATAGCGAGTATTCAGTCCAGCGTGAGGTTTAGTATCCTTGATCAAAGGAATTTCAATCCTGCTGACTTCTGCGGAGCCTCCGGTATATATGTTAAAAGAAGGGGCAGGAGGCACTGGAGTACCCACGCCCACGGTGTGGGCACCCCTATTTCAAACCCCCTGCAAACACCTGATGACTTCCTTTGGGGCTGCTCACAGATCTGGGTCAAGTCCATAGAGATGAGTTGCATGTACACCCAGTGAATGCTCGTCCCGCATAACACGTGGAGTCTCTGCTAAAGGAAACTTGTGGCCAGCTGGCTCACAGAAAATGTAGATAGTAGAGGATAAACTGCATAAATTCTAGAGATTATTTTTTCCCTCTAGGTGAGCTTGATATTTCTTTGTTGGATGCCTCAAAACGTGCCTGCGGAGTCGGGAGCTCAGCTCTTACTTGTTCTCCGCTGCCTGCGACCTCTGCGGATATTCAAGCTGGTGCCTCAGATGAGGAAAGTTGTTCGAGAACTTTTCAGCGGCTTCAAGGAAATTTTTCTGGTACGTTACAGTCACCCTTTACTCCTGGTTCACGGAGTCTAGCTCTTAATGTAGCAAATGAGGGGATAAAGTGAGTCTCGCTTGTCAAGGTTAAGTCTACCATTTTGTTTATTGCCAGAAGATTGTAAAGGTACTAGCAAAACACAACACAGATTCAAAAACTTCACCCATGGATGCTTCTGGCTTATTGGTATATGTAATTCAACAAATATTTTTAGTAAATTAAAGGGAAGACTTCTGGAAAGTACAGTGGAAGGAGAATCCAAAGAGATAGAATTTTCTGACACTTCCATTCCTAACTCTTGACCCTAATTTATACTCTGGGTTTTAGTTACCCCATCTGGAAATTAAGAAGAAGTGTCAACACCATCGAATTCACAAACGATATTAAGAGTTAACCCATTTAGGCTTGTAATCTCATTTTCTATGTTCCCAAATTCATATAGAACAAAATTTGGCTTTGATCTTTGGAGTGTTAACATAAAACAACTCTTCAAAACTGTAACATACAGGTATACCCTACCTCAATATACAGTAATGAACATTTAGAAATATGATTGAGGAGAAAATATACTTTTAAGTCGGGCAAATATTGATTTAGGGTCTTCTAAGAGCAGGGCTGCAGACAAAACAATGAGTAAGAGGCTCTTTGCTCCCAGTCTGTTAAAGAAGAATCTTTGCCTTACCACGAAGGAGTGATCACAGGATTCTTTTTATTATTAATGAGTTCTGCTTGTGCATGGAAAACATGAATTAACTTACTAAGCTAGTTTTATATCTTGTTTTCTAGAAACACCTATAGTGAAAAAACAGCTATAGTTGGAGTTGATTCTAAGGTGTTTTAAAGACAGGCTGTTACGTTACTATAGGCATATAGCTGCGAATACTTTTTAAAATTTTTATTTTATTGAAGTATAGTTGATTTACAATGTTGTGTTAGTATCCTGCTAATACTTTGTTAAAGCTCTGTTTAAAATTCCATATTTTGGGGACTTCCCTGGTTGCACAGTGGTTAAGAATCCGCCTGCCAACACAGGGGACACGGGTTCGAACCCTGGTCCGGGAAGATCCCACATGGCACGGAGCAACTAAGCCCGTGCGCCACAACTACTGAGCCTGCACTCTAGAGCCCGCGAGCTACAACTACTGAGCCCATGTGCCACAACTAATGAAGCCCGCGTGCTTAGAGCCCATGCTCGGCAACAAGAGAAGCCACCCCAATGAGAAGCCCAAGCACCACAACGAAGAGTAGCCCCCGCTCGCCGCAACTAGAGAAAGCCCGTGCACAGCAGCAGAGACCCAACGCAGCCAAAAATAAATAAATAAAAATAAATAAATTTATAAAATTCCATATTTTTTTTGCACTAAAGCCATAACACTGTGGCTTTTCCCACAGCTGGAACTGAGGGAAAACAGAATAGCACCTGACAATGAATGTGTATGCATCTTTGAGCCCTGATGGAATTTAGAAGATGATTTATTTGAGCCTTGCTTCAGAGGATGTTTCTGTGTAATTTTAGTATCTTTAAGGGATATGTTTAGATTATTCAACCAGTAGAGATCAATGGTTTGTTCAGTATTTTGGCCACTTTTCTCTGCTGAGACCAAAGTAGTCATCCAGCAGAGGGAGCGCCAGCCAATTGCCAGATTTGCTTCTCAAGACTGATCTCACACCCTCTGCGTGCGGCACATAGACGCCCTGAGCCCTCAAGCTCGCAAGAAAGCAAAGCCACTATCCCCCTTATGTAGGCTCTGCTAACACACACATGCATCCGTTTTGAGAAAATTTGGGAAAGAGAATTATTTCAACATTTTTCTTTTGTTCCATTAAATAAAATAAAGCAAAGTGTTGATTTCAAAATCAGAAAAGTCCAAGTCATGTCAAAAACACTTTGGCCCGTTTTCTTACATGGAAGTCATATGTTTTTATTCTAAAAATTCAAAACCTGTGGTTAATTTCCTTCTTTTAACATTCCAGCTAGGCTAATTGAATGACCTGCGGGGGAGAAGTTAAAAGGTAGCATCCAAAGACTGTGAATTTCATACGATGTTATCTGAAAAGTCCTGTTCATAATCACTGCTCAAACCAAACCTACTGTTTATAATTTTTTACCAAGAGATTTGCTGTCTCACCCATTTCTTTCAGGTCTCCATTCTTTTGCTGACATTAATGCTTGTTTTTGCAAGCTTTGGAGTTCAGCTCTTTGCTGGAAAACTGGCCAAGTGCAATGATCCCAACATTATTAGAAGGGTAAGATATCCTTTCTGTCTTTTGGGATGAAAATCAAGAACGTTTACCATCCCTGGGTAGCCATGCGCTGAGGCTGCTTTGAGAACAGAACTCTAAGAATACTCTTCCCATGGACTCCCTTTGCTTAAAGCAGGCAGTGTGTCTCTTCTGGCTGGGAAAGGTTTATAAGATTAAAACACATCTCAGACAGTCCTGTTCTTCCCTCCTATTCCAAGGTCAAGCCACTGTTGACATCTTCCATATAGTCACCCAAGATTCCATGTGAAAACTTTCCCTTTAGGTCTTCCCTAACTTAATCCTGCCTCTGCTGTGACCTGAGACTCATATCAGCAAACAGCTCCCCCAAAATACAAAAGGCAAAGTTTGACTTCCACACCCCTTCTTACGACTTATCCACTCCACATTCCTCTGTTAGGAAGTCAGGGCCTTGCAGTAGCTCTTAGCTGCCCAGAATCTTCCCCATGAAGACAACTAAGACTCAAGCTTGAACCAAGCTTGAATACTTTCGATTCTACTTTTTTTTTTTTTTTGGCCGCACTGCATGGCTTGTGGGATCTTAGTTCCCCAACCAGGGATTGAACCCAGGCCCCAGAAGTGAAAGTGCCAAGTCCTAACCACTGTACCACCAGGGAAGTCCCTCTACTCTTTTCTTTCTCTTTCTTTGGCCGGTGTTATAAGAGGAGGCTAGCTTCTGGAACAGCCCCATTATGTCAGTAGCTGAACGTAATGAAATGAATATATTTATTGCATGTTGAATAATTCAGGCCGCTCTCCTCCAAATGACCACCCAATGGCTCATGCTTCCTCTGTCCTGTGTCCCTAGCCTTTGCTGTCTTCAAAGTCTTCTCTGTTTAGCTGGCAGTTAGGAACAGAAAACCATCTCTCTCTCAGAGGACTATAGGCAGAGCCTAGAAGCAAGGCATCTATCTTCACCCCACATTCCACTGGAAAGAGCGTGGCCTCACCAGTCTGAAGTGAGACCGTGATGTGTAGTTTCGTGGTGTATTTTGTAGAAAAGGGGGCGGGGTTTGGTTAATAATTAGCCAATCTCTGCTGCATCGCCCACTGTCCCATTCTCTTAGAATCCTGCCTGATGTTACAAGTAGGTTAATGGAGTGAACCCGGTTCTGCTGATGTATAAACTAGCAGGAGTATTTCCTCTTCTACCCAGGTAAAATAATGCTTAAGTCTCATTAAAATGCATGTTTCCAAAAGGGCTACCAGAGCTGAACTAAAACACTTATTCCCATATTTCCAGCAAATATGGCTGTCTAATATAAACTTTATACTACTATGACATTCCTACATTTTGAGGCTTCTAATTATAAAGCTTAGTAGCTCTCAAATTTTTAGAAAATACAGGTAACATCTTTGTCCAGTCAAAAATACATTATCAGTCATGTTAATAATGAGATTTTTCAGGAAGAGGCAGAGCAGAAGAGACAAACTTAGGATGGGCAGACCTTACGCTATTTCACAAGGCATCGCCCAGCTCGCTGCTTCCTTGAACTCCCCTTCCCAGAGGTTCCAGGAATTTTGATAAACCTGACAAGACATGCAAGGAACATGCTATAAAGGTCATGGTGTACCAAATGAGCTAAATGAAGGCAGTAATAATGAGCTGATGCATTAGTCCACAAGCTTATGTAAGGAAAGAAGGGTTATTTTAGGTCCACCCTGAATAGAGGCCAGAAAGATAATAACAACATTTCAAGATGAAGCTTCGTAGGAATAGTGGATGACTCAGGGGAGTAATAATGGCCTAAGAGCCTTGTGATTTTACACTATCTGCTCATACCCAGCCCGAGCTAAAGAGTAATGACTTGTATAGGGGACGGAGGGCACACGGTGGACGGACAGACATACAGATACCATGAGGCATTTATTCTTTTCCACAGAACAATGAGGTCTCTGTGGGAAGCTCATAAGAAAACTTAGCCATCAAAAGACCATCAGGAGCAAGCAGAATAATTGCAAAAAAAATTGGCATAGTGAGAAGTGGCCCGTGTCTTTGTATTTGGACGAATTCTTTTCTAGTCCTAACATAAGAGGCCAAAGCCAAGCGTGTCATGTGGATGAAGGGGATACTTCAGTTTACCTTTATAAAAGAAGAGACAAACCCAAGGAAAAGGGGAAACTAGATACCCCAACATTTGGATCACACAGCTCACATTTTTTTTTTTATTCAAACAGAAAGTTACAAAAATTATAATCATCCTCATCAGTTCACTCAGTCCCATGTAATTAATTTTTTTTTTCATCTTGATCTTTTGTTAGCACTTTTATGAGTTCATCAGTTTTCCATTAGAGTTCTAAAACAGCTCACATTTAAAGGCCATGAAGCTTGAGTTGTTGGTGCCATGTCTCCAGTTGGAATCATATAATATGTGGTGTTCGATGGCTGGCTTTTTCACTTAGCATAATATCTTCAAGGTTCATCCATGTTGTAGCATGTGTCAGTATTTCATTATTTTTATGGCTGAATAATATTCCACAGTATGGATAGACCACATTTTGTTTGTGTATTTGTTGATTGATGGACATTTGAATTGTTTCCACCTTTGAGCTATTGTAAATAATGCTATTTATAATAATAATGATATAAACATTCATGTACAAATTTCCATGTGAATATATGTTTCATTTCTCTTGGGTAGATACCTAGGAGAAGAATCACTGCGTCCTGTGGTAATTCTTTAATTATTTAAGGACCTGCCACACTATTTTCCAAAGTGGCTGCACCATTTTCCATTCCCACCAGCAGTGTATGAGGATTCTAGTATGAGGATTAAGATTTCTGCACGTGCTCGTCAAAGCTTGCTATTTGACTTCTTGATCAGAGCCTTCTTAGTGAGTGGGAAATGGTATCGCATTGTGGTTTTGATTTGCATTTCCCTGATGACTAATGATGCTGAGCATCTTTTCATGTGCTCATTGGCTATTTGTGTCTCTCCCTTGGAGGAATATCAGTTCATATCCTTTGCCCACTTACTAACATTTTCAGCATCAACTTTCACCTGTTTATCTCTGAAGTCTTTGTTACTCTTTGCTGAGTAGCTAAGCACATCTCTGCTGTTATATAAAAGACCTCTGTCGTTCTATGTAAAAAATGTTTCTTATCTTTTATCTTTTCTGACTTCATTATCTGACCAGGTTCTTTTCCTCTTCCTTTTATTTTTATTTTTTTTCCTGTTTTAGGAAGATTGTAATGGAATATTCAGAATCAATGTAAGTGTGTCCAAGAACTTAAATTTAAAATTAAGGCCTGGAGAGAAAAAACCTGGATTTTGGGTGCCCCGTGTTTGGTAAGCATATCAGAAAAATATCCTGAAGAATGCTATATTTGTCAGTATAAGGGGTTTTTCCCCAGTTTTACTGAGAAATAATTGCCATACATCACTGTATACGTTTAAGGCAAACAGCATGATGGTTCAATTTACATATATTGTAAAAATGATTATCACAATAGGTTTAGTTAACAGCTAGCACCTCATATAGATCCAGTTGAAAGAAAAGAAAAAAAATTCTCCTCGTGATGAGAATTCTATTCTCTTAACACCTTTTCTGTGTATCACACAGCAGTGTTAACTATAGTCCCTATGTTGTACATTACATCCCTAGTATTTATTTGTCTTATAACTGGAAGTTTGTACCTTTGACCACCTTCCTCCACTTCCTCTCCTCCCCCCACCTCTGGTAAACACAAATCTGATCTCTTTTTCTATGAGTTTAGTCGGGGGAGTTTTGCTTTTGTTTTTGTTTTGTTTTGTTTTTTTAGATTACACACACAAGTGAGATTATACAGTATTCGTCTTTCTCTGTCTGACTCATTCACTTAGCATAATGGGCCTTCATGGTCCATCCATGTTCTATATAAGTATATATAGTATAAGGTTTTAAAGCAGTGTAATATGGCATGAAACTAAAAGTAGTTCTGCTAGAATTACTTAAAATAATTTTAAGTAATGCAAGGCAAAGCACTGAATTACAATAGGATGCAAAAATAAAAGAAATAAAATAAGAGAGGAAGTGGTACACTGAGTCCCAGGGTTGCTTCATGAAACTAATGAAATATCACTGCAGTATTTTTCTAATACTTTAAAGTATGTATCTGGACTCACATGTCTTTAAAAATTAGTGAGGCTTATAAAGAAAGAGTGAAATAATGCCATTTGCAGCAACATGAATGGACCTAGAGATTATCATACTAAGTGAAGTAAGTCAGACAAAGACAAGTATCATATATTGCTTATATGTGGAATCTAAAAAAAAATTGATACAAACGAACTTATTTAAAAAACAGAAAAAGGCTCACAGATATAGAAAACAAACTTATGGTTACCAAAGGGGAAAGGGGATGGGGGGGGGGATAAATTAGGAGTATGGGATTAGCAGATACAAACTACTACATATAAAATAGATAAAAAATAAAATCCTACTGTATAGCACAGGGAACTACATTCAATATCCTGTAATAAACCATAATGGAAAAGAATCTGAAAAAGAATTTATATATATATAATTTTTATATATATATATATAAGAATTTTTATATATATACATATACATATGTATGTATATGTGTGTATATATATATGTATATACAGCTGAAGCATGTATATGTGTGTGTGTATATATACGTATATACATATATATATGTGTATATATATATGTGTATATATATATATATATATATATAGCTGAAGCACTTCGCTGTATACCTGAAACTAACACAACGTTGTAAATCAACTATACTTCAATAAAAATAAATAAAAATTTTTTAGAATAAAGATTAGTGAGGCTTAAAAGAAAAAGTATTTTCTATCAATTTTTAATCAAATTTTAATTCAACTTTTAAACCAATTTTTAAAAATTTTAACAATTTTAATCAAATTAAAACTAAACTCATACTGACTTTATATCTTTAAGGATGATCTGATGTCCTCATAACAGTTGTAGAGAAGCCTAAATCATAAAACTTATTTCAATTTTAAAACCCATTTACATTGAAGGATTTTGTTATTGAAACCCTGGAAGGGAATAATCAGTAGTAACACAATTGATTTTATCTAACTGCCTCTTTAAAAACAATTTTTTTAAATAAGTTTTCAAAGCATTTACATCAAAGCCAGAAGTACCTGGTACCTTCTTTCTCAACCATTTCCCTAATGACTATGAATGGAATCTCTCAATCTGCTTCACTGATGCACAGTGTTCCATCAACTTCATTTGTCCTTTTAAATCGTTATCTGTTTTCTTTTTATTTCATTTTTTACCTCTTAGAATTATGAATGAACCACAGAAACTGCTCTGCTTTTGTCACAATTGATGTTCTCTACTAAATGTCAAAACTCTTTAAAAGGAATAGCATTTCACCCAGTTGTACCCTTAGGACTCGTTGTTACCTGCTTTGGCATTTCTCTAATATGAAATTCACTTTCATAAACAATTCAATACAATTTATATTGGTTTCCTTTTAATACCAAAGAACTATGGAAAAAAGATTAATTTTGGATGTGAGGCTTGAGCATGGGTAGAGAAGTATATAACACATGGGAATATCTTTATCCCAGTGTTAACTAGAAAAGCAGTCTAATTTACGTTACAATAAAAAATTAAAGAAGCATAAAATGTTTATTTTGTTGTGAGATTAAAACTCATTATTATACTGTAAATAATTTACTTATATCAGGACATCAATTTTTTTTTTCCAAAATTTTTTGGAATTTTGTCTAAAGTCTCAAAGTTGAGGTCAAGGGGAGTTTAAAGTACCTTGACATTCTAAAGAGGCCAACTAAACCAATCCCATCAGAACTTACTCAAACATCATCCGTCACCGAGCTCCTGTAAAAGAAAACACTGCATTCAAAGATAACATCATGGTAGTGAATGAAGTCAAGAGCAGAGAGTGCTATGGCATCACGCCCCCTTCACTGTGGGGAAAGGTGGACGGTGCTTCTCCCATTCATATGAGGACCCCTGGAAGGACCAGTTGATACCAGAGTTTGGCAAGGCAAGAAGAGAGGCTCTTGTGGGCAAGCTGCTCCTCACCATCTGGGAAGACGGGGTGATCTGCTGTTTCTGGAGGGCCACGTCATCCCTGCCAAGGGCCACCTGACCTGAGCCTTCTTGTTGGAACCCTGCTGCCAAGGGCTGTGTGCTGGGGGCAGGGTGCCCCTATGGGAAGAAGCTGTGGGAACGTTTCCGGGAGGAGGAGCTGAGAATCACCTAGGGGCTACGCTCACGGCAGGAAGTAACACTGTGGCATCCTCATGCTGGGGAGTGTAGCCATAGGGAATGTGAGGTACAGTAAAGCCAACAGATCAAGAGGATTACCACTGAAAAGATAGTTTGTTACTCATCATTCCCAAGAGGAGGGGGCATGCCACTGCACGGGGAACCACCTGGGGAAGCAGCAGGGTGAATCAGCAGGCGGAGAGGTGGGGAGAGCTGGGGCCAAGAGCCTCTATTGTGGTTTCCCTGGGAAGGAACGGGTGAGGCAGGGCAAGCAGGCTTAGGGATGGCTAGTTTGAATAATTTTAATGGGCTCTAGAGCATAGAGGCCATCCATTGTGGTCTGGTGCCTGGCACTGGGGTGATTAGGGCAGGTGGATGGTGGCCCAGAGTGTGAAAGCCTGATAGAGGAGGTGATTGGTTGGGGGGTGGGGGCGGGCGGTGAACTCTGGGTTGGTTGGTTTGTATTTGAAAAGCACACCCTGAAAAGGGCTCATGTCGAGGTGGGGAGGAGAACGAGGGAGGCACGAGGCCAGGAAGGGTGACTCAGGCATCTTATCGGGTGTCCAGAACAAAGTGCGTCCAGCGCCTGTATGTGGGACAGATGCTCAAGTGCCAAGTTCACAGAAGCTAGAAACACTGTTCAAACATGGAGTGTTTCTTGGGAACACCAAAATGAGTTCCGTGAAAGAACAACGGCTGCTGTGAGGAGAGCACCAATGGCCACAGTCCAGCAGAGTCAGACACGCAAGATGTGATGTCTCGAACCCCAGCTGCACCCACCCCTTCTCGTAAGACCCAGGCAGTCACCAAGAGGAGGAGTGGGCCAGAGTGGCTGACACTCTTTTTCCCTCCTCAGACCACGGGTCAGGCTTGAGCTGCTGAGGGTGGGATCCTGGTACAGGTTTGAATGGAGTGGGCATTTTAGAATGAGGCTGACTATATACCGAAAAGCTCTGGGCTCTCCCCAAGGTGTCAGGAAGGGAGTAGAATGCACTGGAAGGCAGCATTAGGAGGAGAGTAAGCTGTTTCCGGTTGTACCCTATGACGTTCCACGTGTTCCATAAAACCAGCTCTCTAAGATTTTAAAATCAGCTAATTGAAATGTAATGTTTTATGTAAGCTATTATTAAGGACTTCAAGTTCAATGACATTTTAAGAGCATAAGCAAACAGAGGGACATCACTTGAACGTTATCACAATAGCTTTTCCCATTTGTTCAGAATATTGTGACTTGGGTTAGTTTTAGTGAAATATAAATCTTTCATCAAATAAATGTCAACTGTAACCATGATAATTTTCACATTTTGTTTCTCTAATAATCTTGTCAAGAGTTAGCAGCTGAAAATTTTGTAATTTTATATTGGCTAATTTATGATTAAGAAAATAACTTATATCTGGGAATTAGCCTAGAGGAATGCTCTGATAATTATAATTAGGACATAAATATGCACTAGCTAATTCAGGAGACAATCTGGCTTCTGCATTCTCTCTTCAGATGAATACATTCATTTTCTTCCGAATCACTCAGACTTGATGAGATAAAAATTACCTTGGTAAAAAGGATTAAACATATCATATATTATAAATATTGTGTTTTGTCTTAAGCAGAGGTCTGGGATTTAGGAAAAGGAAATGCATGGGAGAGAAATCAACAAAGCATTCAGTTTTACAATAAATATATTTACTAAGTGTTTACTGTTCGCCAGGAATTATGCTGTCACTGCGAACAAGCTATGGCCTCTGACCCCTAAGAGCTAGAAGTCCAATGAAGAAGAGAAAATAAAATTTAAAATAATTTAATACAATATGCTGAAGTTTTAATGCTACATAAATAAGCCCCTAGACTCACTTGAAGTTCACCAGAAGCTTACCTCTAGGTAATTTCAAATTACACTGTGATACATTCGAGGCAGAAAGAGATCAGATTTTTTTTGTCGATTCTAAGGCTCAAACAATTTGGGTACACTCTCTAAGAAAAAGAATATAAAACTACTTTGCTTTTTTAAGTTTAACAGAAACATATGACTATGTGAACTCACTCCTGGGCCCCTTCCTGAGTCTTGGAAGGGACCTGGGTCAGGGAGGGGCCCTGAGGCTTACCTTTAAGTTTCTTTCGCTCCGTGATGTATCAGCCTCTGATTCTAGGGTACGGAGAGGCGAAGGGTTCAGTGGTACACGCAGGAGAGAGGCTCCTAATCCAAACGATGACTGGACCAGGGAGAAGGACCTAGAGGAGAAGACACCCAGTTAACTCTTGAAGGGTGAATAGGAATTAGGCAGGTGAAAGGGGGAGGAGCCACAGGCAGGTGAGAGTGAGGGGCGAGGCAGAGGTAAGATTGTTGCAGGCTGTGGAAACTCAAGTTGCTATTACCAAAGCGCGAGGCAAAAAGCAGTCTGCCTTCCAGAAAGTACTAGTTTCTGATTTCTTTAGATGGCAGAGCTGTGTAAGATACAGGGTACCATCTTGGACCATGTCATCCCCTGCATTTCCACATTCCAGGGCAGAGGCTAGATTCCTCTCCTCCGTGGCACCCCCATCTTCCCAGAGGAGAAGCAGCTCTCCTTATCATGACCTGGGGGTCCCTGGAGCACTTGTCACTGGGAGGTAGAAAACTCCGATTGTGAGGTCAGAACTGATTCTTCATTTTTCTGAATTGGATAGACAAGATTGTAATCTTTTAAAAATTAACCAGAAAAGATAGTATTTAAATAGCCTTCCAGATCAAGGGAGGCCAACAGGAAAAATGACAATAATGGATTGTGTTTGGGATTTGTTGAAGTCCTCTGTAGTTATTGGTAAAGTTTCAAACTTTCCAATTTTAGTATCATAAACAAAGCGTAAACATATCCAATATGATTAAAACTGAGACTTTTATTGTGGTATATTCTTCCAGCAATTTAAGTCTATGATTCTCCATTTTACTTTTCTTGCTTTAGCCTGAAAGTGTATTTTAACATATTCTAACTTCTAAAGGATGTGGAACATGAGAATAGTTTGGGTTGCTGCAAATTCAGCTAAAAAAAGCACTTTTACATAAAGAAAGTGGATGGGTAAGAAAGTTCAACATCAGATCTGAGAGCTGACTCACTTGGTTTAAAAAAAAAAATCCTTACTCAAGAAAATTGTGGCATCTGTAGCATCCTTAACAGATTCTGTCTGCTGTAAAATATATTAAATTTAATTGAAACCCCCAGAAGGAAAGGTTGGAAAAATCCAAGAGAATATGCTTGTCTTTCATACTTAAAAAATATAAATCAGAATCCCTAAATATTAATTCCTGAGTGGGGCTTTTTTACTATATAGAAAACATTTCTACCAATCAGCTTTAAACCTTTAAAAACAAGTCAGTCTCAGTTTTATGTTTTCTTATTAGATTCCCACATATTTAGTATTAAAAAAAGAAAACTTATAAAAGTATATCTCATGATAGTCTCTAGTGTTGAAAACCATAAAAGGTGGTAGAAAAATACTAAACCGGATTCCCCCTAGAATGTTGCCTCCTATGAAGGTTAACTTTTGATAAATGTGCTAGCAAGAAAAAGAAATTATCAAAATATAATTTAGCTAGGCTTCAGTAGGCCTACTCTAGTCAATAATCCTGAGCTCAGGTCATCAAATTCAGGAAATGTGGTGATAGTCATGATTTTCCAGCATGTGGTTGTCTAAATCTTTTAATTATTTAAAATAGCCTCAGAAAAGGGGGATTAAAAAAAAGACACTGAAATCTTCTGTTAACAAATATGTTAGCTAAGACCTGTAATGACTAGGGGAGATGCAGTGTAGTAGAAAGATGTTAGTGGAAAGAAAAAAGTATACACGTGTCAGAAAAACAAGAAATGAGACATCCCTTGACCCCCCAAATATAGAGGGTCCAAAATGTTTTAGAACTCAGGAGTTAACTGTGTGGTAGGCAGCGTACTATACAGTGGGGTCTACAAGAAGTATCTGTTGAGAACATTTGGAGTTAATGAGAGAAAAAAATCCACCTGGGAGGGGGTGATCTGGAGACACATAGGGTATGTGCCACCTCAGGAACCTCTAAAGCATCACTAGGTCACAGCATGCTGCTCACGTGATGACACAGAATAAAATAAAGTGGCCAAATTCTACTCATTTTACACTTTCTGTACTAACACCAGGATTTGTAATTCATGCCTTTAGGAAGGTTTTCTAATGTAAAACCATTTCGAAATTCACACCCAAACTCCAATGCCCCTTTGTAAGAATCTCCTGCACAAGTTCTAACCAGAAAGTCCTCGGTATGCTAATCAGGACCAGCCAGAAGCGTTGCAGAACCTCTGGAGCGTGAAGTCAAGGGACATAGCATTTTACTGTTTTCGATTGAGAACACCCCATTATTGCCTAGTAATTAACTGCATAATTAATAAATTCTAACACATTGATGCATTCCTATGAGTTAGCAAACAAATGCCATCTAACCTACCTTCCGAGTGCCACCTATACTTTGCACCCAAGATTGGAAAGAGTTATAGATATTGCCTTCGGGCGCTTCTCACTGGAATTCCACGGAACATTCCTCTTTCTGACTTGCAGGGCGAATCCTCGGAACTTTAATTTTGACAATGTGGGCAGTGCTATGCTGGCATTGTTTGAAGTTCTCTCCTTGAAAGGCTGGGTGGAAGTGAGGGATGTTATTATTCATCGTGTGGGTCCGGTAAGCACGCACTGGAATCCTTTGAATGTTACCACAGCTGCTTTCATTGGCTTTGATGAATAACTGTATTTTTCATTTATACAGATGCATGGAATCTATATTCATGTTTTTGTATTCCTGGGTTGCATGATTGGACTGACCCTTTTTGTTGGAGTAGTTATTGCTAATTTCAATGAAAACAAGGTAAGAATTCTTGGTTTGAATTCCGCAGCGTTTATTCTTTCCTAGCCGCTCACTTTGAGTTCCCTTTTCCACACACGGCGTGAAGTCGCATTAAACTGTAAAGTGACCGGTGTAAATAATCTCTATAACTATGTTACAAGCTACCTCATTGCTGCGTTTCAGGCACATTATTTCAGAGCACAATTCTCTTGCTAAATTTCCTCTTTTGGTAATGGTGTCATTAATTTGCCGAGGACTGAAAAGCGCATCTCCTATTGTTCAAATTGAAAGGATGTGCAGCAAGTTATTAAAATACAGTAGCTGAAACCGATGCACTGATCGCAGGTAATATGCCTTTCACTAAATGTAAATCGGATGCTTCTTTGTAACTCAGTAGGTGAACTCAGAATTTTGATGGGATGGGGGTGAGGGTTGCGGTAGAAATTGTAAAATCCTAATTCATGGGATAAAAAGATTTTTCTAATTTTGCATAAAAACTTTGCATACTTTACGAATTCGGGAGGCATGCTGAGTTCGTAACAGCTCTAACGATCAGTGTAAGAGCTCACAAATAGAAAACAGCAAGTGTAGTCTCCTGTCAAAAAGAGAGCTCGGGAGAACTTTCGATGTCGGTCTTCTGGATGTGGCTGAGACGCCCTCTGTTGGCTAAGGGTCAGTCTTCCTCTGGCATCGTGCCCTGCGGTTTTACACGCTCACCTCTCTATTCTCACAACTCTGAAATGCACAGTTGAAGGAAAAGCAGACTACAGAGGTGAAATCATTGTGTGGGGCTTATAAGGAGTGGAAACTGGGGCCAGGATTCAGAAGTGGTGCCCATTGCTGTCATTCAAGGGTATAAAAACGTCGCCCGATGCTCTGCATTGAATTAAAGCTAGATTTGCCTGCATTGCACCACGCTGCTCCGTGTCATTCACAGCCAGGCCCTTTGGTTTGTGTAGCTGCACACGGGACTGTCTCATTCACGTCCCCCCAGGCTCCGAGTGTGTGGTACCAGCTACTCAGCCAATTGCCACCTTTGATGTGTGCCTAATGAGGATGTCATTTGGTTCTGCCTTTCAAAGGGTTCGAGTTGAAAATCCCCCTCTTTGGGCCCCAACACTACTCCAACTCACAGAAACATGGAATATAGAGAGAGAAAGAAAAATAGAGATCATATTGCCCAGCCCCCTGTTTTACTTTAACACATTCATAAACGAGTTTCTTTAAGCCCAACAGTGTGTTCAATTTAATACCACGCAGAAAGAGGAAGATGGGTCTTTTTAGATGCCTTTGAGCCATGCCATGGAGCAGACACTGGGAATTGCAGATCGCGGGCTGAAGCTAATCAGTCAGCTAGCAGAGTTTAGGTACTGCTTGCTCAGAACACCTTCCCAGGCCCTCTGAGCAGATCTGATTTCGATTTCAGACAAATTCAGTCCTAAGGTAGCTCACAATTCAGCAGCATAAATGAAACAACATAAAACGTCCCATAACTGAAGGCAGGTGCATAATTAATTGCAGCTCTCTAACTTAGAGGAATGGCTGAAATAAGAATAACAGGAGGTCTGCTTACAACACTGGTCGTAGTGCTGTTCGGAAGGAGGAAAGAGGCCCCTTGGCCTGAGAAAGGGGAGTGTGGACGTTAGCTCAAAGGGTGCCTAGGGAAAGGGGAAGAGCGGAAGAAATCGTGTAACAGACATTAAAAACATGACCAGTTCATTGGAGATACAAATTTCTAAATTACGTGAACCTTTTAGGAAAGATGTTTTTCGGCAAGTTTTTTAGGTGGTCGTGCATGAGCTACTTCCTATATAACACATTTATTCATTTTTTTATTCACTCATTCAGCGTATTTCTTTGAGTGCTTACTAGGTGCCAGACGCTCTTGACCCTGAGGACATAAGGAACTAAATACATAAACTAAAAACTAAACATATGAAGATTTCTACCCTCATGGAGCTCACATTCTAATGGTCATTCCCAAGGTATATAAATAGATTTCCAAATATACAGGCAATAGAGAGATTTAAAGATATGGACAACAGGTAAGCTTTGGAGGCAATGTTTTCACAATTCAGAATTATGCAAAATTATGTCTTCCCTAGAAAATGGAAGCCTGTTTAAAAGTTCAAAGTCTATGCCAGTAATACATATTTTTTAATTTCCCTACTATAAGATAATATGCTTGATTAATAAACTTAATTTCACAATAATAAACTTTCAGAGGTTTTCATATATTAATGGTCAGATGATACCACCATGCTTATTATTCTTTTGGATCCCTTCAGAGTTCAACATTCAAAAATATCTAGTTTTTTTTTAATAAAGGAATGATACTCATGTCTCTATGTTCAGAGAAAAGTATTTGTTTGCAGTTAGTGAGAAAAAGTGGTTTAGCATTATTAATATAGAAAAAATTAATTTAAAACAAAACTCATTATTACGAATAAACAGTGTAATTAAATAATGACAAAAGAAACTAATGACCACAAGAATATAGAATTCCTGAATCTCAAAATGTACAAAGCAATATTTAACCAAATTACTTTAAAAAGCTAGCAAATCCAAAATCAGATGAAAGATAGATAGTAATGTATTTCTCTAAGAAACTCATAAGTCAGAACAAAAAGTACATGTTAGATTTGACACGATGAAAACATTTGGTCCAATAAAGATTGGACATATAAAGATCTCTGACTCTGACAATTTGAGACTATGTATTACTTTCAAGTACAAAATGTATCATCTACAAAGTCATAAAACAATAATTACCAAAGAATTGATAATGTACACATGTTCTCTATCATAATTTTAAAAGATAGCAAAAAATTCCCCATAATTTGGAAATATTAAGACAGCATTCTAAGTAATTTTTGAGTTAAAGAAGAAATCAGAATAGAAAATCACAAAGCATTTAGATAAATCATTGATAAAAATTACATTAAAACTCACAAGGTATAGATAAATCAGTAATTAGATGGAAATTTATAGCTTTTAAGTGTACATGTTAGAGAAGAATCAAATAGTGATGATTAACATGCCAAATACACAAATCAATAAATTATAATCAGAGCAACAAAGTGAAATAGAAGAAAATGGGAGGAAGAAAATAACAAAGATAAAAGAACAGAAATTAGTGATATAGAAAATAAAGTAACTTATAGAAAAGCTCAAGAATGAGAAAAACTGGTTTGTTGAAATAAATTAGATTGATAAGACTCTTACAGGGGTGAGCATGAACAAAAATGTGGAAAAACAAGCTATGGTAAGTATAATAGTGCCATCATTGTTACAGGGATAGAAAGTTAGGCTTACAGAATAGAACAGAAAGCCCTAGGAGGGACCCATGTGTATATGAAACAGAAGTAGCACAACAAGTCAGTGGAGAAGATGAGACCATCCATAGTGGTGCTGGGATAATTCACTGATTGTCTAGATCTCAGAAATTAAACTGACATTTCTACCTTACAGCATACTCAAGAATGAATTCCAGATGAATGAAAGATCCAGCTATGAAAAGCAAATTTTAAACCATTTTTAAACCATGGAGAATGTGTTTTTGACCCTGGAGTAGCTGTAGAGTTCTTGACATTAACCACAAAGTGAAATCCATAGAGAAAAAAATTTATAAGTCAGATTACATTAAAAGGAAAAGTTTCTGAATGATAAAAGACACACTAAGCAAAATTTAAAAAAAAAAGCAAGCTAAGACTAAGAGAAAATACTTACAACTCACATAACTGACAAAATATTAGTATCCAGAATATATTAAGAATTCCTACAAAACATCAAAAAGTAAATATCCAAATACAAAAATGAGCAAAGAATATGAACAGGCAATTCACAAAGGAACACACAGGAATCACCTTGTATACACACTGAAAATGTTTCGTCTCATTAATATTAAAACTAAATCAGATACATTTCACACCCATCAAATGACCAAATTAAAATGTCTGATAGAGTCAAGTATTGGCAAGAATATAAGGAAAAGGGAACACTTGTAGAATGAAACCAATTTTCTTGGTTACTGCTCTTTGGATAGCACCTTGGAAATCTCCGGTAAGTGTGGAAAAGTGTAAACTCCCAGACCCCAGCAGTTCCTTTCCTAGAGATTTACCACAGAGCAAGATGTTTACCATGAGACAGTACCTGTGTGTTTATTGCAGCATTGTTTATAGTCCATAAACCTAAAATGAGAACTTCTGACATATCTGTACAGTGGGATACTGTGTGATCAGTTAAAAAACTAATCAGATCTGTTATCTAGTTGTATGGAAAATGTAATTTTCAGTGAAGATAAAAACAAACTGGGGACTTCCCTGGCGGTCCAGTGGTCAGGACTCTGTGCTTCCACTGCAGGGGTCTGGGTTCGATCCCTGGTTGAGGAACTAAAATCCTGCAAGCCGCGGGGCGCGGCCAAAAAAAAATAATAGTAAAAAACAAACTGCGTAAATTGCCACGTTGGATACCATTACAGAAATTTATAAAATTAAAAACAAACACATTCTTATATATTTATATATACATAAGCAGCAAAAGTCTGAAAACACAGTGAGGAGGATGTACCCCTGAAAGATAGTTAGCTGTGTGTCAGGAAAGGCAGGATGGGAGAGGGGAGGTGGGTTTTCTCCAGTTTCTTAAATTATATTTCTGCCTTTGTAATATAATGTAATGAAATGTAATATATTCAAGTGCATTTTAATGATGCGCTCTATTATATAACAAAGAATATCTGATCTCATTTAACCGATTGTCACAGCACAAATTTCTTAAATATGCAATTCTCTGACCGCATACCACTTAAAAATAATTTCATGATTGCATGTAACAGAATGATTTCTAAAAAGACACAATAGCCTTAACCAGAAGCAGCAGCATTGATAAGCTATCATTTTGCTGCAGTTTTTTCTACTGTGAAAGGAAACTAACCACTGTTAGAGTATCTCTTTTAGAAAATCTAATCATGTAGAAAACCTTCTTTAGATTTTTCCCAAACCTGAATATTATACATGTTCAAAGATGCCAACTGAAGGCTGCTGAATCTTCTCTGAACCCCCGGCCCTCTTTTCTGGAACTTCTCTCAAGACCACGTTTGAGAATTCTGACCCTGTTTATCGAACCACCATGGTATTGGAAGAATATCTTTGTTTTAAACCCACATTAGTCCTGTTTGTGTCAGCAGCCCATTTGCGATGTCCTTGGTGTGGAGCACATGACAAAAGGTCTTTCTCTGTTTTCCTTTGTTTATTAAGGGGACGGCTCTGCTGACTGTAGATCAGAGAAGATGGGAAGATCTGAAGAGCCGCCTGAAGATAGCACAGCCTCTTCATCTACCACCGCGCCCGGGTATCAAAGATGCTCTGATTTTATTCATGTTGGGCCCTAGTGTTCATGATTCCCCAGGAGTCTAAGATTTCAATTAAAATAATCATCATGAGGCCACTAGGCGATTGTGCAGAAGTTAATATAAAAACAGGCTCCAAACTACAGATCTCTCCATAGGCTATTAAAATCAACCACCCAAAGGCCGTGCTTCAGTGCTCTCAGGATAAGCCTTAATGAAAAAATGAATTGTTAAATAAATATATTTGTGCTTGCCTTTTAAACATATGAGTGAAATGTATTAAACTGACAGAAATTGAATGATGCGATTCTCCTTCCAATGCAGACGGTGTCATGCACCGTCGTTTTAAATATTCAGACCCAGCCATTCCTGCAAGACACTTCACAGTAGATTGAACTGTAGGAGAAAAAAAAAATGTAATGGGTTTTAAGACGAGCGTTAAAGAAAACGAAAGGCAAGAACGTAAATGTGACCGATGTCTGAAATGCCCTTGCCTAAACCTTTCTTTTCAGATAACGATGGTTTTAGAGCTAAGATGTATGACATAACCCAGCATCCGTTTTTTAAGAGGACAATTGCATTACTCGTCCTGGCCCAGTCGGTGTTGCTGTCCGTCAAGGTACTTTACTTCACCCTAACACCCTGGGAATGAATTTTTTATTCCTTGGTGGGTCCAAGAACATTGCAAGCAGCCATGTCCACTCACAGTCTACATTTATAAAAAATTTAAATTCACAATCATGTTCAGATGGGTGGAAGAGGGGAAAGTCTTTCTGTGTCGATGGATGCAGGCACAGACCTGTGTGCTGTTTCTCTTACAGTGGGACGTTGAGGACCCAGTGACTGTTCCTTTGGCAACCATGTCGGTCGTTTTCACGTTCATCTTTGTTTTAGAGGTACAGTAATGAGTCAACTGGTGCTGGGGGCTGCAGTGCACATTTTAAAGCAAAACAGCGTCCTCCTTCGATGGCACTTCCTTTCACCTCTGCGTTCCGTTGCTTTTGAAGTCCTTTTTGGGGAACAGAATGGCATGCTCTTAGTATATTTCCTTTTCAGGCTGTTCTGCTTCGCTTGAACAAAGACTTCACTTTATATTTCCATTTTTCTAACTGCAAGAATTACTAACTGCTGTTGATGTTGTATCTGAATGTTGGCTTGTCTAGTTATGTGAGTTCAAATATTTACAGCAAACGGCACAAACCACTGTAATTCAGGGACTCAAAATTCAATGTGGTGGCAGAGGGAGTTGGCCCAGACAAGATTATTTTAATATGTGGTCCACATCACATTGCTTTCCAGTGCAATCTCCTTGGAATTGCAAGCAGATTTTTATTTTACCCTGTACCGGTTGATGTTTCCCAAAATCTGTGGTCTTTTACTTGAGGAAGAAAAATGTCTTGCTATCAGAACTATCTGATATTTTACTTGCTATCGTAAAAAAAGGGGAAAAGAGTGTGGAGAATATAGATTTACATATATATACAGACACATCAGTAATAAATTCTTCTCTTTGGTTTCTACATCCTTTATAAAAATAATGTGCCTCAGGTTAGTACGTTTAAATATACGCTGAACACTCAGCCTCAATTCACTGTCTTCAGTGTTTTTCCCCAGGTTACAATGAAGATCATAGCGATGTCACCTGCCGGCTTCTGGCAGAGCAGAAGAAATAGGTACGATCTTCTGGTGACGTCGCTCGGCGTTGTCTGGGTGGTACTTCACTTTGCCCTACTGGTAAGCGCATCACTAAAGTTTATTTTAGTTGGTAATTTCAGCTCAGGTAACCCTGTTTCCAGTCTCATCTCACTCCAGGTCAGGCTACTCTCAAGGGTCAGGTTAACCTCCCTAAAATTCAGCCTTGACCGTGATGGACCCTCGGACATGCTTGCACCCACACACACACACACACACATACATGTGTACGTGTGCACACACTCGCACTCTTCACACAGACAAAAGCTGGCCCCTCAAAGTCCTAGAGCCTGCAAGCCAGAAAGAGAAGGTCCTTCAAGATCCTCTGGTTTAACCCTCATTTTCTCAAAGGATAAAAAACAAGAGAGACAGAGAGGGAGAGAGAGAGAAATGGAAACCGAGAGATGAAGAGACCTGCCTAAATTCACACACAAGCCAGAATCAGAGGACCTGAACCCAGTTCTCTGAGTGGAGGTGTAGCTTCCGTGCCACTACATTATAATTAGGGTTTCACAGTATGATTCTCTGATACTTTGCTGCCTTATTTTCTCCCAGACACCCGGCTGCCATTTCTCGAAAGCCATCATTCCCCATCTCAACACCTGAGTTCTCATTGTTCTGCCTAAAATGCGTTCAGCCTCCCCACCCTCCATTCAGCTCAGACTCTACGCCATAGGTGTACTTGATTGTGATCATGAGCCGTGTTGTCCAACAGAAATAAAATGTGGCCTGGATGTTATTTTAAATTTTCTGGGAGCCACATTTAAAATAAAAAAGATACAAAAAAAGAAAGAGATGACATTAATTTAATAATACATTTTTAACTTACCATTTCCAAAATATTATCATTTCAACATGTCAGAAATGTAAAAATTATGAAGGAGTGAGGCTACATCCTTTCTTTGGTATTCAATCTTTGAGTGCATATTTCACATTGACAGCACATCTTAATTTAGACTGGCCACATTTCAAGTGCTCACTGACCACATGTGGCTGCCATGGTGGACAGCACAGGTCCAGAAGACCTGGTTCCTAATCCAGCACTTCAATCAAGTTATTTGTCTTCAGTGATCTTTTGTTCCCTGCTCTGAACTGGGAATATATTTTCATAATTTACCTAGTCCATATGCACATTATGAAGGTCAAGTATGTGAACTTCTTCTAACTGTAAAGATTATACAAGCCCATAACACATTATTTTTTTTATATACAGCAGGTTCTTCTTAGTTATCTATTTTATACATATTAGTGTATATATATCAATCCCAATCTCCCAGTTCATCCCACCACCACCCCATAACACATTATTATAAATACTTTCTTCTTTTCTTCTTTAGTCTTCCTTGATCCCACCCAAAAGTAATTGGGTGGGATTACTTTGCCCTGCTCTTCTGTCCACTCTCCCATCCTCTCCACTGTTAAGAGTCATGCAGGAAAATAATCCCTAATGTTACTGACCCTGGCTAGCTCAGTCAGTAAAGCATGAGACTCTTAATCTCAAGGTCATGGGTTCCAGCCCCACGTTGGGTGCCAAATGGGTGCCAAATAAAAGCCAATACTCGGAAAAAAAAAAAAAAAAGCCAATACTCGAGATACAAGTGTTGGTAGGAAACGAAAGGTTGCTTTAGTCAGGAGGCCAGCAATCTGGGGAGGAGGTGGACTCATGTCCCAAAGAACCAACTCCCCACTGCCAGCCAGGGGGCGGGAGCTTTTAAAGGGGAGTTTCAGGGTTGTCTAGGTTGAGGGAGGGGACTATGTGCAGAACAGCACCGTCAGCTCTGACAGGCATCTTGAAATTGGTCGTGCACTGATCTGAATATTACTTATAGCCCTTGAGGAGGAACTAAAGGTCCCTGACTTTGTTTAATGGCTAAAATATTATTATTTTGTCTTGTTTGACTGCTTTCCTTTGCTTCTGCATTTTCTCACTTCTCCAATTAAATTTATTCTTTGGCTAAAGTTTTTCTACAGACAGGAGGCAGGCAGAGGACATGGGCTGGGGGTAGGGGGGGCTGCGGTTCTGTCCCGGGAAGGCCCCATAGGGTCCTGCTCGGTTACACTAACACAGAGAACCCCTTTACACACCACAAAGGCTTTGCTTTAGGATGAAATTGCTGTGCTCAGGAAGACACTGAGTGTCCTTAAAACAGTTGTTACCTTCAGCATCAGGGGCTGTACCAAGCCCAGGTGGGCTCTGAGTCACCCCAATTCATTTCCTTAAACAACAAATGATCCAGAGCACTAAAAAGCTGCAAGTCACCGTGCCAGCAATTGAGAAGAATGTAATGGGCAAAGACAAAGACAGTCACTGCTCTCATGAACCTCACAGCCTGGAATGTTAGATCGGTATTCATCAAATGCCCTCAGGTCAGTGAGAATTACAGCTATGGTGAGGGAGTTGGAGAAACACGTGTCCCTGTGATGACACAGGAGAGTGCACGATGGCTTCATCAGAGAGATCCTGGAAGGCATCCCTGAGGGAGTGATGATTGGGATCAGTCTGTAGGGCGAGGGGAGAACATTCCAGGCAGCTGCCCCTGTGATGGGAGGGTTCAGGAGGATAGACAGTTTGACTGGAGTAGAAGGAGCGAGGGGAACATGGTACAGGATCTGGGTGGGTAAGAAGGTGTCAGACCTCTCAGGAGCTTGAAGTCATCATCCCAGAAGCTGTGGGATGTCATCCCTTCCAGAATGCAAAGGGAGACGGTATCTACAATAGGCTTTGAGCTAACGTGGAAAGGAGGAGCAGCAAAGCCCATGTTTGTATCTTTTTCCAGACAAATTGTAGCCAAAAGCTATTCGGTCCAAACAGGAGAATGAGTAAACTTCCTAATTCTGGGTGTCCCCAGAGAGGATATCACACATCCGAAAGACCCGCTTGCCTCTCTGCCTGACTGCTTCTGCTCTTCACCACGAACCTGTGGTCCTGGAAGTTCGTTCCTTCTCCACTCTATTTTGCAGTGGACTGTTGTGAAAGAAGACGCAGTCCTTGTTCCCATCCAAAGATGCTTCTGTGCAGACACATTCATTTCTTTGCAGCTCACCAAGGATCTTCCCTTCCTGGGGGCCATCTGTGACTGTTGTCATTTGACTAAGCAAGGCTCCCAGGGAATAATCACGCCTTGGCATCAGCTTAATGCCACTGTCGTTATTGCACTTGTAGCCGGTGGGGTCTTTGTTCTCAGATGAAGCTTTCTTAGTCATAGAGCACACCGAGTCATCTGTTTTTTTTTTTAATTAGTTTTTATTGGAGTATAGTTGCTTTACAATACTATGTTAGTTTCTACTGCACAGCAAAATGGATCAGCTATACATATACGTATATCCCCTCTTTTTTGGATTTCCTTCCCATTTAGGTCACCACAGTGCATTAAGTAGAGTTTCCTGTGCTCTACAGTAGGTTCTCATTAGATATCTATTTTATATATAGTATCAATAAGGTATATGTATCAATCCCAATCTCCCAATTCCTCCTACCACCCCCCTTTCCCCCTTGGTATCCATACAAGAGATATTACCGAGTCATCTCTTGCTGCCAATCACACACTTGAAGGAAGAGGTGGATGTGTTTCCGAGAGGGAGGACTTCTCTGAAATCAGCTCAGACTAACGTGCATGTGGCCGGCTTCAGCTTCCTTCAGAGAGAAGGAAGCTGAAACTGACCCCCGGCAATCTTTTCCAACACCAGCACCCCCTCTGGTTGTAAAAGGAAGCCAGGATTCTTTTATCTCCTGTCTCCCTCGACTTCACTTGCATTGTTATCCTAGGGTTTTCTTGCTCCTCAAAGGACCTGGTCACTATTTTATGTAAAATAGGTTTTAAAATACAGAATTCAGCTGAGCAAAACAGAGACGGAAGTTTCATTTAAGATTTGATTTTATAGCTAATATTTATTCATGAGTTTTGGCAGTGACCTTTTCAGCACCTTTTTAAGATACATTTCTTAGAGGAATTTTCACATTTTATTAAACTCATTATTCAGTAGACTTCACAGAAGACTTAAAATGAAAAATGGAACTGTAACAACATTTTTCGTGCAAATTACGAGAGGCTCTCCTCTGTTTAAATTTCAGAACGCGTACACCTACATGATGGGTGCGTGTGTGATTGTCTTCCGGTTTTTCTCTATCTGCGGGAAGCATGTAAGTACATTGTGAAGATGCTGTCATGGGTCACGTGTACACTGAAGAAAGGAGTGATGACTAACTGACTTTAGCTGCCCTTCTGGGTCTCCAGGGCTGGAGTTAACAAATTCCTAGACATCATAAGTCAAAATGAGCAAATAAATGAATCGGTAGCTTAATTGTCTTGTGATTCGTTTCCTGACATTTGTGTTGTTTTAGTTATTCTTCTGATTTGCTAAGTGAGCTCAATCATCAACTAGAGATAACATGTCAGGCACAAAAGCAAAGACTAATGGTCTTTCTTAATGCTTCTTTATTTTTATTGTTTTTATTGTTTTTATTTTTAATAAAGTTAAATAATTTTACTGCAAAGAAGAATAATCTTTAACAAATATTCATGATCCTATGATTCCAGATTTATTGATATTCTTTGTTAATGTTCAATACATTCCACATATATTTTTCATTTTTTACAGCACTGTTTTCTTTTTTGTTACTAACTTTACTTCATGTATAGTCCATATATCCACATAATCAGTATGGTAAATATTTGATGGTTATTTGGTATTTTACCATCGTTTAGTTTTGTTTTTATGATCGTCTGTTTGTGGAAGAATCCTGGGTCTGCTTGCTATTGGCCAAAAATGTACAGCCCGTCTAATAAAGAATTAGGGAGGAAGAGAAGAGAAAAAAGAAGGCTTAAAATATTGGGGTGGAACTTTTATTAATTTGGCTAAAGAGGCTGAAGTTTGAAATACGAGCAGAATTTCTCTATGTCTAATGGTCTTTAATAATATTCAAATTTAATACCAAATAGGAAGCAACTTTCAAGTGATATCCTTGAGAATCACTTTTGTGCCAAACTGCTTAAATGTTACTTACTTCCCAGGTTCACCATGGCTTAATGAAGTGAATGTTCCCTCCCTCTCTTTCTCTTTCCCCATCCCCGCCCCCCAATCCTTCACCTCCATACAGGTAACACTAAAGATGCTTCTCCTGACAGTGGTCGTCAGCATGTATAAAAGCTTCTTTATCATAGTGGGGATGTTCCTATTGCTGCTGTGTTATGCTTTTGCTGGAGTTGTCTTATTTGGTACTGTGAAATATGGAGAGAACATTAACAGGTTGGTATATATTTGTCTTTCTATTCAAATATTAAGCAAACGTTTTTAGTAATGAAATCATGAAGACATATCTGCATGTTTTTTAGACAAAGATGGGGGGGGGGGAAGCAATCATTTGGAAATTAAAACAAAATAAAATGGCCAAATTTTAAATGACATTTTTCTCATTGAAACAGTATGCATGCTTACTGTTAAAAAATTAGAAAATTCAGAAATAAAAGAAAACAAAAAGAATCCATAATTCCACCACCATGCAGGAATAACCACTTCTAATATCCTGGTGAATTCCAGCAATTCTTCTATCCATATACTGCCAGAAATGATATATTATTTTTTTAATTAAACAATTTTGAGATGGCTTTGTTTTTTTTAAGCAAAACATGGGAAGTTAGGACCCCCAAATGGTTATATGTGGAAAGCATTTTTCAAAGATTGTCTTAAATTTTGTGGAACCATTTCTGAGGTTTTTTTTTTTTTTAAGTCCTTATACAAAAAATTAAATACAAACGTGTCTTGTTGCAGAGATCACTTATTTGATATATGGTGGCTCCATCTTTTATAGCATAATCCACATAAAAGAAGGAATCACTTCTAATTGTCAAAGCTTGCTTTCTCAGTCATTCAAGATGAATGGCAATAAATTGCTGGCACCATGCTAGGGTTGGACTATTGAGATAGCTGTACTTGGAGGCAAGTATAAATAAGAAACAAGTAAGAGGGCGTAACCTTTGGAAATGGTAACTTAGCAATCACATTTGCTCTAAAATCCACGTGTTTTGGTGGTGACAACCCTTACATGACAAACCATATTACTCACATTCTGGTTTTTTTCCCTTAAATTAGGCATGCAAACTTTTCTTCAGCTGGCAAAGCTATTACCGTACTGTTCCGAATTGTCACAGGAGAAGATTGGAACAAGATTATGCATGACTGCATGGTAAACGTCTCCTCGTCACTCGCGATGCCTTGACTTCGAAGCAGATAAAACTCTTTGGTGATACAATATAGGCAGCGCCATCCTTGTAGCATCTAGACTGTGTACAAAACACATATCCTGGCCCTTTAGTCCATAAAATGGCATTCTTTTACATTACAATACATGGACATACAGGAAAAATTTCCAGTGAACCCAACTCGAGCTATTGTAGTTCCATTCAACAAATTTGCATTATGTGAGCATTGCTCTTTCCCTCCCATCTTTGACATTTTGGCAGTCAAGTGCAAACAGGAGAGTTCCACTTCTTTGACTTAATTCAACAGATATTCACGGAGCCCCTGGTTTGTACTGGCCCCTGTACTAGGTGCTCGGTCTTCAGCGATTCCAAGGCATTCTCAAGGAGCTTATGTCAGGGGCTGTGAGCAATACTCTCCCTCAGCTATCCTCACTTCTAGAGCCTAATTCTTCACCATCCTTCAGGTCTCAGTTTAAAGCTCAGTTCCCTTAGGAATCCTGCCCAACGCTAAGGCTGCTGGTTCTGTGTCCTCCCAGTGATCTGTATTTCTCCTTTGTAGTGTGTAGCACAACTGCAGTGAGTTATCGGCTTGATTGGTTTATCTCAGCTCCCTCTCACGCTCCAGACCAACTGTTACAAGAAATTTCTGCAAAGATGGCAATTCAGTGGCCACCACCTATGCGTGGTTATTGAGCACCTGAACTGTGACTAGTGCAACTGAGGAACCAAATTTTCAACTGTATTTAATTGTATTGAATGCTAATGAACATACATTTGGATTTAGATAGCCCATGTGGAGTTAGCCGCTACCACGTTGGACTGCAGGGTTCTAGACTGTCAGCTTCACGGCAGAGGGAAGGGGTCTGGGTCCTGCTCACCAGCCTGTCCCCAACACTGTCCCCAAACCTAGCACATAGGAGGAGCTCAGGAATGTATGCATGAATGAGTGGGGACAGAATTTACCAAAGCAAAAATAATACAAGGGAGAATTAAATGAATTCTAGATAAAAACAAGCAGAGTGCCATGGGAATGCAGAAGAAAGAGCCAGTCTCTCTGACTGAAAGAAACCAGGAGGTTTCTCAGAGGTGTTGGAGTTTTACTGGGCCAGTGAAGAATGGGGAGGCTTTTGATAACCTGAATCTTGTGCCATTTAATGATATTCCATAACCATGCTCCAAGAACGGGGATTACTGGCTTTTCCTTACACAGTTTGAATGTGAATTTGCTGTGTATAGCAAATCTTCCTAAATCTTAACCCATTACTTAAGTCAGAGAGTTTTTTTTAAACACCTTTTTATCTGACTTTCTGCGTTTTGCATCACAGTGACTACTTACTCTTTGGGGCTAGTGGAGGTGGCAGAAAGAGGGTCTCTTGAAGGACGGGAGTTCGTGTTCATTGTGCTTCTAAAATGGCAATGAACTTGGGATCCTACAAGACCAAAAGCATAGTATAAATGAAATATTCTTTTTGATTTTTGCCACAGATGAGGTACCCAACGTATGGGCCTTTGAAAGATCACTTTGAAGTCACTTATATTTTATATCGTTAGGAATATGTTCACAACTACAGTCAGTTAATGGAAATTTGTAATCTTCTCTGCTCTCACCCTGTCCCCCCCTTCCCCGCCACGGGCCCACAGGTCCAGCCCCCCTTTTGTACTCCAGATGAATTTACATACTGGGCAACAGACTGTGGGAATTATGCTGGGGCACTTATGTATTTCTGTTCATTTTATGTCATCATTGCCTACATCATGCTAAATCTGCTTGTAGGTAAGTGATGTTCATTGAATTATTTTTCAATCTCTTTAAACTCAGGTTATTAGATAATTATGTACGATTTCCAAGTAATTATCCTGGATTGCTTGGGGTGGGTGTTTTATGGCATTAATTATAAATTGTTGCCCCTCGGTCCAGAAGCTGAAAAGACCTTTGAAAGGCATGTAAATGACAGTTGATTGCAATTCCAAGAGTTGTTCTATTTATTATGATCATTAATTTCAAAAGCTCTTCTCATGGATTCAGTTGGACAAGTACCAGGGAAGGCTACCTTTCCAGCCTTGAAATATCACATTTATGTTTTCAAAAGATATACGTTGTCCACCCAGATGTGGGACCATCCAGAACTCAATTTGACCTTTAAAAAGTGCCCTGGAACTCTCAACTAAGAATTGAAGCCAGCTGGCACGAGCATCTATAGACACAGAATGCGTGTTTATGCTCACGACCCTGATGTTTTGGAAAGGCAGAAGCTGGATAAATAGCTCAGTCCAAGTGTAAAACATGCCAACTTGGAAACCATACTAAAAGCCCTTTAATAATTTGGCTTATAATGTAGGTGATAAAATTCATTTATAATAGATGTACTTTTTCTGAAAAATGACAGATTAGTATAATTGTCTAACATCCCCATTTTTCTTTTTTTTTTTTTAGCCATAATTGTGGAGAATTTCTCCTTGTTTTATTCCACTGAGGAGGACCAGCTTTTAAGTTACAACGATCTTCGCCACTTTCAAATCATATGGAACATGGTGGATGATAAAAGAGAGGTATTGTCTCATGCCTCACCCCTACCCCAACTGCCGTACTGCAGACATTTCAGTGGTTTTGTTGTTTTCAGTGGACATGTATTGAATTTGGAAAGGCCATTGCTGAATTGCAGAAAGCTGTCGTTGACAATTTAGAAGAATGTTCAAGGAGGGGAGAGGGACAGAGTAGCTCCCCATCGTGTTCTTTCCAACCACAAATGTCCTCTCCTTCAGACATTCAGAAGGTTGGCAAGGAAAGGAAACCAAGGGAGCTCTGAAGAGACCAGCTGGGGCTCAGGGCAGGGAGGGGGGTGAAGTTCAGATCACCAAAGCGACAGTGTAATACAGATTCATGATCACCTCAGCTCTCACACAGCAATTCTGATTAGAAGTGCAAAGGAGTTACTTAAGTGGTTTCTGAAAGTTATTATTTTGGACTTATTATTTGAATGTTTTCATCATAAATCTTACCCAAGACTTCCTAGAGTTAGGCAAAGCAGCAGATGCTTCCTCCTCCCCCTCGCTCCCCCTCCCCCTTCTCCTCTTGCTCCTTCATCCTAGCAAACCTTCAGGCGCAGTTCTAGGCACCAGGGATGTGACAGTGAACGAGATGGCAAGGTCCCCGTGCTGACAGAGCCTGTGTTCCATTGTGGGGAGACAAACGATAAAAGGGGAAACAATAATGATTGTAATAATTATTACTATTTCAAGAAGTTATAAGCACTTTGAAGAAGGTGGCACGGGACAGAGTGGTTGGAGGTGGGGGGCAGATGCTTTAGCGGGGTGGTCTTGAAGGCCTGGCTGAGGACGTGTTACTTGACGTAACACCTGACAAACGAGGGAAGTTCAGCCATGGGCAGACCTGAGGGAAGATCTGAAAATAGTTTCTGGAAGATATGACTGTAGACACAGAGATCAGGGAGCCAGAGGCAGAGCAAACGGGGTCCTGGACCAGAGCTGGGGTCTGCACCGCCATGCAGGACTTTCTCCAGCCCCTGGGCTTGCTCTCTCTCTCCTTGGCGGCCCCCAGGCACCGGGCCGGGGGGTTTTCCTCTGAGACAGTGACCTGCGTGTGCAGGTGTCTGGCCCTGTCTCTGTCTCACCTGGATCCACTTAGGTCTCCGTAACTGCCGCCTCCAGGAACCTGCTTTCCACTGACACACACGGAAGGCGGCACCACCGCTCACACGTGTAGGCATTCGTAACTGACAGGAATTCACGGGTTACCAACATCCCTGCCTCTCACCCAACTCCTTAACTCGAAGTCAGAGCCAGGCTGGCACCGTAGGTTTTGTTGCCCTGAACGGAGTGACATGTGTTAGGTCCTCGGAATCTGGATCTGCTCTGACCAGCAAGAGGGCAGAGCTGGGAGGCCCATCCTGCTGGATGTAATCGTCCTAATAACAGAGAAGCGCCGGAAAGGAGTGCTCTTTCCCTAGAAGGGTAACTCAGAATCCGTGGTTAGAAGTCCCCAGCATCTGGACTGAGTGAAGAGGAGGATCATACACACGTGTCGATCCCATTTTTTCTGCTTCGTGCGTTACTGACCCACTTGGCACGTGTGTTAGAGAAACAGGTGAACACGGGCTGAGGCAGGGCAACGGGCAACAGGAAGAGAAGGTAGAGTAGGAGCTGGGCCCGGGGGAGGCCGAGGGCCAGCTCTGCCTCCTCCTCGGCTCCTTGGCTGCCGCGTGGTGGCGGGGACGTCCCCTAGAACCAGAGATGGCTCCGGCAGAAACTCCACGGGCTCGGCTCCTAATCCCGGGCTCCTTGGGGTGCCCAGAGCCACCCGGCCTCGGGGAGGCCAGAGGCTTCCTTGCCCCGGTGCTGATTATGTTAGCTGTTGAGCGCTAGCTGTGGGCTTTTTTGCTGTGATAACAGAACCCCAAGCGAATCATCGTGGCCTGTTTCCGAGTGACTGTGCTCTGCCACCAGGGGGTGATCCCGACTTTCCGCGTGAAGTTCCTGCTGCGGCTTCTGCGGGGGAGGCTGGAGGTGGACCTGGACAAGGACAAGCTTCTGTTCAAGCACATGTGCTACGAGATGGAGAGGCTGCACAACGGCGGTGATGTCACCTTCCACGACGTGCTCAGGTACCGCGGTTCACAGCTCCGCGTCTCAGCTGCACGGGGAGAGGAGCCGGGCCGCCCCCTCGTTACGCAGGAAGGAAGTGGTCCAGGAGGGCTGGGCGCCTGCTCAGTTCCTCAGGCCCCTGCGGTCAAGCGGGAGCTACCGTCCCCGACCTTCTCACTCATGGGTCCGACCACAGTCGGCCTGGCCCGCCCAGGGACGGTTGCCCCTTGGTTGGTTGACAAACCCCATTTTCCAGACATTTCATGAGAACCCAGACGGGACAGAGGGGCAAACAGAGGCTTGGCCCTTTCTTCTCTCTGAGAGGTTTCTGTATTATTCACTAGGATTGCTCTAACAAAATACCATACACTGAGCTGTTTAAACAGCAAGTTTAGTCTCCCGGTTCTGGAGGCTGGAAGTGAATTCAAGGTGTCAGCAGGCTGGGTTCCCTCTGAGGCTGTGAGGGGGGATCTGATCCAGGTCTCACCCAGCTGCTGGTGGTTTGCTGGCCATTGTTGGTGTTTCCTGGCTTGTGGAAGCATCACCCTCATCTCTGCCTTCATCTTCACAAGGCGTGCTCCCTCTGTGTGTGTCTGTGTCTGTGTCCGTGTCCAGATGTCCCCTTTTATAAGGACACCAGTCATATTGGATTAAGGACCCACCCTACTCCAGCATGACCTCATCCTAACTAACTACATCTGCAATGACCTATTTCCAAATAAGATCACACTTTGAAGTACTGGAGGTTAGGACTCCAACATAGCTTTTGTTGAGGGGAAAACAATGCAACCCATGACAGCTTCTTAAACGGGAGTCCATGGATGGAATTCAGAGGTCCGTGGTCTTGGAAAGGGAAACAATTACATCTTTATTTTCACTAATCACTCACTGAAATGAAGCATTTTCTTCAATGATATACCTATATCTTTGTCACCAGTAGAAATCACAGACATTTTCACACGCATTACTGTGTGTCTGATATCTTAAAATATCCGTTAATGCTCACCAGTTCTGCGTTACAGTAGTCATTTGACCTCAGCTAGATGTTATTATTTAATGTAATAATACAGAAGCACTTACGTTACTATGTCATCACCTTTTCAAAGAAAATAATTTGAGAACTGTATTTTGATGTAACCGGTTTCCTTTGTAATGCAGATTTTTTAATGCATTTAAAACCTTATTCTAAGAAATGTCCCATCAGCTGCACTGCCAAAGGATCCATGCCCCAGAAAAAGTCAGGAACCCTCCTCTGCCACCAGTAAGAACCCTCCTCTGCCACCATCATCATGTTGCATATACCTGGCAAGTTAAATGTTGGGTATTGTGTCACAAATTTCAGGAGCATTCAGGCGTACAGAAATACGTTGTGACTGGAATTTGAAAAAAGACCAGAACAGAGGAAAGATCTGGGAGAAGTTCTCTCAAGTTATCGATTTTACCTCCCTGTCTTCACTTCTTCCAGGGGCAAGCTAAAAGACAGGAAAAGATGAGGCAGAAAACACCGATGAACAGCAAAGGATGCCATCTCTCTCAGAATGTCACTCCATCTTCCCTCCTAGTGACAAATATTTTTAGGCTGAAAGTCAGGTGCATAGACGTATCACTGTCCCTAATAATTAACACTCAGCCTCTTTGGATCACGTTGGTGTGTCTGATGAAATGGACCCAGGCGAAGTTGATGGTGGCATCCTTTGCCCCTCCCTATCCCTCTAGCCCTGGATATGATGACAGCTGTTCAACAATGATGAGATTCTTGATGAGGCAAGGAAGAGAGGAAGAGCAAACGTGCTTTCTTCTCCCACGGTGGGAAGAACCATAGCAAACAAGAGTAGGTCATTGTACCAGGGCTGCACCTGCACGGGGAGGGCCCCTCAGGCGCCTCCAGGCTGTGATCTGGACTATGGAGAAGGTACTGAGCTCGAAGCTTGGGGCAGGCAGAGGCTGAGCAATAACCTGGGTACCGCGGCTGTACCAGCGAGCACCAGAGGTGCTGTGCCTTTGGCTCTGGGCCCCTCAGCCTGGGCGCATGAGGTGCCTTACTGCCCAGGGGCCCCAGTGCAGCACGTCAGCTGTGTTGCTTTCATTTGCCACTGCCTGGGCCTATAGTATCGAGGGCCAAATGGGAGTGAACGTTCCACCCTGGCTTTGCACCCATCTAACATGAATGAGGAAGATGTAGGGGGCAAATGAGATAAATTGAGAGGGAAATGGCGGGGGGGGGGATTGGATGCATGACCCACAGCCAAGCCTATTGACCATCACCAATTGGATCTGAATGTGAAGAAAGTATAGAAAGAGCAGCCTTCCTTCTACAGGGAAAGTTCCAGAGTCTTAAGCAGCTGATAATGTAGGTCAGGGCCCAGCCTGGACATTTTGTTTCACAAACGCTTATAGTGTTGTAAGTGCCTTGCCAATATTAGCGAACTTCGTCATGTAGTAAGGTCGGTCTCATGACTCTCCCCATGTTACAGATGAGGGTAGAGAGACAGAGAGGTGACTTAACCAGCCCAAGCCCTCCGGCTGGTCAGGGCTGGCGTCCAAATGTTACATTGGTTGGATGGAGTGATGTCCTCTCTGGATTCTGAGAGTCTAGACCCCAGGTGCATCAGAGCTCATCACCGTGTGTTTCCCCCACCAGCATGCTTTCCTACCGGTCGGTTGACATCCGGAAGAGTCTGCAGCTGGAGGAGCTGCTCGCAAGGGAGCAGCTGGAGTACACCATCGAGGAGGAGGTGGCCAAGCAGACCATCCGCATGTGGCTGAAGAAGTGCTTAAAGCGCATCAGAGCCGTGAGTGAGCCGCACCCGTCGGGCTTTACTTCCTCCTCCCAAAGGAGGAGAGGAAGGAGGGTCAAAAGGAAAGAGCTTCTTCGGCACCTACACTGGAGCCTTCTGTGATTACCCTATGACCCCTCAACCACGTCACCTTTACCCACTTACAATGATTCAAACCTGACTTCTGGTCCACCTTCAGCCATACCCTCTTGAGCAGAGTCCATAAGAAATTTCCATTGAATCACATTTTTATAACATAGCGTGAATGTTGAAAAAGCAGTTTATGGATATTAAAATATTTATGGTCTCCATTTATGAAACGTGAGTGTTCACAATGCCAAAAATCTCTACATACTGAACGGCAACTGAATTTACAAAACTACTTTTAAATTGCTCCTAAAGATACCAACATATTGTTGACAGTGTTGTTTGATCTTTAATTAAAGACCGCCTCTCCCCAGAGTTTATGACCTGCTTCCTGAACTATAAGCTTTAAGACTCTCTAACTCATAAATCAATGAACATATACTGTGTTGACATAGACTGTGTTTACAGTGGGCACTTCTATTAGGTTATTACTTTTATGAGTGGTTTTGACCTATGCTTCACACACAGGGGAAAAAAAATCAAACTAACCACACTAAACATTTATCCATAACAGATTTTTTTTTTTTATCCTATTTCTCAGAACACCAACTTCGAAACATATCTATTGGAGGAGAAAAGGTCCCCAGAGCAAGGAGCCAGTCCAACCTCGAATAGCAAGGCAGCTGCGGCAGCTGGGCCACCGTAGCCCTGCTAGGTCAGGGATCACGTCTGCCCCCCACAGGCCCTGACAGGGCACGGGCAGTGCCGACTCACCCCAGACCGTCCAGGCCTCAGTGTGTGCCAAGACAGGTTGGCCCGCTGCCGGACTGGCCTGCTCCAACCAGAGCCAAGACAAGAGCGAAGCAGCGGTTTCACTCATCCACCCAAGTCTCCTGCCTCTTCCTATTTAGAGGAAAGGAGCGATCCACACTGGCTTAGTGAGCACAGTGTAAGATGATAAGGGAAAAAAATAGAAACTCACGTTAATGATCTAAAAATTGTGTTATACTGTATAGCACGGGGAACTGTACTCAGTATTATGTAATAACCTATAAAGGAAAAGAATCTGAAAACGAATATTTATATCTATATGTATAGATACATGTACATATATGTCTATGTACTGAATCGCTGTGCTGTACACCTGAAACTTAGACAGTATTGCAAATCAACTATACTTCAATTAAAAAAAAATGTTTTCAAAGCAGGAAAAAAAACTCTATTTAAAGTAAAACACAAGGTAGTATCAGTGAGCATAACTATTCCAATTGTTATGCAAATGAAAACAGGATGGGAAGGCAATTCCTAAGTCTCCAAGTCCTCCTTTAAAGCAGTCTGATACTCCTCAGGGAAATCAGTTAAGAACCTTTACTTGGAAGCTCTTAAGAGGTCACCAGGCACGCAGGTCCCTTGAAGAAGAGAGAAGAAAATAAGATTTGAGCGGTGCGGGCAGGGGGACGCTGGGCTGAAATTCTGGTCCCTGAAAGAACATCCTATTTCCATAGAAACAGCAGCAGTCCTGCAGCATCATCCACAGCCTGAGAGAGAGCCAACAGCAGGAGCTGAGCCGGTTTCTGAACCCGCCCAGTATTGAGACCACGCAGCCCAGTGAGGACCTGAACGCCAACAGTCAGGATAACAACATGCAACCTGAGGTAGGTCCGGGCGGGAGGCGTCCGTCACCTGAGGCTGTTCGCAAAACATGAATCATGAATCGACGCCGTTCATGTAGTCATTTTAAACAAGTGGCACTATCTCTAATAGGAAGTTAAGTGGAAAAAAAAAACCTGGAACACGTTGATCCAGTTGATGTTTGTGTCTTTGTCATCCCTGAATCAGTGGAGGTTATTTCGAAAGATTCTGATTTGTATAGATACAAAAAACAGTGGGAATGCTCTGAACTTAATAATCCTGTTGCTTTTTGTCTAAAGAGTTAACATCACATGACTTAGGAGAACCATGGCTTGCCTGAAGTTCTGTCCTAAGTGTTTTCTCCCCCTCACCAAGTCACGGAAACTTGCAGTAAAATTTGCTTGCAGTTGGCCTTCAGCCTCCTTAAATAGTCAGGCTCATTGAGGATTTATCCTTCTTTAGCTGGGCGTCAGAAGAGCATATGGAACCTGGGGAGTCTTAGCTTGAGGACCTTCTGTGTACTAGGGCCCGGCACGTCTATAAAAAAGAAAGCACAGAGTCACCAGCGTCCTGGAGAGCTCGTGTATGAGAAGCAGCTGGCGGGAGGCCCGGCCTTCGTGAGGCTTAGTTACGAATCGGCTGGAGCTGGTCTAGGACCTGGGTGTGTGGTGACACAGTCGGGGCAGGTGACAGACACTGAAGCCTGGGGCTCCATGGCCCAGCAGGACGCTCCAAGGGGCCCTCTTGTTCCACAGCCCTGTTTTGGGTGGATTCGTGTCGTTGGCTCCCCAGCCAGTAGGAATCACGTGCCACCGACTACTTGTGCAGGGACGGTCAACACAGCAGGGACGTGGGGCTTCTACAATGGCCCTGCCGCCTGTCTGCCCCGAGGATGGCTGGCAGTGGTCGCGTGTGGTGCCGGGGTAAGAGCAAGACAGCTGATCTCGGGTGGCCTTGGCCTGCAGCGGCTTGAAGCAGGATTTTGGTTCCCCGGCCGGAGACTGAAGTCAGGCTGCGGCAGTGTGAGCGCTGAATCCTAGCCTCTAGACCACCAGTGACAAGGCCCTGGCCCGTCAGTTGTGGAGAAATGAATTGCCACAAAGAGAAAAAAAGTAGTGAAACAAGTAAAGTGCTTCTTAGGAGGAAAAAGAATGTGTGTGGCTAGACACACGGGCGGGCTCAGAGGGAGAGTCGCGCCCTCGTGGTAGTTTGGTTCACTTATACGGGGCATTTCTTCCAGCTTCCTTTGGCCAATCATCTTGCTTTGCCTGGTTCTGAGCCTGTATTTGTTATATCTCAGGGTCCTCCCCTACGTGTGCACGCGTGTCTTAGCCAAGATGGATTCTAGCGAAGAGGCCTATGGGTAGGTTGACATCACCTACCATGGGGTGGCGCCCCCTCCCTTTTTGACCTCCGAGGAGCCTTTCTGCGCGTGTGTAGGCGGGAAGGTCTCCTTGACCTCGAGAAGGAGGAATGCGTGGTCTCTTACCTGGGCAGGGCTCAGCTCCTCCTCCTCTTCATCCTGGACTCCGTCCACGGGGGATGCACTCCAGCTGTTCAGCCTGCGGCCCGTCTATCTCCTGCCTCACAGCCAGTGAGACAGGGGAGGCGATGGCAGCAGAGCTCTCTGGTTTTAGGTCAAAAAGGCCAAGAGGGGCCACTGAAGAGAGGTTGAGGACGACGGTGCTGATAAGGAAAGGGATGCGGATGGAGAACCAGAGACGGGGTGAAATGCACGGAGATCTGAGCATTTCTCTTTGCCTTCAGTCTTAATCGGTTTAAGTTGTGTTCTCTTCCGGGGCCCATCCTAGAGCTTTGTCCACTGAGAACTCTTCTGGAGGCTCTGGGTTGGCAAGCGTGTACTGTCCCCAAACCCCGCAGTCCCGCTGTCTCCCCGCCCTGGTACATGGCGGTGCCCCCAGGGGTGGCAGGTGTGTGGCCGTGGGAGTGGAGGAGTCTGGGAGGGATGCCCTAGAAAAAGCACTACCTGCAGGGTCGGGGCCGTTTTCCTCACCCTGTGCAGTGGTGACTCTTTCACTTTCCCTGACTCTTTTTACCCATTTTCACTCTTCCTGTCCCCGTTGTTGACACTATGGGTCCGTGTTGTCTTCGCCACTTACTTTCCTGCGGGGCTTTCTTCCTTCCTTAAAATGAAATGAGGGTCCAGGCCAGTGCACAGAGGAGGAAGAGAGCACAGCATGAGGAATAACCGCCTGCTTCTCCCGCCCGCACCCCTGCAGACGAGCAGCCGGCAGCGGCTCCTGAGCCCCACGCTGTCGGACCGGGGAGCCAGCCGGCAGGACGCGGCCGAGGCCGGGAAGCCCCAGAGGAAGTTCGGCCAGTGGCGCCTGCCCTCGGGTATGTATGGCAAGTCCCTTCTCGAGCAAGTGGGGCATTTTCAGGGCATCCATGCTCTTTGTGTGTTTGGGGTCTTGAACTTCAAAATGCAGGTCTGCCTCTAAAGTTATATTTATAGACAGTAAACAACGAAAGATGTATTTCCCTCATCAAAAACATTTCCCTCAAAATACCTGCTCTAAACAGAACAGTATTAGCCCTTGTGTTCAGCTAATAGAGAAGGCAGCACCTATTAACAAAGATATTATAACCACGATCTAGAAAGTGGTGGCAATTACCATCAGGGACTTCTGGTGCACATTCCAAACGTAGGCAACATTCATTTAATCTAAGAGGGAGTAGGTGGATACATGTCACTCAGAAAATGACACAGGTTTCTCAAAGAAGGAACAACAAAACTTTAGTGCAATATAATCTAATATGTTATAGTACCTACTGTATGCCAATCACTGTTGTAAGGGCCTTACATGTGTTCCCTCCTTTAATCCTCACGACCCTATTATTTTCCACATTTTATTGTTTCAGTGAGAGCGGTTTCTTCTAGAGGGACATGGGGGTCTGGAAAGCCAGGATAATCCCATTCAGGGCACGCAGAGGCGGCAGGAGAGCAATGATCTGCCCGGCCCAGGGTTTTCTCTGTAGAGAAGTGAGCCCGCGGGAAAGCGGGGGCTTCCTAGGCTCTAGAATTGTGTCCCTTCCTCAGCCCGATTCAAGTGAGGAGACAGGGACTGTTGCAATGTCTTCTGTAGCACGTCTGTCCCACAAAGCAGAAGACAGTGTGCCTTACCCTTGTTCAGTGCCGCTTAACACCAGGGAGGGGAATCTCTTTTTTCCTACCCCGGAGGCTATTATGCAGGGATCAGAGAGAACGGAACTTCCTTCCACCTGGTAAAGGAAAGCCGGGAGTGAGGGGAAACAAGATTGAGTGAGTGCTGGGGCCAGGCCATGAACAACCCCATATTACAGGCTGAGTGGTTTCAACTTCATCCCGTAAGCAGTCAGGAACCAGGAGAGATTTCTGAGCAAGACGTGACATTTGGAATCCTGCTGAGGAAGACTCACATGGCAGCAGTGTAGAGAGTGGGCTGTCTGTGGCAGAGCCCCGAGGCAGGGTTACGAGCCAGAGGATGGTGTAATAGTGTGGGCGAGAGGCGATGAGGACACGGACGAAGGCGGTGGTCCAGACCACGGAGGGACGGATAGGGGAGATGCACAGTCCTTGGTACTCAAGAGGATGAAAGAAAGGATGCTGTCAAAAGTGGCTTCAAAGGCCCACAGGTGGCCCCAGTGCCAGAAACGGTGATAATTAAAGGGACATGGTATTGGGGACGCCCTGAGTTTGAAGAGGCACTGGGCAGGAAAAAGAGCATTTGAAGATGGGGTACCAATGATGTACCCCCCAGTGTCATGCTATGCATTTTCTTTTTTTTCTCTTTTCCCTTTTATTTTTGTGTAAAAGTTGTATGCATTTAAGGTGTACAATGTGATGTTTTGATAAACATTCACATTGTGAAATGATGATTACAGTTGAGCTAATTAACATATGCATCACCTCACAAAGCTACCATTTGTGTGTGTGTGTGTGTGTGTGGTGAGTACACTTAAAATCTAGTCTTTCAGCAAATTTCAAGTATACAATACAGTATTATTAACTATATTCATCATGCTGTACATTAGATTGCCAGAACTCATTCATCCTACACAACTGAAACTCCGTACCCCTCGACCAACACCTCCCCATTTCCCCCACCTGCCCACCCATAGTAACCATCATTCTACTCTCTACTTCTATGAATTTGACTTTTTTAGATTCCACATGTAACTGAGAGCATACAGGATTTGTCTTCCTCTGACTGATTTCACTTAGCATAATGCCGTCTAGGTCCATCCATGTTGTTGCAAATGGCAGGATTTCCTTCCTTTTTAAGGCTGAGTAATATTCCATTGTATACACACCACAGTTTCCTTATCCATTCATCCGTCGATGGACACAGGTTGTTTCCATATCTTGGCTATTGTGAATAATACTGCCATGAACGTAGGGGTACACGTACCTCTTCAAGATAATGATCTTGTCTCCTTCACGTGTGCACCCTCAAGTGGAGTGCTGTACCACATGGAGGTTCTGCTCTGCATTTTCTTAGGTCATCTCATTTAATCTATTTTAATTCTCACAATAGTCCAGTGAGGAAACTTGTAATCTCTTCATTTTGCACTTGAGGAAACTTGGGTTCAGAGGCATGAACTTGATGTTGGTTACATCTGCAGGTCACAGAAGTGGGACCCCAAACCATGACTGATAGAATCCCAAAGCCATGAGTGTGTCAACAAAGTCTTCATACAAGCTGCTTTATTCAGGCACATGGATTGGAAAGATGAATGCTGCCCTTAGCGTATTTTAAATCTGTCCAGGAATCACGCCTTTTTCTCTGATGCTACACTTCTGTTTGTTTTTACAAAAAAAAAAAAAGTTATTTACCCACATCTTTCCTCCCTTACCTTCTCCAAACCTCTTCCTCTCCCCTCACTCTCTATTACACTATCCCTTCTTTTCCTTTGTTGTTTCTTTATATTTATATGTATACACTAATGAGCACCGACACATTTCTATGACACTTTATTTGCCCAAATTGGAACTTTTAGTGATTTTTTAGTTTTTGTAATTATCTCAAATTGCAAGCAGCGTATTTTTTTCAAATGGTGTTACTAGTTGTCCATGAACATAATTTTAAAGTCCATTATGAATATAAAGAATCAAGTGTTTGAAAGGTTTCAGACGTGACATCTATGGGTAGGACTTGCTCCTGGAAAGTATGACTGACAGGACCATCAGGGGGTTCCAGGAATGGCTAGCAATGGGGGGAAGCCACACCAGGTTGCTCACGGGACTCTTGTTGATTCCACAGCACCAAAACCAATAAGCCACTCGGTGTCTTCGGTCAACTTACGGTTTGGAGGGCGGACCACAATGAAATCTGTCGTGTGCAAAATGAACCCCATGACAGACACAGCTTCCTGTGGTTCCGAGGTTAAGAAGTGGTGGACTCGGCAGCTGACAGTGGAGAGCGACGAAAGCGGAGATGACCTTCTGGACATTTAGATGGAAACCAGTGAAGATGAAAGTCCACTGGTGAAAACTGACTTCTGATATGTTCTTTCATTGTCCAGTGAGCAATCCATAATTGATGTATAATTTAAGTCCAACTTGTACAAGATTTTTTAAACTGACTTCTGTCCTGCCATAGGAAGGCATAAAACTAGGTCTGTCAAAGCTGTGTGTGTGATGGGTTATTATCACGCGTTCAAGAGAATCTGCAAAATGGCAGTTTCATAATATTAGAAACTATACCAACTATATCAGATGTAGATCGTTCAAAATTTCATATATTCCATCTGTGTAAACTAAGATATATTCATGTATGCTCTTATGCATTATTTTCACCCCCTGAAAGAGTGCTTAGCCCAAAGTGGCTGATATTTATGGTGCAGGAGCTATATCTTTAGTTCACGTTTTTCCCACTTCCTCTAGAAATACCTCTCTTGGGAGAATTTATTATTTATGATTGATCTGAAAATGTCAACACTGAGCTCATGCTAAAATGATAGTAGTTTTACAAACTAGATTCTGAATTTTAAAAAGTATACTCTTTTTCTCATGTTATTTTAAAAAACATGCACAAGCTATTAGAGATCAGAACAAGTCAATGTCTGTCCCCTTGGCCTGCTCCCAAGAGAACTGCGTGTGCAGCTACCAAGCAAAGAAATGGGCCCAAAGAGCTGACTGGTTTAAAACAAACCTGTACGTGGATCACTTGGGGTACACAGTTACTTAAAGATGTTGAGTTTCTTAAAAAGCCTTTTAATAATAGAGTTTAGCAAAAAAAAGTAAAACTACATGATTCAGCTTATTTTAAAAATCTTTGCATGTGTGCTGTTATCCTTGGCTTCACCTCTTACCCAAGGTAGGTCTGTTTTGCCATAAATCAGCAAAGACATTGAGTTGGCCCCAACACGCTATTGCAATGTTCAATTCAAAATGATGCCCTTGGGCTTCCCTGGTGGCGCAGTGGTTGAGAATCTGCCTGCCAATGCAGGGGACACGGGTTCGAGTCCTGATCTGGGAAGATCCCACATGCCACGGAGCAACTGGGCCCGTGAGCCACAATTACTGAGCCTGCGCATCTGGAGCCTGTGCTCCGCAACAAGAGAGGCCGCAATAGTGAGAGGCCCGCGCACTGCGATGAAGAGTGGCCCCCGCTCGCCGCAACTAGAGAAAGCCCTCACACAGAAACGAAGACCCAACACAGCCATAAATAAATAAATAAATAAATAAATAAATAAATAAATAAATAAATAAATAAATAAATAAATAAATAAATAAATAAATAAATAAATAAATAAATAAATAAATAAATAAATAAATAAATAAATAAATAAATAAATAAATAAATAAATAAATAAATAAATAAATAAATAAATAAATAAATAAATAAATAAATAAATAAATAAATAAATAAATAAATAAAATAAAATAAAATAAAATAAAATAAAATAAAATTTAAAAAAAAAAAAAAATGATGCCCTTGCTACCAGACTCTCCTATAGAAATAATGGTACTCTGCAAAATCTCACTCCCAACTCACAATTTAGTTATCTCACAGCTCAACTGTATATGTTTCACACATCAGCCGTCCATGTCCTCTGGATGCAACATTGGTTCTTTTATGCTGGGTCAACCAAGTAGAAGTGCATTTGGGCCTTTAACTACACAGTTCTTGATGGGAGATTTGCTGTTTAGATTACTTCTTTTTTATTTATTTATTTATTTATTCATTTATTTATTTATTTTTGGCTACCTCGGGTCTTTGTTGCTGTGCACGGGCTTTCTCTAGTTGCGGCGAGCGTGGGCTACTCTTTGTTGTGGTGCTCTGGCTTCTCATTGCGGTGGCTTCCCTTGTTGTGGAGCACAGGCTCTAGGTGTGCAGGCTTCAGTAGTTGTGGCACGCGGGGTCAGTAGTTGTGGCTCACGGGCTCTAGAGCACAGGCTCAGTATTTGTGGCGCGCGGGATTAGTTGCTCTTCAGCATGTGGGATCTTCCCGGGCCAGGGCTCGAACCCGTGTCCCCTGCATTGGCAGGCGGATTCTTAACCACTGCGCCACCAGGGAAGTTCCTATGTTTACTTCTTTTAATAGAATGATGGTCTCAGAATCCTTTGACCACCACCCTGCTCCCCCAGTTGCTTTATGATCTATTTCTATTTAACATTCTTAACTAGCCGAATATCACATTCCTTCTGTATAACAAATGTGACACTGTGGTGACAGTCCATATAGTGTTTATATGATTAATTGTGACAATAAGATAAAGGGCAATTAAAGTCAGTGCAGCCGAAAGGATTTTATTTCGTTTTATGTTCATTTAGAGTTTACTTTTTGTACATAAGAAAATAAAATAAATATTGGATTTGTAAAAGAATTTACTTCGAGATGATGATCATTTCTAAACCCTTTTCATATGTGTGGGTTTGGGGGGTAGGAGACGGCTTGGTGGAGGGGCCACTAAGGAGCTGGCATTTTGCAAACTCTGAATTTGAATATTCCGTCGATAATTAGTTGGCAAAAGCTCTGTCCCTGCTATTCATTTCAGCTCAGTTCCTAAGCCAGAAGGTTCCTTTCACGTCAGTGCTCATAAGGCTGAGTGAATACTCTGTACCTTCCAAACTCACAAAAGGATATCTGGCAGCCAGGGCATGGGTCTGTACTAGTGCTGCATGAAAACGAGATGTTTTTCCTCTTGGCTCATTACACTTGAGTAATACAGCTTCATTCTCACAAAACGGCTGAGCCCTTTCTAAAACGTCTGTAATAGATGTTCAGCAGAACATCATTGTTCATTCTGCAGTGAAGCAAGGGGCAGAATAGCAATGCACTTAAAGCCACAGCACCCTACATTTGCAATGAAGGGAAACAACCAAACAACTCCTGTGGGACTTAACGCCACTCTTTTCCTGAAGCCAGTAGAGCAGACGGCAAGCCCAGAAGATACATGCCTCACCCCCTTTTAGATTTTTCATCAACTTATAAACAGGCTGGTTATGCAGATGGGAAAACGTCAGCCACAATGTCCCCTGGTCCTTAGGGAGGCCAGACACTGATACTAATCCTGTCATCATGCCACCCACTGCCTTTAATTAAGGGATGCTTTGGGTTCCGAAGGCATCAGAAAGTGTAAGGGATAGAATACTTGACGCAGAGACCCCCGGGGAACAGACCACACACGCATTGCACATGAGGCAATTCAAGGGGACTCAAAGGGAACAGGCATGGAGAGAATGGACAGACTGAGGCTATTCACTCTATTCTCAGTGGTGGTTCAAGAGTCACAGCCATCAACGGGGACTGGCCGTTTGTGCCCTGCCCGCGCTGAATCAGATCGAGCACATAGAAGAGATACTGGGCTTGTAAACCTTTAGGAAAAGCAGTTTCTAGGCCAGTTGAATGATGTGTTTGCCTGTTTCTTTGTAGAAAGTGGCATATACCACAGACAGGTGGTTTTCAGTGTACTGCTACCAGTGGCACTCTTTCTCAAAGTCCTTCGAAGGATCCCAAAATATTAAGCAGGCAAAAGCAAGGCAGCCCTAGTTGAAATTCGGGTGAAGATGAGAACCCCACCCACATGGCCTGTCTCCCGCCTGTTATGGACTGAATTGTGTTCCCCCCCCCCCCAAAAAAAGATGTGTTGGAATCCTAACTCCTGGTCCCTGTGGATGTGACCTTATTTGGGAATAGGGTCTTTGCAGATGTGATGAGTTTAGTTATGGTGAGGTCATACCAGAGTAGGGCGGGCCCTTAATTCAATGTGACCGGTGTCATAAGAAGATGAGAGAGACACTGAGGGAGGAGAAAGCCACATGAAGACACAGACTCCGAGGGAAGACAGCCACGTGAAGACAGAGGCAGGGATTGGAGTGATGCCACCACAAGCAAGGAACGCCTAGGGTGACAAGTCATTGCAAGAGACAAGGAAGGATCCTCCCCCAGGGGTGCTGGAGGAAACATGGCCATCACCTTGATTTCAGAGTTCTGGCCTCCAGAACTAGAACTGTGAGACAATAAATTTGTTTTAAGCCACCCAAATACTACAAAATTTGTAGTATTTTGTTATAACAACTCACAAACCCACTCCATCCCCCAAAGATGGCCTGAACCATCCTAATGTTCCAAGGAAACTAGTTTGAAAAACACTCGTATAACTCAAAGATCATGAGCTTTGGAGTTCGACAGATTTTTCAAGTCCTGGATTTATTATAGTTACTCCTGGTGTAATCTTGGTTGAGTGTTATACCTCTGAGACATAATTCAGCTTCTTGCTTTAAGAAAGGCAGGAGAGGTGAATTCATTCACTCCGTTTACCTGAGTGGCTCACAAAATCTGCTAGATGGGCTTAGTCTGAGCTGATGTGCAACATACCCCAAACCATTGCACTAGCTGTCTAACCTCCCAACCAAAATCCCCAGTTGACCAGTTGTCAATTGGGCCACTTTTCTATCCACCATAGCAGGTTTCCAGCTTGAAGCAGGCCTGAGTCAGTGGAAGGGAAAAGATCTGATATTAAATCAAGTTCAAGTTGAACCATTCCAGTTTCTTAATTGAAACTGTATTTGCTACCTATGGGGACCACTGAACGTTTCTAATATCTAAGGGTGAGCAGATACGAAATACAGCCACATTCTGGGGAACTGGGTGTTAGGACTTCAACATATGAATTTTAGGGGGACGCAATCCAGCCCATTAACAGGGTCTGTCTCCCTGGCAGTGGTGCACATTAGAATAGCCTGTCAGGGGACAAAAAGGTGAGCCCCAAGCCTGCCTGAACCCTAACCAGTACACTCAACTCTGAGTTTTCTTGCTTCCCAGAAGCCTAAAAACAAGATCCATGTTTCCAGAATGAATAGAGAGGTCCACTTTTCTGAGTCAGTATGTGGAAAGAGACAGCCACCAAAACACGGATACCTGAAATCCCTGTGTGCAGTCTGGAAACTCACGGCTAGAGACGTTCTTCCCCAGTCAGCTCAGTTCAGCAACTTACTTTCATGTAGTATCATTGCCACAGTACTACCTTCAAAAATTACATCTAGACCTCACACTCATTAAGATGGCTGCTATCAACATTTTTTTAAAAACTGAAAATCACAAATGTCGATGAGGATATGGAGAAACTGGAACCCTTGTGCACTGTTGGTGGGAGCGTGAAGTGGTGCAGCCACTATGGAGATCAGTATAGTAGTTCCTCCAAAAATTAAAAATAGAATTACCATATGATTCCAGCATTACCATTTCTGAGTATATATCCAGAAGAATCAAAAGCAGGGTCTCAAAGAGATATTTTTGTACAGCCCTGTTTATAGCAGCATTGTTCACAATAGCCAGAGGTGGAAGCAACCCAAATGTCCATTGATGGATGGATAGATAAACACAATGTCCATGCATATGATGGAATATTATTGTCTTAAAAAGTAAGGAAATTTTGATACATGTAACAATATGGATGAACCTTGAGGACATTATGCTTAGTGAAATAAGCCAGCCACAAAAAGACAAATACTGTATGATTCCACTTATATGAGGCACCTAGAAGTCATATTCATAGAGACAGAAAGTAGAATGGTGGTTGCCAGGGGTTGGGAGAGGGGGGGACTTGTCACTCAATGGGTATAGAGTTTCAGTTTTGCAAGATGAAAGGGTTCTGGAGATTGGTTGCACAACAATGTGAATGTATTTAACCCTACTGAACTGTACACTTCAAAATGATTAAAATAGTAAACTATATGTTACATGCATTTTATCAAAATTAAATTTTTTCATTTTTAATATACTCTGTCATCTGATCCCAAAAGCTAGGGGCCAAATTAAAATAGCAAAACAATTCCAAAGCCACACTTAAATTATGCTTCCACATCCCCTTGCTTTCTGTATTTGACCAGTATACCCGGTTTAAATTTAATATTGATAGTTTACTATTTTCCCCAATGCTGTATGTCACTCACTCAAAATTAAAAATCTTCCTGTAGGGCTTCCCTGGTGGCGCAGTGGTTGAGAATCTGCCTGCCAATGCAGGGGACACGGGTTTGAGCCCTGGTCTGGGAAGATCCCACATGCCGCGGAGCAACTGGGCCCGTGAGCCACAACTACTGAGCCTGCACGTCTGGAGCCTGTGCTCCGCAACAAGAGAGGCCGTGATAGTGAGAGGCCCGCGCATCGCGATGAAGGGCGGCCCCCGCTCGCCGCAACTAGAGAAAGCCCTCGCACAGAAATGAAGACCCAACACAGCCATAAATAAATAATAAATTAATTAATTAATTAATTAATTAATTAATTAAAAAAAATCTTCCTGTAGTATGCCCAGCAAATATTCACGGCCCATTTGAACGTGTAGAGGGCTGGCATCACCACCCACTGAATTAATGGGTTTATTTGTTGTCAGCGTGCTCATCCTGATTCACAAGGCTACGTCAAAGGACTTGAGACACACGTCATTCCCCACAGGTACAGGCTTGACCTCCTCTGTCTTAATCGGTCCCAGGAGCATTAGGACAGTTGTCTTGGGACATGTCAGACCCCAGGCACTGTCTTCTCGTTCAGAGTCTGCATTTCACGTTGGAAACAGCATGTAGGGCCCTACCCAGGGAAACACTGAGAGCACAACAACAAAACAGTCAGCTAGGGAACATCGGGCTGGCGACAGGTTGAGCGTGTATTCCATAGGCCCCAGGGAGAGCTGTCACAGCGAACCCAGCTCTCTCCTCTGGTGCTGGGGACACAGCAGCTGGCTCGCCCAGGTACAGAGCAGAGAAAGGCCTCCTTCTGTTCCTGTTTGAGCCAAGAGTCAAGAGGGCAGGAAGGAGTCCAGGTTCTCTTGATACCTTTGGTGGGACTCATAGACTCACTGAAACACCCCCCAGGGGTTCATCAGGCTCTTCTCACATAACCTCTTCCTGACCTCTGTGCAGGGCTCCAAACCGCCCCACTCCAGAAGCCTGCTTTTGCCTCCCCCAAGCTCTCATCCCAGCAAACACCACATTTCTGTGTTCTACCAACTGAACTTCAGAGCCAAACCCATGGAGAATTTCAAATCGGGTGTTCTTTTCGATCCACTGTCTCCTTTTTCAGGGCAATGAAAAGGGGCCTTGCTCAGGGCCAGGTCAAGAGATAATTGGGAATTCTGCAAAGCCCTAATGAGCACAGCCCGAAGGTCCTGGCTGTGTTCTCACTTCCGACAGCCACCTCGTGCCGACACGTCACACCACCGGCCCTGCAGGGGTCGTCTTATGCAGGGGTCTCCCAGCCCAGGCAGGGTGTCCACTCCCCTCTGCAACTGCCTTCCACCCTGGGCGACCTGTTAATTAGGCGCCTCGTTTCTTGGCGTGTATCCAGGTCTGAGCCATCTGCTTATTGATTACACCCTTCAGAATATATTGGATTTGAAGGAATCCAGCCACAAAAGCCGATAATGTTGCAGGTGGCTCATTGAGAAGGTTTCTCCAGAGCAAACTTGAGCGTATACAGTGTGTGGTGACCAGCAAGCTACAGAAATATTGACTGCAAAGTTCATAGATTATCATCATTACAAAGCAATATAATAATGAAATTCAGAATTTCTACATTAGATCCTTTTGCTATATTCTTGGTATTGCAGAAAAGAAAAATCTATGAAGTGGGCCAACAAGCTACACAGCTACTGAGGCCACTGCCCAAGTACTAATGAGACCACTGACCACTTTGCAGGTAACCTTGAACTCGCTTCTCCAATCCTGATCACGTATGTGAATCCTCCATGAAACCAAAAAGCCTCTGCGGGCAAGGCTGGCTGACCTGTCCAACTCTGCAGCTCCGGCATCTCTAAAGAGCATGTAGGCACATGTGTGCTTCTCGGCTCTGCTCTCTAAAGCTTAACAGAACGGAATTGCTTTGGATTTTTTTTTAACTCACCTCCAAATAAGAATGTCTGATATCCCTGGCATTTATCCCAAAACATCAACCACTGGGAAGATTTCTCATTTTTTTCATCCTGAATTCTTGTTCCATTCCTCCCTTTAACTCACTCCTTTGTGGGACACAGACAGCTTGTTCTCAGATTAAGGTAAAACACCAGTGGAGACAAAGCAACACAAATCTGCCCTTGGAGCCCCAGATGTATGAGGTGGCTCTTCCTTTCTTGTAAAAGCTTTATTCCAGAGAATCCTACAGGGCACAGTGTTGCAGGAACACAGAGAGTGACCCATGGGAACCAAGTCTGGAATAAGCAGGGCCTGCGGTCGGGGACACGATTCAACCACACACCCCTGGCAGGTGCAAAAGTCACACCACATGGGTGACGAAGGCTAGGTGACAGGAGGCCACCTTTGATCCTTAGCCTGTGACCCATCAGATAAAAACCAAATCCTGACTTAGGCAAGGAGGGGCTGTATTCAAAAAGACTATTGCAATAGGAAGAACGTTCTAATCTTCTCAAAGGTCAAGCAACAGGGAGGTGTAAGCAAAGCTAGGAAGAACCACGTATGGCTGGCGGGTGGGGGATGAATGGAGGGCGTGATTAGAGATTTGAGCGGGGAAACGTCTTCCCCTGAGGTCAGCCTTAAGGAGTGGTTTCCACATTCCCATTTGGCTCAGGCTTAGGGTGGGTCAAAGTTCGGGGGTCTGGGGGAAGGAGAGAAGTCTGACGAAAGTTTGACCTGGTCCAGCTAGCAGATAGTTTGTCTTAACCAGTCTAATAGTGAGCTAATCACTTATGAGTCAAAGAATGGGAATTGGAGGATCTGTGTCTGGCCTTGTCATAGGGAAACAAGGGACAGCAGAGAGTTCTATCTAAGTTGTGGCGAAGGGTGGTTCTTTGTAGTAAAGAGTTTTTCAGAGCACAGGGGTGGGGTGGAGGAGGTCTTGAGCACCACTGTTTCCCTGGAGCACAGGGCAGCTTTCCCACAAGTCACCGCACCTCACAGGCCTTCTCCTTTCTCTGCTGTAAAATGAGATTCGAATGATAAATGCTTTGCCCGCCTCTCACTAAGACTGTGAGAGTCACATGCGATGTTTGTGAGCATGTTCTGTAGCCTGGAAAAAGGCACACATGAGTAACGCGGGCCATCATCAGCTCTGAGAATGGCTCTTCAGCTCTGTGTTCACAGCGGGTTTCAGAGATCACCCTCGCTGTCATTAAATCTCCATTCTTCACAAAATCTCCGTGCTTCGGGGCCAGAGGTGACAAGACGGCCATGCGGGAAGCAGGGGTGGGACATCCCGAGCCCTTCAGTAAACCGCAAGACGGGCGTGCTTCTCCCTCTGAGCCCATTCCCAGTCTGTAAACTGTCTGATCTCACAGAAGGCACCGTCTACCACGCAGCAATAGGCAAAGCAAGCGCTTGTGAGCTACCCTTGGAGATCAGAGTTCTTAAATCTCTCGCCTTCAAAGGTTTTCGGCGGCTCCCGTCAGAAATCCCCACCACTGTCCCCCAGAGGTAGGAGCCTAGCCGAGCAGCGGGTGTCACAATCTGCACGGCTGCTGGCAAAGTGTGACTAATGCTTCGGACGGCAAGCCAGATGGAGATGCCCAGCGAGCAAAGCTTTCTCCAAAACCCAAGGAAGAAAATCAATGTCCCAGGAAGGGGGGCGGGCGGCAATCTACAGGAAAGAGAAATGAGTGATATGTCATGCAATGTGACGATTTTTCCCCCTCAAGCAACTGACTCAGTAGAGAGTGAAACCTAACAACCTCTGGTTGGGAAGGTAAAGACTGAAGAAGGGAACGAGCTGGTTCTCGTATCAACTGGCCACGGACTCACAGGCCCCTGCTGGCATCCGGGCCTGTTTTTTGTTTGCTTCTGTTTTTTTTCTGATTTTTAAGAGTAGAGCTGAATCTCCCAAAAATGGGACATCAAATTCAGAGTTGAAACGACTGCTACGTCGGTTTATTAATTCTTCTCCCTGCTATGAAGAAAGCCCAAATAAATATGACAGTGTTTGCATTTGATTTCATGACTGATCACCCCAAACTGTTTTTCAACAGGTTTTTGAGACCCTATCTGTAAGCTTCAGAAGCAGTTTCATCAGAAATACTCTAGAGCGAATATCCATTTTATGCATTTGTTTAAATGATTGTGATGGAGGCACGATACACCTCCCCTAAATCATCAAATCTAGAATATTACATCTAAAATATTCATCCATCGTTATTATATTATTGACAGAGGGGACCATGTCGTAATTATCTTTGCATGTCTTAATTACCAGGCATGGATACGTGCACTTTCAGATAATGACATCAGCATCATTTGTCACATGGGCTACTGACCACTCTGGCCCACCTTCTATTTCTCCATCAACATCTTCATTCTTCTTACAACTGATTCTCCCTCAAACATATGGCTGGAAAAAACCAGATCCTCTCAAACAAAGATAAAGAGCACAAAATGACTGACTTATCCTCCAGCTCTTCCTTACATTCTCCTTGTTTTTCTGCTTCTGAGACCACACTGGACCATGGGAATGATAGACAGATAGTGCTTTCTGTCAACTATGCTAGAAACATTGTCTTAGGAGAGATTGTATTGAAAATGAAAGATTGCATGTTGACAGTTGTTACCAGCATTTACTATTAAAATAACCCCACCTCATGAAAAACAAAGGGATAATAACCCCCCCCCGACTAAACAGAGGTAATGAAAGAGTTCCTTGTTTATAACCAGTGTGTGTTTATCATTCCACATCTCTTCAAATCATCTGAATATATCAATGTCAGAAGTTGGCCAAGGGAATAATGTAATTTCTCTTTGATATGTTTGTTCACCGAACAGAAGCCCTTGGGGTTAACCTTTCTCTTGCCTTCATTGATCCTCCAAGATCTAAAGGCTTTTAGTAAAATTGACCTGACCAGGGCCTAATTCTTTTTATAATTTGGTTAAATCCTAGCCTGCATCCCAGATTGTAACAGATTTCCTTGTATCTATAAATGATGACAAGGAAACAGGCCCAAGATACTATTGAATTTCTAGCCTTTTTTATTTGAATAAATGATTGGCCATTCTTTAAACATAACTTCTGAACTGTCGATGTAAGGATGGTTTCTCACTAGATACAATTTTTGCCCCAAGAGGAGAGGGAAAAATTATTAAATTATTTGGGGAATCAGGTGAGAGATGTTCCATATGCCAGCATTCTAGTTGGTCAGACCAGGAAAACCCTAACCAGTAGCCATCATTCTGACTTCTGAAAGAATCATAAAACTTTTTACTTGTAGGTACATTCTTTCAGGCCACATTGTTTTTGGGTTTTTGGGTTTTTTGCATTAGAAACAAGGAAATGAATGGAAAGATAGTCACTGGTGGGTGGATGTTTCTATGACCTCTTCTTAAACTTTCTCTGCAGAGGGGCTAACTCCCTAATCACAAAGTTGAGACGAATCCACCATTTGCCAAAATCCTGTCATCTCTCAAAAATAATTACGTGATTGACTTGCAATTTCTATAAAAAGTTTCACTTCACAAATTTGTTGTTTTCTAGATTACATTTTAAAATTCACTGACTATCTGCTGTATGGACATTAATTTTTAATACTTGAATAGAGTATTTCTCTGCATTTGGGCAGAGTTCATCTCTCAATTAGCATAACAGGTGGGCCCATTTTTCTGCGCCTGCCCACTGTAGTACTCAAACATTTGCATCCAATCTGCAATTACTCTGCTAGTTTCTTTATTCTATCCCAGTAACTTTGTTTCCCAAATAGATAACAAGAATGATCTAAACAAGAAATTAGGGAATTATGATGATGCAAAGGGAAAAGCATGGGATTTGAACTCAGGAGAGCTATTCTTCAGTTCTTAATTTGCTATTTTCTATCTAGAACGTCTTGAACAAATAATTAAACATTCGCAATCCCCAGTCTCATCCATAAAAGGGAATCGTAGTGCCTCATAAGGAGTTTCTAACGAGGCCAAACAACACAATACATGTGAAAGCTCATGAATAACTATAAAGTTCTTTACAACACATTTATTTTTACCACTGAGAGACAAGTTAATAAAATAGTTACTATGAGCTTTGGGTTCAGACAAACCTAGATTCAAAATCTCACTCTAAGCCTTACTGTTTAAACTATGTGGTCTGGGCCACGTGGTAGGCAGAAGTCTTACGTGGCCCCAGATCTCCAGCCCTAATCACCAGGACTATGACTGCGATAAGATATTACACCCACGGCAAAAGGAATTAGGGAGATGTTATTAAGGTTACTAATCAGTTGGCTTTGAGTTAGTAAAAATGGAGATTACACAGGTGAGCTTAATCTAATCGTGTAAGCTCTTTATTAATTTTTTTATAAATTTATTTATTTATGGCTGCATTGGGTCTTTGTTGCTGCATGCGGGCTTTCTCTAGTGGCAGCGAGCGGGGGCTACTCTTCCTTGCAGTGTGCGAGCTTCTCATTGCGGTGGTTTCTCTCATTGCGGAGCACGGGCTCTAGGCGCGCGGGCTTCGGCAGTTGTGGCACGTGGGCTCAGTAGTTGTGGCTTGCGGGCTCTAGAGTGCAGGCTCAGTAGTTGTGGCGCACGGGCTTAGTTGCTCCGTGGCATGTGGGATCTTCCTGGACCAGGGCTCAAACCTGTGTCCCCTGCATTGGCAGGTAGATTCTCAACCACCGTGCCACCAGGAGAGCCCCATGTAAGCTCTGTAAAAGCGGGGAGTTTTCTCTAACTGGTAGCAGAAGGGGAAATCAGGGAAATTAGAAACAAGAGAAGAATTTGATGCATGGTTGCTATCATGGAAGAGGGAGAAACTTAGGGTGGTCTCTAAAAGTTGAGAGCAACCCCTAGCCAACAACCCACAATGAAATGGGGACTTCAGTCCTACAACCACAAGGAACAGATTCTGCCAACAGCTGGAATCAGCTGGGAAGTGGCTTCTTCCCCAGGGCCTCCAGGAAAGAGCCCAGCCACACCAACACCTTGATTTGGGCCTGTGACACCCTAAGCAGAGAACCCAATTGAGTCTGTCCAGAGACTGTGAGATAATAGGGGGTGTTGTTTCAAGCTACTAAGTTCATGTTAATTTGCTAGGGCAGCAGTAGAAAACTAACACAGGCAAGTTGAAGATAAAGTGAGTTAAGTAGCCTGCCTGGTGCATAGTACAAAAAGAACAACTTGTAAATATGAAACTCATTCCTTCCTTTAGAGCCGCATTTCTCAAATTTTAACGTATGCCTCTATTTCCTGGGGATCTTGTTAAAACGCAGATCCGGATTCAGTAGCTCAAGGTGGGGCCTGAGATTCTACATTTCTAACAAGCTCCCAGGTGATGCGGCTGTCACTGCTCTGCGGCCCACACGTGGAGTGCAAAGCTTGGGAGCTCACTTCTGCCAGTGGATCTCAACCCTGATTACACAGTAGCATCTCCTGGGAGACTCCTAAAATGCCCTGAAGCTGGGGTCCACTTTTAATTTAACTGGTCTCAGTTGGAACAGAGGCCTCAGTTCTTACAACAAATCTCCTCTGTGCAGCCAGGGATGAGAATTATTGCCGCAGACCTGCGCTCTCGAAGGCACGGCTCCTTGACCAGCAGCAGCAGCTTCTTGTGGAAGCATGTTAGAGATGCAAATCCCCAGGCCCCTCCAGACTCAATGAATCAGAATCTCTACGTGTAGGCACAGGAATCTGTGCTTTCACTAGCTTTCCAGACGGTCCTAATGCTTCCTTAGCGTAAAAAACATTGCCTCAGGGGCTTCCCTGGTGGTGCAGTGGTTGAGAATCTGCCTGCCGATGCAGGGGACACAGGTTCGAGCCCTGGTCTGGGAAGATCCCACATGCCGCGGAGCAGCCAGGCCCGTGAGCCACAACTACTGAGCCTGCGCGTCTGGAGCCTGTGCTCCGCAACAAGGGAGGCCACGATAGTGAGAGGCCCGCACACCGCGATGAAGAGTGGCCCCCGCTTGCCACAACTGGAGAAAGCCCTCGCACAGAAACGAAGACCCAACACAGCCAAAAATAAATAAATAAATAAATAATAATTAAAAACATTGCCTCAGATCAATACTCTCATTCTACAGGTGTGGAAATGAAATCCAGAGAGACTGAATGATTATCTAAGACAGAGGCTGGCACACGACAGACAGCCTGTGGGCCAAATCTGGCCACTGTCTGCTTTTGTAAACACAGTTTTATTGGAACACAGCCACGCCCATTCATGTACGTGTTGCCTGGGGCTGCTGCAGTGGCAGAGTTGAGGCGAGGCCACCAAGATGAAAATATTTACTATCTGGCCCTTTACAGAAGAAAACTTGCTGATCCCTGCTCTCATAATACATTTTAAGTTAGTGAAAGACAAGGCAGAATTCAGCTGTTTTGCAACAGTAGCTGATGCAGACTTAAAAGGAACAGAACTCCCAGATGAACGGTGACTGGGATCTGCTCCATCCCTGTGTCCGCAGGGCAGGCCGGGCTCTGGGTCCTGATCCTGGGCACTGGTGTGGAGATGATCAGGGGTGGCAGGGCAGGCCCCCAGGAGAACGGGCATCATCCTGAGGAGCACTGGCCTCAGGCCAGGTCTTCACACATCTCCAGTCTGCCCTCGGCTGTGGGAGATCATGGGTTCCTTAAGCCCTCCCTAGAGGCCTCTGGCTTTCACAGCGAGCCTGGAGTTGACAGCTGGCTGATCCAAGGGTATCATTTTCTTTTATTAAGGCTTCAGTGCAGTTAAACCTAGCTGACTCTGTGATTCTTACAGCTGTCATTGCCCTCATATGGCTGTCAAAGCCCGGTCACCAATGACCACCAGAGATCACCTGCAGCCAAATGAATTAGCTGAAACTTAGCAGCTTAAAACATCACCCACTGATCATCTTCTAGCTCTGTGGGTCACAAGTCTGGGTGGTCTCAACCGGGTTCTCTGCTGGGTCTCACAGGTCCAAACCAAGGCGCTGGCAGAGCTGGAGTCCCATCTGGGGGCTCCGGGGAAAACCCACGTCCAAGTTCATTTAGCTCATGGCAGCAAGGGGGACGCACAGCAGAGAACTGAGCTGAATACACGGACGGATGACGGCCAGACCACATACTGCAGTAGAACTGACCCACACCCTCCGGCAACCAGCCCAGGAAGACAAACCACAGCCCCTGAAGCGGAACAACAAGGACTTGATTAATAGCTAGCACCTTCCTTAACTTTTGCCCACACTTCCAAGTCAGGACCAAGCAGAGAAAGCCAAATATGCTCCCCTAACCAATCACATGCATGCCCGCTTCTAGTTATCCCGCCTACAGCCTCCCCAGGCGCCCGTCGGGGCATTCTCGAAGCTTTCTCTTGTTATTCTCAATAAAGCCTCCCATTCGCTGCTTCCCACTGGGTCTGCCAAACACCAGTGATGGTGGCTGACTCCCTTCCCAGAGCAAGTTCTGGGTAGACAGTCTTTTCTTGTTCTCAGTTGGGTGTTCTTGTTTATTTCCGCAGACCCATTGGCTATCTTAGTCATGGGGAACTGAGAGGGGCTTCTTACAGTTTTTGCCCCTGTGCTGGGTGATTCTACAGAGAGTTTGAGGAAGCAAGGGCAGTTCAAGACTAAATGGGTAAAGACTAAATCAGGATGGGTGCACAATTCACCCATCAGAATGGGTACTGGTCACCTTGGTAATTTTTAACTAGGAGGCAGGAGGTTTGAAGGTGGGATAGAGTAACAGTCAGTAAGAAGTGATAGTCTTTCATGTTAGTTGGAAGAGTGGAATGTTTAGTTATTTGGGGAGAATTGCTAGTGTCCTTGTCTCCATGTTGTCCCCGTACCATTCTAGAATGTTCTTCTCTCTGTCTTGTTCTACTACGGCCATGGAGTTGCCTTGTCTCATTATTGTTTATACCCTGTGTTGTTCATGTTCATTGGTAACATCACAGCGTCATAGCTTTCGTGGCCATTTCTCACTTTCTCATTGTTCAAGTGGCTCTCAGTCACCTAAGCCAGAGGTCAGCAAGCTCTGGCTGTAAAGGCAAGACAGTAAATATTTTAGGTTTCATGGGCCACATACACTCTCTGTAGCATATTCTTTATTTTTCATTACCCTTTAAAAGTGTGAAATCCATTCTTACATACAAAAACAGGCCACAGGTCACAGTTTGCCAACCCCTCACCTAAGTCATCTTCCACCGGCAGCACATCTCACTCAACACAGGTGAGAACGGTAGTAGCAGGAAGCCATTGGGTACCAAGGATTATCAGCACCCCTCTTATCACCACCTCTTATCTTTATTGCTGCCTGACTTGAGTCACCCGGCTCTTCCCAGGCTGACTCTCTTAGCCTCAGTTTCCCCCAGAGCTGAGCGCAAGGATTGTACTGGGGAAGTGATCCAAGGAGTCAGAGGAGAACAAGCAAAGCGGAGAAGGGTCGAGTCCACAGGGAGACGTCTTTATAGAGTTGGAGTCGGCTGCCACTGTAGGCAACGAGCTGTCCCATTCTGCACAACCCTTGTTCCAGGGGAACAAAAGAGGACATGTTTATCCATCGGCTGCTCTTCCCCCCACCCCACCGCTCATACAATGGCTACCGCACCCGGAGATCCCCCCGCTGCACTGAGTTAACTCAGCGGGCGTGGAGCAGGTCCTAGTGGCCCCACCACGTGCCAGGGCAATGGCAAAGTCCAAGGTGCAAAGCGAGAGTCAGGTTGCTTAGTCGCACGGTAAGTGCTGTCAGGCTCACCTGCTGGAAGGTGGCTGGAACTGTGCACAACAGCTTGCCCCACAGTCGCCACAATGAAAGATGAGACCTAGAGGAGACGGAATGGTGCTCAAGAGATGACCAGCATGCCTGCTAACTCTACCCTTCCTCCAAGCCAACCACTGGATGAAAGCAGAGAGGGAAAGCTCCATCCCCAGGTGGGACCCCCAGGAAAGTCTTTGGCAATGAGTCCAGAGGAAGTTAGACGGAGCATTCCAGAAATCCGCACCTGGTCCTAGCTACTCAAGGATCATAGACTTCTCAGCAGTCCCGGCCACTGCTGCTTGAAACTCATCCTTACCCTGGATTCCGTGGTGCCTCTCACTCCTGGTTTTCCTCTCACCTCTCTGACTTATGCTTTCCTCTCTCTTTGTAGGCTCCTTCTCTGAATCTGAAACGTGGATGTTCCCCAGGCATCTTTCCTAGGTTCTCTTTCCTTCTCTTTCCAAATGTTCTCCTGGGGGGACCTTATATAGATGTTCATGCTTCAACTACCACCTATGGACAGACAACTCTAAAACGTATGTCACCATTTGTCAAATGGAGCACTAGGTCCCTGATCGTCAGCTCAGCTTCCACATCAGCAGCGGAGTGAAGGCATGACTCTATGTATCTGCAAGAATAGGCATGAAATGACAGCAAGAAAACCTGAACAGCCAGTAAATGTTTTCCTCTAATTAATACAGCTCCAGAGGAAGGAGGAACAGAAGCATCTTGTACTGAACAGACCCTTGGCTCTTCCAGCAACCTGTAACCTGGCCGTCTCTATCGCTGATGGCGGGCCACAGCTTCCCCTTGGGTCTTCTGTGAAATGTCTTAAGGGAGATAGTAAAAGGGATCTTTCATGGAACTTATTGAGATTTAGCTTTAGTCAGGCTGGAGCAAATAGATGGCTGCCTTTGGTGCCAGCACCCATTGAGAAATGGGTAGGAAGTTGTATATGAAAGAAGAATGCATTTTTGCTTCTTAACAAGAAAATGGTTTGGAAGAAGGAAAGAGAGTGTGTGTGTGTGTGTGTGTGTGTGTGTGTGTGTGAGAGAGAGAGAGAGAGAGACAGCTGACAATTTGAATTACTATCATCTAAGCTGACACGGGAAATTCAGAGATGTGAAAAAGGAGGAAAGAATAAGAGTAAAAGCATCTGTAATTTTATTTTGGAAAATAAGATACACATCTCTTATGGGCTGAATTCTGTCCCCAAAATTCATATGTTGAAGGCCTAACCCCAAGGACTTCAGAATGTGACTGAATTTGGAGACAGGGTCTTTAAAGAGGTAATTAGGGTCAAATGAGGTCATGAAGGTGGGCCCTAACCCAACAGGACTGGCGTCCTTATAAGAAGAGATTAGGACCCGGACAAGTGCAGAGGGAGGACCATGTGAAGACACAGGGAGAAGACGGCCATCCTCATGCCAAGAAGAGAGGACTCCGAAGAAATCAACCCTACAGACACCTTGGTCTTACACTTCCAACCTCCAGAATCACAAGGAAATGAATTTCTGTGGGTTAAGCCACCTGATCTGTGGTACCTCGTTATGGCAGCCTGAGCAGACTAATATAACACTTTATATTCATGTTCCTCAATTTCAGAAATGACCTTACTTGAGAAGACATTTCTTTTCCAGTTTGCTCCTATACAGAAAGGATTTATTCCCTTTGTCAAAGGGTTGGCTGAATGGAGTCCCCAGAAAATCTAATACTGAAAAATTCCAACTAAGACTTCCCTGTACAACTTCAGGTGTGCTGTGGGCAAGTCCTGTCTTCTCTGCCGTCTTCCCCTCCAGCCACAGTGGGGCAGGCTGGAGGCTGCTGACCTCCCACGAATCCCCCTGGGTGCGGCGGAGACTTATCATGTCTCTTTATCTGAAATAACATTCATAGCCGTGGACTTCTACGATCTGAAAACCTAACTCTTTCAACAGAGTAGATTAGAAAGGTAATGTGGGAGATGCAGGAGGGAGGGGATATGGGGATATATGTATACGTATAGCTGATTCACTTTGTTATACAGCAGAAACTAACACACCATTGTAAAGCAATCATACTCCAATAAAGATGTTTTTTAAAAAAAAAAAAAGAAAGGCAATGTGGAAAACGTAACAACCAATTACTTCAAGAAACTCCCCTTTCCCTTCCCCTTTTGACTTATCTCAAAATTTCAGGCAGTTTATGCACACAATCTTCCAATTTTTTAAATTAATTATAAGTGCCTGAAGGTACAGAAGCCCTGAACATTTACGAGACTACATGACCAGACAGAAACAGAAGGACTGCTGATTGTCCAACCAGGCAACGTAACTTCCCAATTATCTTTCTCAGGCAAATTGTGGATCTAAATATAACATATTGTAATCTTTGCCACTTTTCCACAGGTGCTGAAGCATCAATGCTTGATCTCTTGTTTTCTCTCTTCTGCTCAAGAAAACAAGGGTGAGTGAGGGTGATCTAGATGCTTGTCAAATAAGACATTGCTCACTTAAAAGGGAAATCTTCATGGCATTACCCTGCCAGCAACAATGAGGGGAAATGGGAGGGCTTGAGTTCCTTGTGCCCCGGACACCGGGAAGGAATAACGGTTCTGAATTTAGACCCTTCAGGCAGCATCTCTAAGTGGAGGGAGATGGCTGGCTCACAGGAAGCCCTAGCTTGTTATTTCAGGATGACACTAATTGACAGACAGTGGGTCCCCACTAAGCATAATGTTTATGGCAGCTGATGAGAGCCCCTGGAGCAAGCCAGAAGTGGTCCACTTTCCCGAGATGGACCCCCAGACTGTTGGGGGTGGAGGCAGGCTCCAGCAGCATCTGAATGTGGCTGACTTGTACCTCTGTGCTCGAGGGAAGACCTCCCTTCTCAGCTCAAACCCTGACCCGCAACAGCTTCCTGGAAATCTCCAAGTGCGAGTCCTGCAGGCACCTTCCTCGTGGTAGAATCCAGAGCCACTAGACCAGCATCTCCACTGCTCTGTATTCAAATAGTTCTTGACCCCCTACAGTCAAGGAAAACATTGGGGGTCTATCGAACCCCTCCACGTGGCACTCTAGCTCCTAAACGCCTCCTGGCCACCTTCCTCATGCCTGCTACCCACCTTCTCAACTTTTCTGATGCTGCATTTTGTTTCTGAACCTGTTTTTGCCCATGTGGTTTGAATTCATGTTCTAGTCTTTTGCCTCCTGTTATGGGCTAAATTGTGCCCCTCCTCAAAGCTATATGTTGAAGTCCTAACCCCCCAGTAACTCAGAATGTGACTTTATCTGGAAATGAGGTGTTTACAGAGGTAATTAAGATTAAATGAGGTCACTGAGGTGGGCCCTAATCCATCATGACATGTCCTTATGAGAAGAGGAGATTAGGACACGGACACACACAGAGGGACGACCATGTGAGGATACAGGGAGAAGGTGACCATGTCTAAGTCAATGAGAGAGGCCTCAGAAGAAACCAACCCTGCCAACATCTTGAGCCTGGACTTCCGGCCTCCAGAATGGTGAGAAAGCACAATTCTGTTGCTTAAGCCAGCCAGTCAGTGGGCCTTTTTATGGCAGACCAAGCTGACTAAGACACCTCAACAGCCTTCTAAGACATACGTTTCTATGCTTTCTTTTTTTTCTTCTCTCACTTCAACCATGGGTGAGGGACATCCTCCCCACAATGCCTTCATCCCTTGGGACCAGGGGTGATATTCAAAATATTTTAAAACTGTTATAGCATGGGCACTTCCCAACCAGAACTGACTCCTGTTATGGCGATGGAGCCACCACTTCCATCTATTAATAAATTATGAGTGGATCAAGGGACCCAGAGGAGGTGATGATGGTTGGGGGGTTTCAATGGCATGGGACTTGTGATGGAAGCTATTTGCCATGGAAATATTTCAGTATTTCAGTGTATCCATAACCTTAGCGCCACCCCAGCTAAACCAGCTGAGCATCAGCCTGCTTGATCCTCACAACTGAGCAGCTAGAGCTTCCTCATACTCTGTCTTCCTCTGTCATGGGAAAGAAGCACCATCATTTACACACTCAAGCAGCCTAGAAATCTCCACATCACCTAGATTCTTCCCACTTCTTTGTATCATTGGTGACCCTTTCTCACTGATCGTATTTCTGAATGTTCCCATCACCCCTGTTGAACTTCACTTCATTATGTCTCACCTGTACCATATAATGGCTTATACCTAGTTCTTCTGACTTGATCCTCTTCCACCCCATCCAATCTTGGCCCTCATTCTAGAGCTAATCTGCCAAAGAATGGTTCTGATGGCATTACCTCCCTCCTCAAAAAAACAAAAACAAACAAACAATAAATAGTTCCCTGTTGTACACCAAGGAAAGTGAAAATATGCTAATTGATTTTTTCAGGATTATCCACAACCTGAGCCCAGCCCACCTTTCATTCAGTTCATTCGTTCATTCCACAAATACTCTACTGAGTGACATGTCCTGGGCTAGGCACTGGAAATCCAATCATGAATGAGATGTAGCCTCTGTCTTTTGAGTTTCTTACATGCTAACAGAGTAGACAGGAAATTGTAATAGAGTGTGAGAAGTGCTATGAGTGGCATAAGCAGTGTGCTCCGGAACACATAGGAGGAGCATCCAGATCAACTCACTGATGACACCTGAGCTTGTTCCCAATGGATCAGAAAAGTTGATCACTTGACCAGAGGGAAGGCAGTTGAGCATTCAAGACAGAGCGCACAGTTTTGAACAAAGGTCAAGAGCATTATCATTTTTGGTAACTGCAAAGGATTTACTAAGGTTGTATGGTAGATTTCAAGGGAAAGAATGGTAAGACCTAAAACAGGAGAGGCAAGCAGGAGCCAATTCCTGAAGGGTCTTGTGACTCATGCTAAGGGATCTGGACTCACCTGAGAGCAGTGGGAACCACTGATGGTCCACAGAAGGGACAGAACATGGTCAGACCTGCATTCTGGAAGGGTCGTGCTGGCCTCAGAGGGATGCAGGGACTGGAAGAGGACAAGACTGGAGGGCATGTGGGATGATCATGTGGGCAGATGATGAGCTCAGTATTGGACATGTTGAGCGTGAGATGGAAATGTCCAGTATGCAGGCGGAGATGTGGATCTGGAACTTAAGGGGAAGATGTGAGCTGCAGATGTAACTTGAAGAGTCATCCGTGTATAGCCACACCCATTAACCTTGTCTCCTAATATAACTTCCTAATACTCTATGCTCCAGCCACACCAGACCACTCACATTGCCCCCAAACACACTAGGCACCTCCATGCAGCTCTTCTTTTACCTGTACATTTCTTCTACAAAGAGCCACTGCTACCACTTCCTCCCCTCCTTGAGTCTTAACCTGTCAAAATTCTACTCATCTTTCAAGGCTCATCTCTATGAAGTCTTAGCAGATTCCACTATTCAGAATTCATTGCTTCCAGATTTTTTCTTTATACACACACCAAAAAAACACATCTGTTTCCCTCACTGAAATATCTGTCCCTTGAAGATGCTTATTTATCTTTCCGCCTCCTATCACAATGCCCAAAAGAGAGCAGATAAACAATATATATTTTTTAAAAAGGAGTTCCCTGGTGGTCTAGTGGTTAGGATGCAGCACTTTCACTGCCGTGGTCTGGGTTTAATCCCTGGTTGGGGAACTGAGATCCCACAAGCCACGCAGCGTAGCCAAAATAAAAAAAAATAAAAAAAAAAAAAAAACAAACAAAAAGCCCAATAAATTTTAGTGGAAGGCCAAGATAAGCCTGAGAAAAACAAGGATTGGTGATTTAGCCAGGGTATAGTTAGAAAAATAACCACCCTAGGTAATTCGAAAATGGAGAATTGGTCCCACAGGTAAAGGAGAAAATAAGAAGCCAAAAGGGGATAGTGAGGGAACCCAGCAATTATCTACAGCAGGAATCCTCTGCTATTCTTCAGCTTCCGGGACAGAAGCAGTGTTACCGTATCCCAGGAACTGGGCTCATCTGGTAGATGCCGGGTCTACGAGGACCTTTCAGTCTCATAGCAGAAGCTGGACTCCACCAGGAGCTAGAGCCACAGACAAGACACAGTTTCTGGTGAAGAGGTTCCCCCAAGATAGAGAGTGGAGGGGAAATTCCCTTGATTTCTCCTTCTCTCCCACCTAATACCTCCCATCAGTATCTCCCATTGGCCAAACCAAATGGAAGCCAGTTGATGTGGGAGCTTGGGAAACACACCCTGCAGGATCTTCCATCTGTGAGAGGATGAAGACTAAAGTAGAGGCAGAGTAGAATGGATCTGAGCACACGTAGTATAAATGGTCAGTTTCACTAATAACCAAATGGAAGTTCATTCCACAAGCTTAAGTTTAAGGGATTTATTTTCTAATAAGGGGAAGAGATGACAATGACCTCAAAAATGTTTGCTCTCTGGGGCAATGAGCTGGGGCCTGGAATACAAAAGGAAATACATTTCACTGTTTAGCATCTTAAGATCTACAACAGGGCATATGGAAATGAAATGGAAACATAGGAGGGTAAGTAAAGGCCTAATTGTGAGGGGATATTTGAGATGGGTTTTGAAGGATACCCAGGAGTCCTCAAGTAGACAGAACATCATAAGGGCCACTAGAAAAAAATACTTTTTTAATGTTATAGGAGTTTAGAAATGAGAGAAAGTATTTCTAGCTGAAGGGCTTGGGGAAAATATCTTTACAGAGAAGTTAAAATTTTCATCTAGCCTATTTTAAGAGGTGGCAAATGAGGTGAAGGGGGAAGCAAAAGCTAAGAAGTGAGCAAAAAAATTCAGAGAAATGCTCAATTGTTCACTGGGAAGTGGTACCTCCAAATCAAGCAAGCAATTCTCCCTGGTGTTCCTTCCAGAAACAGATATTTGTGCTCACTGGCAAGCGTGGCTGAGAGAACAGTCCCAGCTCCTGTGGTCAGTCAAACCTCTAATATGGTGCCCCCAGACACCACCCAATGAGTCTAGATTACCCAGCAGGACAGACCCCAGCGGGACAGGCCCCAAAGCACATCTCCATGAGCTGTACCCTGAGGCAAAGGGACGCTGATCAGGTGGGTGTCCCCGTCTCTCTCTAAGAAGTAACTTTTGTCCTTCAAAGTTGAGCAGTGGAGACAACAGGCTTTCTCATAACTGCTTGGGAATTATGTTTTTTAATCCTTTGGAAGCTTTGAAACTTGCATCAGCCCTTTCCTTTTGCTGTCCGCACACAGCAAAAACTTCCTAAATCTAACAGCCAGAAGAAAAGCATAGAGAAACCTACAGAAGCTCTGTTTATTGTCTGATTTGAATCTTCCCTGGGAAAGATATTGCTATTATTATTCAGTTACATGATTGCTCCTTCTTAGACATATGACCACAACTAAATATATTCCATTGGTAATCGATTCGGTGGTTCTCCAGTGAAACTCACACTCAGTGTCCCTGTAAAATGTCTTTATGTATACAGAGGACTCATTTAGGGAGACAGCAGTAGAAAGGTCCAAGGTTCCTGATTTTTTTCTCTCCGATTCTCGGAGAGAATAGAGGTTCGCTGCCCTGCAAACATTGTCTAAAGGCTCTGTCAGCAGAACTGCATTCTGAATGCAGGTAACAAAAATTATTTTAGTATATTCTGCACCTGTAGCTCATTTCATCCCTAAATAATAATATTTCTATCACTTTGCTCTTACTCAAGAGCTGTAGCTCCTTTCTTCCCCCAATGAATAGACAGCTGCAGTTTTATTAGGCATGGACCTCAAAAAATATATTTGTATATTATTCCACGAGGCTAAGGTATGTTCACTCCAGGCATAATATTTCAGAGACAACTAAAATAATTACATGTGAAATGCTAGCAGAAGAATTCAAGGCTGCATGTCAAGGCACAATGAAGCAAAGACACTGTCGGAAGAACAATTGCAAAACTTAATCCTACGGTAAATATCTGTCAGATCACAATTCTGTATGAAAACAGATGCACCTAGAGTTGTATGTCATGTGGAAAAGTAAGATAAATTTAAATTAAGCAAATAAAAGGGGAGGGGGCAAAGGCACATTTGGGAGATATATAGGACTCTTGGGGCTTTTGTTTGTTTTTAATGAATTGGAAAGTCAGCTGGGGAAAGAGCCACAGGTATGAAAAGAAATGTGATCAAGGTAAGAACTTTAGAAGGTAAAAGAAAGCTCTAACACAGAATATGACTTTAAAAGAAGCAAATAGTTGAATTTTTCATTGGCCAGATAAAATTACAGATCACAGATTTTAGAGAAGACTTGCTGAACAGAGTTAACTTTTGATTTTTCATTTGGGAGATGTGGTGGGGCATGGAGTTTGCGGTTGATACATACATGAACCAAGTCCAAGATCAATGTCATCCCTAATTTTACACTTCATGTTGATGCCTGCTCCAGGAAAGACAGCAAAAGCACTGAATCAAATTCAACACATGCCATTCAACAGAGACATGGCTCCTCAAACCTCTTGAGAAAGAAGAACCTCCCCCCTTTTTAATTCTCCCACTTCCTTTGCAAGCTCCTTTTTAGTCTTTCTGGTAATTAATGCCCAAATTCTGACCAGGTGAGTAGATTTCTTAAAGTCACCAAAGATTCTTTTTGATGGGAAAAGCTACAGATCACTTTTTCTTATCACACGTAGCTCATCTTAACTTAAAGTAGGGCTAAAATTCCATGCCCCTGCACTGGGGCTTCCCAACCCCTCTCACTCTGTGACAAAGCACCACACACCCACATGTCAACTCCTTCCTGAAGGATCCCCCCTTCAGGAAGGGATCCCCTACCATGGACAGTCAAAAGTTCTCACTTTAAGTTCTACGTAAGCTGGGCTTCCCTGTGGCGCAGTGGTTAAGAATCTGCCTGCCAACGCAGGGGACACGGGTTCGAGCCCTGGTCCGGGAAGATCCCACATGCCAAGGAGCAACTAAGCTCATGCGCCACAACTACTGAGCCCGCGCTCTAGAGCCCATGTTCCGCAACAAGAGAAGCCACCGCAGTGAGAAGCCCATGCGCCGCAATGAAGAGTAGCCCCTGCTCGCTGCAACTAGAGAAAGTCCACGCGCAGCAATGAAGACCCAACGCAGCCATAAATAAATAAATAAATACATTTAAAATAAATAAATAAATTATATGTAAGCTTCCTCTAGCCCCTTGATATGCAAGAGTCATGAAGATATTCAAAACATGCATTCACATTTATTATCCTCAATAAAAAGCAACAATTTATCAACTCTCAACTCTTTTGTTCTCTGATCTGATCCACTAGCCTGTAACTAGTTTTTAAATGCTCAGAGACAAACTGTACCCCTGCAAGTCACACTATAGTGAGCAAATGAAATATGTAACCATAGTTTTACATACTATTCATATGAAAAGAGATGGATACATCTCTTAGAAACATAATTTAATAGACTGTTCTAATAATACACTGGGGAATTTTAATGTATTACACAATAGCAATTCCAAATTCAATAAAAAAGAATAGTGGATACACTCTCTTGAACTAATAAGCAAAATAGAATTTAAAATTCTTTTCTTTGTGCATTTTTGTACAAGAGTTTTTTTTTTTCCTTCATCTCTCACAATAGGGTACAAAGAATGATAAATTGTTTGATTCTGCATAAAGCTTGAAAATAGAGTATTAACCTTAGATTGAAGTAAAGGATATCCCATAGTGTAAAAGAGCAAATTGCAGGGAAGGAATGAGACTATGTATGGTTATAAATTCTGAATACCTGTGTAATGTTATGCTCACAGGGATACCAAGTATGATGAATTAAAGTCAGGTTATTCTTCAGAAAGGGGTCCTATGTCCTTTCCCAGCCACATGGGGAATAATTTTGAAGGTATGTTAATATATGTCCCCAAATGTCCTCCATTCATAGCCAACCACCCAGTCTTTACTGTTTGCTAGATTTTATTTTAGTTTTATTTTATTGTGATATGGTTTCCTGAGTATTATCCTGAAAATTCTCATTATCACCACTGCTATCAATCCACTGCTATTAGCAAGCAAAGTAGGTTAAGTATAGCATCAACTGGATATCCACATGGAAGAAAACAATCTTGACCCCTACGTCACACCATAAGCAAAAATCAATTCCTATAGATTATAGATCCAAATGTGAAAGGTAAAATTTCAAAGTTCTAGAAGCTATCATTGGAGAATATATTTATTCTCTTGTGGGATAGCCAGGATTTCTTGAATAGGTGCTTAAACCACTAACCCTAAAGAAGAATATTTATAAATTTTGACTGTCTTAAAATTAAGAATTTCTGTATATCAAAAATTGACATTAAGTAAATAAAATGCCAAAATACAAGTGGGAGAATATATTTGCAAAACATAACTGTCAAAAGATTTAAATCCGAACTTCCCTGGTGGCGCAGTGGTTAAGAATCCACCTGCCAATGCAGGTGACATGGGTTCAAGCCCTGGTCCGGGAAGATCTCACATGCCATGGAGCAACTAAGCACACATGCCACAACTACTGAGCCTGGGCTCTAGAGCCTGAGAGCCACAACTACTGAAGCCTGCACGCCTAGAGCCCGTGCTCCGCAACAAGAGAAGCCACCGCAATGAGAAGGCCTCGCACTGCAACGAAGAGTAGCCCCCGCTCGCCCCAACTAGACAAAGCCCGTGCGCAGCAACAAAGACTCAACGCAGCCAAAAAGATAAATTAAATAAATAAATAAATGAAATAAGATTTAAATCCTGTTTAAAGTATTCTTACAAAGAAATATAAATAACAGAAAATTGTGCAAACGACTTAAATAGGCGCTTCACAAAAGATGGTACCCAAATTGGCAATAAAGAAGAAAAGGTGCTATGGGAATTCCCTAGTGGTCCAGTGGTTAGGACTCCGTGCTTCCACTGCCAGGGGGCCCAGGTTCAATCCCTGGTGGGGGAACTAAGATCCTGCAAGCCGTGTGGTGCAGCCAAAAAAAAAAAAAAAGAAGAAGAAGAAGAAAAGGCACTCAACCTCGTTAGTCATCAGGAAAATGAAAATTAAGGCTACAATAAGGTACCACTACACACTTGTTGGAATGAGTAAAATCTTAAAAGACTAAGAGTAGCAAATATTGGGAAGAATATAGAGTGATCGGAATTATCACTGCGTGCTGGTGGGGTCTATGAAAACTCTTATGTACTGTCTATTAAGCTGAGAGTGTACATAATAGAATTAATTTTTATTTTTTTAATTAATTTTTTATTGGAGTATAGTTGATTTATAATGTTGTGTTAGTTTCAGGTGTACAGCAAAGTGATTCAGTTATACATATACATATATTCATTCTTCTTCAGATTTTCATTCTCATATAGGTCATTACAGAGTAGTGAATAGAGTTCCCTGTGCTATACAGTAGGTTCTTATTAATTATCTATTTTATATGTAGTAGTGTGTATATGTCAATCTCAATCTCCCTAGAATTAATTTTTAAATTGTGGTTTATTCATACAATATAAACAGCAATGAAAACATGCTGCATTTAACTACACTGATGATCTCAAAAACAAAAGTAGACATAGACGTGCACACAAAATTACATATTGTATGATTCCATTTATATCATATGCAAAAACAGGCAAAACTGCCTTCGGTGTTAGAAGTCAGGATAGGGGTTACCTTTGGGAAAACAATAACTAAAAGAGAGCATGAGGAGGGCTCCTGGGTGCTAATCTTCTACCTCTTCATATAAGTTGTAAATATATAGATGCGTTCACTTTATGAAAATTCATCACACTGTGCCCTTATAGCATGGACACTTTTCTTAATGTATGCTATACCTCAATAAAAAGCTATTTTTTAAAAAAAGAATGCATGACAACTTTGTTTCCATACTTAAAATGAAGGAGGTGGATAGTGGCAACTACAGACTAATGATATTCATGTTGATTTCATGGGGGGGGTGGGGTTAGTAAATAGAAGTGGAAATCACTTCTATAAGACACCTTTAATCAAACCTATTTTCTGGTAGACCTTTTATATGTTCCTGTAGACAGGTCGATCCTGAACAGTATTATGAAACCAAAAACCAGTCAGTTTTAAGAAAAACAATTAAATTAGTTTATTTTATACAACACGGTACAATTAACTCTAAACTCTATAATATCTTAACTCCCCAGAAGTTGACCTTAGGAGTAACCTAGACCTCCTGGGGTGTGTAGAGAATGGAGAAAGCGAAGGTACAGGCTACTTCATGCCCATCAAGTCTGTTCACTGCAAACTGAAGTCAGAGACTTTGAATATTTGGTGTATTTTCTCTACATTTCTTTTATTAGTTGCAGGATAAAGATTGATTGTCTTAGACTGGAGATAAGGGAACCCCGTAACTCACCCCTCTCTTTCTTTCAAAGAAAAAGACAGAGAACTAATAAAAAACTTAGGCAAAAGTCTTAAATAGGCACTTCACAGAAGACAGGGAGGACCATGGCTGGAGTGTTCAGGTATTCCGGGAGAGGAGCCTGAGGGAAAAGGGCCCAGTCAATGGGAGCGGGCCCCGGCAAGAGAGCAGAAACCAGAACTACTGCAAGAAAGTGCACGTAGAAATGTAGTGTCTGGACTTCAGATGCTGAGAGATTTTTTCCTTTTCCATTTCTAATTTCCTTACGCTATCCTCAAGTCTCCACTGGGGATGCAGCCGTGAGAAAGCTGCTGGTGATGAGAGACAGCCAGGAACGACAGCTTGCAGGAGCTCAGCTAGTTGGACGCTGGTGGCTAGCAGAAGGGAAACTAGTGCTGCGGATCCTCAGAGGCACACAGGGAGGGAGGGTGACTTCCCAATCACGTGGGACAGGAGCTCACATGTGACTGCCACATGGTAGATGGAAGGCGTCAGAACACCTGGCTGATGTGTATAAAGAGTCTTGCACACAGTAGGTACCAAAAGCAGGTAGCTATTATTCTGACCATCTAGATAATGCCACAAGATTGTCATGACAGCTTTCACAATACTGTTCAAAATGGAACGGTCTATAGGAACCTATACAAACTCCGTCAGAAAACAGCTTGAGGGACTTCCCTGGTGGCGCAGTGGTTAAGAATCCACCTGCCAATGCAGGGGACACGGGTTTGATCCCTGGTCCGGGAAGATCCCACATGCCGCGGAGCAACTAAGCCCGTGCGCCACAACTACTGAGCCTGCTCTCTAGAGCCTTCGAGCCACAACTACTGAGCCCGTGAGCCACAACTACTTAAGTCCGTGTGCCCTAGAGCCTGCGCACCACAACTACTGAGCCCGCATGTTGCAACTACTGAAGCCTGCATCCCTAGAGCCTGTGCTCCGCAACGAAGAGTAGCCCCCGTTCGCGGCAACTAGAGAAAGCCCACGTGCAGCAGTGAAGACCCAACACAGCCAAAAATAAATAAATTAAAAAAAAAAAAAAGAAAATAGTTTGAATTAAAGACATCTTATAATACAGACATGATATCATAACTAAAGAAAGGCACTGTTTGAAAAATAAGACATTAGTGCAAGAACAATGACTCTCAAGAAAAGTGTGGAGGGTTTGTCAATGAGGAAAATGCTGGTAGAGACAGGAAAGAATTTCAGAGGGAGATTTACCTACAAACTGTCAGGACTGTGGAAAATTGTGTGTCACCATAGAGATGCTGCTCTGTGACTTGTTTTTCTTGCTAGTTCTTCTCTGATAGTGAGGATGCAGGTGGCAAATGAAACATCTGATGCCTTTTGCAATGTGAAACTGTCAGGAAGGAAATCTGACACATCAGCAAGGAGCATAAAATTCAAGTTTTTAGTAGATTTATTAAATTATAAAATTTCATCCAGGCCATCACAAATCCCCTACTCCACACATGGTTTATTGTTCAGTGTTAAAGGGTGCAAAATATTCATTAAGCGAGACAAGGCCATGGATGCAGGGTGAGCAGGGATATGTACAATATATCACTTGGTGCTTAAGAGATGAACTCTCTAGGAAGCACAATGTGAGTGTAGTGTGTCTGGGGCAACTCCGGTGGGCTGACTCAGCTGTATTTAGACGAGGTCTACAAGACAGCAAAGGCAATGAGAGGTTACCAGGGAAACCAATGGAAGGACGAAGCTAGTAAGTGTGGCTAGATAATAGTGATGCTTATGACTTGTACATGAAGTATGTACATGAAAACTTGAAACGTCTCGGATGGGGCCTTCTGAGTAAGTCTAGGGAAGCAGTAATTAGTAAAAGTTAAGAATAGAAAGAAAAAAAGTATTGGACTGTTACTTAGACTTTGCTCTGTTTCATTCAACAATTATTTCCTGGAAATCTTTGCAGCTGGGGTAAGCATAAGGACTTAAAAATGAATAAAATATAGTCTCCATCCTCCAGACACTAACAAGGAAGTGGGGACAGATGCAGGCTTTCTGGGTGTGTAGGAAACCTAGACACAGGAGGAACGTACTTCATGCAAACCAAGTGGAATGTGATGGTAACAGAGTAAAGAGAAGCAAGCTTCCATGGCATCAACCTTCATTTTCTTTAATCAAATAGCCATAATCCATACTTGATTACAACAGGCTCAACCTGCAGGATTTAAAGCCACTCCATGGTTAAATATGCTTCCGTTCAAAATGGCATTCTGAGTGTAGACATCTGTCCTCTTTCTCCCAAGGCTCTATTAAAATGTTAAGAAAACAATCGTTTCATTTTTAAAAGTATAAGCCCACAAGATAAATAACAATGGGAGAGGGAGATAGCATAAAATAGGAGATTGAACAAGTAAACAGAAATATGCACAGAGGAGGCTGCAGCTGAGGAGGGAGCCAACCTTTCTGGGGGCCCTGAGAGCAGCTCCCTAGTCAGGTGGCAGCTGTGATGGACAGCAGCAAGGGGCAGGGGTATTAATTAAAGTTCTGTATCTGTAATGGTCAAAAACCCCAATCCCATGTAGAATGTCTGGCAGCCAGATATTCACTCATAAAGAAAATAGCAAGTGTTTTCACCTAAAGAAATAGAAAACTATCAAGGGATAATCAAAACAGTTAATGTGGGTTTTGTCATCCCGGAGCGAAGCCCACCGCATTCCAGTGTTAGGGTAACCCTTCATTTCATCACTAGGTCTCCACCATAAAAAACATCCCTGCCAACTGACAAACCCCACCAGGAAAACAGGGCACTAGTCAGTGTTTCCATAAGGTCAATATGAATACGACTGAGAATGCAAGAATGACCAGAAAGCTAAAGGAAGCCTGCAGCATGACAGAAACCACCATGACAAATCACCTAGAAAAGATAATCCCAGATGAAAAGGAGGTGAGCTTACACAAATTTCTGATGCATATGAAAATTGATATTAATATGAAAATTAATATGAGACTATATTACATCCAAAAAAGAAGGGGGGAGATATTATGAAAAAAGAACAATTGCTTAAAAATCATACCACTTTTTAGTTGCTTCATATTTGGACCAGGGCTACTTCTATTTAATTTGTTTGCTTTGGAAGAGACTAAGAAAGAAATGTTCAAAGGATCAGTTTGAACACTTTTTTTTCTTAAGTTGCACGGGGGTCATGACATTGGAACCACAGGGAAGCAACGTGATCAGAAGCTACTTGATTCTCAGTTCTCAATAAGTAGTGTTTATATAATCACAATAATGGAAGTTGTACTTATTCATTCAACAAATGTTTGTTGAGTATCTGCTATGTGCCAGGCATTGTCAAGGCACCTGGGCTAGATCAGAAAACAAGATAGGAAACAAAACCAACAAAGCGTCTTCCCATCTAGAGCTACATTTTCATGGTTTAAGTGCAAGAGGAGAGTTGAGGGAGCTGAGTCTGGGGAGGTAGGTCCGTGTGTCGAGCTTTATAAGCCCTTAGAAGGACTTTGGCTTTTACCCTGAGTGAATGGGGGCCATTGCAGGGAATGGGGCCAGAGGAGTGACATGATTTTAACAAGATCGTTCAGGCTACAGCATCAGTAACAGACTAAAAGGGGCAAAGTGGAAGCAGAGACCAGTAAGGAAGCTATGACAGTTTATTGTTTTCAATCATCTATACCCAAAGCACCAGAGACTTAACCCAGATTGTAAATATCAGCAACATGGCAATATCAAAGTAAATGCAGCGCCCACGAAGTCAGGAGGTGAAGGAGGGAGGAGAATGCAGAGAAAACTGTGAGCAGGGACCACTGCTTTTCCCTACAAGCCCTGTTGTACTCTCCTGTTTTTCAGCTGCCTTTATAAATAATGGATTTTTAAAATGTAGGTCAAAGGTGCCCACTTCATTCTAGAAAGTAGTTCAGGTAAATGTCACATGATTAGATCCAAATTGCTCTTTTTCAGCATTTGGGGCAGGACTCATTCTCTAGAGTGGCTTTCCAGGTGATTTTAAAACATTTTATCACCTCTTTGCAGTAATGTGAGTGTTTTCTGTCCTCTTCATTTACACATCTGCAATTCCTAGTATTAAACAGCTGATGTTATGGTGCAAAGCAAGGACCTTGCCAGACTTAAATAAGCAGCATGACATGGTAGGAAGAAAACACAGGGATACCAGGCTCTGCCACTTAAGAGCAATGTGTTTTGGAAAACCTCCCTAAATCTCCCTGAGCACCTGTAAAACGGGCAGGAAATAAATGTCAGATCTGAGCATTCAATATGCTAATAGATGTGAAACACTTTGTCAAAGAAAAAGTGCTAAACATTTATGCTTACATAGTTAATGTTTCATATGCCACCCATCATGACTGCATTGCACAGTGCTTCATAAGTTCTATACATTTTACTCTTCTTTGATCCTTTATAATAACCTTTGGTGAAGGCATGCTATTAAAGTAAAATAGAAATTACCTTGAACTTTGATCCAGGTAGGACAGGTGGCTGGGCCCATCAATCACTTTGTGATGCTTCAAATCCAATTTCATCCTCTTCCAGTTTTAGGTAAACATAGTTTCTATAATGAATTCTTCATAGTCAAAAGAAACATTTTAGAGGACTGTACCTTATTCCATGCAAAAGTATTCTCATGCAAATGACTTTACTTTTAATCGTATAACTAGGATGTTGGTCTTTATAACATGATATTTTGACATATTATTTGAAATTTAAAGGGAATTATTTCAGTTACCACGAAACATCTCTACATATATCTTATGTCTGAGGCCCCCTACAGTCAGAATGCATAATTCATCCTTCCAACACCCTAACCATTCATGGTATCAGGTCACTGAATGTTTAGAAACCAAGCTTTCACTAGCTTGCAATCAAATAATCTTCAGGCTGGCTGACAACAGCCTATGGACTATACATACTTACAAGAAAACAGAAAAGATGGCCTCGTATTTTCCCTGAAACTTCATTATGGTGCTAACCTTTCAGCAAGAAATGGCATTTTAGAAATGCCACATGCATTTTAACTCTTGTTCCAGTTGCTAATGGCAAAGATGACCTATCAAAAAAAATAAGAGGAAAAAAGAGCATCATTAACCGTGTAATAACCTCAGTCCTTCAGGGTCATTAATATCCTATTTTTACTCAGGCCAATGTCATTTTATTTGTCAATTCACTCCAAAAAATACTACTTTCAATCGCTATCAGAGAATTGGGGTATCCCGGGAGACTTTATAAAGTCCTATAAGAATCTCACTTCCATTATATTCCTATATGTCTGTCTTTTCCTAAACTTCCTCTTGTCAGGTTGATTAGCAGGAATTGCTTCTGATTATCAATTTCTGAGCCCAAGTTCATATAGCAGACAATGAAGTATGGAGGGTTTTTTTTCTTTCTCATCCGCAAATATCTTTCCAAAACATTTTCAGAGATTCTAAATAGAGAGCAAATCTTCTTATCTGTTCTAGTTTGAAGAATCTACAAGCAAGATAATCCACCCCGCTGGACCATCCAGTTTGGGAAGGATATAATTAGGGTAACGAATAAGTTAAGAAAGCCTCTTGCTGAATCTTGCATAGTAGCTAAATCAACCCTGACCACTAACAGGATGGTAGTTGAAGCTTTCCATGTGGTCAACATTTGGAACTGCCAAGCATTCAAATCTAAGGCCCTAATTTTAATAAACACTCAAACAAAGGCATTCATTTTCAAAACTGTTTGTTCATCAGATACCAGTTGAGACATAAGTATTTAAGTCAAACACCACTCTAGGTGGTAGGATTAGCAGTGACCAAGAAACCACGTCATTGCCTTCATAGCACTCCCATTCCTGATGGGGCTGAGTGAGAAATAGAGTGAGGAGCTTTGGAGCGCCTGGTGTTGGGGGGATATTGCCATTTTGTACACGGTGGTTAGAAATGTCCTCTCTGATCAAAATGACTGCCTTAGTCCATTCGGGCTGCTATAACAAAAATACTATAGAGTGAGTGGGTGGCTTAAACAGCAAACATTTATTTCTCACAATTCCTGGAGGCTGGGAAGTCCAAGATCAAGACAGATTCGGTGTCTGGTGAGGAACTGCTCCCTGGTTCAGAGACAGATGTTTTCTCCCTCTGTCCTCACATGGCAGAAGGGGGACAAGAGAGCTCTCTTGCAAGACACTAATCCCAATCCTGAGGGCTGCACTGTCATGACCTGATCACCCCCCAGAGGCCGTACCTCCAAACACCATCATCTTGGGAGTTAGGATTTCAACATAGAAATTTTTTTAAAATTTTGATTGGAGCTTGGTTGATTTACAATGTTGTATTAGTTTCAGGTGTACAGCAAAGTGAATCAGTTATACGTATACATATATCCACTCTTTTTTTAGATTCTTTTCCCATATAGGCCATTACAGAGTATTAAGAAGAGTCCCCTGTGCTATACAGTAGGTCCTTATTAGTTATCTGTTTTATATACAGTAGTGTGTATGTCAATCCTGATCACCCAGTTTATCCCTAACCCCCCTGAGCCCCACTTTCCCCCCAGTAACCATAAGTTTGTTTTCTACATCTGTGAGTCTATTTCTGTTTTGTAAATAAGTTCATTTGTACCATTTTTGTTTGTTTGTTTGTTTTTGGCTGCATTGGATCTTCGTTGCTGCGAGCGGGCTTTCTCTAGTTGTGGCGAGCAGGGGATACTCTTCATTGCGGCGCGTGGATTTCTCATTGCGGTGCCTTCTCTTATTGTGGAGCATGGGCTCTAGGCACACGGGCTTCCGTAGTTGCAGCACGCGGGCTCAGTAGTTGTGGCTCATGGGCTCCAGAGCCCAGGCTCAGTAGTTGTGACGCATACACTTAGTTGCTCCGCGGCACGTGAGATCTTCCTGGACCAGGGCTCGAACCCGTGTCCCCTGCATTGGCAGGCGGATTCTTAACCACTGCACCACCAGGGAAGTCCCTGTGCCATTTTTTTAGATTCCACATATAAGCGATATCACATGATATTTGTCTTTCTCTGACTTACTCAGTATGACAATCTCTAGGTCCACCCATGTTGCTGCAAATGTCATTATTTCATTCTCTTTTATGGCTGAGTAATATCCCATTGTATATATGTACCATATCATCTTTATGCATTCCTCTGTCGATGGACATTTAGGTTGCTTCCATCAACATAGGAATTTTGAGGGTACACAAACATTCAGTCCTTTGCAGGCATGGAATGAACATTTATTAAACGCCTATGACATTTAATGCTAGGAACCGTGGTAGGTGCTCGACATATATTTCTCAGTTAATTCCTGGAATAGTCACGTGAGACAACTATTGGTGTCCTCCTTTTGCGAAGGAAATACATCTCAGAGATGGCAGAAAGGTGGCACAACCAGCAAATGACAGAGCCATGATTCAGACGCAAGGTTGAGGGGCTCTGAAATCCATCTTCTTCATGCCTTTTCCCTCTAATGACAAAAGGAGAAGAATCCACCGTAATAACTGTAACTGAACAGGCCCCTTATGCTGCTTCCACTGCTGCCCCTCCTGCGAGTTCCCCCACGGGGCAGCCGACGGGGCCTCTTAGAGCGCGACACGTTCATCCACAGTGCTTCCCTGCTCGCCGTCCTCCAACCCTTTCCACGTGGGGCAGGAGGGGCAGCTCTCCCCACAGCCCGCAGGCCCCTCTCGTGTCACCTCCTCTTCAACCTCAGTGCTCACCCCCCTTTGCCACACTGGGCTGCTTGCTCTTCCGGGAGGGAAAAAAAAGCCAGCCTTTCCTGTCTGCAGACCACATCACTTTCTGGAACACCTGCCCCCATGCCTTTGTGTGGCTCATCCTCTCACTTTATTTGGGTTTCTACTCCAATGCCATCTTTGCAGAAAGGTCTTCCCAAAGACCCTACCTGAACCATAGCGGCCTTGCATTCTGTGACACCTGCCTCTGCTCTATTTCTCTTCCTAGCACTGCCACCATCAGATATCAAATTACATATTTTTTGTTCATTTGTTTATTTTCTGTCTCATCCAAAAGCATAAGCCCCACGAGGTCAGGACCTCATATCTCTCCTTCATGGCTGTCTCCCAGATCCCAGAAAAGTAAACAAATGGATGGTGGATGGATGAATAAGCATACTTCCCAGCCAAGGAAATTTAAGGATGCTCTTCTGGTCTTACACCTCTGCCTCAGAGGTGTTTTGTTTTGTTTTCCAGGGCTGTTGCTAATTCTGTTCTATGTCGCCTAGTTCCTTGGGCTTTGGGAGAAAGCAGGCAAGCACCTGCTTCATGTCTTTGCTCTTTCATGGCACTGGCATCATCCGCAGAGGCCACCTCCACAAGTGTTTTGCACTTTTCACTGAAGCTTCACTTAAGCATTCCCTTTCAGGTTCACCATGCACTCCTAGAAACTTGTTATTTCTGAATCAAAGGAGGAAACTATTTTGTTTTTTTCTGGTACTATCTCATGCCTGGATTTTTTTAAATGTTCATTGCACAATTAACTTCTTTGAAAAACTAAATAGCAACCAATTCTCAGATTAATTACTTACTCCTGTGGAAGATTTTTGATGACCTGATCCAGAAGCTACTCCTTCTTCCTTCCTCTTCCTTTTTCTTTTTCCCTGGAATGCAGACACAATGACTGGAACAGCAGCAGTCATGATGCATCCATGAAGACCAAACCATACACTAGAATATGATTGTAGGAAGGCAGAAGGAGGCTAATATGAAGGTCAGCAAATCCAACTTGCTGCCTGTTTTTATTCAGCCTACAAGAATGGTTTTTACCATTTTTTATTTTTATAATTTTTAAATGGTTGGGAGGAAATCAAAAGAAGCATAATATGTCATAGCACATAAAATTATATGAAATTAAAATTTCATTGTCCATAAATAAAGTGTTATTGGTAAGCTGCCATGCTCATTTGTTTACATTGTCTATGGCTGCTATTCACTTGTCCATTTGTATATTGTCTCTGGCTGCTTTTGCATTACAAGGGCAGAGCTGAGTGGTTGCGACAGTCTGTATGACCCACAAAGCCTAAAATACTTACTCTCTGGTCTTTTACAAAGTTTGCCAATCCCTGCCTGGATAACATCCTCGACACCTAACTCCAGACTTTTTGTTGTATAAGAAAACTAAACCCTTTACTTATGTAATTCACTATTTTTTCATATTTTTATGTCATTTGCAGGCAAAGGCCATCTAATTGGCACACAGCTAAAGGAGACTTGCTATACTGGAAGAACCACCACTTGGCTGGTGGACATTCTGCAGATGTCAGGGCTCTATTTTCCTACAATTTTCCAAGAACTTTAACTCTTTCCTTGGAATAGGCAGTGGCTGGAAGGCTAGAGAGGAGGGTAGAGGTGAAAACTTTAAAGAAAGATAAATCCCTACAGAACTTGGCAGCCAAGTGGATGTATACAGTCGAGGAGAAGGAGGTTGGTGCAGTGGAATAATAATACTTCAGTGTATTAGTTATCTCTTGCTGCAGAAACAACATTTATTACTCATATTTCCCGTATGAGAGGGGCCCATTGGAAGCCCTGTCAGAAATTGCTTACCACACTCATCAAAATTAGTATTCAAAACATTCACGGATTATCTTCACTTGGATCATCTCTGCTGTCAGTCTTGTTGAGAAAAGCCAAGAAAACGGACTCGGGACCATAACGGAATACATTCAAATGGCGCTCCCTGTGTCCCTGAGTAGAAGGTGGTTCCCATTCCCAGCTCCCTACAACACACGTATAACCCACCTCCACCCACTCCGTTCCCACCTTCAGAATTCTTATCTCAGCCAAACAAATGAGAACATTTCTAACCCTGTCACCTATAATCTAGATACTCTGGGGAAAGTTTTCCTTGCAGGTAGTATACCCTTTACCTTTTGTCTTAAAAACAGTTGTTGGTTTTCCCATGAGCTGAATTCGGAAATGCAGACTGGCGTTCTCCTGAGTACCTACCTGCCAATAAAGGTGACCTGAGAGTCCTTAGCTTACCCCTTCTTCCCCAGTCTCGGTCTTTCCCAGGCTCCAAACTTTCCTCCTTAGCTTTCCTCCTCCAAGAGAGGGCTCCCTCACGTCACATTCCCTCCTCCCTGTGGGAAGCACTTTCTGAAACAAAGAATCCCTCGCCAAGCCCTAAGACTGCTCAAGTGGCCACTTCTGACCAAACAGGCTTCAGGTTGGTGCTACAACCATCTGAGGTCTTGCGATTAGACTCTTTAAAATGTGTAACGCTGCTCTGATCTTGGCAGACAACAGCCCTCATTTCAATGCCCCCTACCTCTTCACTTAAGTGGACACTTCGGCTTCCCTTTGCTGGGCCAAACCAGAGTTAATCAAACCCCTGAAATGAGTCCCAGGGAGTTGGAATCATGGCATTATGCCCTGCCTGCCTATTTCACAAATTTAAAACACTGGGCTTCCAAAGAGCTAATACTGGAGGGTCTTTTAAACGCAAAGAACACTGAGGTTGGGAGGGGGCGGTTTCTGTCATCAGCCTTGAACAGCTGAAAGGGGAGCACAAGAAGGAAACATAAAGTATTTCATTTTCTCCTTTTGGCCAGATTCATGTCTGATCTAAAAGCAGAATAAACCAATAGGCTCAAAAAGAAAAATATGCACAAATGTATACATACCCAATAGTTATTCTCAACTGTTGGCAGAGCTTTTTATCTTAATTCATCTTTTTTTTAACGCAACAGTATGAGAGACCTGTCCTTCCCGGCCACCCAGGAGCAGGTCACGGGGGCAGTCACCAATGGACCAGCTTGCCTGAGAAGGTCCCCAGAGAAACAGAAACAGGAAAAAGATTTTGAGGACTGATGAGATTAAGACTTTCAAGGGAACCAAACTGTAGAGATAAAATTTTACCCCCAAGTCTCAGTGGGAGAGGTGCCCCAGGAGGACAGAAGGTCTTAGCTTCCAGGTAGGGAGGATGTTGAGGGAGGGTACCCATTCTCAGGGACAGGTTTATGGTCAGGAGGGAGGGAGGCTTTTAAATACGATAGTAGAAGGAAGGAAGACCACCTCAAGGAAGTAGTCTGTTTAGAAAAAGTAATCATAAAAGTAAACAAACAAATGAGAGACTGAATATACAAATGGACGATGAGCAGACCATTTATGCAAATGAACTCTGACCCACAACCTGCAGCAGCCTGTGAGGAAGCCAACCCCGCTTCTACAATCAGCAGCCTGGGAAGCCAGCCTGCTGTCAGTCAGACTTGCAGAAGCCAGGTTGCCATCCCTAGTGACAATCCAGGAAGCTAAACAGTAACTTCTGTAACAATCTACCCCAAATGGCCAGGTCTTGATTAATAAATCATAGTTTCCCTAATATTCACCCCTGCTTCCACCTTCCCACCAATCAGAGAAAGCCAAACAGGCACCCTACCCAATCACATAGGGGCCCTGCCTCCGACTTAGCCCACCTCCAGCTTCCCAAGCCAACAGGCTACAATCGGCGCACACGTGGAGCCTTCCCTCTTCTCCGCTGCGAAGCCCCCCCTCCCCTGCCCGCCTTTGAGTCTCTGCAAACGCAAGTGACGGTGGCTGCCCCCCTGCTGTAACAAGCTCTGAATAAATAACCTGTTTTTCTCACGTGGCTGGTCTTCTTTTATTTCCACAGAAATAGCCTGAAAGGACTCAGGTCTATTTAGGAAGCCTAATAAAAAGATCTCTAGCAAGAGCGCAGAGGACCTCCTGGATTGGGGGAAAAGCACAGTCACTTTGCCTGTAACCATAACCCACGTCTCTGTGTCCCCCAGGCCTGAGGCAGCCTCAGAAGGAAACCTAAATCAATTCAGCTCCATGAGTTCGAGTACCGGTTCCTCATCTCAGTTTAGCTCCTGGCTCTCAGTGCGGCTCTCAGTGTGTCTTTGGCAAGTCTCAAAATTCCCCAGCCCGTCCTGTAACAATTGCTTGAGTTCTGAACATTAACCTCCACAGTCTACGTACTTTATTCATTTATCCTTGTTTTCCTGTATTCCTTTAGTATCGTATTTAGCCTACGACCATCGTCTCTACACAACGCCTTCAAGAATGCTTTGCACACGGAGGCCTTCTGATCACTAATATTAACTGACCTTTAAGAAACTCTTGTCTTTACAAGGATTTGGAATAGATAACTACTGCAAATGCATAGACCTTTATTTGTTTTAACAAAGGTGAATCTAAAATTGCTTGCCGTGGTGAGCCAAGATGTCAGTACGCATTAAACTTAGGTATATGCTGGTTTAGAGTTTTAGTTAAGGAAGAACTAACTAAGGATGTAACAGATAAAACCCTAAGTCTCATGGCTTCAGAGAACACATGTTTATTTTAATCAGTAAAGCCTACTCCCAACCAGTGGGCATTTCCCCACCAAGAGGTGATTCAGGGACCTTAGGGCTCCATCATTTTCAACACCAGGTTCTCAGTGTTACCACATTTGTCTGCATCAAGCCAGAAGGGAAAGACTGTGGAGCCAGGCACAGAGGTATGAATGTGATTTCTAGCACATTCTATCAGCTTCATCTCAATCATGTGGACATACCTCACTGCAAGGAAGGCTGGAAAATGTGATCTAACACTGGGCTCAGAGGGAAGAGAAGTGGGTTTGGTTAAGAGCTACCCAGTGTCTGCCTCATGTATTAGGGCAAAACATCACTTCTGTGAAGACCTCCTTGCAAATACCACTCCCCTATCCAAACACCTGGCTTAGTTTCTGGAAAATGTGCACAGGCTAAGCTCTCAACTGGATTCTTCATACTTCAAAGGATACAGTCAGCTCAGCAGCTCAGGCTTCTCAAACATGAAGGACAGCTAGCAATGATGACAGCAACAAGAAAAAGTCCTGCCAATTCTCTCTGCCCTTTAAAAAATGTGCTTTAATTTTATTGCGTCTAGAAGCAGTACAGCTTTCATGAGCCAGTGAACTAGTTAATTGGCTGCAGTAATAACTGGGTCTTGGAAGGTGGCACTTAACCAAACAAATATTAAGAAACTGTGAGTCTGGAGTATGAGCTTTCATGGGTGAAGGGTATGTCATGGGTCAACATGACACCACACATGACAGTTAAAGACGAGGGAGGAAATGACATTTTAGAAAAGGGAAAACTGTGGCAATGCTTAGATTTGCCTCACATTCAGAGCCATTAAAACCAGAAGGTCCTATAAAGCTGATTTTTTTTGAGCTACTGTTAAAATACAAAAAAAAGGCTTTTTTTTTTTTTTTTTTTTTGCTTGACATTCTGTGTCTGCCTTTTTTTCCCATTTATATATGTACATCCTGAGCACATATGATGAAAAAAGTAACTGAGATTTTGGTTCTGAAGCAGATCTTGATTTATGAGACTTATCTGCTGAGTCTAGCAAAATGATCTACGACTTCCCACGGAAATGAGATGTCAAGATGCAAAGAATGCCGCGTGCTGTCCTCAGACAGCCACAGCCTGTCTCCCAGCCTGTCCCATGGGCAACCTTCAAGGACAGTCAAGATGGGGTTCCTTCGTCAGACTGCTACATGCCAAGCTTCATGTCCATTTCTACAGGAGTAAAAGTTGGGAGCCATACCGCATTCGAATTTTCCCTGGAGTTGACCAAAAAGTAAGGTCTACTTTCAGGTGATTCACTGAAAAATCAGTTATAGAATAAAAGTAGTCTGGCAATTTTTTTAAATGAAAAAATGGGACATGATGTATGAACCTGGCTCAAACACAGCCACCTGTTTCCCATTGTCGTTGGCTGCAAATCCGCTCTCAATTTTCTGCTTCTTGTACAGCTCCCACTGCCTCTGCCAGTGATCACAATGTACACTGTCCCTGGGCAACCTCACTTCCCTACCTTCCCGGTCCCGGACCACAGACCACTCCAGTTGAATTGCAAAGTTATTATGGCAGATATTTATAATATTTGTAATATCTAAAAAGCATGTAGGCCTATGTGGTCTCTTTCCTCTGTTTCTCTCTTACTGTTCACCACCTTGTATTACTAGTGCCTCTTCTCCCCTCCATTAGCACTGGTAAATCGTTGTTGATTAGAGTCCACTTGCTTTTCTAGTGGGTTAAGTGCAGTAAAATGAGCAAAAAAGTAGCAAACAAGGCCTCAGGGTGACATCAACAGCCTATAATGGCTTATTTTTACCTCTGATATTTTCGCAGATGATTCTGCCTGAAATTCTTCAATTTGGGGTAATGATGCTGAAAGTGTGTAATATGAGAAGTTGGGGTAGAAGCAACAGATGATGATGATGGTAACAGAAGGGTTATATGTAGATAAAAACCTAGCTCTGTGGAAATGTTGGTCGGGGCTAATAACCTAAGAGCTAAAATGAGCCTCGATTCTACGGTTCCATTAGTAAAAAGATGATGTTTTCAAATTTACTTTTAAAAAATGAAAAGAACATATCTGACAGTATATTTAGAAATGAGGGACCTGACTTCTGGGTAAAGAAAACCATTCTGGGGCTTCCCTGGTGGCGCAGTGGTTGAGAATCCGCCTGCTAATGCAGGGGACAACGGGTTCGAGCCCTGGTCTGGGAAGATCCCGCATGCCACGGAGCGGCTGGGCCCGTGAGCCACAATTGCTGAGCCTGCGCGTCTGGAGCCTGTGCTCCGCAACAAGAGAGGCCACGATGGTGATAGGCCTGCACACCGCGATGAAGAGTGGCCCCCGCTTGCCGCAACTAGAGAAAGCCGTCGCACAGAAACGAAGACCCAACGCAGCCAAAAATAAATAAATAAATAAAATTAAAAAAAAAAAAGAAAACCATTCTGGCTGTAGCTCTCCAGGGGCACAGGGATCTTTCACCTGGAGTCATCAATCTTTTTAAGACCCCCCCTTTTTTTTTTTTTTTTTGCATTAGATTGTTGGACCAAATGTCATGGGCTTCTGGGGCTTGATGGCATCTCTAGACATGAATCCATATTTATGTAACCATGAGGACCACTGCTATATGGCGGCCTCATGAGGGACTCATCTCTTCTTTAAAAAAAAAAAAAACAAGTTTACCCCAAGCTTTCTTTTTTTTTTTTAATAGCTTTATTTATTTATTTTTGTCTGCGTTGGGTCTTCGTTGCTCTATGCGGGCTTTCTCTAGTTGCGGTGAGCGGGGGCGACTCTTCGTTGTGGTGCGAGGGCTTCTCATCATGATGGCTTCTCTTGCTGCAGAGCACAGGCTCTAGGCGTGTGGGCTTCAGTAGTTGTGGCACGCAGGCTCAGTCATTGTGGCTCGCGGGCTCTAGAGCACAGGCTCAGTAGTTGTGGCGCTCGGGCTTAGCTGCTCCACGGCATGTGGGATCTTCCCGGACCAGTGCTCGGACCCATGTGCCCTGCATCGGCAGGCAGATTCTTAACCACTGCGCCACCAGGGAAGTCCCCAAGCTTTCATTTCTTAAGGAGCTTTATGTAGAGTAATTACGGTCACAATAAAATGCTCTGGAGTAAGGGGAAAATTAGGAAGGACCTGAAATCTGTGCCAGGGGCCCCAGAAAACTTGGTTTTGTGTCTCCCCCATTCTGTGCATGGACCAAACTCACCACCTGTTAACCCCAACCCCTAGCCCCCTGGACCCTCTCTAGTCTCCAATTTTACATTGCCCCATGCTACTTCAACTAATTCCTGCCAAATAGCTCTGGAGAATGTGCAGAGCTATTTTGTAATGGACGTTCACAACCCCCTGGAATTGCTCACCTTTTAGATCTTGACTTATGTCCAACATTGTCTGGGCAGCTCTTTGACCACTTTCTCTCCATTCACCCTGAACTCCAAAGCATTGCACCATAAGACCATGGTAGCATGCCAGTGGGGTCCCCTACAGGTTGATGCAGAACTTTTATTCCTCTCTTGTCTCACAAGTATATGTATTCCCTGCTGATGTTATTGCTAATTTTTCACTCTTATCAAGACCCATGTCCACACCCACCTCCCACACTTTATCTTCTATACTGAACTTAGGTACCTCCAAGAGCCTCAATATCCTATTTCCCTGCCCCTCTTATTTCTAAGGAAGAGAACTTGATTCTCTTGTTAAGACCCACACTTTCTACCTTTGCCCCTGATCCCATCCTCACACCGTCTCTGGGACTTGGTTCCATCATTCCTCCTCAACTGTACTTCAAATTTCTCCCTCCTTGATACTGTAGGAGACCACGATGTGCCACCTCAAATATGCCTCTTTGGCACAAAGATTATTTTGAGAAACAAGACACAGGAGAAGCTCTGAAAACAGCATAAGTACCTTTTGTAAGAGAAATTTACATTTATAAAGGATATCTCCATTTGCAAGTGTCTCCCTGTTTGTACCAGGAAGAAAAGGATGATTCTAAATCACAAGAAAATCTTATCAACAGAGAAGAATTTCACTTAAATCTACATAACTAACCTTATCCTGTTTACTGTCACCTCCCCTTAACCAGCATCCAACACGATCTTCTTCCTTTGATTTGGCTGAAGATGGTTAAGCCTGAATTCTAAGCCATCCCTTTGAGCCATACTCATTTCCCTGAGTATCTCCCATGTATATATGAGATAAACATGTTTAAAAACTTCTGTTTGTTTTTCTCTTGTTAATCTATCGTTACAGGGTCCCCCAATGAGAACTTAGAAGGATAGAAGGAAAACTGCTTTTTTCCTCCTGTATACTATCTTTCTACTCTTGAGTTATTCCTTACCTTTAACCAAAAGGAAAAAAGTGAATGAAATAAAAATCTTTCTCTGACCCAGTTATGCTGAAGTTGCTCTTTTTTATTCCATCTACTGCCAAACATCTTGAGCTAGACAAAAACCTTCATATCTCCTCCTTCTTTCCACCAACAGAAACTCAGAGCTCTCTTCTCTGCAAAATTGCTTTCTCAAACACCAATATACAGTTTTTTTAAATGTTCTTAGGTCACACCACCAGAATGTTGTATCACTTCATTACCTACTAAATTTTATTGCCTTTTAAAATGCCTACTGAAGAATACACATACAGGAAAATGGATAAGTCATAGCTGAAAAGCTCAGTGAACACTGAATGTGTACAGACTGCACACACAGCCACTATGTACCAGCACCCAGACCAAGAGACAGAACTATTACCAGAACTCTGGACTTCCTACCCATGTGCTTTAGCACCTACTGCCCCCTCCCCGCAAAAGTTAGCTGCTCTTCTGACTTCTGAAACCTCACACTGGTTTTACTGGTTTGCAAGGTTTCTATAAATGGAAATATACAGTATGTAGTCTTTTGAGTGTGTCTTCTTTCACCAAACCTTGTGGTCGTATGTTTATCCATGCCCTTGTGTGTAGCTGTAGTTCATCCATCCTCAATCCTGTAAATTTCCATTGTGCAAATGTGCTACAATGTGTTATCTATTCCACTTCTGATGGGCATTTGAGTTGTTTCAAGCCTGGGGGATTTTATGAATCGGGCTCCTGTGGACATCTTTCAGTGAACATATGTACAAATTTCTGTTGAATATACATCTAGAGATGGCATTTGGGGGGCCACCGAGTATTCACACCTTTAGTTTTAATGTTATAAATACTGCCAAACCACTTACAGAGTGGTTGTACCAATTTACACCACGACTTACACCATTACACCCCTACTAGCAGTACGTGAGCGTTCTTGTTGTTCCTTATCCTCATCAACATTTGGTATTTTTAAAAATCTTTTTCCCTTTGCAATTCTGGTGGGTGTACATCAATGATTTTAATGTATCAGACCCAGCAGCCTCATCCTCCTTCAATATTTAACACTGTAGGTGCCCTTCCTTACATCATGAACGCACTTCTTTCAGGTTCGCTTTATGCTGATCTTCATCGTCTTTCCTGCCATGTCTTGTCCCTCTGTTATCCCTCCCAGTTTGCAGCACTTTTCTTTTTTTTTCTCTACAGACTGCCTCTCTCTCTCTGATCGTACTCTTTACTACAGCTTCATTTGCCAACTCTGAATATCTTAAGTCCTGATACCCTCAGACCTTGACAATCTGAGCAGTTTTCTATCATTTTATTCATTTATTCACCCGTTTGTTATTTGATCCTTTAATAATTGTTAATTGCTTATTGTGTACCAAGCACTTTGACAGGAGGTAGAGTTGGGGATTCTAATAAGAAATAGTCCTTGCCCTCTGTTACGAACTGAATTGTGTCTCCCTCAAAATTAATGTTAGAGCCATAACCCCTAATGTGACAGTATTTGGAGATAGGACCTATAAAGAGGTAATTAAGGTTAAATGAAGTCATAAGGGTGGAGCCTGGTCCTACATGACTGGTGTCCTTATAAGAAAAGGAAGAGACACCAGGGATGCTTCTGTGCATAAAGGAAAGGCCATGCAAGGGCACGGTGCAAGAAGGCAGCCACCTACAAGCAAGACAAGAGAAGCCTCAGAGGAAACCAACCCTGCTGGCACCTGGATCTTGGACTTCCAGCCTCCGGAACTGTGAGAAAATCAATTTCTGTTGTTTAAGCCAACCAGTCTGTGGTATTTTGTTATGGCAGCCCTAGCAAACTAACACACCCTCACACAGCTTACTATCCTGGGGAGACAAGAAGGAAATCAACATTTACAGCACTATGTGAAATACACTGTGATGGAGGTGTACGGGGATAACATGGAGGTAGAGAGAAAGCACCAGGACAAAAGGATAAGGGTAAGAAGTGACAGAAGAGGTCTTCCCCTGGAAGAGGATGCCCAAACACAGTCTAGAGAAATTAGCAGAGTTATCTGGGCAGAGGGCAGGGAAGGGTATTCCACAGAGAGGAAGCTACACCTGCAAAAGTATGGAGAGCACGGCACATACACTGAAACTAAGGAGTTCAGAATGGGCTCAGGGTAGCTGGTGAGAGAGGGTAGACTCAAAAGATGAGACTGGAAACACATATTGAAGAGGTTCCCTACCTTGTTAGGAAGTGACTGAATCAATAAATCAAGGAATCCATGAATATTTTGGGGTAATGCTGTTTAATTTACTGGAAAGATCATGACTAGGTGTTGGGGCCCAGGGCAGGCCACCCCAAACTATGCCTCAATGGCATATTATTTCGATCAAAGTTATTTAAGAAACAACTGGTGCAAGAGGAACACTTTGACCCTCTTCTCTGCCTCCTTGCAACAAGCAGGAAATTAATCTCCCATGTGAAAGGTGCCCTACCTATACAGGAGGTAGAAAGATATCCTTATCACCAGAGAAAGGGAATTCAGGGCCAAGAAGTCTATGAACAAAAACCTTGTTACTTCTAATTTACTACTCAAGCCCAAACATTGCTTAAATTCCTTACTAACTAAAGCACCCAAACCTAAGTTTCTTTGTCCTGTCAAATCCTCACAGATTTATTTTTTCTTTGTATAAGAAGATATTAAAGTTGCCTGCTTTTGGTCACTCACTGAGCATTATTTTATGATCTCCCATGGACTCGAAATTAAATTGGTTTTTCTCCTATTAATCTGTCTGGTGTGTCCATTTTATTATTAGTCCAGCCACAAGAACTCAAGAAGGATAGAAGGAGAGATTTCCCCCATCCCCGACATAAGGAATCCTATTTTAGCACCAAAACTAAGGCAGCCATATGTCCTGGGTTTTACAAGACTCTACTGATTTAAAATATTTTGCCTTATCAGACCGTGTGTCAGAACACAGCCCAATTTAGGGTTAGGAAAATTTTGTTACCATAACCTTGTTCCATCCCACACACCATTTTGTTTTTTCCAAATAAATGGTGACATCGTTTCTGTTTGGTATCCCCTACAGAAAATAATCCTAATTTGTGAGTTTGCAATTCATACTTATGAATATTCAAGTGCACAACTCCAGTTAAAGCCAGAGCTGAGCAAGCCTGGGCTACAGGCAACGAAAATAATCCTCCCACAGTTACATTTATTTTATTAACAGGTTACAGCCTGAAGTCCTAAGAAAAAAGAATTAATGTTTTATTATAACCTTGTCTCTAACTGAGTGGGAGGTTTTCCCCTTTTTTCATTTACTGAAGTATTAGGGATTTCGCGACTAGAATAGCAGAAACTTTAGCTACGTTGGCCAATTCAGGTGTAATTCCCATGTATCCAGGGGCTTCTTATGACTCAGTCTCCGCAGGGAATCAAATGCCAGAACCCAGTCCAATAATCAAGAGAAAATTTAAGAGGAATTCCAAGCTTTAGTCTGATCTGAGAACAATTAGCGGTTCCAAGTCACACCCCAGAGCAGTAACATTTCTCCAAAGCTTCCTTCCCCACAGCTTCTCGCATCCTGCACCTGCTCCAGCGCCTCTCCCTTGCCAAGATGCCGGCACTCACCTCCTCTCTCCTGCCCTACCTCTTTCTTATGGAGATTGTCTTAGTTCTTGGCTTTATTTCTGCTTGTCTTCGCCCACCCCCCCAACCAACTCTCCTCCACAAAAGGACACCTAGGGCTTAACCAGGCCAGTTGGGACCTGTTCCATTTTCTTCCCACAATTTCATTCTTCTCTCTACCCATTCTCCTGTATCTACTTCATAAGCAGCCTGGGAATTGAGAGAGCAGAGGTCAAGCACTCCCTAGAGAGTGAGGAGAAGGTGAGCAAGCAATAATGAAATTTCATTTAAAATCTAGTGAGAGTATGGAATTTCCTTAAAAAAATTAAACATAGAATGTCCATATGTTCTAGCAATTCCATCTCTAGGTATATTTGGGTAAATACACCCAAAAGAATGGAAAGCAGGGACTCAAACAGGTCTTTGTACACCAATGTTCATAGCAGCATTAGTCACAAGAGCCAAAAAGTAGAAGCAACCCAAGTGTCCATCAACAGATGAATAGTTAATAAAATGTGGTCCATCCATACAATAGAATATTATTCAGCCTTTAAAAGGAATACAATTCTGATGCACGCTACTACTTGGATGAATCTTAAAAACATTTTACTAAGTGAAATAAGCCAGACACAAAAGGACAAACACTATACGATTCCACTTATATGAGGTAGTTAGAATAGGCAAATTCACAGAGATGGAAAGTAGAATAGTGGTTGCCAGGGGTTGAAGGGAGGGGAGTACGGGGAATTGTTCAATGGGTACAGACTTTCAGTTTGGGATGATGAAAAAGCTGTGGACATGGATATACGTGATGATTCCATAATATTTTGAATGTATTTAATGCTGCTGAATTATGCATTTAAAATGGTTAAAATGGTAAATTTTATATGATGTACACAATTTTTGAAAAGGATTTTTAAGCTCATAAGAAGGAGAGAAGAAAGGTTACTAATAGCATTCTCATCATACAGAAAAATTTTAGGTAGAAATGAACAGAGCTGTCTATTGATACCATAAAACTTCTTAATTTGATGAAACTAAGACTATTACTCACTGGATAAAATATCTGCATGATAATTGTTTTTAACCTATGACATGATGTAGTCTCCTTATTCGTAATACACTTTGTTACTGTGTTCATGATCATTGACTGACTGCTTTTTAAGGTTATTATTGTTCGTGTTTATAATACGTGTTTCCCAAGTATAACATTCTGGAAGAAGTTAGAGAGGCAATTTGAACAGAATATTTTGTGTCCATTTCCACCCATAATTGCAGAAATTCCAGCCACCCTAAAAATTTATCCCCAAATACTTCTAGGAGTCCCCAAGACTCACTTTAGTTGCACTCACTAGTACCCACGGCAACCATTTTCCTCCTCTTTTAATCTGGCTATTAGGGTGATGTCTTCAACTGCTATAGAAGCTACTGCCCCTGGGTCTACCAATTTTGTGTGTATACGATGTCCTCTTCTGCTTCCTCTCTCTCACATGAAAGATGATCCAGCACCTTACTCATACTCATTATGTTCTCAGGTAATGATTTTAAGATTTACCCATGTTGTTGCATGTATTGGTTGTTTGATCCTTTTTATCATTGAGTTGTATCACCTTGTATACATAGACCACATTTTGTTTACCCATTCACTTGTCGATGGGCATATAGGTTGTTTCCAGTTTGGAACTATTACATCTAAAGCTGCTATGAGCATTCATGTAAAAGTCTTTGTGTAGACATAGTTTTCACTTCTCTTGGGTAAATACTACGTAGTATGGGACTGAGTTATATGTTAGTGTGCATTCAAATTTTTAAGAAATTGTCAAACTGTTTCCAATTTGTCTGTGCCATCTTACATTCCTGCCAACAGTGCGGGAGTATTCCAGTTGCTCCTTATCCTCACCAACACTGGGTGTTGTCAGTCTTTTTAATTATAGCCCTTTTCTTGGGTATACAGCGGTATCCCGTGTGGTTTTAATATGGATTTCACTGATGGTTAACAATGTTGAATATCTTTTTATGTGCATATTGGTCATTCCTACATCTTCTTCTGTAAAGTATCTGTTCAAATCTCTCACCTATTTAATTTGTTGTTGGGCTGTTATATTTTATAGTTATACAGGGTTTTTTTGTTTGTTTGTTTTTATATATTCTAGGTAAAAGCCTTTTGTTTGATATATGTGTTGCAAATATTTTCTCCCAGACTGTAACTTGACCATCACCAGTGGGCTCAATAAATCTTTGCCCTTTTTTTCTTAAGTCATTCAACTAGGTGGATACTCAAGTAATCACTGGAAGAATGCAAAGTAAGCCTGGGAAGTGTTACCAAACTTGGAAGGAGCTCCAGGTGGCTCCAGGTTTAAACAGCATCTTTCGTGTTTTTATGGATGAACATCATGGAGACTATTTTCTGAAGCTTCAGTAGAAGTGCTATTGGAAAGAACATTTTCCATTCATAATATTTCCTTTTATCAGATAATGGACATAATATTATGCTGTTGAATGTGTGGGTAGACATGAAAGCTCTAGCAGATGGTTTTGACTCAGCTGTTGTCACCGTGGGGGAACACTGTGAAGAGGTAACAGTGATGGGTGGAAGGTGAAGATATGTTGATAGATTTATGAGGGAGAGAGTGTCAAAAGGGAAATAAACTAGAAATTCATCTCTTCCCAGAAAGAAAGGAAATAAAAATAACAAGCACCAAAAAAGCCACAGCTGTGGGAGGGAATCAAGCCACCAGTCACACACACACACCCACAAAAAGAGTGCGAATACAAGGATAAATGAACAGCAATCTGCTTTCTTTATTTCCTACTAAAATCATGCATGTCCTACTGGTGGATTTTGGTATATTCTAGATAATAGAATGCACAGCTGACTAACATTCTTCCTCTGAATCCTGAAGAAGTCAGAGAAAATGTGCAAGATGAAGACTTCAGGGAAGATGAATGACACAAAACCAGTGATCAGTGAGAAACCAACCCAGGAAATCTCCCCACGTCTGCAGCCAATGTCAGCAAAGACAAAAACATTTTAAAAAATAATGATTTAGGCATAACTAGACATTTTGTAGACTCTCCGATCCCTGTTCACTTAATGCCTGGGGTTAGGCAAGGTGTGTGGATATTGGCATAGAAAGACCACGAGCTTTGGCATTAAACAGACCTGGATTCAAATTCTAGACCTAAATGTTTAAATGACTCTGTAAATTTAGTTAAATTTCCTTAAACTTAACTTATTCATCCATAAATAGGAGATAAATAATATGTATTTGATAGAATCATTGAGAGTATTAAATGAAATCACATATGCTCATTTCCTACAACAGATCTCAGTACAGACTACACACATTAAATTTTAGTCATTACCCTTACCCAGCTTCTACTTGCCCTTAATAAGAATGCTATTTGGGAATTCCATGCCTTTTTTCAACATCATAAATTCTTGGGGTTGCACTCTGGCAATTGGCCAGCAAAAGCCACATTTCATAACACATCAGGAATTATCTAATTTAATGTATCCATATTTTTCCCTGGTCTTCCAGGAAACTCTAAGTTAAAAAGTAAAATCTTTGGAACTAGAGATGCTTGAGATTTGGGTACATTTATTTGCTCTTCTAAACACGGTAACAATAGCTTTAATTTTTTTTTTAAGTTGTGCTAATGTGATAGCATCAAGCTAAATACTTTGTCACAATAACCCCAAGGTGTAGGTACGATCGTTATTTCCAGTTTATATATAAGGGACTGGGTCTGAGGGGGTTAATTTTCCTGCGGGTGTCTTATTTCAAAGACACCCCTGTTGTTTGTAATGTTGATAGATTTATGAGGGAGAGAGTGTCAAAAGGGAAATAAACTAGAAATTCATCTCTTCCCAGAAAGAAAGGAAATAAAAATAACAAGCACCAAAAAAGCCACAATTGCAGGAAGGAATCAAGCCACCAGTCACACACACGAAGACTGCGAATACAAGGATAAATGAACAGCAATCTGCTTTCTTTTTTTCCTACTAAAATCATGCCTCCACTATACAGCTTCTGATTTCTGACTACTATTTTTAAAGTGTTATTATCATTGCATCTTTTACTGTGTGCTGCTCAAATTCTTTTGGGAAGCGGGAGTGGTGTCAATTATAAATAAATATTCCCAAAACAGACAAATCATCAGAAGCCCACAGATCAAAGCTAGAAAAGAAGAAGCAAACTAGGCAACCAATGAAGTAGACCTGGACAATAAAACTACCAGTTTGAAAATAAAACCCATAGATATTATTCTCAACTTAATGTTCACCACCACAAGCTGTGTTATTTATGGAAAACAATACAGAACCTATGTTTCTAGCCCAAGCAGCATGTAAGGCTCCTATCAGACATCTAGGAATAAGACGATAGAAAAGGTAAAACTTGAGAAGTGAAATCAATACACAAAGTCTAGAAAGACTAACAATGTATCTGAGTCTGTGCCCTGAATATGATAGTATTTGGAAAGGCCATACGCTTTATCTGTCCTCCTACCCTGGCTGATACCAAAAACGATACTACCTCATTTCTTCAGCTTAAGACCTTGATTCCTGCCAAAATGCATAGTCCTGGGAGGGCTAACAAAGTTCCATTCCATCACTGAGAACGTTGTGGTGAAAAAATTCCCTCCCTCAGAACAGAGGGAGAAAAGCAGCACAAGACTCTGTGTAATGCACATAACTACAGATAGGGAAGAACTACTTCTCAATTTTGCCTAAAGTAGGCATAAGATTGAGCTGACATTCTTCAGCCTTCAAGCTTTCCAGGAAAATAAGCTGACAGAGGGTTAAGTGTTCTTATTTACACAGAAAAACGCTGCCAATAACCTTAGATGCAGGTAGGATGGAAAGAGTTGATTTTCCTTTTTTCTTTCATGATATTTTGTTAGAAGTTTTGAAGACTGACTAGAAAGGGCAATTCTGCAATGGTGGCCACAGAAGGTATTGCATCCAACTACTCTGCTACACCTGGCTGAAAAACAAGATCACTAAATGGCAACATGAATAGACTTGAGTAAAATGTTTAAAATAAGTTTTAAATGGATTTCCTGAAAAATATGATTGCAGGAAAAAAGGGAAAAAAACATTTGAAAGAGAACATTAAACATTAACGTAACATTAGAATATATTAAAAGAATTATATAACTGTAACACAGCTTCAGGAACTTCCACTACTGATCGGTAGATCCATGAATGAGGGGGAAAAAGTTTGTTGCTTTAAGTCACTGAGAAATAGTATGGTTGTTTGTTATGCAGCATTACCAGAGCAAGAACTGATTGACAGAACTCATGGCACAAAATGATTATGGGACAAGACAGTTCAGTAACTCCTGGCCTGTGGAAGCAGAGGTAGGCTCAGTAACTGATGAACCAAGGTGAAGGAAGCCATGGCTCAGAATACAAGTGGAGGACTGGCAGACTAACCAGTGAGTCTCTAGAGATTCCCCACACTCAGAGACGCTAAAGACAGCAAAATAGCGGGAGGAGACACGGAACTCAAAACGGGAGAATCAATTGAAAGACATAGGTAACTCCTTCACTCCCAAGTGCAGAACTAGGTGTCTGCTTTCCATGGAGAAAGAAAGAAGGGGGGAAAGAAAGAAAAAGGAAAGGATATGGAAAGAAAGAAAAGAGAAAAACACAGATTTCTTCTTTTAAAAAACTGAATCTGGGTAAAGCTGGGGCAAATTTTGGGAGTAGGATCCTGAAATCAAACCCCTCCACATCCTATATTAATGTATGAATGTTGCCCCAACCTACTGGCTGACTCCATGTCTGCTCAACATGAACTGAAACCTGACAGCTGACATGACCCAAATGCGGCCAACATTTTAAGGCAAACGTGAACATGGCAGATCAAAAAAAAAAAAAAATTAACCGAAAGAAAAATGACACTGGTAAATATAAAAGCTAGTACTATTATATTTTTAGTTTGCAATTCCCCTTTTGTTTCCATTATGATTTAAAACACAAATGCACAAAACCATATTTATAAATGGATGCTGAGGGACTCACAATATATAAATATGAAATTTGTGACAACATAAAGGGAGGTACAGAGCTGGATAGGAGTAAAGTATGAAGCTAAGTTGGTATCAATTCAAACTAGATTGGTATTAACTTATGATATTAGCTATAATTCCCACAATAATCACTAAGAAAATAGATTTTTAAAAATACAGAAAATAAAACGAAAAAAGAATCAAAATTGTTCATAAGCAAAAAAATAAATAAAAAAGAAGGCAGTACTGGAGGAAATGAGGAGCAAAAAAGATACGAGATCTATTTTTTAAAATGCATAGCATTTTGTTATAAAGCAGAAGCTAACACACCATTGTAAGGCAATTATACTTCAATAAAGATGTTTAAAAAAATAAATAAATAAATAAATAAAATAAAATGTATAGCAAAATGCAGATGTAAGTCCTGCATCATCCGCAGTCACTTTAAATATAAATAAATTAAACTCACCAATTAAAAATCAGAGATGGCAAGATAGATTTTAAAAAATCAATCCAACTATATGCTGCTTACAAGAGACTTACTTCAGACCCAAAGATAAAAAAAAAAAAAAAAAGTGAAAAAAAAATGAAAGAGTAGAAAAGATATTTCACGCAAATAGTAACCAAAAGAGAGCTGGGTGGCTATATGAATATCAGATAAAATAGATTTTAAGTTAAAGACAAAGGACATTATATACTGATAAAAGTGTCAATTAAACAAAAATATATAACAATTACACACATCTATGCACCAAATAAAGGAGCCCCAAAATATGCGAAGCAAACATTGACTGAATTGAAGGAAGAAATAGTTCTAAATAATACATGGAGACTTCAATATTCTCCACTTTCAATAATGGATAGAACATACAGACAGAAGATGAATAAGGAATTAGAGGACTTGAACAACACTATAAACCAACTAGACTCGGCAGACGTATGTAGAACGTTCCAATCAACAGCAGCAGAACACACAATCTTCTCAAGTGCACGTGGAACATTCCCCAAGATATACCACATGTTACATCTTAAAACAATGAATTAAAAAGATTGAAATCATCAAAGTACCCTCGCTAACCACATGGAATGAAGCTAGAAATAAGTAACAGGAGGAAAACTGGAAAAGCACAAATGTATGGGAATTAAACAACACACTCTTAAACAACCAATGGGTTAAAAAAGAAATCACTAGGAAAAATAGAAAATACCTTGAGACAAATGAAAATAAAAACACAACATTCTAAAACTTATGGGATGCAGTGAAAGCAGCGCTCAGAGAAAATTTATAGCTGTAAATGCCTACATTAAACAAGAAGAAAGATCTCAAGTCAACAATCTAACTTTACATCTTAAGTAACTCAGGAAAAGAAAAACAAAATAAACCTAAAGCCATAAGAAAGAAGGAAATAATAAAGATTAGGGATGAAGAAAATAGAACATAGAGAGACAACAGGGAGAATCAAGGAAATAAAAAGTCGGGTTTTTTGAAAAGAGCGACAAAATTGACAACCCTTTAGCTAGCCTAAGAAAAAAAGAGAGAAGATGAAAATAACTAGAATCATTAATGAAAGTGGGAGCATTATTACAGAATCCTTACAGAAATTTAAAGGATTCTAAGAGAATACTATGAACAATTATATGCCAACAAATTAAGATAATCTACATAAAATTCCTAGAAACATACAAATTACCAAAACTGGCTCAAGAAGAAACAGACAATCTTAACAGATCTAGGGATCTGGTCTTGGGGAACAGAGGAGAATGAGCCTTTATTGACAGGCATAGGAGAAGAAGCATGCTCCAGAAAGCAGCACAGACGTAAAATCCGGGGTTGGAAGTTGGAAGCAGGGCTACATAAATACCACGCCGTGAACCGAACATCGAGGAGGTTGATGGAATCAGCTCTCTGAGGTCTCTGTCACCACCCATCTCCGGGGGCTGAATCCTTCATCCTTGCTCTGAGTCTGGACCCATTACTAACGTTCTGTCAGGTGTCCTCATCTAGTGTCTATGAACCTGCTCCGGAAATATCTCAACACCCTCTTGAGAAAGCATAAACCACACGTCTCATCCACCTGCAGAAAAGTGTCAGTTCTACTTCCAAAGTGGGTCCAGTGGATTTTCTTTTTGCCCTCTTCACTGCCACCAACGATCACCACCACCACCACTGCCACCAAAAACATGTCTGGACTAGTGCAGAAGCGTGCTGAGGGCTGCCACCCATCCCCACTCCACATCCAGCTCCTTCTCCACTCACCAGCCAGAACGATCTTTTTTTTTTTTTTTTTTTTTTAATTTTTCTCGGCGTATAGTTGATTTACAATGTTGTGTTAGTTTCAGTTGCACAGCAAAGGGAATCTGTTATACATAAACATATATCCATTCTCTTTTTGATTCTTTTCCCATATAGGTCATTACAGAGTATCGACATATACCAAAATCATCTTTTTTTTAAATAAATTTACTTAGCTTTTGCTGCGTTGGCTCTTCGTTGCTGCGCACGGGCTTTCTCTGGTTGCGGCGAGAGGGGCCTACTCTTCGTTGCGGTGCGTGGGCTTCTCATTGCGGTGGCTTCTCTTGTTGTGGAGCATGGGCTCTAGGCGTACGGGCTTCAGTAGCTGTGGCACGTGGGCTCAGTAGTTGTGGCTCGCGGGCTCTAGAGCGCAGGCTCAGTAGTTGTGGCGCACGGGCTTAGTTGCTCCGCGGCATGTGGGATCTTCCCGGATCAGGGATCAAACCCGTGTCCCCTGCATTGGCAGGCAGATTCTTAACCACTGGACCACCAGGGAGGTCCCCAAAATGATCCTTAAAAATGAGTAAAATCCAATCACATCACTCTCCCGCTTGACTCCTTTCAATAGATTCCTCTTATTCCTGAAATCATCCACAATTCTTCCCACGGCTTACAGGGCTCTGCATGGTCTGGCCCCCTGTGGAGTGTTGCCCTTTTCCTTCCTGCTGTGAGGTTCTGGGTGTGTTGGTCTTCTTTTCATTCCTGTTCACCCCGGGATCTTCACACACGCTCTCCCATGCGCCTGAATGTGCATTCCTCCCGCAAGCCCCCCACTGTGTCCTTAGCTGGCTGACTCCTTCAGGTCTCAAGTGAAAAAACACCTACTGTGGAGGGTTCTGCTACCTCTCCCTTCACCAGCTTAGGTCTTCTGCTGTCCAGTCTCTTGCTTTGTCTTGGTAACATTTAGCAGAATTATAACTAAATTGTGTTTAATTATTTACTTGACTTCCCTCTCTCCCACTAGACTGTACACTCCATGAATAAGATAGGATCTAGAGGGATTTTCAGGCTACTGTTTCTTCATCCCTTAACACAGGGTTTAGAACATAGTAGATACCCCATAGATAGTTGTTGAATGAATAAATGAATGATTAAAAATTATTTCTATCCTCTCTAGAAAAAGCCTTATATTTATGGCTGAATGTCTACTACTTTTGCAAGTAAACATTTAAAATTTTAGTTTTAAGCTGCTTAGAAATCTTAATTTCTTAAAGGACAAATGAAGGCATGTCACACAACGCGTAAAGGTAGGAAACGTTAAAAATGAAGAAAAATCCCTTAAAATAAAATTCTTAAAATTCTATCTACCAGTGAATCTGCTCTAATTACAAAGCATCAGTTTGAGGCCATGACAAGGGATTTTCATGCAAGTGCTTTAATAAAGAACTTATTTAAAAAATTTTGTTACCCCAGGTAACAATATATTTTTAAATTTCAGAGCACAGTCACATCATTAAAACAAGGCTGAGGCACAAAGACATTAATAATTTGATGTGTGATTTTCAATATTCCAAGGATCTAGCTATATCATTCTGGCCAGTCACTCTCAGAATGCTACACATGTAAAGCAAAGTGGGAAGTTTCCATAGCAATGGCTTTTCACCAAGAGTATGTAAACATTACTGCTGCCTAGTTCTTCCATGGTCCAAATTTTTCTTGGTTCAGTCAGACTGCAGCTACACATTAGCCCTAAGCTATTGCAACAATAATTTTTCAGAGCAGCTCCAGAGATGGGCATGAGCCCACTGGGCTTCCACACATCTGCAGCAGCTGCCCCTTAACCACATGACATTTGCATAGCGAGGTCTATTTTTTGGAATCTTTTCATGAAAATCTGAGAGTCACCCCGAAGTCATGAAGTAGAGGAGTTACAGACCCTAGTCTCTCCATATGTGAAAAAAACAGACTTCAGGAGATTGGAGTGTCTTGTCCAAAGGTCCCACAACTTCACATCCGAGTCTAGAACTAGGACTTTTCAGCTTATTCACTCATTAAACTAATATGCAATGAATACCTGCTATTTCCAAGCACTGTTCTAAGTATGTATCAGTTTTTTTAAAGATAATAATGTCTGCTTTCATAAAGTTTACATTCTAGTAGAAAAATACAGGGATTTCCCTGGTGGTCTAGTGGTTAAGACTTCGCCTTCTAATGCAGAGGGTGTGGGTTCGATCCCTGGTCGGGGAGCTAGGATCCCACATGCTTTGGAGCCAAAAAACCAAAACATAAAACAGAAGCAATATTGTAACAAGTTCAATAAAGACTTTAAAAATGTCCACATCAAAAAAAAGACACTATGGGTAAAAGCTCTATCTGTACACAAAAAGCATCCTCAAACTATTCTGCATTCATACACAAAGTAAAGCAAAACTTTCAGCAACCCTAGGTTCAGGAAATAGGCTCCAGCCTGGGGAAAATCACAAGTAGCTGAGAGATCCAAAAAAGCCACGCTCAATGCATCTAAATAACCTTGTCTTTGGTTAACAACGAATTGATGCCACTGGAATGATCATATTTTAAAACTTTTCCTATAAAAGTAACATATGCATCCCCATGTGTCAGCATAATCTCTGCTGATAACATTTCAGTGAATGACAAGTTGATCGGCCCCAATTTGAAAAGCACAGTGTATAAAAACATAATTTCAGTGTGGCCAACAATATGACAGATTCTATATTTTGCTCATACACAGAACTGGTTTGAACTGTTTGGGGAATTTTGATAGTCTGTGAATGCTTTCAGCAAAGAAAATTGGCCAGAAAGGAGAGGGAGGAAAAAGGAGGAATGGAGTTAACAACTGCTGGACAACGATTATAAGCTAGACATTACTGGAGAGAAAATGATGGGGTACGTGATTGACTGATAAACACTGTTTTTTACAACCAAAGGAACAGCATGATATAGATGGAAAGAATATTGGCTTTGCAAGTGAAGAGTAGTGCAAATCTCAGCTTTGTCACTACTTTAGTGAGATATCAAATTATGTCATGTCTTTGACCTCCAGTTTTTACATCTGTAAAAAGAGGATAACAATAGATACTTTCTAGGTAGTTGTGAGGATTGAACTAGATTTTACTTGTGTACACACACACAGCCTGGTTTAGTTCTAATTTCACTCTATTACAAATGGTGTATTAAGGAGGCTTCAATGTGATGTGGAAGGTATTCAGTAACGTACACACCATGGTGGTATAGACAACCAAAAAAACTCCAAAAACCCACAGGTCATTTCTGCTAAGGTGCCATGCAGGGTCTTACTGATTCAAAAACTTAGAGACTTGAAAAGATAAACATAGGTCCCTTCTCTTCTGTCCACTATATGACATCAGCCACATTGGGACCCTTTCCTGTGGTCTCCTCATTCATTTTAATGAGTTTATATAAAAAGCTGTGGCCTTGTGGGTTAAAACCCACCAAAAGAAATGTTAGAAAATAAGATATAGTAGTGAAAATGTACCTTGATAATTTGGGGAGTAGAAGACATCAATAACCTGTTAAATAATCCTTCAACAGTTTTCTATCAGTATACATCTTGCCCCCATATTAAGGAGAAACAAGGGGTCTGTTCTGTAAACTGCTGACTTGTAAGGAATTTGAATCCATTTATTACTTTCATTTTCTTCCACCTGCTGTGAATAACAGTAAGGATGAGGGCCAATTCCAAATCCTGAATCCCAAATAAAAAGTCCAAAAGAATGGATAGCATATGGAGGTTGGGGATTAAGTGGAAGTTAAGATGGCAACAAGAATAAAAACCCTGGAGAGAGAGAAAGGAGGTGGGCCAAAAATGAGGGAAGCTTGGCTTTTCTATTTGATACCATGGGGACCTTAACTTTCAAATAAGAACGGTGCCTCTAATTTGTTCTTTAAACAAGTACTGATTGGGTTTTCAGATTGGCTTTAATGTGAGAAATTCCATGGTGCTGTTAGAAGTAAAAGTGGATAGATCAGCTCCCTTTCAATTGAATTTGCCATCAGAGCCAGATGAAGATATAAAAAATAACAAGTGAGAGGGTAGGGTGAGTAATTGAATGACTTTTCTTCAAATGTTTTGTTTTGCACTAGTCTTCTCTTGCATAACAAAATCATCTCAAGAACTAGGTTTATATTAGCATCTGTATTTGGGGAATTGAAGAAAGAAAACTGAAGTGCCAAACTGCAACATACTTGCTGACAATGAAGTGCTTTCATTTTTTAAAATCTGAGCTACATAAGGCAAACCTCACTGGGGAAGGTAGGACAAATCGTGTGGGACAGGCGGACTTGCAGTGGCACAAGCCGAGAGTAGATGAGAGCTCAGGGCCACGTGCAGGCACACCTGGGAGACGCGTCATGCAGTAGGGTCAAGGTCAAGGACAAAGAGCCATGGTGCTAGTGCTGCAGCTTAACTGTGACCAGACAAGATGTTCAAACCCTGGTCTCTGCATGGAAAGGCGTCTGCCTCTGGAGCATATCCTAAGTCAGCCCCCGGTCTGGAAGAGGCAAAGGGGTCTTCAGCCATCTCTGCTGTGTGTTTTAGAGGACAATCTTTGCCCTTGATGCTCTCTTCCTTGGGGTCCTCTTTTCCCGTCTCTTTGGTCCTAAGAGGACTAAGAGTCAAAGGTAAGACCAGGTGTGAACTGAGAGGAAAGGCATCACATTTAGCAGAGATCCCAAGCCAGGAGGACTAAAGTAATCATTATAGCCTCATGTACTCCAGCCTGGAACAGCGCATGAGCAGTGTGGGAGACGCATTCAGAATCGCTGGGGGATCCCTCTTAGTAAGAAGGGCAGGGTGTACTTCTCACCTAGCAAACTGGCTACACATACACATTTCTGTGCTTCCCATGTTTTCTACCACGAACATATTATTTTGACATCACAAAACTACAATAGGTGCCATAAAAATGAAGACTAACAGCTAAAACACGTGAAATCTAAAGTATAGATACTTTAGGTTATTTACTTGGCTAACTACACTCCATAATTTCTCAGATTAGCATCTCTCCCAGCGCTTATGGGGTTTGAACCATTCAACAAATAAATGCCACCCATCGTTCACTGTGAAATATCCATTTATTACCATTGGATGCTGGAGCAGATACAACCTATCTTAATATCAGCACATTCCCTACTATGAATCAGTTGAAAGCACTACATAGTTGCTTTTGTTTTTTTCCTCTTTAAGCAAATATTGAAAACTACTGTTTGAGTTTAAAGAGTACAGATAGGTATATACCCAATATAATTGAAAGCAGGGTCTCAAAGATATATTTGGGTACCCATGTTCATAGCAGCACTAGTCACAATACCCAAAAGGTAGAAGCAAACCAAATGTCCATCAGCAGATGACTGGATAAACAAATGTGGTATATCCATATAATGGAATATTATTCAGCCTTAAAAAGTTAGGAAAAACTGACACATCCTACAACCTGGATGAACCTTGAGGACATTGTACTAAGTGAAAAGTCAGTCACAGAAAGACAAATACTGTAGGATTCCACTTATATGAGGCACCTAGAGTAGTCACATTCACAGAGACAGAAGGTAGAATGGTGGTTGCCAGGGGCTGCCGGTGGGGTGGGGGAATAGAGGGTTATTGTTTAATGGGTATGGAGTTTCAGTTTTGCAAGATGAAGAGAGTTCTGGAGATCCACTGCCCAACAATGTGAATCTACTTAACATTAATGAACTGTACACTTAAAAATGGTTAAGATAATAATTTTTATGTGTATTTTACCACAATTAAAAACAAAAAATAAATAACATGTACAGAGTATTTTTATTTATTTATTTGTTTGTCTATGGCCACACCGTGTGGCTTGTGGGATGGATCTTAGTTCCCCAACCAGGGATCGAACCCAGGCCCTCGGCAGTGAAAGCGTGGAGTACTGACCACTGGACCACCAGGGAATTCCCCCAGAGTACAATTTATTACTCTGTTAGATGAAAGAGCTTTGAGGGAGAAGTGAAATTTCAGCAGGTAATCCTTGACAGGAGTGGGATTGAGGGCTGGAAGTTTGGGGAAGGGATTCAGAGGTAAAGGGAGCAGTATTCAGAAATCCATTTGGAATCCACTGCATGCTCCCCATGGATTCCTGACATAGTGAGGAATGGTGCTAGGACCAATGTGAGTGCATTTGTATCAGAATGCCGAATAGGTCTAGAAGGCGAGAGACCCTAGAGAGTGAGGGTCTTGAAACCAAGGGGACGACTTTGGGTACGACTGGACATGAAGGGTAAATAGTGAGCCACCATGGGGGTTGGGGAGAGAGGTGACACTGTCCGAGTAGCAGGTGAGAAAAATGCATTTGGCAGCTGCGTGAAGGATTGACTGCTGGGGAGCAAGGCTAGAAACGGAAGCCGGTGAGGAATGGGTTGCAATTATTGGTCTTGGAACATAAGCATTTCCTTGCCATTAAATTGATCTTACCACAATAAGTCACAGTATTTATGCAGCCCTACAATAAAATGGCTCAGTATTTTACAGTAAGAACTCTCCAAGGAAACTCCAATATTCAAGTCCCAACAGATGCAAAGGGGAAACACTGAAGAAAGGGAGACTCAAAAGAGAAATAAAAAATGAAGGAGAAATATAAAGACTAACAAACATGTCAGGGAAAGAATTGCAAAACCAAGTGATTTGTACTTTTAAAGACCTAGCATTCTTTCTTCAAAAATAACTGAACGACTGAACACTAAAAAAAGGTAATTTATTAACATCTCATACCTTGATGCACATTTCCTCCTAACACTCTAATGAGAGAGAATAGCATGCACACAAAAAAGCACAGAAGAAAGAAAGCACTGAACATTTTATGGAACAGGAAGGGTCCCATTCCCAGTGGAGTGTAGGGTACGAGTGAGTTAGAGGCAGAGGAAGGGGTGAGTGTGTGCACGCATGCGTGTGTGCGCGTGTATGCAGCACACACGGCTGGTGGGCGCATATGGTGGGAAACACAGGACAGAGCCAAACGGACCCAAGGACAATGTGATGGTGCTGATTTACATATAGACTTTATTGTCAAAGACATTTGCTGGGAAGAATGAGGTCATGATTCAGTTATACATATACACCTGAAAGTAACACAACATTGTTAATCAACTGTCCTCCAACATAAAATAAAAATTAAAAAAAAAAAGAATGAGGTCATGAAAGAGCATGAACGTGGCTGAAAGTAAACCTACTTTTAAACCCCAGTTTGGGACACTTTTTTGTGCCTTAGACAGGTAGCCTCATGACGCCTCAATAAATACGTGTCTAAAACAAGATGAACACACTTAATGAAAGTGTTGAGAGGATTAGAAAAAAAGGATGTAAGGTGCCTGTAATAATGCCTGACACATAATAGGTACTGAAAAAAATAACAGTATCATGAAACTAGGATTGTATTATTTATATATACATAAAATATTATTGCTAATGATTGTTTCAGGAAATGTACCAAGTCACATGCCTTTAAATTTACTGAGCATTTATTGTATGTCAAATGCTAGGTACCTAAGGGATATGGCCGGGTCCCTGTCCTTAAAAGCAAATGCAACCTGATATAGTCCTTTATTAAATCTGCAGAGCCTCATATATTGATATCAAGAAGGTCAAGTGCCTGAAAATCCCAGGTGACGGAGGATGGGAGAACCCTGGTAAGCATCCACGGCAGCACCCCAGCCAAGGTGCTGGTCAGCCTATGGGAGTGCAGCACTGCCCCCTTCTGAAAGGAGGACTTGGTGACCAAGGGGTCTCAGACCTCCAGAGTCAGAGCTGTGCCCCCCAGATTGTTCAGCCACAGTACATCAGAAAGTGGGGAGGCGGAGGAAGAACACAGTGTAGAGGTGTGTCTTCAGGTGAGAGTGGGATAGCCAGCTGACCCAGGGAGGAAGGGCATCTGCTGGTTCTCCCTTTGCAGACACAAGCCATATCCCAAACCCACAGGGATTCCTCGCAAAAGCTAAGATCCAGAGCACTGAGGGTGCTGTGGCCAGAACAACAGGATCAATGTGAAGAATGAGTGTTTCCACCCCAAAGGCCAGCCCACATCGCTAGTTTGATCTCATGTTGCAAACAGAGATTCAGCAGCCTGCAGGGCCCATGGACTGGATGTGGACCATTTTCCTTCAGCCAACCACGTTCATGTCCCTCAGCTACACATGACCACCCCCTTCATGTCAGATGCCCTCACCTCCATCAGAGACGGTAGAACACAGACACACAGAATGACATGTGATGTCACAGTGCTGCTCAGGGGACATTACCATTAGGTGGATTATCAAGGCAAGTCATATAAGGATGGTGAGCTTCAAAGGAAAGGACTCATAGACAAGAGGAATGGAGAGGGTCACAGGAAGGCTAGAGGGTTCGTGCAGAGGAGTTGGGGGAGAGAGAACAGAAGAGCAGGGCAGGTCTCAAAGATACAAAATGCCAGGCTCACTCTATAGACGGTGGGTTCTTTTCTGAGATGAGCATGATCAGGCAGAACGCAGAATTTGAGGAATACTCACTGGACCATTCCAACAATGAAATTATTGTCCCTCCCTTCCATCCCTTCTTCTGCTTAATTCATATCTCGCTTAATAACACCACCGCCCACCAGTTTCCCTACATAGACACTTGCGAGTCATCCTTACCTCTCCTTGTCCCCGAACTCAACATCTATACGGACACTAAGTCCTACCTATACTGTCTTCTCTAAATATTTCTGAAACTCCTCTTCCCCTCGACATCCTGCTACCACCTCTATAATTCAGACCCTTATTATCTCTTGGTCGTCTCGCCTCAAATTTAATGCGCCTCAGTTTATCCGCCAAGCTGATTGCTCTCAAATTCAAATATGACCATGCTATCACCTACTCACACTATTTTACCAGCTCCCCGTTGCTTGCATAAGAAAGTCCTTGGCTTGTCATATGAGACCCTTTGTGGTCTAGTACTTACTTACTTGCATCCCCTGGCTCACCTACCACTGTCTCTTCTAAACAACTTGTTCTCCACCTTATCAAACTACCTGCCATTCCTTGTCCCTAAAACAGGCCAGGCTGTTTCACACCTCAGGGTCCTCGCGTGTCCTGCTCCGTATTCTCAGATCCCCATTCTATTCTCTGCATGTCCTTCATCCAATAATATTTACTTATTCCTGGAGGCAGGAATCCAGGCACAGGCATTGCCTCTTACCTGAGGCTCTTCTGGCAGCTCAGGCTGATTTTAGAACCCCTCTTCTCTCTCTCCATGGTACACCCTACTCCTTCATTACAGCACACATCACACTGGGTGAACTGTGGACTTAGATGTCTGTTTCCCCCCTCTGGGCCACTTTATCCAGTCCTGAGTCCCCAGCACTGTGGTAGATGTTTAATAATTATATTGCATTTAATATAAGAAGAACATAAACACATTATCAAAATCTGTGCCAAACAGGGATAAAGCTTGGAACTCTCAAGATGTCATAACCTGAGCATCCCTCTGAATGGAAACTTCCAAGAGCAAAACGGAGCCATATCCTGGAGAGAAGTTTCACTGAGGCCCAGGTGACTCGGCCCGTTGTGTGCAACCACTTGCAGGGTCAGATTGTAAAGGTGGAAATACTTATTCTCCCAGGTATATGTGGTTTGTTTTATTCTGATTGTACTCTGATTGGGCTCAGCATGACCCCTAAGTATTTCAGTTTGGTACATACGGGAGAATTGAAGTTATCTTGTGCATGACCCAAGGTGTCTGCTCAGTATCTTTCATCCGGCCAAACTGGTGTCCCCATTGAGCCCTCTCTCCCACCTCTGTCACCAAACACTCTTCCCATCCTTGGATGTGAAAGTGCACCAGAATGTCAGGACAGATGTCCTACCAGACAGGACTCTGAGACATCCTGCTATTCTACAGAGCCAAAGAGCTCCCTGCATTGCCTCAAGTGCTTCAACGTGAACCCAGAAAGACAAGTGGAGGGCAAACACACCACAAATGTGCACCTGTAAAAATAACCCTGTAATAACAGCCGCCCATGAGCTAGGTGGGCGCAGTAACAGATGGCTACATCTGTCTCATTTTCTAATCCCTGAGGTCGTACCTCTCTGCTTTCTTTCCATCTCTTTTCCTGGAACATGGTTTTGGCAGGCAGTGGGTCCCTTGGAATCAACAGTATCCTTCAAAGTCATTCCAGGATGGTATGCAATCGAAGCCAACCCACATGCTACCAAGAATCAGAAACCCAGAGTTAAAAGCATGAGTCATGCCCCAAACATGTCAGTGACTTGTCAGGACATTCCTACAATTTAACAAAGCACATCGGTTGATCAATGTCCCTTTTTTTTAAAGCATTTGGGCTCAGATGAAAGTCAAGAGATATGTAGGCAATGTTATTTGCTGGTTGCCAGCCAGGTGCCTGGGTGCAGACGGGCCCCGCTGTCCTAAATCCCGCTTCCGTGCTGGCTCCTACCTGCCCACCACTAGGGCACCACTTGTGGTCAGTCAGTTTCCTCATTTAGAAAAGAGTCTGGAACTTTGGATAAACATTGACTAAAGCTGATCTTCCTGATGGGTGTTCCCCAGAACAGACCACCAGTGTCCTGGCAGTTATTAACATGTGTAAACATTTTATAGTGATTTTAAAAAAATGTAAAACAGAACGTTATCAAAATCACTCAAACTTATTTTTGAATTCTATTTTGATAACATCCTCTGTAAACTTCCTGAGTCCAGTAATTGAAAGACTATGGCATTTTAAAGGTTTATACAAGTAGAATATTTAATATATTTCTCAGCATTTAATTTTCCTTATTATAGTTAATAGGATAAAGGAAATGTACTCAATTTCGCCAACTGAGGTTGATGCCCCCAAATCTCCTTCAGGTGACCCTAGTGTTCCATACAAATATTATCACTTTCTGTGAGTACCAAGAGATGAACAAATTTGGGAGGTAATATGCTACGAAAACCGGGGCTTAATCTGTTAGACGTTTATTGAGCACTTACTAAATATTGTTCGAGGCCTCCTAGGAGGATAAGGGTGTCAGCCCTGCCCTCACAGACCTTTCCATCTAATGAGAGAGATAACTAACTCTAATGCCTAGCAGGATACAAGGGGTGGGGATGCACTTACAGAGAACGGAGCATATGCAGAGAACTTAATAGTCTTACTTTGCTTAGTCCCCACCACCGCCCTCAGATGTGGATATTATCACCTTCCCAAATTAGGGAGATCGAGGTCCTGCGAGATTAAGTGACTTGCCCAAGTTCCCACAGAGTAAATCATTGATTCTCCGTGAGCCCAGGTCTGCCTGACTCCACATAGCCCACGTTTTTTCTCTTAACTGAGCCGTGTTTCTTCTCAATAAAAGTAGTAAGAGGCTGGGGTGACTAAGCAAGAAGCAGCTCATTCCAGTGGGGTTGCCGCTGTAGGTATCAGAGAGGGAAGAGGTGGCATTTGAGCTGAGACTCGAAGGAGTATGAGTTCAATAGGGAATTCATGGGGAAGAAAATGTCAGACTAAGGAAACTGAAGGCGTGTGAGGTTGTGAGCTAGCAGTTGGTGTGGCGTGGCTCTGGAGTGAAGGGAACCTGGAGGGATGGAGTGAGACACGGGGAACATGGAGGGTGGATGAGCAAAATTACCCTGCCGGCAAAGGCACAATGTGGCAGCTAAGGCATTTTCTACACAGCAACCAGGCAAAGCATGTCCATCCTCCATACCTCCTTCATGCTAGATTTAACACTACTAGTTCCCTCCTTCCTCTTTCCAAAATGTTCACCTCTTGTCCTTTCTCCCTATCCCAAGCAGACTTAATGAAGGTTTGAATATCATGTCTTCCCAAAACAATTCAGTTGAGCTTGCACAGCATTTTTGTCTCCAAGCTACTCACAACATTTATCTCTAACCAGCTACAGCAGCTACTTCCAGACTCCTGGAATAGCAGCTTGGGACACTGTAACCTTTGTGACTTTGCATGAGACATACATGGAGCCCAGATGACTTGTAAAATCCACCCAAGAGATAAGAACAGGAGTTACTTTGCTGGTTTCTGTGCGAATTCTACGTCATTATTTGTACCACTTAGTCCTTAGGAGAAACATAGTGGTGCAGATACATGGAAGAGACCATTTGCCTGTCCCACCTCCCAAAGAATGGATCAGGGGCAATGGTCCACACTTACTGTAGCCTAAATTATCCATCAGCATAATACAATGGTGATCTGGAAAAGAGGGTTTTTTTGGTGTGGTAGGAATGGAATAAGACTGTGTAGAGTTATGGTGTGAACAGGAAGAACAGGATTAGATGAAATATATATAGAAAACTGATTGGAATGAGATAAGACAGGAACTAAAAAAAAACATGAGGGAGACGGTAGGTTTGGGGGGTTTATTTTTTTCAACACTGGAGAGATGTGATCATGTTTCAATACTGATGGCAAAAGCAACACGAAGGAAGATGCTGAGGCTACAGGAGCAAGGCTAATTGAGAGAGGGATGTCCCTGGGGTGGGGGGAGCCCAGTGGAGGGCATGTGCTCACCTAGGAGAAGGGAAGTCCAATTCATATTGAAATGAATGAAGGGTGTTAGAATGAATGAAGGCAAGTGTTAGAAAGAGGGGACCGTTGAGATAATTTCCATCTATCTTTTGTTTCCCCAGGTGCCAGCAGGAGCATGGGGAAACTGAGGAAACCTTGAGGCAAATACGGTGAAAGCCGGGAGAAAAGTAACTGAGGACCACCAAAGGGCTGTTGCCCTCAGCTCAGGTTAGGACCATGATCAAGGATGGGTAGTAGTTGCAATCCAAGCATTGCACAATTTTCTGCAACAATACTAAGCAGGCTGGGGCACGAGCAGGGAAACTAAATGGACAGATAAACCAAGCTTGGCCTTTTGGTGGGTGAATGGGGCAGAAGTTAGACAGCAAAGGTGTTGAGGATATTGGCAAAAGAATTCATTCAACAGATATTTACTGAGTGACCAATAGGTGTTAAGCATTATTCTAGGCATTAGAGACACAGTGGCAAACCAAACAGACAAGGGTTGTTGGTGGTATTATGCTGTGGAGACAAACAAGAAACAAATAGGCAAACAAGAAAACCATAACTGCTGATGGTGGAAGGAGCGCAAATGAAATGCCGTGTTGAGGAGGAGTCTGCATACTGGTGGGTTGTCCGGAAAGGGCTCTCCAAGGAGGTTGAAGTGATGACCCGTGAGGTCTAGGCAGGGTGGGGACCAAGGGAAGACTCCAGAGTCTGGAGGATAAGGAGACTGAAAGTCTTGAAGGGATCAAAGAGGATGGGACTGCTGGAAGACTGGAGAGCTGAGGTTGGAGCAGGGTATGTATTACATGGTTTCAGAGACTGAACAGTTCCTAACCAATAGCTTGAAAGGATGACATCAGGGCTCGGTAAGATTTTTCTACTTTTCTCAGAATTGCAACTTAGGTCCGAAGCTGACTACAAAAGTACTAAGAGCCCCACATTTTAAGTTCAGAGAAACTTCCAGTTATTGGGAAGCTACCTCCCCTTCAGGTTTGCTGGGAGGTATCCCTGCAAAGAGAAGAAACAAAGCACAGAGAGGCTGATGGCCTGGACATGAGCCGGCAGTCAAGTAGGAAAGGTCTGTCTTCTTTTCACCCTCACACCAAAGCCCTACTTGTCCCTGCCCAGTAGAGGGCAGAGAAGACACAGGTGCTATAGACTGAATGCTTGTGTCTCCCACAAGACACATATGTTGAAACCCTACCCCCATTGTGATGGTATTAGGAGATGGGGCCTTGGGAGAAAATTAGGATTAGATGAGGTCATGAGGGTGGAGCCCTCATAAAGGGGATTGGTGCCCTTATAAGAGTCACGAGAGAGTTTGCTTCCCCTCTGCTCTCCACCATGTAAGGATACAATAAGATGTCTGCAATCGGAAACCGGAAGAGGGTTCTCACCAGAACCTGACAGCTAACTCCCTGGTCTCAGACTTCCAGCCTCCAGACTGTGAGAAATAAATTTCTGTTGTTTATAAGCCCAGCCTATGGTACTTTGTTAGGACAGCCTGAATGGACTAAGACACTGGGATTAGAGTCACAGGCTGGCCTGCATTAGGTAAGAAGGAGGCCTTTAAACCATAGACAAAGATTAGAAAGGACAGGACTGGAATAAGCCTACTCTAAGACCAGAGAGTGAGCACACAGTTACGAGGGTCATGCTGAGGAAGTCTGCTCTTCAGTAATAACACTTTTGGGAGAAGAACTTGCATTTTATGTCCATACCCTGAGTTGAGACTTGTTTTCTGGCCTTAAGACAAGGCGACCAAGGAAGGCCTTGTTTATTCATTCATTCAACACACATTTATTTAGCACATATGATGTGAACTCAGCTCTCGGTGCCAAGGAGACAGAGGTGAACAAGACAGACGAATCCCTTCCTACACACGTGGACATTATAACTGGGGTTGCAAAGTGTGCACGGCTTCAGGTTGAGAGTGATGTTGGGGACCGGGAGAGGAAGGGACTATTCTATACAATGATCACGTGGTTCTCTGGGGCGAGGACACTCAAGCAGGGAGCAGAACAGAGTGAGGAGCGAGCATGGGGACGTCCTCCGGGGAGTTCTCCAGGCAGAGGCTGTGAGGCGAGATGAGCTTCGCAGGGCTGGAGGATTCCATGACAGGAATCAGCCCAACAAGGGGGACATGGTGGGGGGTGAGGCAGGGAGATGTGTGCATGCCTACCCCAGAGGGCTTTGGATTTCAGTCTAGTGTGATGAAAGCCCCTAGAGGGTTCTGAGGAGGAACATAACATGGCGGGATACATCTTGGGGAGACTCCTCTGGTGACTGAGTGGGAAATTGACTACAGGGGCAAGAGGAGAAACAGGAAGCCAATTCATGAGGCTGTAGCACCTCAGGTAAAAGGCAGTGGTAGCCTGAACTAGGTGGAAGCAGTAGAGGTAGAAAGTAGTCATCTTTGGGATATATTTGGATAGTAGGTCCTACCAGGTTCCTGGTCTGTTAAGGAAGAAAAGGAGTTAAGAGCCTAGGATGAAGGGTGGATTCTACATACCTGAGATGAAAAGCTTGACAGTGAGCCCAGGGGTTCCCTGACAATGACCAGGAGGTACTGTGGAGGAGGAAAGATCTGCAAGTGACTTTGGGAGCCAGGAAGACCCCAACCCAAATGAGAGTGTCTACTTGAGAGGAAAGGTTTCAGTGAGAGCCGGGAAATGGATGTCGCACCTGTGACTAGGTTAAGGGTGTGTGGGAAGTTGTTTGCAATTAGGTAGAGGTTCCGAAGAGAACAGTGGGAAAGGTTAGGAGGGAAACAATGACATCTGGTCCAGGGAGAAGGAGGCACAAAGATACAGGAGGCTGGGACTTTGGAGAGGTGGGGAACTGGAGGAGCATTTTTCAGCCTGGATGAAAAATGTGGATGAGTCATGCACAAGATAACCGGCCTAGAAATTTCCAAAGAACTGGACCTGGAAGTCACAGATGGATTGAGGTCTCTGATGGATTGAAGGACTTGAACTTCTCTGGAACAAGCCAGCTGCTCCTGGAAATCCTAGACCAGGTGGGCTGGCAACAGCATTGTTTGGTTCCCAGGAGCCTCACTGAGTGCTGGAAATAGCATTAGCTTCAGATGGATGGCAGGTCTTTCTGGATGGAATCCTTCACAGCTTGTCTTAACTGTGAGTCCAAGGGAATGCGTGGGAAATGGTGTCATGGATTTTAAAATAACTCTAGGTGAGATGATTGTACTTTCTGTTTCCCTTGACTCAACTCCCACTCACTTCTCAATCCACAGAAATCTGATTTTCACCCATTTCATTTCACCAACAGCTCTGGCCAAGTTCACTAGTGGCCTCCATGTTGCTTGATCCAGTGGGCATTTTGCAGTCTTCATCCTTCCTGACATCTCAGTCCTACTGACCACACCCTTCTTCGTGAAGCACTTTCTTCCTTTGGATTTCCACAGTGACACCGCCCTCTCATGATCGCACTCCTACTCCTGTGACCACTCATTTGCTCTGTCTCTAAAATCCTCATTTACTTAGCCTTTAAAATGTTGGGGGTCCTTAATCCTTGAATGTAGCCCCTCTCTCTTTCTTACTTTATCTATTCTCTCCAGGCCACCTTGTTCAGATGCATGATTTCAACTGCCTAATATAATGGAGACAAGTTAAAAATGCTATAGGAGTGTTCAGAGGTGTGCGTGACTAAGGCATAACCAAGGTTGCTTGACTTGGGTCATTGCTACCCAAATGATAAGTGTAACCTTGGGTGGATAACAAAGCCCAAGGAAAGTTTATGTAGAGGCAGAAAAGAGAATCCCAGCTGGAACTCTGGGAAAAACTATTCATTGGGTTGGAAGACGAATAAGCACCAATAAATAAAAGTAAGTGCTGTTATCATGTGTCACAATTACCATTATTCTATAAGTTAAGTGCTTGTCCATACATTTCAAGACCTGTATTCATTACCTATGCATTAACTTTTTATTAGCATTTCCTACATTCCACCCATTGCCTTTGTCCAGAATACTCATGCCTACCTTCCATTCAGCATACCACCACGCTTTGGTTCATCAATTCAATCCGTCATCAGTCATTTTTATTGACTGCCTTTAGGATGTATGGTGATGTTTAAAGCACTGTAATCGATCTCTATCCTCAGAGATTCTGATGTAGTACTGCAATAATCCTACTACTTATTGTTGTCAGCTTTTCCATCAGCATCAATCAGAAAAGACACAAAGGAGCCATATGTTTATCAATTATTTTATCAAGGGAACAAGTATAGTAACATTACTTGCAAATGATCAACAATCATTACTGCATGAAACTAAAAAGGGTATGTTCGACTTATTAAAAATCCACAATATAGCCAACTCTCATGTATAAACAAGGCAGTTATCTACAATGTATCTCATGGCAATCCTGCTGTTAAGCTTATTGATCTGCTCTAATGAATTACCTGCTTTGTTGACATCTGCACTCTTCAAAGTTAACCACATGTTTCCTTGATAACCATTCTCTCTATTTCCATTTATTTGCAGACTGTCTGCAGTGACAATCCAGTATAAAGCGGCTAACGCTCACTTTGGGACCAGAAGGCTCAGGTCCAAGCTTTGACTTGTAATGCATTCAATCATGCACAAAATCTCATTTTCCTCATCTCTGTATCTGTGTGAATAATCCTATACTTCTTCCTCACCTCCCTCCAAAAGGCAGGTGGTGAGAGTATTACTATTAGGAAAAGCTTTGGAAACCCAAACACAGCCATTACGCTTGCTCGCTGGAAAATTTAAGACTCATCTGTTCTCAATAGCTTTATGGCGTGGACTGCAAGAAACTGCCTCATCAAACAACAATCAATTCATTACGCGTATATTTGCAGAATATTAGACATACCTAGTTTCAGGTCTAAACTTGAAGATGCTTTCCACCTAATTAGATGCTCAGAATTGCCCTGGGAGATAAGGAGGGAAGGGCCTATTTTTCCCATCTTGCAAATGAGAAAAAAGGAGGCTCAAGGTTTAGCCAACTGACCAAGAGCACACAACAAGAACATGGCCAAATTAGGACTTAATCTTTCAAATTTTCTAATTCCTAGTTGCACACCCTTCTTTAACAAAAAGGAATAAAGCAGTGCATAAGTCCCTTCTCAGGGCAAGGCATGACAATTTAATAGCCAGAGAAAGTTAATGTACCTCCAAAAAGATTCATTTCTCCCCTACTTATACTGAAGAGTCAGGTTTATTCAAAATCCTCACAAATTGATTTATAACAATCAGGAGAAGGCTCACTAAACTTTCTTTACACAACAAAAATAATAATACTTAGTGTGTACGTATAACTTCATACTCTGTAGATATTGACAATAAGCAACTAAGAATGTATTATAATAGATTATATGTATTAATGTATTATAATAGATGGCTATTATAATTATTTCACAACACGAAACACCTAGACAGGCTTCCTTTTTATTGGATAGAGATGTTTTAAAGATCAGTCTAACAATACCACTTTAAATGTGCAGCGCTCCGAGCCTTATTCTGGTGGAATGCATTCTTAAAATCTTGCACATTTAGGGGCTTCCCTGGTGGCGCAGTGGTTAAGAATCTGCCTGCCAATGCAGGGGACACGGGTTCAAGCCCTGGTCCGGGAGGATCCCACATGCCGCGGAGCAACTAAGCCCGTGCGCCACAACTACTGAGTCTGCGCTCTAGAGCCCGCGAGCCACAACTATTGAGCCCGCATGCCACAACTACTGAAGCCCGCACACCTAGAGCCCGTGCTCCGCAACAAGAGAAGCCACTGCAGTGAGAAGCCCACGCACCGCAACGAAGAGTAGCCCCCGCTCGCTGCAACTAGACAAAGCCCGCGCACAGCAACAAAGACCCAACGCAGCCAAAAATAAATAAATAAAAATCTTGCACATTTAATTTACAGTGAGCTTCCATAAACTGTTCTCCTTAGCCATCTCACGTGATGGAGGTCGGCACACATGCTGAAGCTTAGCTGTAGACAGACACTATACTGTGCGTTCTAGTCCTTTCCAGCATTCGACACAGAAGATTCCAAACTCTGACCAAACGTGGACAATCTCTTGGACCCAGTGAACTGAAAAGCTATCGACCCCGGTTTAAATCCTCAAGTTTTCAGGGAGAGAGAGTGATTCCAAAGCAGCTACTGTAGGAGTTTATCTGCATGGGTAAGATATTACATAGCCTGACACACTGTGATGCTTGGGAGGTGAAGGACGGGTTGGAGACAAGAGGGTTTTGATGCGCAAAGGGGCAGAGACCAAAGGAGACTCATGTGCAAGCTCTTCATACTTGACTTGCCAGATCCTGGCTGGGCTGCCCTAGTTGGTTTTTATGAGTGTTCAGTTCATTAATAAATGAAATGCAAGATCCAAGCCCACCTTTTTAATTACAAAGTGCTTCTCCCTCCCGACAATCAGACTTCTACTCATTTCAAGGCTGAAAAAAAAAATGTCATCATTATAATTCCTAGTAGCTTGCTTCTGTTTCCGCTTCGATAGATACCCTGTAAATGGGAAGTCACATAACAGCTTTGCATCCCGTCAAGTTGCCTCCACACGAAAACAGCTGCAATGCTTATCTAATTAAACCCCAAAGCCAAACTGTGAGCTTCTGCATCAATCATTAATATTGTATTTTGGATCACTTTAAATTCTGACTGGGAGTTCGCGGCTCCCCACACACTGGTCTCTGAAGGAGATTTTTCAAATAATCTTTAAGCGGCGTTGAAAAAATAAAACCAGCCACCTGCTGTTTGATGAGAGCTCCACTACCCTGCTGCACCCTGATTAGCTGTTAATACTAATTGAGAAATGAATATTGCTTATTCCAAAATGTGGAATATTTTTTTATTATTATGAAAAGGAAAATGCTGTTCTTCTTGACTCAAAAGTGTGGCTCCTTGCCCAAATTTTAAACAGCACCAACAGAATAGCGGTTTCTGGGTCTCTCTTCTATAGTCTGCAGAGCCATTACACTGAATCACTTCTTTTCTCTGGGGGGCCATCCACAAGTTAGTGAGCTGTGATCTCTACGTGGGATTTGCACATGCATACCCTACATCTGGAACATGGAAATGCTCTTCACAGAGATCTGATGGCCCAGAAACATTTATGTAAATTTCTGTCCTGCTAAGGCACACGTTGATGAACTTGGGTTCAAGCTCATAAACCAAGAGGAACAGATTCCTACATCGCCATTCTAATAGACTAAAGCCAACAGGCCAAGCCAAATAGGACAGTTTAGACAAAGAGAGACTGGCAAAAACCAAATGAATGTCTGCTTCCTTCTAGCATTCTAGGAAAAATACCAAGCAGCTGTGCCAAAACATACTGCTCTTCTTTGTTAGGAAAAATACTTTGACCTACTCGATATCAGGGGATGCAGTCACCTGGTTTAGTAAATATATATGCAAGACAGGCTTCCTCATGAGGAGCAATTGACTGCAGAAACACAACACGCACCTAGCTCAGCATAAACACAGCTTAAAAATTATAGGGCAGTAGGATGAAGTGTGGGAACCATGAGGTTCTCCTTCCCAAAAGCCGAGAACGACTGGACCTTTGCCAGGGTACTGCCTGGCAGTCAACCACATCTGCTACAGAGTGATGGGGAGTCTCAGGGAATACAAATAAGGGAAAGAGTACGATTCAAGAATAGCAAAAATAGAAGGAAAAGACAGGGTGGCTTATTGCAGAGAAGAGAAGGCTAAAAGATTTAGGAACAGTTTGAAAGCCCATATGAAAGACCTTCATGAAGGGAGTAATCAGAGGTATCTCCCAAGTCTGTTGAAGATTTGGGTGCAGGGGTTAGGACTGTCAATTTAACTAAGCTGAAACTACATCTCCCAGAATTCATTTGCGTGTGTGTGTGTGTGTGTGTGTGTGTGTGTGTGTGTTTTTGAGACTCTTGGGGGAGGGAAAGAGACATCTTGCTGGAGATTAGGAAGATGGAAGTGAAGTAGCAGCCATGCTACTGTGCAGGATTTGAAGGTCAGAGCAGGGCTGGAAGGCAGCTCTGTCGCAGCCCCTGACATTGCCGTTGACCTGCCTGCTTACCTTGTTGGCCTGAAGCAACTCTAGCTCCTGCTAAACCCGCTCCTTCAACTTCTGTGACTCTGAGGCCAGGAGAGTGTCTATGTCACTGACAAAGGGTGCCAGCTGCTTCTGGCAGACACCGCCACCACCGAAGTGGGGGCTTAGAAGGCTGTCAGAGGCCACAGATCCCAGCCAGGACCCGTGGCTCCCAGCTGGTCCTTCTTTCCCCACTTCCCAACCGTCTCCCTCCCAGCCCCTAATCTCACCTACCCTCCTACGAGTGGCATCACCTTGGCCACGCTCAGAAAGAAGAGTACTTTTCTTTGGCCCGTAATGGTTTAACTACAACATCTTAGATAACTTACCGTGCAGCTCTGTAGGGATTGGGGTGGGGTTGGGAGTCCGTCTACAATACTTTGTGAGTCATAAACAGTCTGATCCAGAGACCTCATGCTTGCTTCCTGTAAGAATATACATAATTGTTTCAGACTAACCTATTAAGTTGTAAAGCAGGGTGAAATCTCACACGCATCTCAGTTTCAGACCTAACACTGTTTACACAGATCCCCATCATGTCCACATCCTGAACCCATTCTTTGATAATGAGACAAACCAGCAGAGCAATCCCCCTTTCCCTGTTTCCTCTATTTCCTAAGCAAGGCAAAACAAGAATGTGCCAGATTCTCTGCTTCTACTAGAATGAACCCTCAGAGGTGACTGGGAAATGGAAGACTCCATCAGTTATACTTTTTCTCCTCCGTGCCATTTCTACAATCCACACGAGGAAAGAATTCTGTGTCCTTCTTCCAGAAGACTCTTTTTCAGTAACATCACTCCAGAGTAACATCACTCCTCACTAAGTGTTCTGCATCAATGCAGATTCTGAATCCAGCTTCATCACCTGTCAGCTCAGGGACCTTGCGCAACTCATTTCTGAGCCCCAGTTTCCTCACATGAAAATATGAGAGAATGTTACTTGCTCTGCCCACCTTACAGGGTGGGAGCATCAAAGGAAATGGAGTCTGTGCCCATGGTTCATAAATGTAAAGGGCTCTAGGGCCCAGCTCACTCTGGTTACTGAAAAAGATCTTGATTTAGTGAAGCAATAAATTGGGAGTCTCTACCTGATTATCATGGTATCCCCGGGGCCTGCATACCAAGGGTGAGCCTCTCAGCTGTGACAGACCCTTCTGCATCCCCATTTCAAGAGTCCATTTATTTCCCTGCATTGTACTCTAGTTTTTTCCCACTGTAGGATAGAACCTAACCTTCAATCTCAGCTAGTATGACTAGGGCCTAACCCTACTAGTTTTCCTTCAGTCTTTCTCTAGAGGACTGGATTCTGCTCCCAATATCCCCTACCTACTGGATGAGTTCTTTTCTAGGAGATGACAAATTATCCAAAATCATAATATCACACACCCACCCTTCATTTTGCTGTCTGGCCTATCTCCTTTATGGTCGGGTGACCTGCTGCTGAACTGGAACCCCACCGTCTCTTCTGATATCAAAAGTTGATAATTGCTTGTGATTTAGAAAATTGTACTTGACTCCCAGTTGAGCACTGCGTCTTGGAGCACCCAACTGTCCTTCATGGGCCAGCATTAGAGGTAATGTCCTTTCTCACTTTCCATCCATGCATTAATTACTCTAATGGCCTTGTTCTTTTCCTGTCCCGCTATCCTCACCTTTTAGTGGACAGGGTATATAATTCCTTATCCCTGGACTGGCCATGTAACTTACTTTGGCCAATGGTTGTTAGCCAGTGTAGCACAGAGTCCCAAAAAGCACTTGCACATTGGTGTTCGCTTGCTCTTGGGCACAGTCATGACCGTGCGAACACAACCAGGCCAGCCTGCTGGAGGGCGAGAGGCATATGGACCAGGGTTAAGTTGCTCCAGTGATCAGCCAAGGCTGTCCTAGAACAACTAACAGCCAATCAACCTCCAAATATACAAGCTCACCCAAAAACAGTAGCATAGGTAATAAACACTTTATTTTAAGCCATAAAGTTTGGAGGTGCGGGATAGGTAGCACTACTATGGCAATAAATAACTGATTCAGAAGTTGGTACACAGAGTGAGGTGTTGCTATAACAAAAACCTAAAGTATGTGGCATTGGCTTTGTGACCAGGTGGTAGGTTTAGCCTAGAAAAATGGAAATGAAGCTCTTGTAGGAACCTGGAAAAAATGGCAAAAAAACTGTTATAAAAGGATGGAAAACTGGTGACTCATGCTATCATAGTGGCAAACTGTAAAACGGAAGATAGAAAATGTTCCTGATGAAACTCTGGACTTTGGCAATGAAATTTCAAGGCAGAATATTGAAAGCGTCAGTTGGCTCTAGCTAGCTGGGTATAACAAAGTATTACAAGGAAAAAATGAACTCAGAAAATAACCGGACAACTTGCAAGTTGAATTCAGAATATAGAGATGCCATTCTCTGCTAATTTGGAAACTAAAACTGTTTTTCATCTCCAGCCTTTTAAGCCAATAAAATATTCTCAAGTTAAGACATGGCCATGGATACAGACCAAATTATGGGTGTACCCATGAGACCCTTTGTTAAGACTTCTTGGAGCATTAAGGAGATGCCTTGTAGACCCACTAAGTTCAACAAAAGGGCTTTCAAGATTCTTAAGGACATCATCCCACAGCAATATAAAAAGCAGAAAACATCAGGGATTAAAGAGACAGAGAAGCATGTTTCTAAAGACTGTGGGCTTTGGTTTTTGACACATGGAGTACCTGAACTAAAAGGAACCAAGAGTGTTTAAAATGAAAAAAAAAAAAAATTAAAAAGGCTTCTGCATACCCAACTTTCCACAAGAAGCAGGCTGAGAACATTGTTCAAAGGGTACCTCTTCCAGGGACTTCCCTGGCGGTCCACTGGCTAAGACTCCATGCTCCCAATGCAGGGGGCCCAGGTTCAATCCCTGGTCAGGGAACTAGATCCCACATGCTGCAACTAAGAGTTCGCATGCCACAACTAAAGATCCCACGTGCTGCAACTAAGACCCCACGCAGCCAAATAAATAAATAAATATTTTTTTAAAAAAGGGTACATCTTCCACTCCCTCTTCAGCAGTGATCAAGGAGTAAAACTAAGGACAGCTCAGAGGACAGAGATAAGCGTAATAAAGAACAATGGATTGGGGAACCACCCATAAAAAGCAGAATCTAGGTCTAATCAAGGAACACTCCCCATTCCCGAGGCACATTTGGCCTTGTGACTTGCTTTGGCCAATGGGTATTAGCAGGTATATTGCAAGTAAAGTCCTGAAAAGCACTCACGCTTTGGTGCTTGCTCACTCTTGCCCTCTGCCATCCTCATGAGAAGATGCCTGGGCCAGTCTGATGGAAGGTAAGAGATGTAGGAGCAGACTGGAGCCACCCCAGTCATCCCAGCTGAACTCATTCCAGATCAGCTGACAGCTGGGCAACCACCCCAGACGCATGAGCAGTAAATTCTAACCATGATAAGCCTTGAGTTTCGGAGCGGTTTGTTGTACAGCACAGTTCCCAAACCACCGATACACCACTCCTCCTGGTCCCACGTGCCTTCCCCGCAGCCACAGTCTCAATGTGCCTCTTACCTGTGGCCGCTCTCTTTATAATTTATTTTCATCAGAACCCTCACTTCTATCCTTAGTAATTTTGTTATAGATTTATGCATGCTTGATACAGAGTCCCACCTGAGCTACCTTCCTATCAACAGAGATGTTTTCTATAATCAAGGTACACCCCTCCCCACAGACTCTGTCTCGGCCACCACGTTCCAACCACGTGTCCATTCTTAGGTAACTGAAGACCTTGAGCATGCTGGTGAGACAATCTGTGTCTCATTTTCCTCATCTTTACAATGAGAATATTGGAGGATACTTAGACACAATTTACACTTATTTAGGAGTCCCTTCGTATCATGTTAAATGTGTTTTTGTATGTCATTCATTGTCCTAAAACAGGACGTGGTGGATGTTGTTATTTCTATCTCACAGACGAGCAACTATGGGGTACAAAACTTTTCCAAAACTCCCAAAGTCATCGCGCAAGTGAGCAGCCGAATTAAAGTTGTCTTCGCCTTTCCAAAAGAAGAGAAAACCAGAAGTAGAACCAATAACAACAATGCCCCCCTCCACAAAAACAGAAAGAACTGTTAAGTGCTTCCATAGGAAGAAGCCCAAGATTAATTTATTCTTCTCAGAATTAAGAATGATTTGTAATATTTGGCAGTAAGGACTATAATATGTTTGACGTTTAATAGACTTGGGAGATGTAATTAGGAACAGCCTTGCTTGGAAGTGACTGTTTTCTGTGAATCAGGAATTTTGCCTCTGGGCACTTTTTCTCCACTACTCGTAACTAAACTCTGGAGTTGGCAAACAATTCCTTTACAAGTACTGCTCTTTTCCCTGCTGGTTAATTCAACACAAGCATTTATCGATTAGTGTCCACGTGCCAGGCACTGTGCACTCACTTTGCCAGGCATGCAGTTTAGAGCCAGACAGTCTGGTATCTGAGCTTTGAAGGCCAAGAATCAAACACTTATGTCTGGCATTTTCTAATTAAGTAAACCACTTCTATATAACGAGTGCCGGGTCTCAAAATACAATGCAACTAGTGACAAGCTGAGTGGCCTCACAGAGAAGTTGGCGTGAGAGTCCTGAGACCAGATTAGTAGTAGAGGAGATGATTCCCAAGTCTAATTTTTTCCCTCCTGTGAGGCTCCGAGCACGATGCCTGGCCCACAGCTGGCTCTTGTTTCTCCCGCTTGCTATGCCTTGGAGTCTCCTAGGGAACTCTTTAAAAACAGAGGTGCCCAACAACCCTCTCCTCCCAGGAGATGCTCATCCAGTGGATGGGGGGTGGGAGGAACTGGTCTGTAGTCTTTCAAGCCCTGCAGGTGATTCTTTACACAGTCAGGGATGAGAACCACTCAGTGTGAGCTCTATACATACTTTCAATGTATGAAAAATGGATGAGTAAATATTATTAAAGTAAATGGGTACCATACTTTTTAAAGCCATTTGGTACACTGCTGAGTACAAATTCTAAAGGCAAGAGAGGAATAGGAGAAAGTGTAGGATCAGTATTATATGTAGCATTATATGTAGGGTCAACAACATATATTATAATAGGGCAAAAATCTTACTAGAAGAGGGAAGTAACATGGAGTTTCTTAGGTTGAAAATGAGGACCCTTTTAACAGCAAAACATTTCTTAGGTAAGATAGTATTTATATTTTTATAACCTTTTTATTGAGAAAATACATTTTTTAAAAAGCCTCTATAAATTTGTCAATGTTTTCAAAAGATTGAATTTTATTAATTTTAAGTGTCTACTTTCATTTGAAAAATACTCATCCATACATACCCAAGACATTTTTTTATTCAGCTTACAGACAATGTTTAGTGGGTATGTGGACTCAGTAAGTAAATCACTGACCCAGTGGAATTCATGGTCCACAAATCAGGAACCTCAGACACAGACCACCTAATCAGCAATGAGACTAGAAGGAAATGTTTACTTAAACTGAAGAAGAGGCAGAATTAGACTATTTACTGGTAAGGAGCATTTTAGATTTCTACATAGTGAAAAAAAAATTCACCAGGACCAAATACAAAAGTTTGGTGTTTTTTGATGAGCTAAGTTACCATTTCATAGAATAAGTCATTTTAGTATACTAGAGCAAAAGAAATAAATTAGACTAGGTCCTGAGCAATAAAAAATGACACAGAGAATATCTGAGATAAATCTGTAATATTTTCGCAGAATAGGATCAAATTTAACATGATAATATCTGGAGGGACATGACCACCGGGAGAAAAACCATTTGATTATTCAATTTTGTGAAAAGGTACTAATATAAAATAATAGCATTGGTTAAGGAAGTAATGTCAAGTGCATAGTTGAGAAAAGTAAACAACAATAACAAAAAGCCCATAAGAAGTCAACAGATTATATTTTAAAAACTTATCAAAAGTCCAGGAGAAAAATGTATACTCAAGATCAAAAAGTGGTTCTTAAATAGAAAGCATTTGTGATTGAAAGGCAAAATAGGAGAGGCTGTCATAGAAAAAGAAAAAATCATCTTATTATTGAATGGATAAGCCACTGATGCATGAAGTTCACAGAAATCACCCGGTGACAACAGAACTGTTGCTCTGCCTTTTCGTGTCTTCGTGCCTTGTCACATGGCCCTGAGCTGTTCTCAGGAAATTATTAAGTTAAAGAAGTGAACAAAGTGGTAAGGTTAGGGTTCAACAACATCCAAGGCTCACAATTCCACCTTTTTTTCCCCACATACACTTCACCATATTATTGGCCTGGTCTGGCAACAGGGCATGATTATAATCAGGGTGGGACATGACTTTACACAGGAAAGTCAGGAAAGGCTTTTTCCAGAGGTGATATTTGAGATCAGATCCTTATTATGTTCACTTTGTTTTAATATGAAGTGTATTTTTCTAGTTGTTTGAAAATTGGTGATTGAGAAGTAGTAAGACAAGATTTGCATTTCAGTCATATTCGGTGAACGAAAAAAGTTGATTAAACAGAGCTCTCACTCCCCATCTGTACCACTCACACAAGCACAGGTTACAAGTGGGTTAAAAAGTTGTATCTCTCGGGATCTCACATCAGCTCTCAGAGCAGGTGTATAGGGACATCTCTGAGCCGAAGCATTCAGTGGCAAACCAGGTTTCTCATACAACCAAGAAGCCGGTCCACTCTGTGGGCACTGCTGTACTTCTGCCTTTCACCTTCTCTGAGCCAATGCACACTCACAATCAGACACCTGGGAACTTCTGTATGGCAAACTGACAAAGGATAATCATCTTAGTGGCTTGTAATTAAGTAGAGTGGTAATGTTTGGAAGTCAAGTTTAGCAGTACTTAAACTACAAACCACTTTTCACTCGCCTCAATTCCTGCTGATTGCTCATCGGAATGACTCCCAAAACTCTTGGGAAAGCAACAAGGAAGGTTGCAAAAAAATTCTGTATTGTTAAGGCACTCTGTAATGAACCAGTTCCTCGCCACAGCAACAGAGCTCTGCAATCCAGGAAAAAGCTTTTAATAAATGTTTTGGTAAATAATCTTCACAATGATCATTGTGTTATTGGCTAAAATGGTGTTGAATAACAAGGCCTCCCCACTAGCCAAAAGGCTTCAAAAGACAAAAAGGCACTAATTCAAAGGAGGCTGTTGTTTTTAATTCCAACATGTTTCTGAGAAATCCACTTAAACATTTGCAGCAACAATGGAAAATCTTTAAGCAGACAAATGAAAATTTTCTTTTCATTGTGCATTGAGTAGTCAAATTGCACCCAGTATCATAAAATGAAAGCAGTTTGTTGCTAGGCAATTCCATGAATAATCCCAAATCGGGTTTTAACCAGACTGATGAAAGTGCGCCCCCTTAATTTGTTTTTTCAGTAGAACACAGTTTTTGCTTGAGCAACAAAATATATGAACTGATCATATGGTAACAGAATTTTGTGTAGCAATAAATAAATCTTACCCCAACACTGACTAATGTTTAATGATCTGCATAATTATTGCTGTAATGCATGGAAATCAGATGTAAATGAGATAAAGCCTAGGCAATGATTGCACTTGGCATTATGTTAACACTGCAGGTAAAAAGTAGCTCTGGGATCAGCCTGGGAGAAGAAAGAATAGAAAGCAGCTCTGAACTGCTCCAGAAAGACCTACTAGATTCATGGACCAAATCATGGGTCTCCCTGATTTGAGAAATGGCATAACTATTGGCCTTTGTTTCCAAGGAGAACATTGAAGGAGGCATCATTCCATTGGTTTGTAGGTTTTAATATATTTGTTAAAGGTTAATCAGGTAATTGGTAGTTACATCTGATAATGAGAAACTTACACCTTTCATGTTATTTAAAAACAAAGTAGGGACTTCCCTGGTGGCGTAGTGGTTAAGAATTCACCTGCCAATGCAGGGGACACAGGTTCAATCCCTGGTCCAGGAAGATCCCACATGCCGCGGAGCAGCTAAGCCCGTGTGCCACAACTACTGAGCCCACGTGCCACAACTACTGAGCCCACGTGCCACAACTACTGAGGCCTGCGCTCTAGGGCTGTGTGCCGCAACTACTGAGCCCGTGTGCTGCAACTACTGAAGCCCGCATGCCTAGAGCCCATGCTCTGCAACAAGAGAAGCCACCACAATGAGAAGCCCACGCACCGCAACAGAGTACCCCTGCTCGCCGCAACTAGAGAAAGCCCACGCACAGCAACGAAGACCCAATGCAGCCAAAAATAAATTTATTAAAAATAAATAAATAAATAAAAACAAAGTAAACAGATATATAAGCATACTGAATTCAAAGGGAATAAAGGTGACTCTAACTGAAGTATTATCAGTATATAAGTATTTATGGTCTTAGTTTTCTTCACTATCTGTCTGCAAAGTTTATGCATTTATTTGAGGATGCAAATATGAAAAGTCACATAAACAAGTATGGAGATAAATGTTAAGGGCAGCCTTCAATCTTTAAACCAAGTATAAAGCTCTTTCAAATTTACAGTGTAATATAGTTCCTTCCACTTATATGTTTATTAAATACCTTCAATAAGCAGTTGATGGGTCAGAAATCTGCTTTTGTTGAGATTTTGCTTGCTGATGGTACAAATGAAACAGTGTGGACCATTTTGCCATTCTCCTAGAAACACAATGAAGCTTTCATCCAGGCTCTCACAGTGGCTTTTAGTTGGATTTGGGTTTTAACTCCTAATGTCTATCAGCAATAAAGGAAAACTAGAGCAGAACATTTCCAAGGATATTAGGGGATTTAATGAACAAGAATAGCATTTAAAGGAAGAGGGGGAAAGAGGAGCAAAATGAACTTTCCTATGCTTTTCCCTGTGAGAAGTACCCTTGTAATTATGCATGTATCTTAATTAAAATCGCATATTCATGTTTTACATTTTCAGTTGGCCTTGTATAATTAAAACGGCATCACATCTGATGTATCTATAATTATAGCCAAATGGTTATGTTAATGTTCATCTATTCCATGCTAAAAACCAACAAAAACCCACAAAGAACATTTCTTTAAATTGTTTCTACCAGAAATTCAATCTCCAGATATAAAAGCTCAATGACCATGTGTCTTGAAAATAAAATATCTTTGAGATCAATAGTCACAGCTTTAAGTATGAGATCCAAAAATCCTGGTGCTTGCAAAAGCATAACCCAAACTGCTTTTAAGAGATAATCTATAGAGGAAAAAAATAAAATGAATCATAGAAGGTCTAATTAAGGTCTTATAGGAGATTTCTCACTAACTTAAAAGGAATTAACAGGAGACAATCATATCTCCTCAGGCTACAATCTTTGAGCTTTAAACCCCCAAATCTTTCTTTCCATTAAAAAAAATTCTTGTATTACAAGATCAGTGCTGAATGTAAAAACCATGACCAAATTGAATGCCTATTATTAAATCTTTACTGAGAAATCCTTTCCTAACTTTTCCCAATAAAAGAATCACAAAAATGAAAGCACTTCAAAATATAAAGGTTTTGTGTCGGATATAGTAACACTTGACTTTGGACCTTAGGCTGCTTGGGGGGATTTCAGGTGGGAGATCACCTGGACAAACATTCAGCACTTAGGTATTCTTGTGGATTGAATTGTGTCCCCCCAAAACGATATAGAATGTAGGAGTCCTAACCTCTGGAATCTCAGAATGTGGCCTTATTTGGAAATAGGATCATTAAAGTGTAATTAGTTAAATTAAGATAACGTCGTACTGGAGTAATGTGGGCTCTTAATCCACTATGACTGGTGTCTGTATAAGAAGAAGGAAATTTGGACAAAGAGACATCCAGGGAGAAGGCCATGTGAAGATGCAGGAGAGCTTTGACTGAGGAATCTGCAAGCCGAGGAACGCCAGGGATTGCCAGCCGCCACCAGAGCTAGGAGAGGAGCACAGGACAGATTCTCCCTCAGAGCCGCCACTAGAAACCAAGCCTGCTGGCACCTTGATTTCAGACATCTGGCCTCCAGAACTGTGAGAGAATAAATTTCTGTTGTTTTAAGCCACCCAGTTTGTGTTACTTTGTTAGGACAGCCCTAGGAAACTAATACAGATGTCTACGCAACTTGGAAGCTTGTCTTACCAGAATTTCAACTTGTATCCACATCCTACAAGCTGCATTAACCAACATTTTGCTTTCTTATAAATTCAAGAAAGAGTCTTGGGTTCTGGAAACCTTAGAAGCCACCTTTCTTTCCTTAGTTCTCCAGGAAACAGGCAAGAGGAAAACGTTCTCCCTGCACAGTTTATCCTCCAGTATTAAAATCACTCGCGGTACCTGCCTGAAAGGTCTCTAGGTTTGAACCCCAGGAGCCGAGACCTGGCGTTTGAGGCAGTGTAGCTGGTGTCACTCTCCCTCACACCGGAGGCCATAAGGTACAGCCACTTGACAGAGTAATGAACCTAAGTGTCTGGCTGCCTTTCAGGCTCACACGTCAAGTCTGAGGGAAACTCTCTTGTGAACTGGTAAAGAGAACAAAGAAAAGAAAATCTTTAAAATGAGTACCTGTTCACAGACACTGACGCAGAAACATTTTAGACTAAGAAAGTGATTTGGAAACACAAACCCAAAAGAACCACACACCTTGAACCTACTACACACAGATCAACATGCCGATGGCTCAGCTGGGCATCAGCACCTCTTACATTCCAATAAATGTTCATAGATGTTTTTCTGTGGATACACAGAGGGGCTGAATGCACAAATCCACATTCCAACACAATCCTAAATAGGATGCACATAAACAGAGGCCTTGGAGAGAAGGTAGTAGGAATCATAGATTAAATTCTATAGCGTTTTTTATTTTACAGAGCATTTTCACATATATTTCCTGGTTTACTTCTCAGAACAGCTCTGTTAATTCCACTATTTTAGAGATGTAGATAGTCAAAAAAAAATTAAATGACTTGCCCGTGGGCACACAAAAAGTGTAACTCACATCAGGCCTTCCAACCCACATCTCCTGATACAAATTCCCAAGAGAGAGATTCTCATTGTCCAAGGTGATAAAGTGTCCAGTCTGATTCAGTTGCCTGTAGCAGACTCTCTAGGCACAGGCTTACCTGCTCTTCTTAAAATTGTTAGGTGGTCCTGTTACTGTGACATCACTTTTTTTTTTTTTTTTTTTTACTTACTAGGTCACTGGTTTATTATAAAAAGATGTAACTCAGGAACAGCCAGATGGAAGAGGTGCTTAGGGCAAGGGATGTAGGAAAGGGAGCAGAGCTTCCATGCCCTCTCCAGGCATGCCAGTCTCCCCCAATTTCCACATTTTCACTACTCTGTAACAGGTTCTGTAACACCACTTCTGATAATGTCCTTTGCAGGGAAATTTTTTCATCATCACCATCATCAACAAACAGCATTTTTCCTTGCTCAAATGAGAAAGCTTTATATTAAATTGTTTTCTTCTCAAAGTAAAATTCTAGGGATTATCTCACAGAACTGTTTCTGAAGAGGGGAACTGGGATTATGGATGGCCCTAGCCCTACCATGATTCCAGATGTCACCTGGGGTATCAGAAATATAAGAGATCTACATGATTGTATTTGACTGTCCTATAGACCATCCTATAAACCAAGAGACTCAAACTTGATTGTTCACATACCCCATAAAATTATTCGGAAAAATAATGTATCCCCTTTGCACACTTTCAAATTGACATTTATACTTCTTTCTTCATAAGCTTAAATAGTTGTAAGGAGTGTGACTTCTAGCAGATTGTAAATGCTAAAATTTAAAAATTAAAGCTATGGCAACCTTTTAAATATATACGATGAAATCTAAGTTGCATAATGGTTTGAAAGCCACCTGTCAGGAAACAGTTGCTTCTTCTTGTTGCTTCTGACCCTGGTGACAAAAGTACCCTACAGAAGCCAGGGCCCTTCATCACAGAAGTGAACAAACAAACCTGGCCCAAGAGTCAGAGAAGCTAAAAGAGCATCTGTGGAGAGGTGGAATACCTGCAGACCCAGGTGCTGCCTCACATCAAGATGAATTAGTAGATCAGGAACAATGTGCATGAAATACAAAATAGCTGTCACTTCCCATCCTAACTAGAAACATACAGGAAAGAGAATCCTGAGAGACATAATTCAGCCTAGGCAAGTAGACACATTCCAAAGTCATCACACCATAGCCCTTGCCCGGCACGACGAGCCAGCCCAGACATGAAGCACATGCTGCCCGCTGTACCCTGAATAATGAAGTCTTTTGTCTCTGACCCAGGAATCTTCTGTCTCCTACCAGCATCCATGAATGAAACTGTGGCAGGCTAACTTGCTAGCTTGCAGGGAAAGTAGTATCTCAGACTCTTCACAGCTCTTGACACTACTATTATCAATTTAACAGAATATAAATGAGCTTTCTAAACTTTCAGAAATGTTTATATTTCCTTTCTTTTATTCATATTTCCATTACTTTTCCTTTAGATTTGAACCCTAATGTAAAAAAGTTTAATGCTTGGAAGTCTTTTATTGATCACATCATCACTCTTTATTCAACAGAAATATGTCATAGAAATTATGTTTTTAAAATTTGTTTCATTTCCTATGATTATTATGTCCTAAGTTTTAAAAATTCTTCCATATAATGTAATCATTAAAATTACTATTAGTAAACAACAGATCAAAAATGTAAATGTATTTCAAATTTGAATAAATAATAATCATTAAAAGAAAACTTTTATTGGAAATTAATCATCTATTAATGCAATACTGCTAAAATCAATCCATTCAGAAGCTACCATGTATATTTTTGTTAACAAGAAGTTGACAATATTAAACATTTTATAGCATGAAGTAAGATTAAGACTGACTATACCTAGAATAAATATTTTGTAATATGATATGATAAAATAATTTTTAATCATCTAATTGAAAAACACATCCTGAATCTAAAAGAAATGGCATAAAAGTTTTGCCCAAGGGTTTTATATAATGTATTCTAAAATTTTCGGTTCTAGAAGCATTCCACTTACATTTAAAAGGTTCTGCAGAACTAACCTGTCAGGCTGTTCAAAGTTCTCTTCTTTCCAGCTAATAAAACAGACTAAGGATGAGTCCTAAGAATAGCTAAAGAGCTGCTTACAGTAAAATACATGAAAAAGGTCATTTTTAGCATTCATTATGTCTTAAAGTGCACTTTGCTTTTGCTCTCACAGAATCTTACATTCTTTGGCAGAAGGAAAGGAATGTAGGAAATGAAGTCATTAAACAAAAATTGTCGTAAGTCTCACTATTCCTATATCTGAACCAGAACATCCCACCCTGGCCTAAAACACCAAATTTTACCCTCAATAGCCTAGTGATAGAGAAATACAGGAATCCTTACAGGTTTATTGACATTCATTAATATTTAAAGAGGGTCTCCCTCCCTTTGTTGGAAGCCCAAGAGGTTTGCACATTTTCAATCCTTGGATAAAATTTGGGAAGGGTTAGGGGTCTGATTCTGGCTTATCAACTGGAAGAAGGGCTACCGTGAACTCAGGCAAGTTCTCCAGGAATGAGTTATAGGAGAAAGGACCTATGGAATTTAAGGATCTGAACACTGATTCCCTGAAAATTTGCCATGGCCATATACCCCTTGAAAAACATATTCCAGTTGAAACCACTTCTATAAACGCCTTGAGCTTCTACCAAGAAGCTCCACCACTGGGCGATAAATCACAGGAGAATGAGAATAGTGGGATAGAATAGAAGAATAAAGCTGGCAAGAATGCGGCCATCTGAAGGGGTTAGGGGGTGGCTTTCAGTTGGCCAAGGGCAGCGTGAATTGTGAGCTCCAAGGCTCCCAGGAGGTGGAAGATGGGTATACTGGCTTGGTAAAGGGGTCTAGGTGGGGTCCCAATGGCGCCCACTGCACACCCATGCCCTGGGCTAAGGGCTGAGGATGCAAACTTAAGACGAGCCCGTGCCTTCCGGACGCACTCAAACACAGGATGTATACGTGTAGATAATAATTCCTCTTAGATCTTTTTTTTTTTTTTTTTTGTAAAATAGTGCCCTTTCTGTCCTGTTCTTTGAGAACACAAGTATATCTTTTATTTCATTCAATAAACATTTGTCTGCCCACGATCAGCCAGGCACTGTGCTCAGAGCTAGGAAAAAGATTAGAAGGGAAAGCAGGTAAAAGAAGGAAGTAGGGCAGCATCCCTGTCTCAAGGAATCTTTACCATCTCCCTACCTGGCACAGTGTTCATGCCTAACCAACATTTATCAACCCTTATTTACAGGCTTACTCATTTTTTCCTACATATTTTTTATTGTGGTTAAAATATATATAGCATAAAACTTACCACTTTAGCCATTTTTAGGTGTATGATTCTTGCTTACTCCGAAAAGCAGTGCTCTCTTCTACCAAGAGCTGGACACTTACTGTGGTAATAATTGGAGTCAGATGACCCTGTCTTTGAGCTTTGGGGGAAAAAATCCCTTAGGCTCTGGAATTCTTACTGCAAAACGAGTTTTCTGCCATGCTACCAGTTATGATTTTTTGGTACAAATATCTCAGGCATTCAACGTGTCCATGTGCAGAGGGGAAAAATTAAATTACCCTTCACTGGGCTAACAACATCAGCACTGCATTCTGATCCTCTAATCTCCACACGCGCTACCATCACAACGGATGGGGTTTCTGTTTGCTGAAAGAATATAAATAATTAAAATCCTGCAGGGAGCAGATTTTTGTTTACAGGGCTCCACTGTCATTCTTGTACCTGGCGGGAGTATGGCAAAATGACATGAGTTTATTAAAAAACAAAAATTGATGGTTCCAGCTCCGTTCCTCTGTCCCATGGAATGAGATCACACAACGGCTGCACAGAAGCCAGAGCTGTCAGTATTTAAAGTGCTGTCGTTGGAATGAGTAGGGAAGCTAAATTTGGCGGAATGAGTTCTCAGATGCACAAGCTCCCCGTCGTGCCCAGCACTTCCTGGACATCACCACCTCTTAGAGTTCAGATGTTCACGCTAGGAAATGTTGCCAAGCCCAACCTTAGCCCTTGTTGGATGTTCTGTTTCATCAGAACATTTATGATCCCCCCGCATTTCTTAAGATAGAAGCTTACACTGCAGAAACAGTCTAAAGCATACCCCCTACATACAGACTGATCTCCAGATTACCAGTGCAATTGCTGCCTTTGTATACTTATGGACTGATGTGATAACTGAAAATAACTTCCATTAGCACTATAAAAACTCCAGCTGATACCAAATGAATTTCATTTGATACCAGCAGAGAAAAATATTGGCTACTGAGATATTCTTTGTTCATGGTTATTTACAGTTAGCTAGAATCCATGTACAATTCAGCCAGCCAGAAGGCGCCAAATGATTTTCCTCACTCGAGGACCTTGTGTGGAAGGACTTCCACAAAAGGCTGGCTCACCTTTATTTACTGAAACATAGGGACCATTCTTGTCACACCTGGTCCACTACAATACATGGAAATGTCTAGCAATTAAATTCTTTGGTGTAAAAAAGGTGTAAACAGGTGTTTGAGAGACGTGTAGTACCTGGACTCTGACATTTTCCCTCCCCATCACCATCCTGTTTTGTAAATTTTGTAAATAGTCAACTAAATGATCAGAGCATTCCCCCAAAACTCTGATTTGGGGCATTTTTAAAATGTAAATATTTCAAATGAACATGTATCGCCACTAAGAATTAAGGGCGAACGTTTTGTTATGTTCCCTTCAGAACTTATACATTTTTAAGAATCATCACAGATACCATTGAGGTCCCTCCTTTTGTACCCTCCCTCTCCAGGGGAAACCACTGTCTTAAAGTTGTCTGTTCATGTTGTTATACTTTCAACACATATGCATGTATCATAAACAATTTTACAAGTCTTTAAATAATATGTGTACCTATCTGTCTACAAATTGTCTTCTTCATTCAACATTATGGATTTTTAGATTCTTTGTTGTAAATATACATGCGGTTTACCATTTTAACAATTTTAAGTGTACAATTCAGTGACATTAATCACATTCACAATGTTGTATGACCATCACCAATATCTGTTTCCAGAACTCTTTTGTCATCCCAAAGAGAAATTCTGTACCAACTAAATAATAATTCCCCATTTCTCCCTCCCCCGAGCCCCTGGCCACCACCATTCTACTTTCTATCTCCATGAATTTGCCTGCTCTAGGTAGTCTATATAAGTGGAATCATATGATATTTGTCCTTTAGTTCTGGCTTATTTCACTTAGCATCTCAACAGTATGTTTTTGAGGTTAACACATGTTAATACATACTGATCTAGGTCATTTATCTTAAATATTGTATAGTATTCCACTGTATTAGAGACAATAACTTATCCATAACTCTATAGATGGACATTTAAGTTTCAAATTTTTTTGCTGTAACAAAAGCAAAGTTGCAGTGAACAGGAATGATTCACTGGAAGTGGAAACGCAGGTAGGTGCAACTTCAGCATTACCAGAGAGCTGCCAGGTTGCCCTGTATTGTCATTGAACTGACTTACAATCCTACCTCAGTGGATCCAAGGTCCTGCTTCCCCAAGTCCTTCCTTGCACTGACAGATTTTCATTTAATTTTTGACAGCGTTATGGATGTGAAATGGTATATCATTTTTTTAAATTGTCATTTTTCCTAATTAGTAGTGAAGCTGAGCATCTTTTCATGTTTATTAACCATTTCATGTTTCCTTTCATTTGAAATATCTGCTCATAACCTGTGTGCTCTTTTATTTTTACTTTTTTAAAATTATTTATTTATTTATTTATTTATTTATTTATTTATTTATTTATGGCTGTGTTGGGTCTTCATTTCTGTGCGAGGGCTTTCTCTAGTTGCGGCAAGTGGGGGCCTCTCTTCATCGTGGTGCGCAGGCCTCTCACCATCGCGGCCTCTCTTGTTGCGGAGCACAAGCTCCAGACGCGCAGGCTCAGTAATTGTGGCTCACGGGCCCAGCCGCTCCGCGGCATGTGGGATCTTCCCAGACCAGGGCTCGAACCCGTGTTCCCTGCATTGGCAGGCAGATTCTCAACCACTGCGCCACCAGGGAAGCCCCTGTGTGCTCTTTTAGAGTATTTTTTGCTTTTTTATTGATTTCTGGAGGAGACAGATACATACACTCAAACATAGAGATACCTAGACTATATAGACAGATATTCTGCATAATAATCATTTGACTGCTGTATAAACTTCAGATAACTTTGCTAAACATCCCTGTTATTTCTTTGTTTTCTAGTTCATCAATTTCTGATTCTATCTTTACTACATTTTCCCTTCTACTTTGGTTTACTCTGTTTTTCTTTGTCCTTTTTCTTGATTTGGACACATTTTTTCCAGTTTTTCTTGTTTTCTAATTTGTGCATTTCAGGCTACAAATTTCTCCCTAAGTAAATTGCTTCAGCTCACCCACAAGCATTGATAGGTCATATTTTAAAATATTTTTTAATGTCCCTGTTGCTGAGTCCTTCCTTTTTATTTCCTTCAGTAGAGGCCTGGAGGCAGTAGAGTTTCTCTTCCTTTGTAGATGTGAGTATGTCTCAATTTGCCTTAACTCTCGGATGGTCAGGATGATGCATGTTCTCCCCCGACCTCTTGAAGACAGTCTTCGGGCACCTCTTGTTGCTGCAGGGAAGCAGCTGTCAATCCATGTGCCACGTCTCTCTAAGTCATCAGCCTTCCCTCTCAGGTAGAGCATATGATGTTCTTTTTGTCTTTGATTCTTTACATGTTAATTTTGATGCATCTGGGCTGATTTATTTCATTACTCTTTTAGGACTTGGGTATTCCTTAAATCTGGGAACTCAATGTGGAATATTCTCCACCATCATGTGTCTCCTCCAACCTTTCCATTTTAGGGTAGTACACAGGAGATGGGTCAAAAGAAATGAATGATGCCAGAAGTTAACTGCAATGAGTTTATTTGTATCTATAAAAACACCCCACAAATTTATAAATAGAATGCAATTTTATACTGTGATATATCAGCATGGTGCTAACAAGATGGCACACTCATAACAAGATAATTTGAGAGACAGCCTCATCCACCAGAGGGCAGACAGCAGAAGCAAGAAGAACTACAATCCTGCAGCCTGTGGAACGAAAATCACATTCACAGAAAGATAGACAAAATGAAAAGGCAGAGGGCTATGTACCAGATGAAGGAACAAGATAAAACCCCAGAAAAACAATTAAATGAAGTGGAGATAGGCAACCTTCCAGAAAAAGAATTCAGAATAATGATAGTGAAGATGATCCAGGACCTTGGAAAAAGAATGGAGGCAAAGATCGAGAAGATGAAAGAAATGTTTAACAAAGACCTAGAAGAATTAAAGAACAAACACCTAGAAGAATTAAAGAACAAACAAACAGAGATGAACAATACAGTAACTGAAATGAAAAATACATTAGAAGGAATCAATAGCAGAATAACTGAGACAGAAGAACAGATAAGTGACCTAGACCACAAAATGGTGGAATTCACTGCTGCAGAACAGAATAAAGAGAAAAGAATGAAAAGAAATGAAGACAGCCTAAGAGACCTCTGGGACAACAGTAAACGCATGAACATTT